>NC_067403.1:153813170-154506920 GCF_016432865.1 Antechinus flavipes
GTTTACAGAGAAACTTCGCTCACCTTATTGAAAAGCAGAAGGAGAAAAATGGAAAAGGAAGGGGCGGGCAAAATTGAAGGGAAAATAGAAATAGTAGGGAAAAGGTATAAGAAAGGGGGAGGGACTCTAAAAAGGGAGGGCTGCTTGAGGCAAGTGTTTCTCATAAGTAAAATATTGGGAAGGAGAGAAAGGGGAAAAGGAAAGAGAAAAGTATAGTCTGGAGATAATAAGAGGGCAGAAAATACAGAATTAGTAATTATTAACAATAAATGTGAATGGAATAAAGTCTCCCATAAAGTGGAAGTGGTAGCAGACTGTATTAAAACCCAGAAACCTACATTATGTTGTTTACAAGAAACACATTTAAAGCAGAGTGATACATACAGAGTTAAGGTAAAAGGCTGAAACAGAATTATTTTGCTTCAGGTGAAGTAAAAAAAAAAAAAAAGGAGTAGCTATCCTGATATCAGATCAAACAATAGCAAAAATAGATCTAATTAAAAGAGATAAGGAAGGTAACTATATCTTGCTAAAGGGTACCATAGAAAATGAAGCAATATCAATACTAAATATATATGCACCAAGTGGTATAGCATGGGAATTCCTAAAGGAGAAGTTAAGAGAGCTGCAAGAAGAAATAGACAGCAAAACTTTAATAGTGGGAGATCTCAACCTTACTCTCTCAGAACTAGATAAATAAAACCACAAAATAAATAAGAAAGAAGTTAAAGAGGTAAATAGAATACTGGAAAAAAATAGGTATGATAGACCTTCGGAGAAAATTGAATGGAGACAAAAAGGAGTACACTTTCTTCTCAGCAGTTCGTGGAACCTATGTAAAAAAATGATCATATATTAGGACATAAAGACCTCAAAATCAAATTCAGAAAGACAAAGAGTAAATGCATTTTTTTCAGAAAAAAAGCCAGGGGAAAATAGAGTAAAAACTAACTGGAAGCCACATAATATCATCCTAAAGAATGAATGGGTGAAACAGAAAATCATAGACATTTCATTCATTAATTTCATCCAAGAGAATGATAATGAGACACAATACCAAAATTTGTGGGATGCACCAAAGTAGTAATAAGAGAAAATTTTATATCTCTAGATGCTGATTTGTAGTAATAAGAAATTTTATGTCTCTAGATGTTTACTTGCATAAAATAGAGAAAGAGAAGATCAATAAATTGGGCTTGCAGCTAAAAAAGCTAGAAAAAGAGCCAATTAAAACTCTCAATCAAATACCAAACTTGAAATTCTAGAAATAAAAGGAGAGATTAATAAAATTAAAAGCAAAAAAACTATTAAATTAATAAACAAAACTAAGAGTTGGTTTTATGAAAAAACCAACAAAATAGATAAACCTTTAGTTAATTTGATTAGAAAAAGGAAAGAGGAAAATCCAATTGTTAGTCTTAAAAATGAAAAGGGAGAACTTTACACCAATGAAGAGGAAATTAGAGCAATATCAGGAGTTACTTTGCCGAACTTTATGACAATAAATTTGATAATCTAAGTGAAATGGAGGAATACCTACAGAAATATGGATTGCCCAGATATAACAGAGGAAGAAATAAATTGCTTAAATAGTCCCATTTTAGAAAAAAGAAATAGAACAAACTATTATCAACTCCCTAAGAAAAAATCTCTAGGACCAGATGGATTTACATGTGAATTCTCCAAACATTTAAAGAACAATTAACTGCAATACTATATAAAGTACTTGGGAAAAAATAGGAAATAAAGGACTCCAACCAAATTCCTTTTATGACACAAACATGGTACTGATCCTAAACCAGGTAGGATGAAAACAGAGAAAGACAATTATAAATCAAACTCCATATTGATGCAAAAATCTTAAATAAAATATTAGCAAAGAGATTACAGAAAATCATCCCCTAGATAATACACCATGACTACCCAGGATTTATGCCAGGAATGCAGGGATGGTTCAATATTAGGAAAACTATTAGCATAATTAACTATATCAATAACCAAACTAACAAAAACAATATGATTATCTCAATAAATACCAAAAAAGGCATTTGATAAAATTCCACATCCATTCCTTTTAAAAACACTAAAGAGTAGAGGAATAAATAGACTTTTCCTTACAATAATCAGTAGTATCATTTTAAAACCATAAATAAGTATTATATGTAATGGGGAAAACTGAAATCATTCCCAATAAGATCAGGGGTGAAACAAGGTTGCCCACTATCACCATTATTATTCAATATTTTATTAGAAATGCTAGCTTTGGCAATAAGAGAAGAAAAAGAGATTAAATAAATTAGAGTAGGTAATGAGGGAAACAAATTATCACACTTTGAAGATGATAGGATGTTATGCTTAGAGAACCCCAGAGAATCAACTAAAAAGCTATTATAAATAATCTACAACTTTAGCAAAGTTGCAGGATACATTATAAATCCACATAAATCATCAGCATTTTTATATATCACCAACAAAATCTAACAGCAAGAGATACAAAGAGAAATTCCATTTAAAATAAGTGTTGATAGTATAAAATATTTGGGAATCTCTCTGACAAGGGAGGGTCAGGCACTATATGAGCAAAACTACAAAACACTTTCCACACAAATAAATTCAGATCTAATCAGATGGGAAAATATCAAGTACTTTTGGATATGTCAAGCCAATATAATAAAGATGACCATACTACTTAAACTAATCTATTTATTTAATGCCATATGAATCAAACTCCCAAGAAACTATTTTACTGACCTACAGAAAATAACAAAATTCATCTGAAACAAGGAAAGGTCAAAAAATTTTAAGGGAATTAATGAAAAAAAATCAAATGAAGGTGTCCTAGCTGTACTAGATCTATATATTATAAAGCAGCAGTCATCAAAATCATTTGGTACTAGCTAAGAAATAGAGTATTTGATCAGTGGAATAAGTTTGATTCACAGGATGAAATTAATAACTATATCAATCTAGTGATTGACAAACCCAAAGACCCCAATTTTTGGGATAAGAATTCACTAGGTGAAAAAAAAAACTGCTGGGAAAATTGGAAATTAGTATCTCAGAAACTAGGCATGTTCCCATACTTAACACCATACACCAAGATAAGATCAAAATGGGTTCATGATTTAGGCATAAAGAATAAAATTATAAATAAATTATAAGAATATAGGATAGTTTACCTCTCATACTTGTGGAGGAGGAAAGAATTTGTGACCAAAGAAGAACTAGAGATCATTATTGATCACAAAATAGATAATTCTGATTATTTTAAGTTTTAAAAATTTTGTACAAACAAAAGTAATGCAGACAGGATTAGAAGAGAAGCAATATCCTGGGAAAACATTTTTACATTCAAAGGTTCTGATAAAGGCCTCATTTCTAAAATATATAGAGAATTTACTCAAATTTATTAAGAAATCATGCCATTCTCCAATTGATAAGAAATTAAAACCATTTCTAGTCATGTGAAAAGGTGCTCCAAATCACTATTGATCAGAGAAATGCAAATTAAGACAATTCTGAGATACCACCACATACCTCTCAGATTGTCCAAGATGACAGGAAAAGATAATGACAAATGTTGGAGGGGATGTGGGAAAACTGGAATGTTGATACATTGTTGGTGGAACTGTGAACAGATCCAACCATTCTCGAGAGCAATTTGGAACTATGCTCAAAAATTATTAAACTGTGCATACCCTTTGACCCAGCAGGGTTGCTACTGGGCTTATATTCCAAAGAGATCTTAAAGGAGGGAAAGGGACTCACATTTGCAAAAATGTTTGTGGTAGCCCTTTTTGTAGTGGCTAGAAACTGGAAACTGAATGGATGCCCATCAATTGGAGAATGGCTGAATAAATTATGGTATATGAATGTTATAGAATATTATTGTTCTGAATGTTATAGAATATTATTGTTTTGTAAGAAATGACCAACAGGATGATTTCAGAGAGACCTGGAGAGACTTACATGAATTGATGGTTAATGAAATAAGGAGAACCAAGAGATCATTATACATAGCAACAACAAGAGTATAAAATGATGAATTCTGATGGACATGGCTCTCTTTTAACAATGAGATGATTCAGACCAGTTGCAATTAGTCAGTAATTAATAGAGCCATCTACACCCAGAGAGAGGACTGTGGGAACTAAGTGTGGACCACAACACAGCATTTTCATTCATTCTGTTGTTTGCTTGCATTTTTGTTTTCCTTCTCAAGTTTTCTTTTTTCTTTCTAGATCCATTTTTTTCTTGTTCAGCAAGTTAACTGTATACATATGTATTCATAAATTGGATTTAACATATATTTTAACATATTTAATATGTAATGGATTACCTGCCACCTTAGGGAAAAGGCTAGGTGGAAGGAGGGGAAAGTAGGTGGAATAGAAGGTTTTGCAAAGGTCATTGTTGAAGAATTATTCTTGCATATGTTTTGTAAATAAAAAGCTGTACTAAAATAAAATAATAAACAAATAACATAATAATACATTCATTTAGAATCAGAAAAGGCTTTATTTTGCCTAACACATATTTTGATGTTCTGTAGGCTTGAATTTTCCCTATCTTTCCTCAACTAGGAAACAAACAACCTTTTAGTCTAGTAATTTAATAGTTAACCCCTTTTCTCTGTAATTTTCTCTCCTATCAGATTACATTTTCTTTCCCACATTTCATAATCTCATATCTAGCTCTGTTCTCTTGAGGTAAGCTAAACACATCATTTTCTTCCCTTTTGTCAGCTGTTTCTGTGACTTATACCCTGTTACCTGACTTCCTATTAGCTCTATCTTCACCCTCCTGTCTATATTTAGAAATAATCACCCATTCCTTTAACAATTTACCATTGACTTCATTTCTTATTACTTGAATATCTGCAGCAAAAGCATACAAAGAGATGAACAAGTTTAGGTTGGCTTTTTTTTTCTTAGTATTGTTACCAAGGAAACCATTCCTCTGCATCTCTGTTGTATTTCACACATCTAGACAAGTTCAGGCTAGAGCTGGCTAAAGTGAGTAAGTTGTCTATGGGAAATGCTAGCCTTTTATTGGGACAATAACTGTTATGGAACTACAAACAAAAGTCACTAGATGTTGCCTTAAAGTCTAATTTGGAAACTCTGGGCCTCTGAGAACATAATTGGGGACAACTCATTCCCAATATGGGATACACTTACTTAGATCATTACCTTGGGAATTCGAACATCTCAACTAATGAGAGTTTGTACCCCTATATGCATTTTATGTGCATAGATGTTATCTTCCCTAATAAAATGTAAGCTTCTTGAAGGAGATGTTTCATGCTTTTCTTTATATTCCTAATGCCTAGAATAGTATCTGGCACAGAGCTGCTTAATAAATAAAAACCTGGTGATTAGTTAGCCTTACAGAATAAGGACCCACATTTCTTTATTCCATAGGAAGTGTCCCAATTCAGTAGTTCATAGAGTTACTCTGAGCGACCATTTTTGATTATCGACTACATGCTTATATACAATGGCAACCATTTAAAAAGTAAAAACTCCTTGAGAAAAAAGGCCATCTTTTCCTTAATATCTATTCCAAATATTCATTTGTTTCTTCTGTGTACTTCATGTACCCCTTTTTGTTTTAATTATCTCTTTGAATTTTTTCCTCTTGACTATGGAAAATAACTAACATAGAAGGTATTAGGAGTAGTGCTTTGTGTTGATTGGGTCTTGATAAATTAAAGCACTGGTCTTTAGAATGTATTTGAGTGCCATGCTCCTACGAGTGGGTAGAACAGAGTTGAGATAAGAGATAAAAAACTAGGGAAGGTGATGAGCTTTTTCTATTCCTTGTATTATCCTACCTGTCATTAAAAGTAAGTAGAAAATAAGTCAATTTTAACCATGTTAAGTTGCTCTGGGGTAGAGGGTAAGCTCAATAAGGAATACATTAGAAGATGGCTACCAGACTCTATAACTTCATAGACAACTTTAGCTCAATCCTTTAGGGAGCACGAGCCATGGATGTAGCTATTGAAGACCTTGTCAGTAAAACCATCTGAGGTATCTCGGTAGTCTAGTGAATATGGGACGGTGTTAGAATTAAGAAGAGTTGAGTTATATTTTATCTCATACACTTACTAATTGTATGAGTTTGGGCAAGATTTTAAACTCTTAGACTCAGTTTCCACATCTAACTGAGATAATTATAACACCTACCTAAAAAAATTGTTATGAGGAACAAATGGTATAATGCATGTAAAATGTTTTGCAAAACTTAGCTATAAATAAGCTAGCTATGTTGCTGTTATTCAAAAAAAAATGTTTGGAATCATTGGTTTATGGCCCAAATACTCTTACCTAGCCTCTTTCTTTCCAAAGCTCTAATCCTTTTTTCCTTCCTTCTCTATGACAAAAGACTTCCACATAGCCAGAATGAAGAAAGAATACCTTCTCACAATGTTCCTTTGACTGCCTTTCTCACTCTCCCCTCCCCATTTTTTTTTAACAATTCTTGACCTGGGTCTTCTCTCTTTTCTACAATATGATGATTATACTTCTTTAAACATAATCCATAAGCTCAAGATTGCAGGTTTTTGCTACTCCCCAAATTGATTTCCACTCAAAGACTGCCTCAAACATGAATATATGTATATGTTCGTATAACTATGTGGAAAATGGCATACTATAAGCAGCCTTAGAAGTGGGAAACAGGGAGAATGGAAGGGCAAAGAAATGGCAACTTTTGTGGAGGCAGAACTATTTTATTTTGCGTTATATGAATAAGAGTGTGTGTGTGTGTGTGTGTGTATATATATATATGGTGGTGGTGATGTGAGGAGGAGAGAAGGAATTGGATATTGCTTAGTATCAGGAAGCTGATGTTTTGTACTGATAATGGATATTAGAAAACTAACAACATGAAAAAAACAAAAATGTGACAGTTATGAAAAAGTCATTGATATGGGCTGCTTATCACTAATTTCTAATGACTATGCCTTCCAATTATATATATATATATATATATTACATATACATATATACGTATATCTTATGTATAACATATATACACAGATACAAGTATTTGTTTGTACCTATATACAATCAGATGCAAAATGTGTATAAATACACACATAATATAATTGTGTTGCATGTATACATAATATATATAACATACATGTATTATGTATAAATAAATATGGATATACACACATGTGTATAATTTTAAATGGGCAAGACTAGCTTTATTATGAATTTTATTTGGCTATAGTAAATTCTCTACCATTATAGATTCATGTAACATGACCATCTACTCACAATTTCAACAAATTATGGGGTATTAGAGAGTGTATTAGATGATTCAGTTTCTAGTTATAATCTTCCTTGATGGATTAATTGAAACTATGGGCCTATCAGAATTCACATCTAAAGAATACTGTGTATTATTAAACTGGACCTTTCAATCGTGAACTTTAATGAGATAAAATGATCAAGTTGGACTAAGAATATCAAAACTAATCCATAGAAGAATGAATTTAAAAAAAAGAATAAATTAAAACTTTAGAAATTGCTCTAAGGAGGGTTTTTTATACATTATTTAAATGTTGTTATTTACAGAAATATCATCATATGCAGCAATCAAAACTGACCTCTAGAGATAAGACCAACAAGTTGTTGAAGCCACAGTGAAATGATTGAACTAAATCAAAAGAAATGCAAATTAGAAGAAATCTCAAGAGAAAAATTGATGTTTTTTATAAGTAGAGCATAAATTCATTCTTTCCCTTTTCAATCTCCAGATTTAAGAGGGAAGGGTTATTTTTTCTCCTATTTAATTCATGATCTTTTCTGTAGGAGTTTCTTTAAATTACAAAATATTCTAACTTAGTGGGATGGAAGAACGTTGGATATCATTTTACTGAATTCCTTCATTTCCCTAATTCCTTGTATTTGACAGATCTGGCTTCTGAATTGGAACAAGAATATATGGAATTGTAACTACAAATCATCTTGAAGCATTTAAAGACATGTACAGAGTTTCATTATATCTTAGATGATTTTAAGCATTCATTCAACATTTCTTTTTTTTTTTCTTTCCAACAATGTCATCTGAGCAATCATGTCATCTTATCCATCAGGAAAAATCTAGCCCATTTAAAATTGTATACATATGTATATGTGCACAACTAGGTATATATTATACATATGTGTCACATATCAATATACACATATATACACTCAAGACAATTGTATTATCTGTGTGCATTTATACACATTTTATATTTGTATATATACATATATCAGATATGTATATATTAATATTTAGGTTGTATACATGTTATATATGGATATATATTTTTAAAAATATACAATGTCATAATTTTCTGATATTTCTGCTCCACATAGTGGAGGAATATGGCAGGAATTTGGAGGAAAATGAGATTGAAAGTAGGGACTTTCAGGATATAATCCTCCATATGCATAATCCTCTGTATATCTGCTTTAAATTTTCTTTGAATGATGAATATTTGATTCAAGTACAATATTTAGTTATTAGCTCAGAGTCCACTGGAAAATTTAATTGTCCCTTCTACCAGCTTACTTAATTGAAGAAGAAGGTTTAAGATAGGAAATATTTATTTAGATGAAATACTTCATACAGATCATAGTCAAAACTCGTCAAACATCAATACTTCTCCATTTATTTTTAAGTTCATATCTATCACCATCATTTACCAAAGTGTCCTAAAAAAACTTGTTGACTTGTTTATTCATTCATTTATTTAGTCAAGGCATCACTTATGTGACTTTATAAAGATTTGGAATGGAGTTGTAATGATTTATATTTATATTTTTTAATCAAATGAAAATTTATATAAAATAATTTAAGCTGCAAAGAGAATGTTTAACTTGTTACAAAATTTTCAAATGAGTTATATTACTTATAAAATAGACATACCTTATTTTACTAAAGACCAATCCTACTTAACCTCTGATGCATTAATAATTAATGCATTAATTAATCTGAACTCTGATGCATTAATTCCAAATGATGATTATTAAAGTCAATTATTTTTAGATTACCATGAGTAAGAATAAACACTCAAAGTCAAAACAAATATGCTTAGCAATAATAGCAACAACAATCATAATATTAACCTCATAATTGTTAGCATTTGATTCTTTGCTAAGTTCTTTCATATTCAATTTCTCATTTGATCCCTGTTGTCCTTCTGAGGCATAGGATATCTTTCTTATCTTTGTTTTACAGATGAGGAAACAAACAAAGGCTCAGAGTTACTAAATGCCTTTTAAAAAGAAATTTTGTGTACCCTTTTTAGAACCAGTGCTGTCACTTTGCAATGATAATGCTTCCAAATTTTCCTTTGCAAATATATATATATATATATACACACACACACACACACACACACACACACACACACACACACACATATATATATATATATATATATATATATATATATATATATATATATATAATTAAGCAGAATAAACACATTCATTCACCTTGTCTCACAATTGTGGAGGGCTGACACTTTGAATAGCTGTATTTGAATCAAACAATCAAGCACTTAAGGCTAATTATCTATTCAATATGAGACAGTGACTCTATTAGCATATGTTTAAATAAATGGCTCTTCTCACAGTTGATGTTGGCTCAATGTTTGGTGTTAAATTAATCCTAGGCAAGGATTAGAGAGTGGAGTGAGACAGACCAGAGTCACTTTGCTGCAGGATAAGCAGGAGAGAGGTTGGTGACATTGAACTGGAGAATCAAAGATACATCATTGGCGAGCCTCATGGCAGTCTGGCTGTCTCCTTCACTTCTCCCCCTAAAGACTAAGGACTTTAATTTATTCTGATTCTGGCTGACCCAGAGGTCCTCCGAGGAACTAGCTCGTACTCCACATTTAGTGCCCAACATGAACTAAGGACCCTAATTTCACTGAACAAGTCCTGTGACTAGGAAATAGTGTGAGTATTTTAATAAACAAACAGGGAATTTACTTTGTTAAGAACTAAGCTAGTAACTCTCATTTTCTAGCTGAAATGGGGCAGATATTAAAAAAGATTCTCCCCAACCCCCACCCCCAATCCCACCTCGAGGGAGATCTACAGGAAACATAATCAGACTAATAAAGAGACAAGGTCTGATTGTAACTTGGGAGCAGATTGATGGACTCATGGATACATTACAATACACATCCCCTTGGTTCTTCATGGAAGAGATCAACTATGTGAATATTACAATGATAAAGGTCCTGATTCAATTTCTAAGGAAACATTCTATATGTGTAACTTAATACAATTGTCCTTAAAGAATCCCTCACATTCTAGAAAAAAGAAAAGTTTTAAGTACAGCCAGATAAGGAAGTGTGAGGAGAAAGAGGAAGAGAAAGGAAAGTTTAATGGAAACATTGCCAGAAGGCATGAGGAGTTGTTAACTTGAAAGGCATACTGATTCTCATTCATACAGTCCAGCTTCAACTCCACCTACACTCAAGCAGGATGTTGACCCTCCCTCATCAACTTTACCTCCCTGCACAGAGGGAGGAGGGAGGAGTGGGAGGATCAGTGATATCACCTCCCCTCAGCAATCACCCCCTCCTATTACTTGATTGCAAAAGGCACTACTTAAAGCTAAAGGGGAAGGGCAGAATACAGCTGATTTGAGAATAGAAATGTATCCTGTGATTGAACAGCTTAATTCTTCAGATGAGGAAAGGAGAAGATACACTCCTTTTTATCTAGAAATAATCAAAGACCTGAAAAAGGCTTGCACTCTTTATGGGGCTTCCATTAGGCATCAGAGTGTACACTGATTCAGGGAAATGGGACGAGGGGCCTAACCCCAGGGCCCAAAATAATAATAAAAAAAAAATACCTGGGTCATGATGGCCTCCAATGGTACACCCAGAGAGTCATTAGAAGTTCATTACTCAGACATAACCAATCAGTCAAGAAGCAATGTGATGGGAAGGAGGAATTACATAATCAATTAGCCAGGAGGCAACCTGATGGGAGAAAGGGTTACAATTGGGGAGAATAGAGTTCTATGCAGCTGGTACTACTGAGATACCCCCTGGAGAGGTGAAATCTGTTCCTCTCCAGCCTATGGATCCCTTGCCTCCAGGCACAATAGGCTTGACCATTTCACCTCCTGAGAGTATTTACAAAACAGTGTTCATCCATACATTGATGTGGGAAACTGGAGAATGTGTAGATAATATCCCAGTCACTAATACAGTTAGACAATGTGAGACTTATCAACCAGGAGAAGTAGTAGCATCAGGTTTACTGATATAGACTCTTAATAGGCAATCTGGTAATAGTTGCTCAGATTCTGACTCCAAGCAACACAATCCAGGAATATTCTGGACTGCAGCAATTACAGCTGACTGACCTATGCTCACTAGCTATATAAATGGCATACCATTAGAAGGATTGGTAGACACAGGTGCAGATCATACAATTATCAGAAGTGCCAACTGGCCCAGTCACTGGCCAAAGATTAAGGCAGACACCTACCTATCTAGTGTAGGAGGATCAATAGCAGCTGAAATTCGTGCTACCCCTTTGAGATGGACATTTAAAGGTAAAACAGGGGTTTTTACTCCTTTTATAGTTGAAAAAATTCCCCATCAATCTATGGGGAAGAGACATTTTACAACAATTAGGATTACAAATGAGTACTTCAGTTTTTTAGACAGGGCTCTGTTGAAGGTCTGCCAACATTTTCACCTGTTTCTATCCAATGGAAAACTGATACATCAGTGTGGATAGAATAATGGCCCTTAGGTAGCAATAAAATTCAGGCCTTATTAGATATACTACAGGAGCAACTTAACCAAGGACACTCACAACCTTCACTAAGTCCTTGGAATTCCCCTGTATTTGTTGTAAGAAAGAAATCTGGAAAATGGAGGGTGTTGACTGACTTAAGAAAATTAAATGAACAGATGGAAACTATGAGAACTCTTCAACCTGCACTTCCATATCCTACTCAGTTGCCTAGTGAATGGTCTCTTTGGGTTATAGACATTAAGGATTGTTTCTATTCTATATCCCTAGATAAGGGGGATATAAAAAGATTTGCCTTTTCAGTGCCCAGCATTAATTTAGCTGAGCCTTATAAAAGATATGAATGGACCGTTTTGCCACAGGGAATGAAAAACAGCCCTAGTATATGTCAAATGTATGTTGCTGCTGCTCTTACTCCAGTAAGAAAAGCATTTCCAAAAATAATGTTATTACATTACATGGATGATATATTGGGATGTGCACCTGAGGAGCAAATGTTAGAAGCATGTCTACAAAAGGGCATATTAAGGAATTACAAATTACAGATAGCTTCAGAAAAAATTCAAAGACATGCTCCTTTTCAATATTTAGCATATGAAGTATACCTTAAGGTGCTTACAGTACAAAAACTGTCCTTAAGAGCAGAGAAGCTGAACACCTTAAATAACTTTCAGAAATTGATAGGAGATATCCAATGGATGTGTCTAGTGTTAGGTTTAACCTACCTAACAATTACACCCATTACATGACACTTTAAGGGGAGATACTGCTTTAAACTCACCACACTAACTTACAAAAGAAGCTCAAGAGGCTTTGAGAGAAATTGAAATGGTTTTATCCAATGTGGTTGAACGAATTACTCAAAAACCCTTGGAAATATCAGTTTTTGCTACACAAGAGGCACCCACAGCAGTCCTTCATCAAGGAGAAAGTGTGATAGAGTGGGTGAACCTCCTGGCACAACCAGAACAAAGCCTTACTCCTTACCCAGTGATTGTGGCTAGAATTTTCTTAAAGGCCATAAAGCCAGCAGTACCATTATCTGGGATAAGACCTGACAAGATATACACCTAATGCACAAATTAATGTATGCTGTGAAAACATCCCAGAGTGACAAATTGTATTGGCCACAGCTCCAAATTTTACACACAGGTCTCCATTAAAGATATCCAAGCTATTACATAGTTAGCAATGGATTCTTGAAGAAAATGTTTCCAAAGTTCCTCTTAAAGGCCCAACTGTCTTTACAGATGCATCCAAACATGATATCTGTGCTGTATACTCTTGTGACTTAACTATAGAGTGGTCAGAACTCCTTTTCAGTCCACTCAGCAGAATGAATTGTATGCAATCATTCTAGCTCTTACTTATTATCCAGGAAATATAAATATAATATCTGATTTGGCCTATTTAGTAGGTGTGGTACAAAGAAATGCCAAAGCCCAAATAAAATTTTAGTCTCTAATATCTATCAGCTCTTTAAGAATCTTCAAGAGCAAGTGAGAAAGCATCCAGGTAAGATTTATGTCTTGCATGTCCACTCTCATAGTGGACTTTTAGGTCCTATTTTTGATGGTAATTCAAAGGCAGATAAACTTCTAACTATGTTGGCCAATAATCCTTTATTTCAGTCAGCCCAAGCATCTCATTCTAAATATCATCAGACTGCTCCAGCTTTATGTTTACAATTTGGAATAACAAGAGAGGAAGCCAGGAGCATAGTAAAAAGCTGTATAGCTTGCCTTCCTTTCCACATTCCTATGCTCCCTCTAGGGAAGAACCTTCGTGGTTTGAGACCCAATGAAATTTGGCAAATGGATGTTAACCATTATAAATCTTTTGGTCGCCTCTCTTTTACCCATGTTGTGGTAGACACCTTTTCAGCATTCACTTTTGTAATACTAGCAGCAAACGAGACAGCCCAAGTGGTCACTGAATTTCTTATACAAGCATTTGCAATTATGGGTGTGCCACAAGCAATAAGAACAGATAATGGACCTGCGTAATATTCTCTCTAAAATATAATGTTCTCTATTGAGGGTTTCTTGGGGTCTCTGGGAGCAGCCTTCTTTTCAGTTCAGTAATCACCACAAGTGCAGCTAGGGGTTAAAGTCCAAATCCTTTATTGTCTCTTTCCAAATCTTGTCTCTTTTCCTGGGGCCCAGTTAGCTTTCTTAAAGGCCTATCTCTCTCCTTGGTTCCAAGAGCTTAAGCTCCTGCTGCTAGTCCTTTGTCTTCTCTGCTTCTGCCAGGTTCTTGAGGTCCTCCTGAATGTGTCTTGGTTTCTGTGGGGGAGGTAGGAGGACCACCACCACAGTCTCTGTCTTCCCTTAGTTCTGATTCTGGCTGAGTTTGTCTGAGCTTATATGGTCTCTTATCAAAGGTGTGAATAGTGTAGAACTATAGTAAGTACTAAGTACGTGTACTGAACTAGAGAACTCTTATGCACCATGCTAAATTAGATAACTATTGTCTATCAATAAGGTACCTTGTAAGAATCCTTTGTTTCAAGTTCATAGTTCTGGCCCATAGCAGACCTGCATATACTTCTAAACATTTTGCACACATTTGTGCGCAGTCTAAGATTTTACACATCACTGGCATACCCTTTAATTCTCAAGGACAGGAAATAGTAGAGAGGAGAAACAGACATCAAGACACTCCTCCAAAAACAAAAGAAAGGGAAAGCCACAGATAACCTTAGAGAACTTCTAAATTTAGCTCTTTACATAATTAAATCCTTGATTTTTGACAAGGATGTACTAGCTCTAGCAGGCAGGTTTTATAACTCACTGGAAGGGCAGTGTCCAGTGTGAGTAGCTCCACTATCTTTAGATAATCGCCAGGTGATGTGGAGAAAGTAGTGAATGGAAGGGACCAGATAGGTTAACTGTGTAGGGGAGAGGGTTTGTTTGTATCTCTACAGGTGGAGAAGGAATCAGATGGGTGCCAACGAGCCATATTCTCCTTGTCCATTGGAGACAGAGCAGATCCTTGAAATGAAGAAGACTCAAGAAACATTGACTGATCCCATCGCTGATTGTGTCCACCACAAAAGAACGTGACAGTTACGGCAATTGACTCATGGACATCAAAAATTGTTAATGCGACTGATGCAGGACTTCAAAACTCTCAGTAATCGTTGGAATCCCTCAAACATGATAAGATTGTTGTAGGACATGAAAACCCTCAGGAATCATTGGATTCCCTGAGACATGATGAGACTGTTGCAGGACTTCAAAATCTGCAGGAATCATGAGATTCCCTAACATGTAAAAAGACTGTTGCAGGACTTCAAAAACTTGCAGGGATCATTGAATTTCCTGACACATGAAATAATGGACAGTAGATTGGTTTTGCACTATCTCTTGGCTGCTGAAGGAGGTATATGTGTGATTGATATTTACATACCCTCTATGTAAATCTATGTATTTCTAGGTGCTCTGGAAATCTTTTACAATATCATGCTGATTCATGTTGTTTGTTATATCACTACTTGAATGTACAATTCATGTTTGTTACACCACATTGAGCCTGCACCAACTGTGGGGGAGTCATCACTACTAGCTTGTGCTTTATTGCTATAAGCTTTTGTAATACTTCCTGTGCTAATGGATTTGTGTATACCTGTTTCTAGTAAGATCCTTTAACCCAGAGACCCGCTAATAATATTTGGCTTGACTCCCACTTCCCTTTGGTGTTTTTCATCTCCCTTCCTGAGGAGGGAGTGTGATCACCTCCTTTTGGGGGTTCTCACTTCCCTGAGAAATCAGGGATGGCATGATCACCTGTTTTCTAAAACAAAAGAAAATGGGAGATGTAGAGGGTTGAAACTTTGAATAGCTGTATTTGAATCAGACAACTAAGCACTTAAGTCTAATTACCTATTTGATATGCGACAATGACTCTATTAGCATATGCTTGAATAAATGGCCCTTCTCACATTGATGCTGGCTCAATGTATGGTGTTAAGATAATCCTAGGCAAGGATTAGAAGGTGGTGTGAGACAGACCAGAGTCACTTTGCAACAGGACGAGGAGGAGAAAGGTTGGTGGCTTTCTACTGGAGAATCAAAGGTACATCATTGGCGAGCCTCATGGCAGTTTGTCAGTCTCCTTCACTTCTTCCCCTAAAGACCAAGGACTTTAATTTATCTTGATTCTGGCTGACCCTGAGGCCCTCCAAGGAATTAGCTCATACTCCACGCACCACCTGATTACTTATTTATAATGAGTCATCTCCTGAAAAGAAAGACCATTTTATTGTTACTTCACCGACATCAAGAATTGTTTTACTGATCAGAGTTGTGATATCTTTGAATGATATTGTGTTCATTACAAAAATTGCCTTTTTGTTCTTAAATGTTATTCTTAATCAACTCATAAAAATCTTTAAAAATATCAATTCATTTGTAAAATTCAATGGTAATATTTATATTCATGTGCCACACTTTCTTCAGTCATTTCCCAATCAATGGACATATGTTTTATACCCAGTTCTTTCCTATAGTTAAAAGCAAATAAGTTTTTTATTATTATTATTATTATTATAGCTTTTTATTTACAAGATATATGCATGAGTAATTTTTCAGCATTGACCCTTGCAAAACCTTCTACTTCAATTTTTCTCCTCCTTTCCCCCACTCCCTCCCCTAGATGACAGGTAAACCAATGCATGTTAAATACATTAAAATATGTGTTAAACACAATATATGCATACATATCCATACATTTATTTTGCTGCACAAGAAAAATTGTACTTAGAAATAATGTAAAAACAACCTGAGAACGAAATCAAAAATGTAAGTGGACAAAAACAGAAGGAGTGGAAATGCTATGTTGTGGTTCACACTCATTTCCCATAGTTCTTTCACTGGATGTAACTGGTTCTAGTCATTATTGAACAAATAGAACCGATTTGGTTCATCTCATTGTTGAAGAAATCCATGTCCATCAGAATTGATCATTATATAGTATTGTTGTTTAAATGTAAAAAATCTCTTAGTTTTGCTCATTTCATTCAGCATCAGCTCATGTAAGTCTCTCCAGGCCTTTCTGAAATCATCCTGCTGGTCAGCAAATAAGTTATTTCTACAAATGGAAACTTCCTTCTGTCTTTGATTTCCCCAGAGTATTATTTGGACCAAAAGATGTACACAATTTCATGATCTTTATATTATAGTTCTAAATTGCATTTATTAACATTTCTCTTTTTTTTTTTTTACACTTCTCATATTATTCTACTTTGGAGTATTGCTCCTGGTGGTTGTTGACAACTTGTATTTCTTATTATGAAATTGGCCTGCTTATATTCAATTCTCTTTTTTGTTTTCATGTAATTTTTGCAAATATTTTGGATATCAAAACTTTGTTAGAGTTACTTTTATCTCAATTGGTAGCCTCTCTTCTTATTCTAACTACATTGGTTTTGTTCATGCAAAACTTTTCCAACTAAGGTCACAACTAATTCAGACTTTTCCCTGTCTAAGAAATACCATTGTTCAGTCGGTCCAAACTATTTATGCATTGCCTTCTCCTCTCTAGTTTTGCTTCCACATGTGGAAGGTGTTTTTCTGGCATGAGAGGAAATTAAGTAAAATAATATAAAAAACAGGGGAACAAAATGTAGCCTTTAAACAAAATAACATCCATAGTCCATATTATTGGTTCATGAGAATGACTCAAGTAAGAAGATGACTTGGTAGATAGAGTACTGGGGCCTAGAGTCAGAAACACCCAGCAGTTAAATGCAGCCTCAAATACTTTCTAATTGTGTGAACTGAACAAATCACTTAATCTCTGTTTGTCTCAGTTTCCTCAACTATAAAATGAGAATAGTAACAGCACCTACTTTATAAGGCTTTTATGAAATAATATCAATGAAGAGCTAAACTCCATATACTTATTTATTCCTTTACCCTTTGGACCCTATCTAGCTTCATCCTGGTGGTGACTTACATAGATGGGCTGTAAAATAACTTAATAGATAGTATTTTTGTGTAATCATTTGGCATAGTAATAAGAATGTGGTGAGAACATTTGAAATTTTATTTTTATATCCATTGCAAAAAAGGATAACAGTTTCATAACTAAATATTTATCATTCAACATAAAGAAAACAAATCTTAACACCTTTCTGGAAATCCGTAACTGCAGGAACTTGAGTTCTTCATAGACTACATGAGTGTGAAATAAGTCATACAAAGGAACAATAAAATTAAAAACATTTTGGTTGTTAATGCAACACTCCAAGGACAAAGTAGATTTTAAAATGACCCAAAATTCTCAAAAAAAAAATCAAAGAAACCCACCATTCTCTTTATAGTCTGGTACTATGAAGTAACATTGTTTTACATAAATCCTAATGATATCCTGTTTTTTTTTTTTTTTTTAAGGTGAACCTGCTTTGAAAACATATATGATTCATTCGCTGATTTTTCATGCAGGTGTAGTAAACTTCTGTTAACAGCTATAACAAAACTACCAAGTGTTGTAAAGAATGAAATAGGAACTTTACAAGGTACATATAGATGGAGACCCTAGGGGATGCTGAGATCCCAGCCAGAAGTCTTTGCTAGTAGAGTTTTGATTACTTACAAGATAGGAAAGTAAACATTACATATTAATGTAAGAATTTGATTGTGTTCTGAAAAGTCCAGTAGTCATTTGGGGATAACATGGTAGTTTAGTGAATAGAAAACTGATCTGGAGTTAAGAAGATCAGAATTTAAATACAGTCTCAGAAACTTATTAATGTCGTGTGACCCTGACCAAATCACTTAACCTATTTTTGCTGCTGTTTCTTCATCTGTAAAATAGGGAAAATAATAACACCTATCTCATAGTGTTGTAAAATACCAGATAGAAAAAGTACTATCTAAAAGCTAGTTACTACTATTAAGTACTATTAAACTGCTGCTTATTGTATTTTATGTTGATTAAGTCATTCAACATTTGGCTGTCTCAGCTTACTCATCTCTAAAATGGTGATAATATTAGCACCTGTCTCCCATGTTTATTGTGAGAATCAAATGAGATCATATTTGGAAAATGCTTAGCATTTCCAGCAGTTCCTGGAACATAGTAGGCACTATATAAATGATTAGGGCTGCTCAGTGTAATAGACAGAGCCTGAAGTCAGGAAGACTCATCTTCCTAAGTTTAAATCTGGACTGAGACACTGTCTTTCTGACACAGTAAGTCATATAACCATTTTCTTCAGTTTCTTCATCTGTAAAATGACCTGGAAAAGGAAAGCGCAAACCAATCCCACTTTTGGGGGGTTTTCTTAACCCCAAAAGGGATCACAAAGAGTCAGATAAGACTAAAATAATTGAACAATAACAAATATTTACATTTATATTATATTGTTTATTCTCTTGTCTTCCATTCTCTATTTTATAAGGTCTCTGATGTAGAGCACTTACAATTACATTAGATCAATCATAGTAATGAAAAATTATTACCTTTACCTATTATTCAGTGAAGTGAGATCTGTTCTACTGTTCAAAAAATATACCTATAAATTTTGTTTTTGTATTTTGTGTGTGTGTGTGTGTGTGTATGTGTGTGTGTGTATTTGGGGAAATGAATAATATTTTACTTTTAAAAAATAGTAGCTTTTCATTTTCTAAATATAAGCAAAGATTATTTTCAACATTCATCCTTGTAGAACCTTGTGTTCCAAATTTTTCTCCCTCTTTTCTTCATACTCCCTTCCCTAAACAGAAAGTAATCCAATATATGTTAACCATTCTTCTATGCCTATTTTCACATTCACATGCTGCACAAGAAAAAAAATCAGATTGAAAAGGAAAAAAAATGAGAAAGAAAACAAAAAGCAAGCAAACAAAAACAAAAGGGGGAAATATGCTATTAATACTTTGCTTTATAAAAATTATGTGTAAAGATACTTTTCAACATTCATTTTCAAAAATATTTTAATTTCAATTTTCTTTCTGCCAACTTCTCTTTCATTTTCCTTCCCCAAGATAGAAAACCTTTTGATCTAAGTTATACATGTGCAATCATGTAACCATATTTCCACAATACTCATGAAAGAAGAAACAGAAGAAAAGGGAAAATCCACAAAGCAAAAACAAAACAAATGAAAATAGTATGCTTAAATCCATATTCAGACTTCATAGTTCTTTTTTCTGGATATGGGTAGCATTTTCCAACATAAGTCTTTTGGAATTGTCTTGGATTGTTGTAATGTTGAGAAGAGCTTAGTCATAACTGATTTTTTTCACAATGTTGCTCTTACTGTGTACAATTGTAGAGAGCAGGAATTATGGAGAAGTATACTTGAAGGAAGGTGTTAAATCAGTGGAACTGATGAGATAATGGTTTTCTAGTTCATATATATACTTAGTACTTAGTATGGTGATGTAACGGCTCTCTAATTCATACATGTTCAGTGTACTATAATGATATAATTAAATAGAGTATATAAGAGCTAAGAAGGATTGGAAGAGAGACATTCTTTAAGTATCAGTATCTTCTTTGTGTCATACAAGGGACTTAGTAGGACTCCTTTTCTGTCTATATTTCCAAGCAGTTTATATATTATTGGAATTAATTATTTTTTAAATGTTTGGAAATTCACTTGTAAATCCATCTGGACCTGGAGATTTTTTTCATGAGGAGTTCATTGATGGCTTGTTCAATTTCTTTTTCCAAAACGGGGTATTTAAATATTTTATTTCCTTTCCTACTAATGTGGACAAGTTATATTTTTGTAAATATGCATTTGTTTCAATTAAATTCCTCATATTTGAGGAAAATAGCTACTAATTATTATTTTAATTTCCTCTTTATTGCTGGTGAATTCACCATTTTTCATTTTTAATATTCATAATTCATTTTTCTTCTTTATTTTATAATTAAATTAATCAAAATTTTATATATTTTATTGTTTTCTTTTTTAGAAAATCAATGCTTAGTTTCATTTATCAGTTCAAGAGTTTTCTTACTTTAAATTTTATTAATCTTGTCTTTTATTTTCAAAATTTCTAATTTGATATCTAACTAGGGATTTTAAATTTATTCTTTTTTTCTATTTTTTATTATATATTCAATTCATTGATCTGCTTTTTCTATATTGGTAATATTTTCTATATTATTCATGTAATCATTTAGTGGTATGAAATTTCCCCTAAATACTATTTTGGTTGCATCCCACAAATTCTGGAAAGTTGTTGTATTATTATAATTACATTTGATGAAATTATTGATTATTTTTATGGTTTGTTGTTTGACCCACTCATTCTTTAGGATTTGATTATTTGTTTTCTATTTGATTTTTAACCTATCATTCCTTAGACTTTTATTATAGGTAAGTTTTATTGCATCTTGTTTTGAAAAGGATGCATTTAATATTTCTGGCTTTCTATATATGATTGTGAGGTTTTTATACCCTAATACATAGTCATTTTGTGCATGTATGTGTATGTGTGTAGGCACCATGTATCACTGGAGGAAAAAAGGTATATTTCTCTCTATCCCTATTCAATTTTCTCCAGAAGTCTATCATATCTAGTCTTTCTAAAATTCTATCTGCCTCCTAAATATTTTTTTACTGTTTATTTTGTAATTAATCTAGTTCTGAAAAAGGGAGGTTGAGTTCCCCTACTAATATAATATTGATGTTTATATCTTTCCATTCAACTTCTCCTCAAAGAGTGTGTACACTATACCATTAGGTGTATATATGTTTAGTATTGATATTACTTCATTGTCATTCACTTTTTAGTTATATGTAATTCATTTCCCTGACTGTTTTATTTAGATCTATTTTTGATTATGCTTTGTCTGAGGTCAGGACTGCTTTTGTTTTTTTCACTTCAGCTGACGCATAACAAATTCTGCTCCAGCTTTTTACCTTTATTCTGAGTGTGTCTCTCTGCTTCAAACGTATCATGTAAATAGCATATTATAGGATTTTATTTTTTAATCCATTATGTTATTTGTTTTCATTCTATAGGAATGGTCATCACATTAACATTCTGTTATGATTTCTACTTCTTATTCCCCTCCATCCTATTTCGTTCCTTTTTATATTTTTCTCTCTTCTTTCACCCTGTCCCTCCTTACCAGTGTTTTGATCATTACCTTCCTAATTACCCTCCCCTTATCAACTCCCTTTTTTTCTTTGCCCTTTTCCTCTCCTACTTCTATCCTTTCTATCAGATCCAATTTCCTTATTCCTTTATCCTCCTAATTCTCTATAGAGTAAGATTTTTCTAACCAATTGAGTGTGTATGCTATTCCCTCTTTGACCTAAATTCAATGACAGTAAGCTTCAAACAATGTTCACCCTTCTTTTCCTCTAATGTAATAGATCATGTGATAGAATTTCTCCATTCTGCTTTTTTCTTTCCTCTTCTCCCAGCACAATCTTTTTAAAAAATTCCTTATTTTTTTTTATCAGCATATCAATATCAACTTATACCCAAATGCACTGTCAAAGTATATTTTTATTAAAATCCTGAATAGAGATACAGTTCTTTTTTTAAAAGGCTTTTTATTTTCAAAATATATGCACAGATAATTTTTCAATATTGACCCTTGCATAGCTTTGTGTTTTGGATTTTCCCATTCTTCCCTCAATCCCCTCCCCTAGATGGCAAGCAATCCAATATATATTATGCATGTTAAAATATATGTTAAATCCAATATGTGTAAACATATTTATACAATTCTCTTGCTACACAAGAACATCAGATTAAAAAGGAAAGAAAATGAGTAAGAAAACAAAATGTAAGCAAGCAACATCAAATAGAATGAAAAGGTTATGTTGTGTTTAGTTCCCACAGTCCTCTCTCTGGTTGTAAATGGCTCTCTTCGTCACAAGATCATTGGAACTGGCATCAATCATCTCATTGTTGGAAGGAGTCACATTCATCGGAATTGATTGTTGTATAATACTGATGTTGCTGTGTAAAATGAGCTCTTGATTTTGCTCATTTCACTTACCATCAGGTCATTAAGTCTTTAATGACCTCTCTAGAATTATCTTCCTGATTGTTTCTTATAGAATAATAATAATATCCCATTACATTCATATATCATAACTTATTTAGTCATTCTCCAACTGATGGGCATACACTCAGTTTCCAGTTTCTTGCTACCATGAAAAAGAGTACCACAAACATTTTTGCACATGTGGGTCCCTTTCTTTCCTTTAAGATCACTTTGGGATATAGGCCCAGTAGAAACACTACTGGATCAAAGGGTATGCACATTTTGATAGCCCTTTGGACATAGTTCCAAATTGTTTTCCAGAATGGTTGGATCTGTTCACAGTTCCACCCACAATGTATCAGCGTCCATTTTCCCACATCTCCTCCAACATTTGTCATTATCTTTTCCTGTCATCTTAGCCCATCTGAGAGGTGTAAGCCAACTTTTTCAGAGTTGTCTTAATTTGCATTTGTGTGATCAATAGTGATTTAGAGTGCCTTTTCATATGAATAGAAATGGTTTTAATTTCTTCATCTGAATATTGTCTGTTCATATCCTTTGATCTTTGTCAATTGGAGAATGGCTTGAATTCTTTTAAATTTAAGTCAATTCTCTATATATTTTAGAAATTAAGCTTTTATCAAAATCTTCAAATGTAAAAAAGTTTCCCCAATTTATTGCTTTCCTTGTGATCTTGTCCTAGTTTTGTTTGTGCAAAAATTTTTTAGTTTAACATAATCAAAATTGCCTATTTGGTGTTCAATTGTGACTTCTAGTTCTTCGAACATAAATTCCTTCCTTCTCTACAGATTGGAGAAGTAAAATATCCTATGTTCTTCTAATTTGCTTATAATATTACTCTTTATGTCTAAATCATGAACCCATTTTGACATTATCTTGGCATGTGGTGTTAGGTATGGGTCAATACCTAGTTTCTTCCATACTCATTTTCAATTTTCCCAGCAGTTTTTGTCAAATAGTGAGTTCTAATCCCCAAAGCTGGGATCTTTGAGTTTGTCAAAGACTAGGTTGCTATAGTTATTGACCATTTTTTCCTATGATCCTAAATTATTCTACTGATCGACTACTCTATTTCTTAGCCAAAAATGGTTTTGATGACCACTGCTTTAATTTTAGGTCTGGCACAGCTCGGTCACCTTCACTGGCATTTTTTCCCCATTAATTCTCTTGAAATTCTTGATCTTTTGTTCTTCCAGATGAACTTTGTTATTATTTTTTTCTAAGTCTGTAAAATAATTTCTTGTGACTTTAACTGGTGTGGCACTAAATAAGTAGATTAATTTAGGTAGTATTGTCATTCGGCCTACCCATGAGCACTTGATATTTTTCCAACTGATTAGAAGGATATATAGTTCTTAAGAGTTACAAGTGCCATCTTGCTATTTGGGGATGTAAGCAGTTTTACCTTATTTAATACTATATTTTTTAGTCTCTCATTAGTATCAATTTATTAGAAAATTCCCTATTTTATTGCATGTCCATATTTCCCTCCAGAAGATTATGCTTAGTTGTGCTGGGTAGTTGATTGTTGGTTGCAACCCAAGCTCTTTTGTCTTACAGAACATTATTTTCTAAATCCTTCATTCTTTTAATATACTGCAGGATAATACTGCAAGCACTCAGAAAGAAACAATTCAAATATCAAGGATATTTCCTTGAAGTTTTCCTTCTGGCATCTCTTTCAAAAGGTGATTGATAATTTCTTGAAAGATGCTGTTTGGGCTTTTTGTAGTTAGTTTGTTTTCAACTGGATTTCAGGGGAATATTCAATGCAAGGTTTTAAATCCTTCTTCCAACACTTCCTAGTTCTGTGACCATAGTAGACAAGTCATTTCTCCTCTCTGTACTTCAGTTTCCTCTCTTATGTAATGTGGAGGTAGGTGATTATAATACCCTTTTCATAGGGTTGTTATTAGGAAAATATTTGTAAAGTACTCTGCAAAACAAAAAGCCCTTTATAAATATACTTCCAGTTTGAAATGTCTATATCATTCTTATTTAACTTTTTTTTTCTTTCCTTCAGCCATTATATATATATATATATATATATATATATATATACACATATATATATACATATATATATATATATATATATATATATACACATATATATATACATATATATATATATATTTTTTTTTTTCATCCTTCTCTCCATTTACATGATCACTATTTTGCTTCATGTCCTCAACACTATCCTGGACTAGTGTGCCAGCATCACAATTGCATTCATGACTTCCACTCAACATTTTCTACAATTCATACATTTCACAGCTACCAAAATAATTGTACTTCCTTCTAAGGATTGTTGTGAGGACCAAAGCATTTAATAGTTGTAAAACATTTAACATAGTTCCTCCCACATTTGTTGCTCAAGTCAGTTGTGTCTTACTCTTTTTGACCTCATTTAAAATTTTCTTGACAATAACACTGGAATTGTATGTCATTTCCTTCTCTAGCTCATTTTACAGATGAGGAAACAGTGTTAATTGAGTTGCCCAAGGTCACATAAGCTAGCATTCGAAGGCAGATTTGAATCCTTTTTTTCCTGGCTCTAGTTTCCAATCCTCTATCCATTTTTCTACCTAGCTGTTCTACTCATTTATATATTAAATGCTACATAAACACATCTATTATTGTTATTAAAACTGAAAGTTTCATCATTTGCTTTCCTTATTCAAAAAGTTTCAGTAGCTCCTTACTTCATTTGAGAGAAATCACAAATTCTCAGCTTGGCATTCATTTGAAGCTAGATTCCAGCATGCTTTTCCATGCTTATTATATATTTTTCCCTGTTTATATCCTTTACCTTCCAGTCAAACTAGCCTACTTCTATAGCCTGAATTTAGTCTTCAATTATCCTACTTCCAAGTCTTTTTTTTTACTTCCTCATCTCTTAGAATTCCTAACTTTTTTTTAAGTACTCACTGTGTTTCCTATTTCTTTAAACCTTTTCTGATTCTACTAATTGTTAGCATCCATTCTTAAATGATCATCTACTGATCTATTACTTAGTATGTCTCTTCCCAATAGAATGTACACTACTCGAAGGCAAGGTTATATTTCTAAAAAAATCTCCTGTGCCTAGCATTGTGCTTTGAATATAAAACATGCTTAATAATTGCTTATTTATTGAACTAGAAATGCTGTTATCATCTTCACCTTTATCATTTTTAATTTCATCATGGTTATGCTGAAATCAGCTCTCATTCATAGCAATGAAGTTGCTTTTAAAAACTGAAACAATAAGAAATTTCAACATATAGCAGAAAGTATTCAAAGATTTGGCTGAAGCTAACAACACTGTAGCATTAGAACACAAACTTGATTAGCAATTATGTTTCTCCTTGCCCACCTCTCCTACCCCCCAACTAAGTACTCCTCCACTATAATTCAATGTGGGAAAAGTCACTCGATGTTCTAGTAGCTTGAAAATACTTTGGCAATAAAAGGATGAGTAACAGATAAAATGTCAGTCTGTACTGTCATTTTCCTGCTTTAGGTTCATTTTATCTGGCTCTAATGTTGTTTCAATTTATCATTAGATAGTAAACTAATCCAAAAAGTAAATTGACCCTATTGAAATGAGACGCCCAATTTTCCTTCTTAATCTTTCCTCCTGTGTGAATTTAGAAATTTTCATTTCACACACTAAAGCACAGTAGGTGTCTTTCTTACCTGAAATAATTTCACAAGATTGTAGGCACTGACTGCTTCATTAGCTAAAGACATCTGCTAGGGACTGTTCTGTTTTTCTGCTGTTAACTAAAAGAAAGGTAAAGAGCTGAGTCATCATGTTGAGAAAGCAGAATAAAGGGAATGGCTATTTCAGAGCATGCCGAATAAAAGGAACTGCTATTTAAGACCATGCACATCAACTGCCATGCTCAGGTTGATGAATTCATTTTCCTTTTAGTTCACTGATTGATTTTGGGAGGAAAACAAAATATCATAGGAGGTTAGAATAGTAAAGAACCTAAGATGGAATGGTGGCTCAGAGGAGTGTTTGGCTGGCTGTGTGTCACACATGACTAACATGAGATAATGCAGACTTGAGCTTCCATTCCAATGTATTTCACTGAAGCACATTCTCTCCTAAGTGACCTTGTGTAATGGAAAAGGTTTAGTTAATAGGGCACCCAAACTTGTTTTAGAAACCCAACTTTCAAATGGCTAATCTTCCACTAACATTGTATTCTGGGAAAGTCAATTCAGGATGACAGTTGTTTAAGAATTTGTGGGCACAATTGACTAGTGATTGGTAAGATTCAGTTTGTGGGGCAAAATGGCCATCTGTGCAAAAGTTGGAATGTGTGGGTGAGAGTGAATTGTACACAAGCCTCCTTAACAAATTTCTGTCTCTCTTTCCTCCTCTGTGAGGATGAATAGTAAATACAATAAAGTAAATATTGCAAAATGGTATAGATTTAATACAAAGCAATTTGGGTAAGTTTATTGATTCCCAGTCTTCCAGGATAGAGAGACTAGTCCTAGGATTTCATTAATTCAGATAACTCCCTGTTATTTTGTCTGCATCTGATGGAAATATAGAACTTTCTATACCATAGTGAGTAATGGATGTGCATAGATTCACTCAAGTAGTATGTTTCAGAAGCAGAACTTGAATAGTCTTCTTGACTGCAAAGAAAGTTCTCTCTCCACTATGGCACACAGTGTTTTCCTAAAGGAGCCCATAATTTATTAGGAAGATGAAATTAAAGCACAAGAGATAGTCAGTGACCTTTACAATCTATAATTAGATGCTGGAATCTGGCTACTGACAAAGAAATTCAAAGAAGGCAAAAATAACTAAAGGCTGATGGAATGAGGGAAGTCTTCATGAAGAAATGAGCCTTGAAGAATATTTATAATTAGGAATAGTAAAAAGAAAGAAGGGAGAGTATTTTAAGCATAGGACACAAATATAAAATCAGGTGTAGAAATATGTACAAGATGTTCGTGGAATAGGAATAAATGACCCTGACTAGAATCTATCATGTATTTAGGATATAACTGATCCATGGAACAAAATAAGTTACTCCATTTTACCAAAGTCACATGACTAAACACTCAGCAAAATACAAGTTCACAGAGAAGAGTGAAGTTTTTATTAGGTGAGATCTCAGAGCTTGTTTTGATTGGATAAATTGACATTAGGTCTTTGTCCACTGACCCCTTTTATTATCCATTGACAATAATTAATCAAATTATGAATTACCCAGAAACTGTCTTAAATCTTTCATATATCACAGTTGGAAAAAGGGAAAAAGTGGTTGGGGGGAATTTGTGAGAGGTTAGATTAAGGGAAGGATTGGTTAGTTCTAAGTCCTAGCACTAGCTAAGGACATACAAACAAATTTGTAATTCTTTCTGAGGTGGCAAAGAATGAAAACCTAAGGGGATAACCATCAATTGGGGAATGTATGTACACATTGTGGTATAAAAATAATAGTGAATTACTATTGAGCTGTAAGAAATGCTGAAAGAGATGGGAAGGGAAAGGAAGAAAAAGGGGAAAAAAAACTTTTATAGAGTACCTACTTTGTGCCAATCTTCTAAGCACTTTGCAGATATTATCTCATTTTCATCTTTATTCCAACCATTTAAGGTAGGCATTATCATCCCCATTTTATAGTTGAGGAAATTGAGACAAAAACTGTCCAGACTCACATATGGTTAATAAATGTTGAGGCTGAAGTCTTTTTAACTCCGGGTCAAGAAGTCTATACAATCCTTCACCAACTGCTTCTATATTAATAGGAGTAAGTATAAAGTGGAAAGAATTTGAGGAAAAATCAGATCCTCACTTTCCCCCTATTCTCTGGAGGATAAGGTTTCCTCAGAACTGAACTCAATCTGAATATTGACAGGACAGCTTAAATGGTAAAGTGGATAGAGTGAATGGCCTGAAGTCAACAAAACTCATGTTCATGAGTTGAAATCTGACTCTTAGACACTTAGCTACTCTGTCTAAGAGTACTGGACAAGAGAGTAAGGCTGATGACTTGGTGCTGCTCTGCTTCATTTAAATCCCATTCAGTTAAGACATAACCTCATGATGTCACTGGTCCTCTTCAAGAGCAAAGAACGAAAAATAATCTGCAGTAGTAGCTGCCCCCTAGGTACCCAACTGACTAGTTAAAGTAAAACAATTCTTCTTGATCTTCTTGTCTTGTTCTTTGTTTTTCTTCTCCTTCTTCCTTCTTCTCCTTTCTGTGTATCCATATAAGAATCATTCCCTTACATGTGGATGTTCTTGCCCAAAGGAATATACATTTTGATTACCTATATTTTGCATGGTATTTAAGGTTTGGGAAATTGGATTTTTCCCTGTACATATTTTTTTTTATCATTATCTATTTCCAAAAAGCTGGAACAATTAACTCTATGTCTCATGTAGTTTCCATTTAAGATCTCTTGAAACATAAGTCTGGAGAAATAGAAATGTATATATATTTGTGTGTGTGTGTGTGATGTACATATATACATATACATATGAAAAAGTCTATTGTGATTCAAATGGAGCTACATGACTATACCCTTATAAACCTAAATCATTCTGGCTTTCACTGATTGGCCAATAATAGGTCCCAGTTGAAGCCTTCTCTTGCTCATTATTTGGGTTTTGATGGCTTAGCCTTAGAGTAAGTGTAAATAGCCATTATTTTCTGTTCAAGTCTGAAATGCTGAGTATCTTCTCCTCCCAGATGGATTCTTTTGTGATAACAAAGTAGATCATCTTTTCTTGAAAACTTTCCTATCCCTTAATCACTGAACATTTCTTCAGATAAACTGAGAACCTGAAAAGACCTTAGTTTAAAAGACCAAGGTTTTCCACTGCATCCTGGGTTATCACCAATTGATTTGACATATATCTTTCCACTAAATTCACATACTTCTGGAGGAGAGAGTAAGGCTGATAACTTTTATCTAGTAATAAAATAACTTTGCATAGCTCTACCTCATTTAAATCCAATCTATTTGTTAGTCAAGATATCTTCATGATGTCATTAGTCCTCTTCAAGAAAGAAGGATGTGCAAACAACAAAAACAACAAACAAATTAACACTTGGAAAAAATAATCTATGTGGCTCCCCAGGGAGAAGCAGAGTTGGGAGATAGATGCTTAATTACTCTGAGGAACAGAATTTAAGGACTTTTCAACTGCTTCCCCTCAATTGGTGTCTAACAGAAAATCACCAGAATGAACAGGGGACTTCTCTGTGATAAGTAGTTTTTTTACTCACAATATTACAAGGCAGGGATTAACCATACTATCAAATGATCAAATATTTCCTGTTTTGCTTACATGAATGATTTAATTTTGTGTAAAGGACATAGCAGAGCTGCCTCTTAGGAAGCTAACAATGAAGATATGTGAGAAGATAGAAAGTATTCAGCTTTCCTGGATGAGTTCAAATCAACTAACTAAGATAATTTCATGGATTCCCTAAATCTATCCACATTAATAACTTTTAAATTATTTGAACTCTGAAGTCTCTAATTCTGTAATTCTTTGGTAAGAAGGTTTCCACTTCATTCAGCAATATTAAAGGCTTTTTGTTTGTTTTTAACAATGTGATAAATATTTCAGAGAAACTGGAAATAAACAGGAAGTATCTTGAAGTTTAGTGTCTCATAACCATCTTTGTTAATTGGAAATGAATTTCACAAGTGTAGTATACCTTAGTCCTAAGGAGAATTTGTGCATGAAAAGCTGAACATGAACAGAAGAAGAACCACACTTACTAGGATTCCCTAGTTGTATCATATGAATACTATTGAATTGCATTTCTGTTTGGATTGCATTGGAGAAGGAGAAGGTTACACATCATGGGTTTAGGCCTATCTTTTCTCCTGTGCCCAAGTGGAAGGGTCACTTAGAGCTAATGACAGTAATTAGGGGTTTTACAAGGGACTGGTGTAGGGATCTACATTGGTAAATATGTCATAACAAAAAGGGGGAGAGTCTTCTAGTTCTTTGTGAGAGCCAAATGATTAGCCTCTTTTTCTTTTTCTTTTTTATTTTAATAGCTTTTTATTTACAAGTTATATGTATGGGTAATTTTACAGCATTGATAATTGCCAAACCTTTTGTTCCAATTTTTCCCTTCATTCCCCCCACTCCCTCGTCTAGATGGCAGAATGAATAGTAGATGTTAAATATATTAAAATATAAATTAGATACACAATAAGTATATGTAACCAAACTGTTATTTTGCTATACAAAAAGAATTGGACTTTGAAATATTGTACAATTAGCCTGTGAAGGAAATCCAAAATGCAGGTAGGCAAAAATATAGGGGTTGGGAATTCAATGTAATGGTTCTTAGTCATCTCCCAGAGTTCTTTCGCTGGGCGTAGCTGGTTCAGTTCATTACCACTCCATTGGAACTGATTTGGTTCATCTCATTGCTGAGGATGGCCAGGTCCATCAGAATTGGTCATCATATAGTATTGTTGTTGAAGTATATAATGATCTCCTGGCCCTGATTGTTTCACTCAGCATCAGTTTGTGTAAGTCTCTCCAGGCCTTTCTGAAATCATCCTGTTTCTCATTTCTTACCGAACAATAAGAAATGGGAAGAAAATAATTGCATATAAACCTTTGAAAATACCTGCATAAATCACATCATTCTAAGAGCACTGACAAATGGAAATGGCAGATGAACAGTAAGATGAAACACATCTGCCATATTTGAATGAATATGCCGTCATTGATAAATGAATCACCACATTTGGACTATAAAGTCTTTGTTCCCCAAATGCTACAATTATAAGGAAAAATGACACAGGAAGATGATAAAAAGAATGACTGGACACACCTAGTGTAAATTCAGGAAACCTATGCTGAAAACAAAATAATTGTAAAAGCAATGAAGGATTTTTTTTTTCTTACAGAGTATCTCAGGGAGAGGAAGGTACTATAAAAATGTAAATAATAATTGTATGTGTGTATGTATGCATGTGTGTGTATACATAAACATAAATGCCATACGAGATTTCTTGGCAAATTCAATCACAAAATGCTTATCTTCCACAATCTTGGAATTATTAATATCCAAGGAAGTATTAATCAGGGAGAAATATATTTGCCCTAAGGTTTTTGCTGTTGTCATGAAGGATATCCACATAGAAGTAAAATTTTCTATAGATTGTCAGTGTTCTTGTTTGTAGATGTTATGTTGATTGCATCAAGTGCCAGAATAAAGACTCATGTTCATCCAAAAGAGATTTTTTTTTCTTTTTTGAGAGAAAGCTCAATTTATGTATCCTCAACATTCAATGCATTGCACTGAATAGAATGAATTGAAACCACATTTTAAAAAAATTGATTTGATTCAGATTTTGAAATGCAGTTAGATGGCCGACCCCATTACATTAATACACTATATATATAGTGGAGACAAACATTTCAGATAGACAATAAGTAGGGAGGAATTGAAGAGAAGAAAGTAAGGTTCAGGAAATTTTATAGATTTCTCAACAATCCTGAACTCCTCATCACTTCAAAGATCTAATCTTTCAAATTCAACATAAATGTCCTCAGACTGGCACTCTGAAGTTAGAAATCTTGGAACGTTTCACTTTCTGAAGATACAAGGTTGTGGTTGTACAAAAGTTTCAGAAAAAAACAAACAAACACAGTGGGTTTAAGCAAGGCAGGGCATATTTCCAATCATTTCCTGTATCTAGGAAGGATTGATTTAAAAAAAAATGCAGCTGGGGGAAAAGAAGCCATTTGGATAAACAATAGACAGGCTAAGTGCTCCATTGATAAGTCTTATTAATTAAAAGATCATCTAGAGGGAGACCTCCAGGGCATTGGGTAGTTGACCTAGGGAGATATATTTAATAAAGGTAGGTAAGCTGTGACTATGTGGGTGAATCGCAATTACATTGATGAACTGAGTACACACACAAATAAGATCACAGAATTGTTGAAGTCTTGAAGGAATTAGGCTGCAAAATTTTGAGGGTAGAAGAACATTTATAAAAGCTATATGTTCCTTTTACAACACTGAGGAAATATAACCTTTGAAGATGACTCTTGATTAGAAAATTTGGGGCTACCATTGTGTCTGTACCAGATCTTATGAATATTCCAGAGATGGGATTCTTAACTTTTTTTCTAATATCTAATATCATGAACACTTTGGGCATTTTGGTGAAACCCATAGACTATTTGGGGGGAAATATATATCACAAAGAAAAGAATATTGAAATATGGCTTTTGATTTTTTTTTTTCAAAAAGTAATTTGTCTTCCTGAAATCTATCCATGGACCAGGTGGATGGACCCTAGGTTGAAAAAATCCTGCTCTAAATTGTGAGAACAGAACTTTAAATTATATATATTTATAATATACACACATATGTATATAATACACATACAGATAGATAAGTAGAAAGATAGATAGATAGATAGATAGATAGATAGATAGATATAGATAGATAATGTTTGTCGATTTAATTTGGCACTGCTTCCCTGCATGGACCTGATGCCTTTAAAACATGAACAGAAAGTAATGCATGTATAATGAAAATATGGCAAGCTATAGAAGACGATGCTTAAAAACCAAGTTCATCTTTTATGCTAAAGGTACTTTCAAATGCCTCGTTTTCCATACACGGTACACGTATCAAGGGCAAAGCAGCCAGTGAGCAAGCTGAAACAATTGGATTTTTAGTAAGAACAGGCTGCGACTACCTGCGGCTGGCGTTAAATATGAATCATTACCCAACAGCACTATCCTGACTGAAATCAGAGAGGATGCCTGCTTTTCTCCCTTTTAATCTGCAGAGTCGGCATAAATGAATGGATACACAACAGGTTTAGTAATTAACAGAATGGCAGCGTTCCAGTTTTGCAACATTAGGTGGGCTCATTACGAGGTGCCGCTTCGCAACCAAGTAATACAAGGGCAATTTCGATGTATTAAACAAGTTTATCATTGCGCCAGAGTTCCCACCCTCTGGCAGAAGATCCCCCTCCGGACTGCCTGGTGGGATAACACCTGCCCTACTTATTTGAAAGGCTCATTGCAAGGATAAAATAAGAGAATGAGTAAACAGAGTTAGAGAACTTTATAGCTGAAAGGAAGTTTCGAGGTCACCTAATCCCTCCCCATTACCTTATCGTTCAAACACTTTGGGGAAGAAAGGGACAGAAATTCTTATTATTCATCCTGTCTCGTTCCATTTGGAATTTTATCAAACATCAGGGATGGCGGTGACGGAAGAGTTCTCCATAAAGAGCAAGTCCTCCTCCCCCAATGAAAAAGACAACAAATTCTCCATATCCTAATGAATCTATAGCTAAATTGTAAGAGAGGACGAGAAAAAATATTGAATCGGGTTTTGTTTGTTTGTGGGTTGCTATTTTGGGGGGGGGAGTGGCTTAGAAAACTGCTTTAAAGATAATCCCAAGAGTTGTTCCAGAAATGTTTTAAACAATGATTATGAATTGGAACAAGAGTTTAGTTTCCCCAAACTATTTTGATATTGAATTTTGAATCCATTTCCTACGCAAGGAGATTTAACTAGTATTAACTAGTTTCTATTAAGAAACTTTGATTTACAGCAAATTTTGGATGGTCCTTTTTTGTCACTCCTTCCCTCTCCCTTCTTATAGTCCGGGATCAAAGTACTGTAACTTGATACAGTTTCCTTCAAGACTGACTCAGGCACTATATTCTATAGGATCTCTCTTGATCTCTGCTCACCCCAGTCCTAGTGTCTTCCAACAAAAACATGCTACTTCATATTCAATCCACCTATAGCAGCCCATTGAAAGAAAGAAACTCTTGTCCTATCTTCCCATGAATCCGAAAAAAAGTAATACTTTCAACTTGTTGAGATACTTTCTCCAAATCTCTTCATATAGTTTGGATACCAAGATATATATATAGGCTATAAAATAGTTATTATTTTCTCTCACCATGTGTAAGGTCTATCTTTTTTTTTCTGGTTACACACAACTTTTTGAGCCACTTTTCCTATATTATTTTTCATTTGCAGTGGCCTGTACTTATTCATGTATGTGCATCATGGATCTCTGTATTGCTATTTCCCTAACACTCAAATTTAATTATTTGATGAATCAGAGTCATACAGTATTCTTGGGAAAAAAATATTAGAGAAAAAAGGATGGAATTTGTATTAGAAGTAAGTTTAGGATCATTATATTTTTTAGAGACAATCCAATCTACTTTCCTCATCAAATTCAATTATATGTTGAGCTTACTGTCTTTTTATAGGATCAATTACATATGCACATGCATATATGGATCACATGTGTATAGCATGTAGATGTGTATGTAGGTGTATATGCACATGTATACATACACATGTGTAGATGAAAAGGTAATTGACATGTTTACATACACTAGTCACATAATGAATGGCATGTATATACATATGTATACACATGCTTTTGTATTTATTTTATGTGTATAAAATGCATTTATATGTGTCAATATGTGTGTGTATATTTATATGTATGTATCTGGAGCATATGGAGTATTCAAGGAAAAGTAGCACCTTTGGTGCTATGGCTTGTCAAGTCCTTTTAGGTCTGGTCATCCATTTTTGGGTGGCTACCAAGCACTCAGCTCTCATTTGTGGCTTTAAGAAGCTGCAAGCACAGCAGCCACACAATAAATATCTTAGCAGTTGGGCTAAACCAGGTTGTAGGTAAATGACTGGTCTCAATACTGTTTGGTAAATTGGGTGAGTGTAGATGGAATGTCTACTTGAAGTCTGTGAATCCATTGCAGATTGGATAGACAAGAACAATTTGTTCTAATGGTCATGAAAACAGCTAAAGCGGGCTCTAATGTCAGATATCAAAGATGCCAAAGTCATCCATCTCACTTTTAATACATTGTAGGAGACAGTGAAGCTGATAACTCTGCACAGTTTTGCCTCACTAAAATCCAATTTAGGCATAAGTCAAAACAGCATCCTGAGATATTATTGGTCCTTTTCCAAAAAAAAAAAAAAAAGATAAACAACATGTCTTTATCTGAACATTAGTTAATGGCTCCATCATTCTTTTATTCATATAAGTTTGCATTTGATGAAGATGATGACCCTTCAAAATGTAAACCATCTGCCATCATGTAGGAAGAAAATCATGATAGAGCAGTGTCATTAAAAACCAGGGAGTATTTAGAGAAATGTGGATGTGAAATAATCATCTCTGCACTAAATGTCTTTCAAGGATTATTTCATTATTATAAAATGTTCATGTGAGACATATTGTTAGAGATCAATTGAAAATATTTTTTACAATTAAATGTTTTTAAATATATATAGTCAACAAAAAATAACCAACGGGACTTGTATTCTTAATTCATTTTATTTAAATATGTAACTGTAAAATGATATAAATTATCATGTAATATGGTTTGAAAAATTCTATTCAATATTCATATCTTCATGAAATATTTTTCTAGTATATATATATATTTATTTTCATAAGAATTTTATAGAGATGGGAAAGTAAGCATATGAGTCATGAGTTATTGTTAGTCTTATTATTTTTTTTAAATAATAAGAGCTGAGATTTTTAAAATTCATTTTTGGAAGTTTTTGTTTTGTCTTGTTTTGTTTGTTTAAACAAATATTTTCATTTATGTGATATTTATTCCCCCCCTTTTCCACTTACTTGGTGTTCTTGTTTTCTATCAGGTAAAGCATAGACTTCTTTAATTTATATTTGGTTTAGTTCATTAGCTTTTTCTTTCTTTTTTTTCAGCATTCACTTCATGCAGTATATCTGAGATAGATATTTGAGGCCAAATTTGATGACAATTTGGTCCTGGATGATGAAGCAAGTTTGTTTTAATCTTTGCAGATCATTTACACATTTCATTCTTTGTTGATCATTTACATTTTTCATTCTTTGTTACACTCCTTGCTTCATCATCAAATATCTTGGTAGGGTTTTTATTAATTTTACCTCTCAGTTTCAGCCTCTGCTACTTCTCAATGTTTTATGAAACAACAATGCTCAAATCTTCTACCATCCTGTATTGTAAAATTCTTCAAAAACAAGCTTGTAATCTAAACCACATTTGCCCTTTTGGATACATATCTCTATTTGTAAGATCAGATGCTTACGAGATTGCATGCTTTCTAGGCTTTATTGATGGCTGATAATTTATTTATATTGTTTAAACTTTTTAAAGAATACTTTTAATCAGAATTGGTGGCAATAGGGAAGGCTTCCAGAATTCTCAGCCCAGAGACACCAAAGAGAACCGGAAAATCAGCAGACAATGACCGTGGCAACAGGGTGGAAGTCTAGTAGCCAATCCCAAAGTGTAGGCCACACCAGCAAAGCATTGGGCCCCTTCCAGCACCAGTGAAAAAAGATTCTATTGCTTTAGCATACTGGATCTTACAGCTACAATGATGAGGGGACACTTCTGAACAGTTCTTAGACAGAATAGAGGGCTTGTGGTCAGGACTCTAGAAGGATCTCTGAAAACAGCTGCACAGATATCTTAAAGCTTGGGACAGTTTACCTGCTACTCTGGAAACAGAGCCCTATTTTAACAAAGGGTTAAAAGCCCAATAATAGTCTAGAAAAATGAAAAGACAACAGGAAAAAAAGTTTCTAACCATAGCAAATTACTATGTTGAAAAGGAAAATCAAAACACACATTCAAAGGAAGATAGCAAAGTCAAAGCTTCACATTAAAAGGCTCCAAGCAAAATAAGAATTGATCTCAAGCTATGGAAAAACTCAAAAGGAATTTTGAAAATCAAGAGAGATAGAGGAAAAATTAGGAAGAAAACTGAGAATGATGCAAAAGAAAATAAAAAAGCTAATGAAGAGAAGAATGTCTTAAAAAGCAAAATTGACAACTAGGAAAGGAAGTACAAAAGCTCACTGAGGAAAATATTTCTCAAATTCTTCTATACATATTTCCACAAATATCATGTTTCATGAGAAAAATCAGATCAAAAGAAAAAAAAAGATGAGAACAAAAACAAGATACAAGCAAACAGCAACAAAAAGAGTGAAAATGTTATATTGTAGTCCACGTTTAATTCTCATAGTCCTCTCTCTGGCTGCAAATGGCTCTCTTCATTACAAGACCATTGGAACTGGCCTGCATCATCTCATTGTTGAAGAGAACCACATGCATCAGAAATTATCATTGTATAATCTTGCTGTTGCTAGGTATAATGATCTCTTGGTTCTGTTTTGCATCAGTTCATGTAAGTCTCTTCATGCCTCTTTGAAATCAACCTGCTGATCATTTCTTACACAACAATAATATTCCATAACATTCATATATCATAACATATTCAGCCATTCTCCAATTGATGGACATCCACTCAGTTTCCAGTTTCTTGCCACTACAAAAAGGCTGCCATAAACATTTTTGCACACTTGGATTCCTATCTTTATTTTATGATCTCTTTGAGATACAAGCCCAATAGAAACACAGCTGGATCAAAGGGTATTCACAGTTTTCAACTCCACCAACAATTTATTAGTGTCCCAGTTTTCCCACATCTCCTCCAACATTCATAATTATCTTTTCCTGTCAATTTAGCCAATCTGAAAGCTGTGTAGTGGTATCTTAGAATTGTCTTAATTTGCATTTCTCTGAACAATAGTGATTTAGAGCACCTTTTTATATAACTAGAAATGTTTTCAATTTCCTCATTTGAAAATTGTCTATTCATATCCTTTGGCCATTTACCAATTGAATTATGGCTTGAATTCTTATAAAGTTGAGTCAATTCTCCATATATTTTAGAAATGAGGCTTTTATCAAAAACTTTGAATGTAAAGATGTTTTCCCAGTTTATTGCTTCCCTTCTAATCTTGTCTGCATTACTTTTGTTTGTACAAAACCTTTTTCACTAAGTATAATTAAAATTATCTATGTTGTGATCAATAATGATCTCTAGTTCTCCTTTAGTCACAAATTCCTTCCCCCTCCATAGGTCTGAGAGGTAAGCTATCCTGTGTCTAATTTGTTTATATCATTTTTTTATGTCTAGATCATGAACCCATTTTGACCTTATCTTGGCATACAGTGTTAGGTATGGGAAAATGCCTGGTTTCTGCTATAATAATTTCCAATTTTCCCAGCAGTTTTTGTCAAATATTGAGTTTTTATCCCCAAAACTGGGGGTCTTTGGGTTTGTCAAACACTAGATTACTATAGTCATTGACTATTTTATCCTGTGAACCTAACCTATTTCACTGATTGACTATTCTTTTTCTTAGCCAGTGCCAAATTGTATTGATGACTGCTGCTTTATAATACAGTTTTAGGGCTGGTAGAGCTAGCCCACTTTTCATTTGTAGGTTTTTTTTTATTAATTTCCTTAAAATTCTTGTCCTTTTGTTCTTCCAGATGACCTTGGTGATTTTTTTCTAACTCTATAAAATAATTTCTTGGCAGTTTGATTGGTATGAAACTGAATAAGTAGATTGATTTAGGTAGTATTGTCATTTTTATTATATTGGCTCAGCCTATCTGGGTACATTTGATATTTTTCCAATTGGTTAGATCTGACTTGATTTATGTGGAAAGAATTTTGTAATTGTATTCATATAATTCCTGATCCTGCCTTAGTAGGTAGACTCCCAAATATTTGCATGTGTAATGCAAAGAGTAATAGTTTGGTTTCCTCCTTACTTATTCTAATTTTTTAAATCTCTTTTTCTTATCATTGCCAAAGCTAACATTTCTAATACAATATTAAATAGTGATGATGACAGTGAATAACTTTGTTTCACTTCTGATCTTATTGAGGTTAGTTCTAGTTTATCACCAGTATATATGATGCTTGTTGATGGTTTTAAATAGATGGTACTGAACATTTTAAGGAAAAGTCCATTTATTCCTATACTCTCTAATGTTTTAATGGGTATTAGATTTTGACAAATGCTTTTTTTCTGCATCTATCATGATGAACATATGATTTTTGTTAGTTTGGCTATTGATATAGTCAATTATGCTATTTTCCTAATATTGAACCAATCCTGCATTCTCTGCATAAATCCCACTTGGTCATGGTATATTATCCTGGGGATAAATTGCTGTAATCTCTTTGCTAAATTTTATTTAAGATTTTTACATCAATATTAGACAAATAGGTGTATAATTTTCTTTCTCTGTTGTGGTGTTTCTGCTGTAAAATTATAATTAAACCTTGGCTTTCCATAACTTTGACAATGCTCTCTAAACATTTTCCTTGAACAGAAACAGGCTGTTTTCTAAATATCTGTCCCATCTTAGATGAAATTCTATTTTAACTGTTTTAACAAAATTTCTTTTTTGTACTCACCCTAATTTCTGGGTCAAGGAGACTTTTCTACTGGATCAGGATCAGAGGTTTTTCCACTGGAATCAGGATTTTGTCAGCCCCACGTTGGGTGCCAAAATGTGGTGTTTCTTTTTCTTCTTTAAAATATATAAGTAGAATAGTTCTCTCTGGGGGAGAGGGTAGGTTTCTCAGGGGAGGTTTTCTTGGAGGCAGCCTTAGTATCAGTTCAGATCAATAATTACCCCAGATGTAGCCAGCTGCTAAAAATACAAATGTTTATTTTCTCCTTCCAAAGTAGCCTGGTTAATTGAGACCTCTCTCTCTGCTTGGTTCCAAGAGCTCCCTCCAAATGTCTCCAAATCCAAAGGTTTTGTCCTTCAGCCTCTGCCTCTGCTTTCTTAAGCCTCCAGAGCCAGCACAAAGATGGAATGAATCTCTTGTCTCCTTCACTTTGGGCTCAGCTAGCTTTCTGGCGAGTCTTTTAGACCAGCTTGATCTCACTGGGGGAAGTGCCACCACAGTGATGTGAGATGAAGTAAATCTGGTTGTGCCTCTGAGAGAGGCTTCTCAATCTTCCGCTCAACTCTTGACTGGTAGCTTCTTCCTCTGAAAACTCTTCTTCCACCACCAGCCAGCCAGGTGGAAAATATTCTGGAATGAATCACTCTTCACTGGCATTATATATGACTCTTCTGAGAGAATGGGATTATGGGTTTTCTCCCATAGTGCTCTCTGGCCCTAAGAGCTTCAAGGGAGGTGTGAATTCAGATATCTCATACTAAACCCTGAAATTTCCCAAACATGTGAACTCCAATGAGTAAAGGTGCAAATACAAGCATTGTATCAATTAGTTCTACTTAGTACTTTGTTTCAGGTTCTGGCCCAAAACATCTTCTTGTAAGATCAGATCAATAATCTATCAACTCTAATGAGTTAGCAGTTTGTAAAGATTCCACCACTCTGTTTTGACTCTACCTGGTTTAAGTGTCAGATAGCACCATATATGTGTCATGAAGGGAATTTGTTAGGACTCCTTCTTTCCCTGTTTCCCCAAATAGTTTGCATAGTATTGGGATATTAAAAAAAAAAAAAAAGTTTGGTAGAATTAACATATAAATCCATCTAGTCCTGGAGATTTTTTCTTAGGGAATTGATTAATAGCCTGTTCATAATTTCTTTTTTCTAAAATGGAAGTGATTAAGTGATTTATTTCCTTTTCTGCTAATCTGGGAAATTTATATTTTTTGTAAGTATTCCTCCATTTCATTTAGATTATCAGATTTATTGACATAAAGTTGGACAAAATAACTCTTGATTATTACTCCTATTTCTTCTTCATTGGTGAAATATTCTCCCTTTTTATTTTTGATACTAATAATTTGATTTTCTTCTTTTCTTATTCTAATCAGATTAACTAAGATTTATCTAGTTTGCTCATTTTTTTTTCATAAAACCAACTCAAGTTTTGTATATTAATTCATTAGTTTTCTTGCTTTCAGTTTTATTAATTTCCCCTTTTATTTTCAGAATTTAAAATTAAATATTTAATTGAGGGGCTTAATGTGTACTATTACTAGCTTTTTTAGTTGCATGCCAAATTCATTAATCTCTCTCTTTTATACAAATAAGCATCTAGCAATATAAAATTTTCCCTAACTCTTTGCTTTGGCTGTATCCCATAAATTTTAATATATTATCTCATTATTATCATTTTCTTGGATGAAATTATCAATTGTGTCTATGATTTGTTGTTTTATTCAATCATCCTTTAGGATTAGATTATTGTATTTCCAATTAAATTTTGGTCTATTTTCCTCTGGTCTTTTATTGCATGTAATTTTTATTGCATAAGGATGTGAAAAATGCATTTACTATTTCAGCATTTCTGCTTTTGATTTTGAGGTTATTATGTCCTAATCCATAGTCCATTTTTGTTTATATTTCATGTACTGCCAAGAAAAAGTATATTCCTTTCAGTCTCTGCTCAATTTTCTGTAAAGGTCTATGATATTTAACTTTGCTAGAATTCTATTTACCTCTTTAGCTTCTTTCTTATTTATTTTGTGGTTTGATTTATCCAGTTCTGAGAGAGCAAGGTTGAGATCCCCCACTAGTATAGTTTTGTTGTCTAATTCTTCTTGCTGCTCTCTTAACTTCTCTTCTAGGAATTTGAATGTTGGAACATATATATTTAGTATTAATATTATTTCATATTCTGATGTATACGTTAGCAAAAATGTAGTTTACTTCCTTACCTCTTTTAATTATATTGTTTTTGCTTTTTCTTGATCTGAGATCAGGATCACTATGCCTGATTTTTTTTTTCTTCACCTGATGCATAATGGAGTCTTCTTCTGTCTTTTTCTTTTACTCTGTTTAAAAAGTGTTTCTAGTAAACAACATATTGTGAAATTGTGGCTTTTAATTCACTCTTCTATTTGCTTTCATTTTATGGGAGAGTTCATCCCATTCACATTCATAGTTAAAATTTCTTACTGTATTTCCAGCTGTCTTGTTTTCCCCATTATACTTTAATTTGCTTCTGACTACTACTTCCTCAAATAGCCCTTCCCTTTTATAACCCTTTCCCATTTCTACTTTTTCCCTACTTATGTTCTCCTTTCTAGTAGCCTTCCCCTTTCCCATCCTACTTCCCTTTGGGGTGAGACAAGTTTCTTTGTGAAGCTAAATATATCTCCTATTCTCTCTTTGAGCCAAATCTGATGAGAATAAGATTTTCCTCCCTTTTCCCCCTTAATTATAATAGATCTTTTTTTGCCTTTCCATGAGATGTAATTTACCCTATTTTAATTCCATTTTTTTCTTCTTCCAGTAGAATCTCCTTTCTCCTCGAGTTTCTTTTTTGTATCATCACAATAAAATCAAACTATAACTGCCTCCATAAGAGAGATACAGATTTCAAGAGTTAAACATATCATCTTCCCATATAGGGGTATAAGCTTTTAAACTTTTTTAAAAAGGTATTTTTTCTTTGCTTATTACCTTTTTATCTTCTCTTGAGCTCTGTATTTATAGATCAAACTTTCTGTTTTCACTCTGCTCTTTTCATCAGAAATGAATGAAATTCATCTGTTTCACCGAATGACCATTTTCCCCCAGAAAGGTAAGACTTAATTTTGCTGGGTATTTGACTCTAGGCCACAATACGAGTTTCATGTCTTTCTGAATATTATATCCCAGACCCTTCAATCTTTCAAATTGGAAGCTGCTAGGTTCTATATAATCCTGATTGTGGCTCCTTGTTATTTACATTGTTTCTTTCTGGCTGGATGCAACATTTTCTCCTTGATCTGATAATTCTAAAATTTAGCTATGATATTCCTTGGAGTTTTAATTTTGTGGTTTTCCTTGATGAGTTTCTGAAAGATGATGTCTTTTTTTTTCCATCATGGTTTTCAGGAAGTTCAACAATTCTTCAAGAGTTTCTCCTAAATCTTTTTTTCAGTTCAGTTGTTTTTCCAATAAGATGTTACATCTTCTACTTTTTAATTTTTATTTTGTTTTATATGACTGGTCCTTGATGTCTCATTGAGTCATTCACTGGCATTTCTTCAATTATAATTTTTAGTGAATTATTTTCTTCATTTAGATTTTTTTTTAAATTTTCTTTTGCATTTGGCCAACTGAAGTTTTAAATCAATTGCTTTATTGTTGGATTTTTTTCCCTTTCACAAATTCTGTTTTTCAACGAGTTGGTTTCTCTTAAAAATCTATTTTATAAGGAGTTATATGCTTTTTCCTTTGTGTCAAATCTATTTTGTAAGAAGTTATACAATTTTTCCATTTCACTAAATCTGTTTTGTAAGGAGTTTCATTCATATAATTTCTGTCTTTCCTTTTTTAAACTCTCTTTTCAAACATATTTCCTTTCCCTATTTTTCTTCTCTCTTTTAAGATCCAAGAAAGCCTTGTGAAATGGGGAGCAACTCATATCACCCTTTGGAGTTTCATCTGTACATGATTTGACTTTAGAATTCTCAGGGTTTGAGGTCTGTTCTTCTCTTTCTCTATAAAAGCTCCTTATGATCAGAGTTCTTTTTGCTTTTTTGCTCATTTTTAAAGGTTAAGATCTGCTCTTAGAGCAAAAGGGAGATTGAACCAAGCTTCCTCTACAGGTGGCAGTGGCTTTAGACTGCCCTGTGTCAGTGCAGCAGTTCCTTCTAGTGTTGGGTGGGCATGATCCAATCCCACATTATTCTGGGGTTTAGAGGCTCACTATTTGCTTTGTGTATTGGCATTGGATGTCTCACAGGCAATCTGCTGACCCACTGGTTTGTAACCAGGACAGAGTAGCCAATATTGCTGTATTTAGGCTGAGAGCCTCCTAGTAAATTCCCCAGTACATGATGCCACACTTCCCTCGTCCCTACATTGTGCCTATGCTTAGCTGACTTCCCCCAACCCCACTTATCCCCTTCCTTGCTGCCCTATTGAAAAAGAACTTTTCTGAAGTTCTTTTAATTTTTTTTTTTTTGCTGGAAATTTGTTACACTTCAAATATTTGTGCATTTTGTCAATCCAAAACCATTCCAAGTGCCATTCCAGTGGCTTGACCTTATGTTGATCTGAGACTCACTAGGGAGAGCTCAGATAAAGACTCTCCATCATCTTGGCTCGACCCCGCAAAAGTCCTTAAAAATTAAAATTGAGCAAATGGAAGCTAATGGCTTTATGAGAAAAAAAAGATATAATAAAAGAAAATGAAAAAAAAAGAGAGAAAAATGTGGAATATTTCATTGAAAAAACAACTGGCCTAAAAATTAGATCCAAGAAAGATAATGTAAAAGACAATAATCTATCTGAAAGTCATGATGAAAAAAGGAGCTTGAGCATCATCTTTCAAGAAATTATCATAGAAAACTATTCTGATATTCTAGATCAAGAGGGTGAAATAGAAATTGAAAGAACCCACTGATCACCTCTTGAAAGAGCTCCCAAAAAGCAAACTCCAAGGAATAGTATAGTCAAATTCCAGAACTCCCAGGTCACAGAGAAAATATTTTCAGCATTCAAAAAGAAAGAATTCAAGTATAGTAGAGCCACAGTCAAGATAACATAAGATTTAGCAGCTTCTGAAAAGCAATTAAGTTAGGATTACAACCAAGAATCACCTATCCAGCAAAATTAGTTAAAATCCTTCAAGGGAAAAGGGGGAAATTCAATGAAACAAATGATTTTCAAGTATTCAAGATGAAAAACAGAACTGAATAGAAATTTTGATTTTCAAATACAAGACTCAGGAAAAACATAAGGAGAAAATCAGGAAAGTGATATCATAAGGGAGTTCATAAAGTTTATCTGTTTACATTCCTATATGGAAGTATGATACTTGCAAGTCATTAGAACTTTCTCATTATTATGGCAGTTAGAAGGAATTTGCTCCCCAGAATTAAACAAACACAACCATAAGATGACAAGAAAAGATAATGATTAATGTTCGAGGGGATGTTGGAAAACTGAGACACCAATAAATTGTTGGTGGAATTGTGATTTAATCCAAGCCTTCTGGAGAGCAATTTGGAACTATGCCCAAAGGACATGCACACTATGCATACCTTACTGTAGTGGCAAGGAACTGGAAATTGAGTCAATGTTCATCAGTTGGGGAATGACTGAGTAAGACATAATATATGAATGTAGCTATAAAAAATAATGAGCAGACTAATTTCAAAAAATTCTGGAAAGACTTACATGAACTGATGCTAAATGAAGTCAGTAAAACCAAGAGAACCAACAATATTATACAATGATCAACTGTGATGGACTTGACTATTTTCAACAATGGAGTGATTTAAGACGATTCCAATAGACTTATGGTGAGAGCCATCCTCATTCAGAGAGAGAGAGAGAGGACCAAGGAGAGTGAATGTGGATCAAAACATAGTATTTTCACCTTTTGTTGTAATTGTTTATTTGCTTGTTTTTTTTTCTTTCTTTCTTGTGTTTTCTTTTTTTCCCCTTTTTTTAAACTGATGTTTGTTTCACACTATGACAAATATGGAAATATATTTAGAAAAATTGCTCATGCCTAAATTCTATTGAATTGTTTGCTCTCTAAGGGAGGGGAAGAGAGAAGGGAAGAAAATTTTGGAACACAAGACTGCAAAGATGAATGTTAAAAAAAAACTATCTTTGCATGTATTTGGAAAAATAAAAAAGAAAACGATTATAAAAAAAAAAATCTAACAAAGAGCCATTCCCCGATTGATAAATAACCAAAAGATAAGATACATTAATGCACATCCTTTGAGCTAACTATATCATTGTTAGGCATGAATTCCAAAAGAAATTTTTAGAAAGGGAAAAAGAGCTTCTATGTGCAAAAATATTCATAGCAGCTCTCTTCAGGATAAAAAATTGGAAATTTACTGGATGTTCATCGATTGGGGGATGGCTAAATAAGGTGTGGTATGTGAAATGTCTGTATACAAAGTTAATTGCAATGTCCTAGGATAAACAAGTGTAAATGACTTTGTTATTAGCTATACGATAATCCAAGACTACTCTAGAGGACTTGTGATGAAAAATTCTATCCACACCCAGAGAAAGAGCAATTGTGTCTGAGTACAGATTGAAGCATTCTTTCTCTCTCTGATTCTTCATCTCTCTCTCCCTCCCTCCCTCACTTTTTTTCCCTCTTTCTCTAGCTTGCTCTCTCCCTCCCTTGATCTCTCACTTTTGCTTTCATTGTGTGCCTTTATTTTTCTTGAAGTTTTTTTTTTTTTGAGGGGGGAATCTATTTTTTATTTCACAATATGACATGCAAATGTTTTGCATAACTGCACATGTGGTCTCTTACTGGAGGCTGAGGGTGGGAAGAAGAGAAAGAATCTGAAACTCAAAAGTTTTAAAACCAAATGTAAAGAAATGTCTTGAATGCAATTGGGGAAAGCATTAAATAAATAAAAATTAAAAAAGAAATACTTTTAATCTTTATTGATTTCAATTGTTTCATGTATTCCCCATTTTAAAGTAGGTACAAGTTAATTACATAGGTTATTTGAATTGTTTTAACTATATGCTATATTTTTTTCAAATAATACTACTATTGTAGTTAGAAACCTAGAATAAAATTCCAGAAAATAAGAAGCCTTTCCTCTGACATGCACTTATTAGTTAATCCTAAGGAAGTGACTGAATCCCTCAGTACTTCAAGTTACTCTAAGATTACAATTTATAGAGATGGTATGAATGTACATTCATAAAAGAGTCTCCATATGAGTATACACAAATGAGTGTATATTTATGTATAAATGAAAGCATTATGGACATAAGTGTATGTATTTGTGTGTGTGTGTGTGTGTATATATATACACATATATTATATATATATGTATATATGTCTAAACACACACACACACACACACACACATATATATATATATATATCCTAGTTTTCTACTAATTTTGATCATAGATCAAACAAACTAGTGGCATGGATATAAACAATCATTTTAGGAATAACACACACATATATGAGTCATTTATTTTCTATTAAAGTTGTAATTGATTTCATTTTTGTGATATTATTTTGTATTACCCACACCTAGCACCTCCCAACACATTCTTTGAAAAAAAAGTATTAAAAAAATTTTTAAAAAAAGAAAAAAAAGTATTAATTTTATAAAGGGAAGAGACATCAAGATACAGGATGTATTTTTGGGACACACTTGATTATTTCATATATTTTCCAACCTTCTTTCTCCATCTTCTCCATATTTTTTCTTTTTTTAAAAATTTAATTTTTATATCAACTTTATTTCTTTATATTCACTCTGTGTACCCTGAATGAATCCTTTTGACTAGTTAAAAAGAAAATGCAATTCAGTTAAACTAGCCAAAACATTTGAGTCCAACATATTATTTAAAATATTTATATTTGTAGTTGTCTACCACTGGAAGAGAAGTTCATTCTGTTATTTTTTCTATATCATTATAATTACATAGTTTTCAGCTCCAAGCATTTTTTCATTGCTTTTGTTTCCATATCTGTGTTATAGTCATTGTGCATTGTGAATATTAATTCAGTTTTACTACCATTACTCTACATAAATTCATAAGTCTTTCCCTGCTACCCTGTATATTTCCTATTTATTATTTTGTCTAGTTCAATAATATTCCAACATCGTATTTGGTCATTAATCAAGAGATCCCGAATCTCATTTTCCCCATGAAAGTAACTGTTTCAAACTACAAATCAATTTATTTTTAATAATTTTATAATCCTTTACTGAATTTTTCTTATTTTTATCATCATCATCATCAACATCTGCAATGGACTTTCTAGTACAAATTAATAATTATTTCATGGTGAATTTTTTTATGAATGCTTATTATGAAAACCAAAATATGAAATGAGTAAATCTCTTATGATATAATGTATCTTGGTGCATTTGGACACAAACTAAAAACTATTCTACCAATCTTTTATTACCTCTCCAAAAAGTTAACAGAGGTTTGGTATTAGGGAGCTGGGCAGGATGAACTGAACCATTAACTGAGTTGTTGAGGATTCCTACACAATTCTTTCCCACTCTTTTCTTATTTTTTAAATTAAATTAAATTTTATTTTTTAAACAACTTTTTATTGACAGAACCCATGCCAGGGTGATTTTTTAAAACATTATCCCTTGCACTCACTTCTATTCCGATTTTTCCCTCCCTCCCTCCACCCCCTTCCCCAGATAGCAAGCAGTCCTATACATGTTAAATAGGTTACAGTATATCCTAGATACAATATATGTGTGCAGAACTGAACAGTTTTCTTGTTGCATAGAGAGAATTGGATTCAGAAGGTATAAATAACCAGGGAAGAAAAACAAAAATGCAAGCAGCTTATATTCATTTCCCAGTGTTATTTCTTTGGGTGCAGCTGCTTCTGTCCGTCCTTGATCAATTGAAACTGAATTAGATCTCTTTATCAAAGAGATCACTTCCATCAGAATACATCCTCATACAGTATCATTATTGAGGTACATAATGATCTCCTAGTTCTGCTCATTTCACTTAGCATCAGTTCATGTAAGTCTTGTCAGTCTTCTCTATATTTATCCTGCTGGTAATTTCAATAATATTCCATAACGTTCACATACCACGATTTACTCAACTATTCTCCAATTGATGGGCATCCATTCATTTTCCAGCGTCTAGCCACTACAAACAGGGCTGCCACAAACATTTTGGCATATACAGGTCCCCTTTCCGTTTATTATCTCTTTGGGGTATAAGCCCAGTAGAAATACTGCTAGATCAAAGGGTATGCACAGTTTGATAACTCTTTGAGCGTAGTTCCAAATTGCTCTCCAGAATGGCTGGATGTGTTCACAATTCCACCAACAATGTATCAGTGCCCCTGTTTTCCCACACCCCCTCCAACATTCCGCATTATCTTTCCCTGTCATTCTAGCCAATCTGACAGGTGTGTAGTGGTATCTCAGAGTTATCTTAATTTGCATTTCTCTGATTAATAATGATTTGGAACATCTTTTCATATGGCTATAAATGGTTTTAATTTCTTCATCTGAGAATTGTCTGTTCATATCCTTTGACCATTTATCAATTGGAGAATGGTTTGATTTCTTATAGATTAGGGTCAGTTCTCTATATATTTTGGAAATGGGGCCTTTATCAGAACCTTTGACTGTAAAAATGTTTTCCCAGTTTATTGTTTCCCTTCAAATCTTGTCTGCATTAGTTTTGTTTGTACAAAAACTTTTTCAATTTGATATAACCAAAATTTTCTATTTTGTGGTCAATACTGATCTCTAGTTCTTCTTTGTTCATAAATTCCTTCCCCTTCCACAGGTCTGAGAGGTAAACTATTCTATGCTCTTCCAATTTATTTATCATCTCATTCTTTATGCCTAGGTCATGAACCCATTTTGACTTATCTTGGTGTACAGTGTTAAGTGTGGGTCAATGCCTAGTTTCCACCATACTAATTTACAATTTTCCTAGCAATTTTTGTCAAATAATGCATTCTTATCCCCAAAACTGGAGTCTTTTGGGTTTGTCAAACACTAGATTATTAAAGTTACTGGCTGTTTTGTCCTTTGAACCTAACCTATTCCATTGATCAACTAGTCTATTTCTTAGCCAATACCAGATGGTTTTAATAATGGCTGCTTTATAATATAATTTTAGATCTGGTACAGCTAGGCCACGTTCATTTGATTTTTTTTTTCATTAATTCCCTTGAAATTCTTGACCTTTTGTTTTGCCATATGAACATTGTTGTTATTTTTTCTGGGTCATCAAAATAGTTTTTTGGGAGTCTGATTGGTATAGCGCTAAATAAATAGATTAGTTTAGGTAGTATGGTCATCTTTATTATATTTGCTCGCCCAATCCAAGAGCATTTAATATTTTTCCAGTTGGTTAGATTAGACTTAATTTGTGTGGAAAGTGTTTTGTAGTTTTGCTCATAAAGTTTCTGATTTCCCCTTGGCAGATAGATTCCTAAATATTTTATACAATTGGTAGTTACTTTAAATGGAATTTCTCTTTGTAACTCTAACTGTTGGGTTTTGTTAGTGATATATAAGAATGCTGATGACTTATGTGGGTTTATTTTGTATCCTGTAACTTTGCCAAAGTTGTGGATTGTTTCTTTTTTTAAATAACTTTTTATTGATAGAACCCATGCCAGGGTAATTTTTTACAGCATTATCCCTTGCATTCACTTCTGTTCCAATTTTTCCCCTCCCTCCCTTCACCCCCTCCCCTAGATGGCAAGCAGTCCTTTACATGTTGAATAGGGTGTGGATTGTTTCTAATAACTTTTTAGTAGAATCTCTGGGGTTCTCTAAGTATACCATCATATTCTCAGCAAAGAGTGACAATTTGGTTTCCTCATTGCCTATTCTCATTCCTTTAATCTCTTTCTCAATTCTTATTGCCAAAGCTAGCATTTCTAATACAATATTAAATAGTAATGGTGATAGTGGGCAACCTTGTTTTACTCCTGATCTTTTTGGGAATGGTTGCAGTTTGTCCCTGTTACATACGATGTTTACTGCTGGTTTTAAATAGATGCTACTGGAAAAGTCCATTTATTCCTATACTCTCAAGAGTTTTTAATAGGAATGGATGTTGGATTTTATCAAATGCTTTTTCTGCATCTATTGAGATGATCATATGGTTTTTGTTAATTTGATTATTAATATGGCCAATTATACTGATAGTTTTCCTAATATTGAACCAGCCCTGCATTCCTAGTATAAATCCTACTTGATCATGGTGTATTATCCTGGGAATGATTTTCTGTAGTCTTTTTGCTAATATCTTATTTAAGATTTTAGCATCAATATTCATTAGGGAGATTGGTCTATAATTTTCTCTCTCTGTTTTCAACCTACCTGGTTTAGGTATCAGTACCATGTCTGTGTCATAAAAGGAATTTGGTAGGACTCCTTCATTCCCTATTTTTTTCAAATAGTTTATAAAGCATTGGGGCTAATTGTTCTTTGAATGTTTAGTAGAATTCACATGTAAATCCATCTAGTCCCAGGGTTTTGTTTTGTTTTTTTATAGGGAGTTGATTAATAGCTTGTTCTATTTCTTTTTCTGAAATGGGACTATTTAAGCAATTTACTTTCTCCTCTGATAATCTGGGAAGCCTATATTTTTGGAGGTAGTCATCCATTTTGCTTAGGTTATCAAATTTATTGGCATAAAGTTGGGCAAAGTAACCCCTTATTATTTCTTTAATTTCCTCTTCATTTGTGGAAAGTTCTCCCTTTTCATTTTTAAGACTACTAATTTGATTTTCCTCTCTCCTTTTTCTAATCAGATTTACCAAAGGTTTATCAATGTTATTGTTTTTTTTCATGAAACCAACTTTTAGTTTTATTTATTAGTTCAATAGTTTTTTTAATTTCTATATTATTTATTTCTCCTTTTAATTTTAGAATTTCAAGTTTAGTAATTAATTGGGGGGGGTTAATTTGGTGTTTTTCTAGCTTTTTAAGTTGCAGGCCCAATTCATTGATCTTCTCTTTTTTCTATTTTATTCAAGTAAGCCTCTAAGGACATAAAATTTCCCCTTAATACTTCTTTGGCTGCATCCCATAAATTTTGATATGATGTCTCATTTTCTTGAGTGAAATTATTAATTGTGTCTATAATTTGCTGTTTCATCCAATCATTCTTTAAGATGAGATTATTTAGTTTCCAATTACTTTTTGGTCTATTTACATTAAACTTTTTGTTGAATGTAGTTTTTATTGCATTGTGATCTGAAAAGAAAGCATTTACTATTTCTGCTTTCCTGCATTTAATTTTGAGGTCTTTATGTCCTAATATGTGGTCAATTTTTATGTAGGTTCCATGAACTGCTGAGAAGAAAGTATACTCCTTTCTGTCACCATTCAGTTTTCTCCAGAGACCTATCATACCTAATTTTTCTAATATTCTATTTACCTCATTAATTTCTTTCTTATTTGTTTTGTGATTTGATTTATCTAAATCTGAGAGTGCAAGATTGAGATCTCTCACTATTATAGTTTTACTGTCTATTTCTTCTCGCAACTCTCTTAACTTCTCCTTTAAGAAGTTAGATGCTATACCACTTGGTGCATATATGTTTAATACTGATATTGCTTCATTGTTTATAGTACCCTTTAGCAGGATATAGTTTCCTTCCTTATCTCTTTTAATTAGATCAATCTTTGCTTTTGCTTGATCTGAGATAAGGATGGCTACCCCTGCTTTTTTGACTTCACCTGAAGCATAATAGATTCTGCTCCAGCCTTTTACCTTTACTCTGTATGTATCTCCCTGTTTTAAATGTGTTTCCTGTAAACAACATATTGTAGGGTTTTGACTTTTGATCCAGTCTGCTATCTGCCTCCTCTTTATGGGAGAGTTCATCCCATTCACATTTACAGTTAAAATTACTAATTCTGTATTTCCTGCCATCCTAATATCCCCAAATTATACTTTTCTTTTTCTTGCCCTCCTTCCCTTCTTCCCTAGTATTAAACTTATTGGTCCCACTTGCAATACACAGCTCTCCCTCTTTGGTATCCCTCCCTCCTCCCTTTGAATCCCTTCCCCTTTCTTGTACCCTTCCCTTATTACTCTTTTTTCTTTTCCCTTTTCCCCTCCCACTTTTTAATGAAGTGAAAGAAGAATCTTTGTAAAACAAATATGATAATTATTTCCTCTTTAAACCAATTCTGATGAGAGTAGGATTCACACAATGTTCCTCCCCCTCTCTAAGTTCCCTCAGATATGATAGGTTTCTTTTGTCTCATTGTTACATATAGTTTCCCTCTTTTTATCTCCCCTTTTCCCTTTTTCTGACACTATCCCTTTTCCATTTCTACTTCCTTTTTTATGTTATATTGGTAAAATCAAATTATACATATGGTTTTTATGTATATCCACAACAGAAATACAGTTCTCAAGAGTTCTTTTTATCTTTTTCTACTTCTCTTGAATCCTGTTGTTGAAGATCAAATTTTTTGTTTAAGTCTGTTTTTTTTCCTTAGAAACAAATGGAATTCCTCTGTTTCATTAAATGTCCATCTTTTTCCATGGAAAAAAATACTCAGCTTAGCTGGGTAATTTATTCTTGGCTGCATTCCAAGCTCTTTTGCCTTTCAGAATATCTAATTCCAGGCCCTTCAATCCTTTAATGTTGAGGCAGCCAGATCTTGTGTGACCCTTATTGTGGCATCTCAGTATTTGAACTGTTTTTTTCCTGGCTGCTTGTAAAATTTTTTCTTTAGTCTGAAAATTCTGAAGTTTGGCCACAATATTCCTCAGAGTCTTTATTTTAGGGTCTTTTTCAGAAGGTGTTCGATGAATTCTTTCAACGCCTATTTTACCTTCCGGTTCTATTACTTCTGGGCAGTTCTCTTTGATGATTTCCTGTAAAATAGTATCTAGGATCTTTTTTTCATCATAATTTGTGGGTACTCTAATGATCCTCAGGTTATCTCTCCTAGATCTATTTTCCAGGTCTGTTGTTTTTCCAAGTAAATATTTGACATTTTTTCCAATCTTTAATTTTTTTTTTGGTTTTGCTTGACTGATTCTTGATGTCTCAATGAATCAGTCATTTCTATTTGTTCAGTTCTGATTTTTAGTGAGTTATTTTCTTCATTAGCTTTTTTTTTTTACTTCTTTTTGTATATGTCCAATTGAGTTGTTTTGCTCTATGGAAGTTTTTTCCATTTCACTATTTTTTTTTTTTTTTAGTGAGTAATTTTCTTTTTCAAATTCATAAATTCTGTTTCCCTGTACTTCTTGGGAGTTTTTTACCTTTTCCAATTCACATTTCAGGAAGTTATTTTCTTTTTCCACTTTATCAAATTTTTCTTTTAGTGAGTTATATGCCTTTTCTGTACTCTCCTGCATAGCTTCTCTTTCCTTTCCCCATTTCTCGTCTAGCTCTCTTTTAAGGTTTTTAATAGTTCTCCTCTAGGAGAGCCTTTTGTATTGGGGACCAATAATTGTCTGGAGACTGTCTGCTATTAGTCTCTTCAGGGTTGAAAAGCTGTTCTCTTTCTATATAGAAACTATCAATTGTTCTTTTGATTTTTTTACTCATTTTGTTAAAGCCTGTAGGGTCTGCCTTCAGAGTCAGGAGGTTACCAGCTTCCTCTGCAGAGCAGTGAAAGGTGTATGGACCGGTAACTGTCCTGCCAGCTGGCTACAAAAAGCAATGAGGTACTGGAGTGCTCTGGGAAAGAGTTCCCCACCCCGGAGTAACTCAGGCCTGCAGGGCAGAGCTGGGAAAGTGCCCTGCAAAGAACCCCAGCTGTGTGCAATAATGACTGCCCTGGGGCTAGTTGCTGAACAGAGAGTTTCATACCCCAAGCCAAAACCTGTCCTGAGGCTATGTGTGTTAGCAGTTGAGCAGTGAGTAGATTTGCAGGGACCGGAAGTGTCTGCTCGGGAAGCATAGTCTGCTGGGGAAGTTCTATTGCCCCAGGCCGAGCCCCCCACTCTGCCGATTAGAGGCTGCCCAGGCTGTGCCCCTCTGCCGTGCAGATTAGTAACTGCCCCCACAAAAGCCCAGTACTGCAGGATGTGGCTGCAGGGCTGTGGTAAAGTCTGCCTGAGTCTCTTCCGGATTTAAGGGGTTACAGCCAGTTCTCATTAGATTCTGGCGTTTTTTAGAGGACCCTCTGTTTCAGGCTTTAATCTCTCTGCCAGTTTACTGCTTTGTAGTCAAGGTAGAGTAGTCAGCCTATAGCAGAGTAGTCTCTATAACTTCTCTAGCCAGAGATCACCCCCACCCCTGGTCTGCTCAGGACACTAGCCTCTCCCTGCCTGTGCTAGTCTGTTCCTGGCCCCTCAGGACAAATCTTTCCTGGCGATCTTCCAGATTGACTTCGGTTGGTACGTTGTAGCGCTTCTAATCTTCATGAATTTAAGCAGTGAAGAGCTTTTTTTGAGGCTGAATTAAATAGTTGGTTATGAGGGGAATGAGAGTAGCTTAGAGAGTCGTGTGTGCCTTCTCCCCATCTTGGCTCCGCCCCTGAACAACTCTATATCCCTTTTCATTGGAAGCACCTTTAAGGCCAGCACTCTATTAAGTTCAGATTAAATATTGGGGGGAAAAAGATATTCTAAAATTATTGAATGATTAACAAAAGAAGGTTTGCTGTGTTCTAAAACAGTAAGGATATGAAACCAGGATATGTTGGCATTTGCCATATCTGGACATTTTCATCTTCTGGTTATCTAAAGGCATTAAAAAGTCAGGGCTCTTTAAAAAAAATATTTTATTTGAAAAAAACAGAGTAAGAAAAAAAGAAAAAAACAGAAAAGAAATACAAAACCAAATAAAGCAAAACAAAAGAGAATATTGTCATGTGTCCAGCAGAACATCAGGAAGAACAAGAAAGTATATATAATTAGTAGGAAAAAAATATATTCATAAATGTCCATTTTTTCTTTACTTCCAAGTAAATTGTTCTTTGCTTCTCTGCTGCACACCTTGTTTATTTTTCCCATTTTCATCCCTCCCACCCCCAAGCAAGCTACAATTAAGAAAAGATAAATTTATGTATATTATATATATGTATATGTATACATATATATTAATAATATACATACATACACACACTCACACCCATATACCTACATGTCTTTCCTGTCTCTGCTACATCTTTAATTAAATTCTGCTCTATAAACTTGCTTTGCTATTACATGATACATATTCCTTCCTTGACTTTTTCCCTCACCCTTTGCTTCTCCATCTGCCCTCCCTTCCCCCATAATTTCTTTAAAAATTGATCTTTCATATTGGCCTATTTGTTAAACTTTTTATTAAGTTCTGGTTTGATTGATAGAAAGTCTTGAATATCTACAAGTTCATTGGATGTCCATTTTTTCTCATTCAAAATTATATACATTCTTTTTTTTCCCCTGAGGCAATTGGGGTTAAGTGAGTTGCCTAGGGTCACACAGCTAAAACGTATTAAGTGTCTGAAGCCAGATTTGAACTCAGGTCTTCCTGATTTCAATCATTAAAATTATAGATAAATTTTGCTGGATATGATATTTTTGGCTGCAGGTCTAGCTCTTTTGATTGTTGGTAGATATGATTCCAGGATGTGTGGTCATTTATTGTCGATGTGATTAATCTTTTACTAATTCTAATTGTAGCTTCAGCTTATTTTATTTTCTTTTTTTGTTTCTTGCAAAATTTTCTCTTTGATCTGGGGGTTTTAAAATTTGTCAATAATATTAGTATGTGTTTTATACAAAGGATCTCTTTGAGGTGGTGATCAATGGATTTTTTCTATTTCTACTTTCCCCTTATGTTCTATCATTCCAGGACAATTTTCTTAGATTTTTAGCATTATTGTATCAAGGTTCTCTTTTTCATCACCAGCTTCTGACAATCCAATTATTCTTATATTTTCTCTTCTTGATCTGTTCTCCAGATCTGTCATTTTTCTTATAAGATGTTTCATATTCCGTTCTATTTTCTCATTCTTTTAAATCTGTTTTATTTATTGCTCTCTCATAACTTCACTAGCTTCCTCTTGTCCAATTTCAATTTTCAAAGAATTATTTTCATCTTTGAGACTCTGTACCTCCTTTACTAGTTGGTTATTTTTAAAAAAATAATCTTTTTGTTTTAATTGGATGGCTTTTTTTTCCCCTCAATGTCTCTCATTTGATTTTTAAATTCTTTTTGAGTTCTTCCATTAACTATCCTTGAGCAGGGAGCCATTTCACACTACTGTTTGGGGTAGAATCTTTTTTTACTTAAGTGTCTCACTCTGAAGACGAACACCAAGCTGCCCTGCTCTCAAAATATGTTTCAATGGTGGGGTTCTTTCTTCTTTGCCAGTTCATTTTTTTTTAATAAGAAGTATTAGTGTAAGTGCCCCTAATCAAGGAATGGTGGGATACAGCTTCAAGCTATTCCTTCAGCTCTCCACTCTGACCTGGAATTTCAAACCAAGAGCCCCATCTTCCTGCAAATACCCACTGCCAGCAGAAATCCTGCCCTGCTGCTTCTGTACTCAAAAGATACTGGTTCCTTCTTGCCTAGGTCTGTGTCTCAACAGCACAACTGGGTCTGATGTTCCCAATCAGCCACTTTCAATTCATCTTCTTGGATTCAGACCTGGATTCTACAAACAGTAGGGAGGTGAAAGTCTTTGTGGTTCCTGAGGAAGCTCCAGCCACACCTAGCTAGTCCAAGAGCCCCCACCCTGTTGTTTCTGTGGAGCTAGCCTGGAAGTGTTTGCACTTCAGACAGATTAATTCCCTAGTTCAGGGGTCTCCAAATTTTCTTAGATTGTATCAGATGGATCTCTGTTTTGTTCCATGTTTTCTTGATTTACTACCAGTCTATGTTAGTTCTGAGGTATGAATTTGTTCTTTTTGTGGGGGGAAATCAGAAGTGCTTGAAATTTACCAACCTACTCTGCCATCTTCTCAAAATCCTCCAAAGTCAAAATTCCCCAAGTCAAGAACCCTAATTTTTCAATACCTCTAGATTACCAGGAAACTGTATTAGGGAACCTGGAGTCAATAACATCTTGGGGACAACTTTGTTTCCTTTTAGAGAAAACTAATCCTTTAGGATTAAGGAAGAAGAGGCCTGAGTCTCTCCATATTATTGGTGAGGAAAAAAAGCTTGAAAATGTTAGTCCTATTACACCATTTTACAGTAAGTTATGGGACTACACAAATTCTCCTAGAGAACATGAGCTTTTTGAGTACTATACTATCATATTGCCTGATGTGAGATTTGAATAAAGGATCTCTAACCCATTGTATCATGTTGTATCTTACTATGATGTTACAAAGATCCCTCCATTATTGTTGGAGTTGCTTCATTTTTCTTATATCTTATTTTGATAAAACTGGAATTGACTTTATATCTTTTAGATTGTAGGTGAATCAAAATTGCATGTGGATATTAAAAGTTAACATTCCTAGTACACATACATGTGCATTCATGCACATACACACATGCATAAAAATTCATAAATAAAAGTTCTATTTAGACTTCTAAAATAAGACATAATCATTTTTAAGTTTAACTAAGACAGATATTTATTAAAGGAAACAGCACATGATGGAGGTGGCTGAGCTTCAGTATTTGTTATGAAGTGGGAAGTATGAAATGTAAACATACTTCTAGAAATTCAAGGGAAGCAATGTGACTATGATATTAACTTTGAAACTTGGAAGACCTGAGCTCAAGCACATTCTTCCTGAAATAGTGTAATTATATGCCCATGGAAAAGTAATTTAAACCCAGTTATAGTTCTAATTACAGGTCTGTATCACAAAGGAAATATCCAAACTGGAAACTTCCTACAGGGATGGAAGAGAGACAAGGAGAGAAGATGGTTAAACATTCAAGCCAGCAATTCAGGCTCAATACCTTACTTTGAGAATGAGTCTTGAGAAATGAAGTATTTGCAAAATCTTGTTGAATTTTCTAATTGAGTTTTTTTGATTGGAATATTATGGTGATTTTCATGTCTCACTGTCACATATGTACAATTTGTTTTGCCATTTCAAATTCACTTGTGCTTTTCAAAAATGGTTTGCTTTGATACAGCAGAAAACATTCATTGTAATTCTTCATCAGCAATAATATGAATAACAGTGCAATGTTGTATAAGGATCTTCATTTCCTCTTTTAGTTAATGCTGCCATAATTTATAATCCTGTTATGGCACATTATATCTGAAAGGTGTAGAGAAAAGTGCAATACAATTTATGTTCAGCAATCTAGTTATTGAATGACTAAATTATTAACCAACAGAAATAAAAGTTCGTTGACTTTCTTTGTAGACTTTCCCCTCTCAAATGCTTCCCTGATCAATTTTATAATATTGACAGCTGGCATAGATACCAAATTGCACTCTTGGTATGAATTTTGAATTTGATTCAAGATATATACAGCTTCAAAAGGATTTCAAGTGTAGATACTATTTTCTTGGCTGAATTCCATTGTTTAGAATTTTGACAAGCTGTTAATAAGTACCTTGGTTTATTTAAAAACAAGGGAAATACTTTAAAGAGCAGGTGTCAGAGTTCATTTCTTTTTGGAAAGGCATGAAAATATTACAATTTCTAGAAAAGACAAAATTCTTTATAAGTTGTCTTTGAACTATGTAACATTTTAAAAATTTATGAGCAGCCTAGCAACACTGCCCACTTTTTTTCCTTACTTAAATAAACATATGTTTTGTGCATGGAGGATTAACACCTCTACTGTAAGGGCATGTCAAACCCTTTTTAAGGCTGTTTATCCACTTTAGTGTCCACCTTCCCTTCTTGGAACACTCACCTGTGGATACAAAAAATTGTAACATTGCAGTGGCCACACCCTAGTAAAACTGTCTCAGCGGACAGGCTAAACTAGGCTGGGGGTAACTGACAAGACATAAGCCTGTGAAGATTTTCCCCAGTAGAATGGGCAGATGAGAAGAATTTGGTCCAAAATCTATGAAGGAAGCTGAAATGGATACTGGGGAGCATAAAGAGCTTAGTTAAACATCTCAGAGACTAAGGTCTTCCACTGCATCCAGGGCTACCACGTGCCATCTTGATCTAGCAGCATCCACATTAAAGGATCAAAGGGCCTGGAATCTGATATTCCAAAAGGCTAAGGAACTTGGTATGTAGCCAAGAATAACTTACCCAGCCAAAATGAGCATTTTTTTTCCAGAGAAGAAGATGGACATTCAATGAACTAGGTGAATTCATCTATTTCTCATGAAAAAAATCAGAACTAAACAAAAAGTTGATCTCCAAATACAGGATTCAAGAGAAACAGAAAAAGGTAAAAAGAAATCTTGGGAACTATATTTCTGTTATGAGTAAACATTATACATATATAATTTAGTTTTACTATTATAAAAAAGAAGCTAGAGGTGGAAAGGAAATTGTACCAGAAAAAGGGAAAAGTTGAGGTACTACATCTCATGAAGAGGCAAAGGAAACCTATTATATCTAAGAGAAAGAAGGGGTGGGGGAGATGAACATATTGTGTATCTTACTCTCATCAGAATTGGCTTAAAGAGAAAAATATTAAATACATTTGATTTAAAGAGAAACTATTCCCACCTCATTGAAAAGTGGGAGGGGAAAAGTGAAAAGGGAAGGAGTCCGCTAAATAGAAGAGAATAGACAAATTGTGAGGAAAAGGGGTAAGAAAAGGGGAGGGACTCTATGGTGGGGGGAGGGATCCTAGAGAGGGAGGGTTGCATGAGGCAAGTAGTGCTCACATGTTTAATACTGGGTAGGGGGATAAGAGGGAAGCAAAGGAGAAAAGCATAAGATGGGATTAACAAAATGACAGGAAATACAGAATTAGTAATTTTAATCATAAATGTGAATGAGGTAAACTCCCCCATAAAGCTGAGGCAGATAGCAGACTGGATTAAAAACCAGAATCGTACAATATGTTGTTTATAGGAAATACACTTGAAGCAGGGCAATATATACAAAGTAAAGGTAAAATGCTGAAGCAGAATCTATTATGCTTCAGGTGAAGTAAAAAAAAAAAAAAAAGCAGGGGTAGCCATCCTGATCTCAGACTAAACAAAAGTAAAACTTGAACTAATTAGAAAAGAGAAGGAAGAAAACTATATCTTGCCAAAGGGTAGCATAGAAAATGAAGTAATATCAATATTAAACATATACGCATCAAGTAGTGGAGCATCTAAATTTTTAAAGGAGAAGTTAAGACAGCTGCAAGAAGCAATAGACAGCAAAATTATAATAGTGGGAGATCTCAACCTTGTACTCTCAAAATTAGATAAATCAAACCACAAAATAAATAAGAAAGAAGGTAAAGGGGTAAATAGAATTCTAGAAAAATTAGGTATGAAAAATCTTTGGAGAAAATTAAATGGAGAAAGAAAGGAGTATACTTTCTTTTTGGCAGTTCATGGAACCTATACAAAAATTGACCATATATCAGGACGTAAAGCCCTCAAATTCAAATGCAGAATGACAGAAATAATAAATGCATCCTTTTCAGACCACAATTCAATAAAAATTATATTCAATAAAAAGCCAGGGGAAAATAGACCAAAAAAAAAAAAAAAAAAACAAAACAATTGGAAATTAAATAATCTCATCCTAAAGAATGATTGGGCAAAACAGCAAATCATAGACACAATAATTTCACCCAAAAGAATGACAAAAATGAGACATCATTCCAAAATATGTGGGATGCATCCAAAGCAGTAATAAGGGGAAATTTTATATCTCTAGAGGCCTACTTGCATAAAATAGAGAAAGAGAAGATCGATGAATTGGGTTTCCAAATAAAAAAATTAGAAAAGGAGCAAATTAAAAACCCTCAGTCAAACACTAAACTTGAAATTCAAAAAGTAAGAAGAGAGATTAATAAAATTGAAAGCAAAAAAAAAATTATTAAATTAATAAATAAAATTAAGAGTTGGTTTTATGAAAAAAACCAACAAAATAGATAAACTTTTGGTAAAACTGATTTAAAAAAGGAAAGAGGAAAATGAAATTGTTAGTCTTAAAAATGAAAAGGTAGAATTAGCCACTAATGAAGAGCAATAATTAGGAGTTACTTTGCCTATCTTTATGCTAATAAATTTGATAACTTAAATGACATGGATGAATACCTTAAAAAATATAGCTTGCCCAGATTAACAGAGGAAGAAGTAAATTGGTTAAACAGTGCCATTTTAGAAAAATAAATAGAACAAGTCCTTGAACTGCAGTATAATGCTGGCCCTGGCCAAACCCACCTAGCCCCAGAAGTTAGTAAGCACTGACTCAGAGCACCACTGTTACCTGTAAAGGAAGCTTGGATAATCTCTCTCTTGCCCTAATAGCAGACTTAAATCTTTTTTTTTTTTAATGAGCAAAAAAAAAATTCTGACCATAAAAGATTTTATGGAGAAAGAGAACAGACCTCAAACCCTGAGGACACTAAAAGCAGATCATTTCTAGATGAAGCTCCAAAGGGTGATATAATGGTTCCCATCCTGCAAAGCTCTCTTGGAAAAATTTAGTTAGAAGAAAAATGGGGAAAGGTATTAAGAACATTTCAGTAGAATTTGGAAAAGAAAACACAAAAATTATCTGAAGAAAACTCCTTACAAATGGGAAAAAAATATAACCCCTTAAAAATAGGTTTGAAAAATGGAAAAAGAACATAACTCCTTGAAAAACAGATTTTGTGAAATGGAAAAAAAAATCCATTGAACAAGATAACTCATTTAAAAATTCAATTGGGACTTCCAGTTAAGATGGCGGAGAGGAGGCTCACAGCTGCATAAGCTCCACACTTTCTCTCACTATCCACTTCATTACAAGTCTCTGAATCAATGCTTGACTGAAAAAAACCCACAGATAGTTACCAAGAGAAGCCATCCTTGAGATCCGCCAAGAAAGATCTGTCTTTACTGGAGGGCTGGGGCGGTTTTAGATCGGTCGCAGGCGGCGGGCAGCAGCAGTGAGAGCACGGGAGCAGACTGGAGAGGGGGTGGGGAGTGATCGCAGCCGTCTCTGCGGGGAGAGCTTTGCTACAGGTTTGGATACTTTGCTCCGGCAGCAAGTCAGCAGCCCAGCAGAGAAGCTAAAAACACCGGGGCTGAAGAATACAACCCCAAACAGCTGGAGTCTCTCAGGACCTGGCCGCCCCCCCTTCCCCCCCCACAGTGACTCAGCATGCTTTGGGATCTCAGAGCGCAGGCGCAGCACAGTCCTGCTAGTGCCTCACTGCTGCCCCCTGCAGTCTGTAGAGGAAGCTCGATGACACACCCAACCCCCCCCCAAAGAAAGACTCCAGTTTTTTCTGTTTTTCTTTGGTAGTTTGTCTTTGATTATTAGACAGAATGAGCAAGAAGCTGAAGAGTACTTTAACCCTTGACAGCTTCTATACAGATAGAGAGCAGACTCTAAATCCTGAGGAGACTAAAAACAGGCTGTCTCCAGGTGAATCCCCAAAGGAGGAGATCATCTGTTCCTCAGCACAGATGAACCTCATAGAAGTGATTAAAAAGGCTCTCACAAGGGAGCTAGAAGAAAAATGGGGAAAGCAGAGTGAGGCTTGGCAAAAGAGCCTGGAGAAGTCACTTAAAGAGAGAGTGGATAAAGAAGTAAAATCCTTGAAAAATAGGATTAGTGAACTGGAAACAGAAAACAGCTCTCTAAAAAACAAAATTGGCGAAATGGAAAAAAATTCCACAGAACAAAAGAGCTCAATTGGACAATTAGAAAAAGATTTTTAAAAAGTGAGTGAAGAGAATACTTCACTGAAAATCAGAATTGAACAAGTGGAATTGAATGACTCGAGGAGACAAGAAGAATCAGTCAAGCAAATCCAAAAAAATCAAACAATGGAGAAAAATGTGAAATACCTTCTGGGGAAGACAACAGACCTGGAAAACAGATCCAGGAGAGACAATCTGAGAATCATTGGACTCCCAGAAAAACATGATGAAAAAAAGAGCCTGGACACTATTTTCCAGGAAATTATCAAAGAGAACTGCCCAGAAGTCATAGGAACAGAGGAAAAAATAAACATTGAAAGGATTCATCGATCACCCACTGAAAGGGATCCTAAAATCAAAACACCAAGGAATATAGTGGCCAAATGCCAGAACCCTCAGATGAAGGAAAAAATATTGCTAGCTGCTAGAAAAACCCAATTCAAGTATCAAGGAGCCACAATAAGGATCACCCAGGATCTGGCAGCATCCACATTAAAAGATCGAAGGGCCTGGAATATGATATTCCGAAAGGCTAAGGAACTTGGTATGCAACCAAAAATAACTTACCCAGCGAGAATGAGCATCTTTTTCCAGGGAAGAAGATGGACATTCAACGAAGTAAGCGAATTTCACCTATTTCTGATGAAAAAACCAGAACTTAACAAAAAGTTTGATCTACAAATATAGAACTCAAGAGAAATCTAAAAAGGTAAAGATTAATCTTGGGAACTATATTTTGACTATATAGATGTATAAAGAATACATGTATACCTTGTTCTAGAAATTGATGTGGAAAGGACATTGTACCAGAAAAAGGGTAAAGTGGGGGTAGTACATCTCATGAAGAGGCATAGGAAACCTATTATATCTGAGAGAAAGAATGGAGGGGGATGAATATAGTGGGTATCTTACTGCCTTCAGAATTGGCTTTAAGTGAAAAATCTTAAGACATATTCAATCTATGGTGAAACTTCTCCCATCTCATTGAAAAGTGAGAAGGAAAAAGTGAAAAGGGAAGGAATAAGCGAAGGGGAAGGGAATACGGGAACTGGGAGGGAAAGGGGTAAGATAGGGGGAGGAACTCTAAGGCGGGGGGAGGGATACTAAAAAGGGAGGGCTGTGAGAAGCAAGTGGTGCTCACAAGCTTAATACTGGGAAGGGGGGGAAAGGGGAAAGAAGGGAGAAAAGCATAAACCGGAGTTAACAAGATGGCAAGTAATACAGAATTGGTCATTCTAACCATAAACGTGAACGGGGTAAACTCCCCCATAAAGAGGAAGTGGTTAGCAGAATGGATTAAAAGCCAGAATCCTACAATATGTTGTTTACAGGAAACACACCTGAAGCGAGGAGATACATGCAGGTTAAAGGTAAAAGGTTGGAGCAAAATCTACTATGCTTCAGGTGAAGTCAAAAAAGCAGGGGTAGCCATCCTGATCTCAGATCAAACTAAAGCAAAAATTGATCTAATTAAAAGAGATAAGGAAGGACACTATATCTTGCTAAAGGGTAGCATGGATAATGAAGCACTATCTATATTAAACATATATGCACCAAGTGGGGTAGCATCTAAATTCTTAAAAGAGAAACTAAGAGAGCTGCAAGAAGAAATAGATAGTAAAACTATAATAGTGGGAGATCTTAACCTTGCACTCTCAGAATTAGATAAATCAAACCACAAAATAAATAAGAAAGAAGTCAAAGAGGTAAATAGAATACTAGAAAAGTTAGATATGATAGATCTCTGGAGAAAATGTAATGGAGACAGAAAGGAATACACTTTCTTTTCAGCAGTTCATGGAACCTATACAAAAATTGACCATATATTAGGACATAAAAACCTCAAACTCAAATGCAGTAAGGCGGAAATAGTAAATGCATCCTTTTCAGACCACGATGCAATGAAAATTACATTCAACAAAAAACCAGGGGGAAGTAGACCAAAAAATAATTGGAAACTAAATAATCTCATACTAAAGAATGATTGGGTGAAACAGCAAATCATAGACATAATTAATAACTTCACCCAAGAAAACGATAATAATGAGACATCATACCAAAATGTATGGGATGCAGCCAAAGCGGTAATAAGGGGAAATTTCATATCTCTAGAGGCCTATTTGTATAAAATAGAGAAAGAGAAGGTCAATGAATTGGGTTTGCAATTAAAAATGCTAGAAAAGGAACAAATTAAAAACCCCCAGTCAAACACTAAACTTGAAATTCTAAAAATAAAAGGTGAGATCAATAAAATTGAAAGTAAAAAAAACTATTGAATTGATTAATAAAACTAAGAGTTGGTTCTATGAAAAAACCAACAAAATAGACAAACCCTTAGTAAATCTGATTAAAAAAAGGAAAGAGGAAAATAAAATTGTTAGTCTTAAAAATGAAAAGGGAGAACTCACCACTAACGAAGAGGAAATTAGAGCAATAATTAGGAGTTACTTTGCCCAACTTTATGCCAATAAATTCGACAACTTAAATGAAATAGAAAAATACCTCCAAAAATACAGCTTGCCCAAACTAACAGAGGAAGAAGTAAATATCCTAAACAGTCCCATCTCAGAAAAAGAAATAGAACAAACTATCAATCAACTCCCTAAGAAAAAATCCCCAGGACCAGATGGATTTACATGTGAATTCTACCAAACATTTAAAGAACAATTAACTCCAATGTTATATAAACTATTTGAAAAAATAGGGATTGAAGGAGTCCTACCAAACTCCTTTGTGACACAGACATGGTACTGATACCTAAACCAGGTAGGCTGAAAACAGAGAAAGAAAATTATAGACCAATCTCCCTAATGAATATTGATGCTAAAATCTTAAATAAAATATTAGCAAAAAGATTACAGAAAATCGTCACCAGGATAATACACTATGACCAAGTAGGATTTATACCAGGAATGCAGGGCTGGTTCAATATTAGGAAAACTATTAGCATAATTGACTATATCAATAACCAAACAAACAAAAACCACATGATCATCTCAATAGATGCAGAAAAAGCATTTGATAAAATCCAACATTCATTCCTAATAAAAACACTTGAGAGCATAGGAATAAATGGACTTTTCCTTAAAATAGTCAGGAGCATATATTTAAAACCATCAGTAAGCATCATATGCAATGGGGAAAAACTGGAACCTTTCCCAGTAAGATCTGGAGTGAAACAAGGTTGCCCACTATCACCATTATTATTTAATATCGTATTAGAAACACTAGCCTCGGCAATAAGAGTCGAGAAAGATATTAAAGGAATTAGAGTAAGCAATGAAGAAACCAAACTATCATTCTTTGCAGATGATATGATGGTATACCTAGAAAACCCCAGAGATTCTACTAAAAAGCTATTGGAAATAATTCATAATTTTAGCAAAGTAGCTGGCTACAAAATAAATCCCCATAAATCCTCAGCATTTTTATACATCACCAACAAAACCCAACAGCAAGAGATACAAAGAGAAATTCCATTCAGAATAACTGTTGATACCATAAAATATTTGGGAATCTATCTACCAAAGGAAAGTCAGGAATTATATGAGCAAAATTATAAAAAAGTCTCCACACAAATAAAGTCAGACTTAAATAATTGGAAAAATATTAAGTGCTCTTGGATCGGCCGAGCGAACATAATAAAGATGACAATACTCCCTAAACTAATCTATTTATTTAGTGCTATACCAATCAGACTTCCAAGAAAATATTTTATTGATCTAGAAAAAATAACAACAAAATTCATATGGAACAATAAAAAGTCGAGAATCTCAAGGGAATTAATGAAAAAAAAATCAAATGAAGGTGGCCTAGCTGTACCTGATCTAAAATTATATTATAAAGCAGCAGTCACCAAAACCATTTGGTATTGGCTAAGAAATAGATTAGTGGATCAGTGGAAAAGGCTAGGCTCACAAGACAGAATAGTCAATTATAGCAATCTAGTGTTTGACAAACCCAAAGCCCCTAACTTCTGGGAAAAGAATTCATTATTTGATAAAAACTGCTGGGATAATTGGAAATTAGTATGGCAGAAATTAGGCATGTACCCACACTTAACACCATTTACCAAGATAAGATCAAAATGGGTCTATGACCTAGGCATAAAAAACGAGATTATAAATAAATTAGAGGAACATAGAATAGTTTATCTCTCAGACTTGTGGAGGAGAAAGAAATTTGTGACCAAAGATGAACTAGAGACCATTACTGATCACAAAATAGAAAATTTCGATTACATCAAATTAAAAAGCCTTTGTACAAATAAAACTAATGCAAACAAGATTAGCAGGGAAGCAACAAACTGGGAAAACATTTTCACAGTTAAAGGTTCTGATAAAGGCCTCATTTCCAAAATATATAGAGAACTGACTCAAATTTATAAGAAATCAAGCCATTCTCCAATTGATAAATGGTCAAAGGATATGAACAGACAATTTTCAGAGGATGAAATTGAAACTATTACCACTCATATGAAAGAGTGTTCCAAATCATTATTGATCAGAGAAATGCAAATTAAGACAACTCTGAGATACCACTACACACCTGTCAGATTGGCTAAGATGACAGGAAAAAATAATGATGAATGTTGGAGGGGATGCGGGAAAACTGGGACACTAATGCATTGTTGGTGGAGTTGTGAACGAATCCAACCATTCTGGAGAGCAATCTGGAATTATGCCCAAAAAATTATCAAATTGTGCATACCCTTTGATCCAGCAGTGTTTCTATTGGGCTTATATCCCAAAGAAATACTAAAGAAGGGAAAGGGACCTGTATGTGCCAAAATGTTTGTAGCAGCCCTGTTTGTAGTGGCCAGAAACTGGAAAATGAATGGATGCCCATCAATTGGAGAATGGCTGGGTAAATTGTGGTATATGAATGTTATGGAATATTATTGTTCTGTAAGAAATGACCGGCAGGATGAATACAGAGAGGACTGGCGAGACTTACATGAACTGATGCTAAGTGAAATGAGCAGAACCAGGAGATCATTATACACTTCGACAACGATATTGTATGAGGACATATTTTGATGGAAGTGGATTTCTTTGACAAAGAGACCTGAGTTTCAATTGATAAATGACGGACAAAAGCAGCTACACCCAAAGAAAGAACACTGGGAAACGAATGTGAACTATCTGCATTTTTGTTTTTCTTCCCGGGTTATTTATACCTTCTGAATCCAATTCTCCCTATGCAACAAGAGAACTGTTCGGTTCTGCAAACATATATTGTATCTAGGATATACTGCAACATATCCAACATATAAAGGACTGCTTGCCATGTAGGGGAGGGGGTGGAGGGAGGGAGGGGGGAAAAATTGGAACAGAAACGAGTGTCAATATAAAGTAATTATTAAATTAAAAAAAAAGAAATTAAAAAAAAATTCAATTGGCCAAATACAAAAGGATCTAAAGAATGGTAACTGAAGAAAATAATTCACTAAAAATTAGAATTGAACAAATGGAAGTGAGTGGCTTAATGAGACATCAAGAATCAGTCAAACCAACTAAAAAGATGAAAAAAAATAGAAGAAAATGTAAAATACTTCATTGGGAAAAAAGCTGACCTGGAAAATACATCTAGGAGAGACAATCTAAGGATTATTGGACTTCCTGAGAACCTTAATGAAAAAAAGAACTTACACATGATCTTTCAGGAAATCATCAAGGAAAATTGTCCTTATGTCCTAGAACTAGAAAGTAAAACATCCATTATAAAAATTCACTCATCACTTCTTGAAAGAGAACCCAAAGTGAATATTTCAAGGAATATTGTAGCTACATTTCAGAATTGTCAGATCAAAGAAAAAATATTGCAAACACCCAGAAAGAAATAATCAAATATCCAGGAGTCAATCAAGAGTATTCAATACCTAGCAGCTTCTACCCTAAAGGATCAAAGGGCCTAGAATCTGATATTCAGAAAGTCAAAGGAACTTGGATTGCATCAAGAATCAACTATGCAGTTGAACACTTGAATCAACTATCTATGAAGTCAAAGTCAAGAACTATGTGAACATAATTACAAAACATTTTTAATGTGAATAAAGTCAGATCTAATTTCTTGGGAAAATATCAAGTGTTCATAAGTAAGTCTAGCTAATATGATAAAAATGACAATATTATCTAAATTAATCTACTTATTCAGTGCCATAACAATCATATTCCTAACAAATTACTTCACAGAACTAGAAATATAATAATAGCAATATTCATCTGGAAGAACAAAAAAATCAAGTATTTCAATGAAGTTAATGAAACAAAATTCAAATGAAGAACTATATTGTAAAGCAGCAGTCTGGCTGAAAAATTCAGCATTGGCTAAAAAAAAGAGCAATCAATTGCACAGAACTAGAAATATAATAATAGCAATATTCATCTGGAAGAACAAAAAAATCAAGTATTTCAATGAAGTTAATGAAACAAAATTCAAATGAAGAACTATATTGTAAAGCAGCAGTCTGGCTGAAAAATTCAGCATTGGCTAAAAAAAAAGAGCAATCAATTGCACAGAACTAGAAATATAATAATAGCAATATTCATCTGGAAGAACAAAAAAATCAAGTATTTCAATGAAGTTAATGAAACAAAATTCAAATGAAGAACTATATTTTAAAGCAGCAGTCTGGCTGAAAAATTCAGCATTGGCTAAAAAAAAAGAGCAATCAATTAGTGGAATAGATTAGGTTCACAGTACAAAATATTTAATTACTAGAGTAATCTAGTGTTTGAGAAATCCAAGAATCCCAGTTTTTGTGATAAGAACTCCCTATTTGACAAAAACTACTGGGAAAATTGGAAATTATTATGGCAGAAACGAGGCATTGACCCACACCTAACACCCCATATCAAGTTGAGATTGAAATGCTTTCATGATTTAGACATAAAGAGTGATATTATAAGCAAATTAGAAGAACAAAGGATAGTTTACCTCTCAGATCTGCAGAAAAGGAAATAATTTGTGGCCAAAGAACTTGAGTACATTATTGAATGCAAAATTTATAATTTTGATTGTACATAATTAAAAAGATTTTGTACAAACAAAATCAATGCAGATAAAACTAGAAAGGAAGCAATAAACTAGGGGGAAAAATACATTCAAGAGTTCTGATGAAGGCCTCATTTCTAAAATATCTAGAGAATTGGCTAAAATTTATAAGAATTCAAGCTATTCTCCAATTGATAAGTAGTCAAAGATACAAACAGGCAATTTTCAGATGAAGAAATTAAAACCATCTCTAGTCATATGAAAAGTGCTCTAAATCAATACTGATCAGAGAAATGCAAATTAAAACAACTCTAAAGTACCACCACACACCTCTCAGATTAGTTAAGATGACAGGAAAAGATAATGATGAATGTTGGAGGGATGTGGGAAAACTGGGACACTAATACATTGTTGATGCAGTTGTGAACGGATGCAACCATTCTAGAGAGCAATTTGGAACTATGTCCAAAACGCTATCAAACTGTGCATACCCTTTGATCCAGCAGTGTTCCTACTGGGCTTGTATCCAAAAGAGATCTTAAAGAATAAAGGGACCCACATGTGTAAAAATATTTGTGGCTGCCCTTTTTGTAGTGGCAAAAAACTGGAAACTGAGTGGATGCCCATCAGTTAGAGAATGGCTGAACAAGTTACGATATATGAATGTTATAGAACATTATTGTTCTATAAGAAATTATCAGCAGGATGATTTTTGAGAGGCTTGTAGAGACTTCCATGAATTGATACTAAGTGAAATGAACAGAACCACGAGATAATTATGTTCATCAACAGCAAGATAATACGATGAAGGACATGGTTCTCATCAATAATGAGGTGATTATTACCAATCCAAATGGTCTTGTGATGAAGAAATCCTTTTGCACCCAGAGAGAGGACAGTGAGAACTTAATGTGGACCACAACATTGTATTTTCACTCTTGTTGTTGTTATTTGCTTGTATTTTGTTTTCTTTCTCACTTTTTTTTCTTTTTTTATCTGACTTTTCTTATGCAGCATATTTGTGGAAATATGTATAGAGGAATTGCACATGTTTAAGATATGTTGGATCACTTGCTGACTAAAGGAGGGAGTAGAAGAAAGGGAGGGAAAAATTTAGAACACAGGCTTTTGTAGAGATGAATGTCAAAAATTATCCACTATTTTGAAAACAAAAAGCTTTGATTTAAAAAATTAATTAATTTAAAAAGAACTAGAGTACATTACAAAATGCAAAATGGATCATTTTTATTATATCAAGTTTAAAAAATTGTACAAACAAAACCAATGCTGACAAGATTAGAAAATAAACAGAAAACTGGGGATTTAAAATATATATATTCTAGGGGTCTGATAAAGTCCTCATTTCTAAAATGCATAGAATTGACTGAAATTTGTAAAAATACAAGTCTTCTTCAATTAATAAATGGTTGAAGGATATGAACAGATAGTTTTCAGTTGAATAAATTAATTTGAATAATATAAAATATGAAAAAAATGATCCAAGTAAGTATTTATCAGAGCAATGGATAAGACAATTCTGAGGTACCACTACACACTTCTCAAATTGGCTAAGATGACAGGAAAAGAAAATAATCAATTTTGGAGGGGATGTGGGAAAATTTGGACATCAATACATTGTTAGTGGAGTTGTAGTTTGCTTGTTTTTTTTTTTGTTTTCTTCCTCATTTTTCCCCTGTTTGTTCTAATTTTTCTTGTGCAGCATGATAACTGTGGAAATATGCATAGAAGAATTGCAAATGTTTAGTATATATTGGATTATTTACTGGGAAGAGGGTGGGGAGAAGGGAGTAAGAAAAAATTTAGAACACATAGTTTTGCAAAGATGAATGATGAAAACTATCTTTGCATATATTTTGAAAATAAAAAGCTATTATTTAAAAATAAATTTATTTTCATAGCTTTTGTTTTAACATTGTTTAATTTTCTCAGAGTATCTCTATTTCTCCTCTCCAGAGCTATTCAAAAACCAATAAAAAATAGACAAAAATAGCAAAATTAAAAAAAAAGTCAAAAAATTTTAAATTACACGTAATGTTCCATACCCTTAGCTCTATTAATTTTTTAAATATGTATTTCTTGTTTGGAGTCATGTTCATTAATAGTTCTACAATATTCACTTTTGGTAATGTTTTATTTATTGTTGCTTTCATTCATATTATTGTAATAATGTATATGTGGTTTCTGTAATTCTGCTTACTTCTCTATATATCAATTCCTATGTCTTTCCTTGTTTTTGTGGATTCATTTCATTTATCATTTCTTATAGAGAAATAATATTCTATTTCATTTGTGTACCATATTTCTTTTAACCATTCTCCAATCAATTGGCATAAAAATTGCTAAGTTTTACTATTAACTCTAGTAAACACTTGATTCAATATCAGTTGATATATCTAGAGCTATATCTTTCCAGCTATATTTTACCAACACTCACTTCAGCAAATAACTTAGTAATTGAAATAAATTCAGTGATAATAATGGCTAATAATTCATAAGATCACAGGATAATATAATTGCCCCCACGATAATATCATAATTACTTTTAATTACCAAGACTATGAAAATAGAGATAGACAGAAGGCTAGAAAGGGCCTTAGAAATTATGTATTCAATGCTTTCATTTTATAGATGAGAAACTTAAGACCCACAGAAGTTTAATGGTTTGGTGATAAAGGTGTTAAAAGCTGAATTAGGATTTGCATATAACCAATATGCATCTCATTATACCATATCACTCAATTCATCACAATTAAACAAGCATTTATTAAGGTTCTGAAATTCAATTAGAAAATCAGAAATGAGGCCAGAAAACCTGCATTAAAATCATCCCTCTGACACTTAGAAACTAAATGACCATAGAAATAGATGACCTCTGAGGATTCTTCCACCTCTAAAATTATTATACTATTTATCAGATAATGTGCTAAGTGTATAAAAACAATTTTAAAAATTATTCACTTTGTTATAGAGTGCTATACAGCATGAGTCTTTCTCATAAAGAGATCCCTTTTTGTTGCTCAACACTTGCTGAATGTGATTTTAGTTAAATATTCCCACATTAAGTTTTATGAAGCTATTTCTTCCTAGTCTGGGATTTCAGTGAAACATAGGTTTGTTTGTTTGATTTTTTAAAATTTATTTATACTTATATAGATATTTGGTGCCAATTTCTTTCTCTTGACAATATTTATTAGTGAAGCAAAACAATATGTCACTGTGAAATTTACAGGATTTATTCTCTACAGTATAGCTCCTCACAAAGTCATGGACAACTAACTGACTTCTGGACTAAAGTGTTCATTCCAAATCGATATTCCACCAGTAGATAGAAGTTTCCCAGAGAAAGATCAGCATTACATGAATAAAATTCAAACCAAAGAGCTTAGTGATTACTCTTTTTAAAGAATACATTCCTCATATTCACTGCTGGTTTGATTTCCAAGAGCTACCCTGAAACTATTAAATCTTAAATAGGAAATAATGGTAAGGCAAAAATAAGACTATATATAATAATATGGGTACTTGATATATAGCAAATGCAGTAATAATGTATCACAAAAAAAAATAAAAACAATAGAATTCATTTATATTCTTCCACAAATAAAAACAGTGTCTATTGAGGAAGAAACCAACAGAGAGGAAAATAAAGGAGGAAATTCATGTACTCAGGGTAATTCTCTCTCTCTCTCTCTCTCTCTCTCTCTCTCTCTCTCTCTCTCTCTCTCTTTCTATCTCTGTTTCTATCTTTCTCTCTTGTTCTCTTTTCCTTTCCCTTCTTCCCTTCCTTTTTAAAACAATATTATATCATATAATCATCAATCATTATATCATCATCATCATCATCAATGTTATGTTATAGCAAAGCAGTGCTCACCACAAAATTTTTCTTATCCACTGTATTTTCTTTTTTAAAACCAACTACTTCTGAGAGGTCTCATCTCTCTTAAACTATAGGTGGAATTATACTATAATCAAACTTTCCTCTAATAAGCACTAACAGCTTCCCTAGACCAGTAGGGAAAACCTTTCTGTCAGCTTACTGCCACTGCTGGAGTCTTCCAATCCTGAAGACTTAACTGCTGTTGTTGCCTCCTCTCTATCTGAGTTCTTCAAATCTTTCAAATAGAAAATCTTGGTAATGAATGTTTCATTTCCCCCCTTATGAGCTACACCTCACAAGATCTACCTATTACTTTTGAAACCAAACATCAAGTCATTCCATTTGCCATTTTGTGAGTTTTAACTATTAAAACTCTAAAAAAAATCAGTCACATGCAAATAAACTGAAGATGCACAATACTCTGCAACATCAATAATTCCTCTGTCCTCAAATAGACCTAAGGAAAAATACACATAAGCCTTGTTAGTACAGGAATTTGTCAAAGATCATTATATTTAAGGTCTTATATAAGACCTGTATCTCACCCAGAAATGGGTGTTTTGCACATAAATTTGAGCTTTTTTGTTGGTTTTCAGAAGATGAAGTTTGGTTTTTCTTTAAGCATATACAAAGGATTTCTACTTACCATGTACAAATATTTCATGATGGTTAAGATAGAGGAATTAATACAATTCTGATTTTATGTCATTCAAAAAAAACTTCCTCTCTCTCTCTCTCTCTCTCTCTCTCTCTCTCTCTGTGTGTGTGTGTGTGTGTGTGTTGTGTGTGTGTGTGTGTTTTCCAAACCTGGCCTCATAGCCAAGAGGATTATGGCAAGTCAAATTCACCTAATCAGCCCACACAATAATTACTGATTCATATTCATTCCCCCTGCTCACAGGCATGTCTTCAAACAGAGACTTAACTTGTGATATACATATTTCCTCCATGAAGAGTCAGATTCTATAGGAAGAAATCATAATATGCATCGAATGGGTACACTACAAATTTATGTAATACTCTTGGTATCTAGTAGGCATTGTAAACAAGAGAACCTAGGTTAGGATCATGGTTTTAATACATACTGACTGAATGATCCTGAGGAAGTTATTTAATCTTGCAGTGCTCCAAGCAGTTCTCTAAGATTTTATATGGCAAAGAAACTGATCAACATGGGAAGAAAGGATTTCCTATATCATTTATTCTTCATGGCAATGAAATTAGGAATTTGCTATTGCTAATTAGTTATTTAGTATTAATTCATCAGTTTTCTTTAATCTTATTAGGTTCTTCTTACTGTAGCCTATGGAAACTACGGAGTTTTAGGAAAGCAATTGGCATCAAATGTTGGAATTTGATCATGTGATAAATTCACAATAGCTTTTCTCTGTGCCAAACAGTATTTTATTCATGAGAAAAGGTTACAGATGAAATGAAGAGGTAAAATACACACCAGGAATGGTTAATATAAAAATGATTTGGACAATGTATACTAAGCAAGGAAAGTTGATTTTTTTTAAATTTTTAATGATAGCTTTTTATATTCAAAATATATGCAAAGATAGTTTCAACATTCAGTCCTCCAAAACCTTGCATTCCAAATTTTTCTCCCTTTTTTCCTCCTCATTCCCCTCCCTTATATCAGCCAAGATGGTAGAGAGGAGGCACACAGCTGTGTAAGCTCCGCGTTTTCTCTCAGAATTCATTTCATTATGCCTCTGAATTAATGCTTGATTGAAAAAAAAACCCACAAATAGTTACCAAGAGAAAACATCCTTGAAATTCGTCAGGAAAAGTCTGTTTTTGCTTGAGGGTGGGGACGGTTTTAGATTGGGCACAGGCTGAGGGCAAGAGGCAGCGCCGAGAGCTCGGCAGGAAGCTCACAGCTGAGCAGACTGGAGCGGGGTGAGGTGTGATCTCAGCCATCTCTGTGTGGGTGGGGGGAGCTTTGCTACAGGATTGGATACTTTGCTCTGGCAGCAAGTCAGTAGCCAGCAGAGAAGCTAAAAACACGGGGGGGGGGGGAGGGGTGAAGAATACAACCCCAAACAGCTGAAGTCTCTTGGGACTTGGCCACCCCTCCCCCCACAGCGTCTCAGCACGCTCTAGGAGTCTCAGAGCTCAGGTGCAGCACAGTCCTGCTAGTGCCTTGCTGCTGCCCCCACAGTCTGTAGAGGAAGCTCGGTAATACCACTCAGCCCCTCCCCCCGAAAAAAGCAGACTCCATTTAGGGTTTTTTTTTCTTTTTTTTTCTCTGCTAGTTTGTCTTTGATTCTTCTCTGACAAAATGAGCAAAAAATTGAAAAGGACCTTAACTCTTGACAGCTTCTATATGGATAGAGAGCAGACTCTAAACCCTGAGGAGACTAAAAACAGACTGTCTCCAGGTGAATCCCCAAAGGAGGAGATCATCTGTTCCTCAGCACAGATGAATCTCAGAAGAAATTAAAAAGGCTCTCACAAGAGAGCTAGAAGAAAAATGGGAAAAGGAAAGGGAGGCTTAGCAAGAGAGTCTGGAGAAGTCATCCCACTCATTTAAAGACAGAGTGGATAAAGAAATAAAATCCTTGAAAAATAGGATTAGTGAACTGGAAACAGAAAATAGCTCTCTAAAAAATAAAATTGGCGAAATGGAAAAAAATTCCATAGAACAAAAGAACTCAATTGGACAATTAGAAAAAGATATTTAAAAAGTGAATGAAGAAAATACTTCATTGAAAATCAGAATTGAACAACTGGAATTGAATGACTCGAGGAGACAAGAAGAATCAGTCAAGCAAAACCAAAAAAATCAAACAATGGAAAAGAATGTGAAATACCTTCTTGGGAAAACAACAGACCTGGAAAATAGATCCAGGAGAGACAATCTGAGAATTATTGGACTCCCAGAAAATTATGATGAAAAAAAGAGCCTGGACACTATTTTCCAGGAAATTATCAAAGAGAACTGCCCAGAAGTCATAGAAACAGAGGGTAAAATTGACATTGAAAGAATTCATCAATCACCTACCGAAAGGGATGCTAAAATCAAAACACCAAGAAATATAGTGGCCAAATGTGAGAACCCTCAGATAAAAGAAAAAATACTGCAAGCAGCTAGAAAAACCCAATTCAAGTATCAAGGAGCCACACTAAGGATCACCCAGGATCTAGCAGCATCCACATTAAAGGATCGAAGAGCCTCTAATATGATATTCCGAAAGGCTAAGGAACTTGGTATGCAACCAAAAATAACTCACCCAGCCAGAATGAGCATCTTTTTCCAGGGAAGAAGATGGACATTCAACGAAATAAGCAAATTTCACCTATTTTTGATGAAAAAAACAGAATTTAACAAAAAGTTTGATCTACAAATATAGAACTCAAAAGAAACCTAAAAAGGTAAATAAATCTTGGTAACTATACTTCTGCTTTAAAGATGCATAAAGAATACATGTATACCTTGTTCTAGAAACTACATGTGGAACTACCCAGGAAAAGGGTAAAGTGTGGGTACTGCAACTCATGAAGAGGCAAAGGAAACCTATTATATATGAGAGAAAGAATGGAAGGGGATGAATATAGTGGGTATCTTACTGCCTTTAGAATTGGCTTTAAGAGAAAAATTTTAGACATATTCAATTTATGGTGAAACTTCTCCCACCTCATTGAAAAGTGAGAAGAGAAAAGTGATAAGGAAAGGAATAAGATAGGTGGAAAGGAATACGGAAACTTTGAGGGAAAGGGGTAAGATGGTGGGGGGGAACTCTAATATGGGGGAGGAATACTAAAAAGGGAGAAGCAAGTGGTGCTCACAAGCTTAATACTGGGAAGGGGGGTAAAGGGGAAAGAAGGGAGAAAAGTATAAACAGGGGTTAACAAGATGGCAGGTAATATAGATTTAGTAATTTTAACCATAAACGTGAATGGGGTAAACTCCCCCGTAAAGAGGAAGTGGTTAGCAGAATGGATTAAAAGCCAAAATCCTACAATATGTTGTTTACAGGAAACACACCTTTAGCAGGGAGATACATGCAGGTTAAAGGTAAATGGTTGGAGCAAAATCTACTATGCTTCAGGTGAAGTCAAAAAAGCAGGGGTAGCCATCCTTATCTCAGATCAAGCTAAAACAAAAATTGATCTAATCAAAAGAGATAAGGAAGGGCACTATATCTTGCTAAAAGGTAGCATGGATAATGAAGCAATATCAATATTAGACATATATGCACCAAGTGGTGTAGCATCTAAATTCTTAAAAGAGAAATTAAGAGAGCTGCAAGAAGAAATAGACAGCAAAACTATAATAGTGGGAGATCTCAACCTTGCACTCTCAGAATTAGATAAATCAAATCACAAAATAAATAAGAAAGAAGTCAAAGAGGTAAATAGAATACTAGAAAAATTAGATATGATAGATCTCTGGAGAAAACGTAATGGAGACAGAAAGGAGTACACTTTCTTTTCAGCATTTCATGGAACCTATATAAAAATTGACCATATATTAGGACATTAAAACCTCAAACTCAAATGCAGTAAGGCAGAAATAGTAAATGCATCCTTTTCAGATCACAATGCAATGAAAATTACATTCAACAAAAAGCCAGGGGAAAGTAGACCAAAAAATAATTGGAAACTAAATAATCTCATACTAAAGAATAATTGGGTGAAACAGCAAATCATAGACATAATTAATAACTTCACTCAAGAAAATGATAATAATGAGACATCATACCAAAATGTATGGGATGCAGCCAAAGCAGGAATAAAGGGCAATTTCATATCTCTAGAGGCCTATTTGCATAAAATAGAGAAAGAGAAGGTCAATGAATCGGGCTTGCAACTAAAATGCTAGAAAAGGAACAAATTAAAAACCCCCAGTCAAACACTAAACTTGAAATTCTAAAAATAAAAGGAGAGATAGATCAATAAAATTGAAAGTAAAAAAATCTATTGAATTAATTAATAAACTAAGAGTTGGTTCTATGAAAAAACCAACAAAACAGACAAACCCTTAGTAAATCTAATTTTAAAAAGGAAAGGGGAAAATCAAATTGTTAGTCTTAAAAATGAAAAGGGAGAACTTGCCACTAATGAAGAGGAAATTAGAGTAATAATTAGGAGTTACTTTGCCCAACTTTATGCCAATAAATTCGACAACTTAAATGAAATAGAAGAATACCATCAAAAATATAGCTTGCCCAAACTAACAGAAGAAGAAGTAAATATCCTAAACAGTCCCATCTCAGAAAAAGAAATAGAACAAGCTATTAACCAACTCCCTAAGAAAAAATCCCCAGGACCAGATGGATTTACATGTGAATTCTATCAAACATTTAAAGAACAATTAACTCCAATGTTAAAAAAAACTATTTGAAAAAATAGAGATTGAAGGAGTCCTACCAAACTCCTTTTATGACACAGACATGGTACTGATACCTAAACCAGGTAGGTTGAAAACAGAGAAAGAAAATTATAGACCAATCTCCCTAATGAATATTGATGCTAAAATCTTAAATAAAATATTAGCAAAAAGATTACAGAAAATCATCCCCAGGATAATACACTATGACCAAGTAGGATTTATACCAGGAATGCAGGGCTGGTTCAATATTGGGGAAACTATTAGCATAATCAACTATATCAATAACCAAACAAACAAAAACCATATGCTCATCTTAATAGATGCAGAAAAAGCATTTGATATAATCCAACATCCATTCCTAATAAAAACACTTGAGAGCATAGGAATAAATGGACTTTTCCTTAAAATAGTCAGGAGCATATATTTAAAACCATCAGTAAGCATCATATGCAATGGGGAAAAACTGGAACCTTTCCCAGTAAGATCTGGAGTGAAGCAAGGTTGCCCACTATCACTATTATTATTCAATATTGTATTAGAAACACTAGCCTCTGCAATAAGAGTCGAGAAAGGGATTAAAGGAATTAGAGTAGACAAACTATCACTCTTTGCAGATGATATGATTGTATATCTAAAGAACCCCAGAGATTCTACTAAAAAGCTATTAGAAATAATTCATAACTTTAGCAAAGTAGCAGGATACAAAATAAATCCCCATAAATCCTCAGCATTTTTATACATCACCAATAAAATCCAACAGCAAGAGATACAAAGAGAAATTCCATTCAAAATAACTGTTGACAGCATAAAATATTTGGGAATCTATCTACCAAAGGAAAGTCAGGAATTATATAAGTAAAATTACAAAAAACTTTCCACACAAATAAAGTCAGACTTAAATAATTGGAAAAATATTAAGTGCTCTTGGATAGGACAAGCAAATATAATAAAGATGACAATACTCCCTAAACTAATCTATTTATTTAGTGCTATACCAATCAGACTTCCAAGAAAATATTTTAATGATCTAGAAAAAATAACAACAAAATTCATATGGAACAATAAAAAGTCAAGAATCTCAAGGGAATTAATGAAAAAAAAATCAAATGAAGGTGGCCTAGCTGTACCTGATCTAAAATTATATTATAAAGCAGCAGCCACCAGAACCATTTGGTATTGGCTAAGAAATAGATTAGTTGATCAGTGGAATAAGTTAGGTTCACAAGACAGATTAGTCAACTATAGCAATCTAGTGTTTGACAAACCCAAAGATCCTAACTTTTGGGATAAGAATTCATTATTTGATAAAAACTTCTGGGATAACTGGAAATTAGTGTGGCAGAAATTAGTCATGGACCCACACTTAACACCATATACCAAGATAAGGTCAAAATGGGTTCATGATCTAGGCATAAAGAATGAGATTATAAATAAATTAGAGGAACATAGGATAGTTTATCTCTCAGACTTGTGGAAGAGAAAGACATTTGTGACTAAAGATGAACTAGAGACTATTACTGATCACAAAATAGAAACTTTTGATTATATCAAATTAAAAAGCCTTTGTACAAACAAAACTAATGCAAACAAGATTCGAAGGGAAGTAACAAAGTGGGAAAACATCTTCACAGTTAAGAGTTCTGATAAAGGCCTCATTTCCAAAATATATAGAGAATTGACTCAAATTTATAAGAAATCAAACCATTCTCCAATTGATAAATGGTCAAAGGATATGAACAGACAATTTTCAGATGATGAAATTGAAACTATTACCACTCATATGAAAGAGTGTTCCAAATCACTACTGATCAGAGAAATTCAAATTAAGACAACTCTGAGATACCACTACACATGTCAGATTGGCTAAGATGACAGGGAAAAATAATGATGAATGTTGGAGGGGATGCAGGAAAACTGGGACACTGATGCATTGTTGGTGGAGTTGTGAATGAATCCAACCATTCTGGAGAGCAATCTGCCCAAAAAGTTATCAAACCGTGCATATCCTTTGATTCAGCAGTGTTACTTCTGGGTTTATATCCCAAAGAAATACTAAAGAAGGGAAAGGGACCTGTATGTGCCAAAATGTTTGTGGCAGCCCTGTTTGTAGTGGCTAGAAACTGAAAATTGAATGGATGCCCATCAACTGGAGAATGGCTGGGTAAATTGTGGTATATGAATGTTATGGAATATTATTGTTCTGTAAGAAATGACCAGCAGGATGAATACAGAGAGGCTTGGAGAGACTTACATGAACTGATGCTAAGTGAAATGAGCAGAACCAGGAGATCATTATACACTTCAACAACGATACTGTATGAGGATGTATTCTGATGGAAGTGGATTCCTTTGACAAACAGAATATCTAACTCAGTTTCAATTGATAAATGATGGACAGAAACAGCTACACCCAAAGAAAGAACACTGGGAAATGAATGTAAACTATTTGCATTTTTGTTTTTCTTCCCAGGTTATTTTTACCTTCTGAATCCAATTCTCCCTGTGCAACAAGAGACTGTTCAGTTCTGCAAATATATATTGTATCTAGGATATACTGCAACATATTTAACATCTATGGGACTGCATGCCATCTAGGGGAGGGGGTGGAGGGAGGGAAGAGAAAAATCAGAACAGAAGCGAGTGCAAGGAATAATCTTGTAAAAAACTTACCCTGGCATGGGTTCTGTCAATGAAAATTTATATTAAAGGTGAAAAAAAAAGGTACTAGTTTACAAATAAAAATTTGGTAGGTCTTCTAAAAATCACACAAAAGAATTTTACATTTTTTTCTCTTAAACACTTTTTTCTTAAAAGTAATTTCCTTCCTTACAAACAGCTTAAAATCCATTCTGATGTTAAAAGAAATAATTACTAAACTTTTATGAAGTAAATTAGTTGGGACCTCTACAATGACAGATATGTCACATTTATTCAACTTTAAAGCAAAAATAAATCTTGAAAACTGGAATTTATCAAGACTAATTTAGTGTAAAATGTTTTTAAATAACACAAATGTACCCTCAATGTATTATAACAAAATAAATTCTTAATCATGACAAAATTCATTGTTATCACCTTCCTTTATTCAAAAAGTATTTACAGTGGAGAAGAGATTAATCTTTTATAAGTCAAAAAGAAAAAGTCATCAATTAAATTAAACATTTATTCAGTCTTCTCTTTTGCTTTCTCTTTAAATATAGTCACTCTACATTTTAAGTAACCTTGAAAATTTCACTCCCATTCTGTGCATATTCCCAATTTTATCCCATTTTACTCAGCAGGAATTCTCTAACACTGAAAAACCTTGTATGGGATTAACAAAAATTTGGGACTAGATAGTTCTAAGAATCCTTATAGGGTTTACAAAAGAGATTTTATAATATCTTTTCTTCATACAATTACCAGTTACCCCTTTTAAAATACCTATATAATGCTTGATGAAAATAATAACTACAAATGACATAGTTAACAATTTCATTATTCTTATTGGCCATGGATTTCCATTTGTTGATGATAGTGAAATAATTTTAAGTGGCACTTCCTTTTAAATCTATATTTAAAAAACTTGGAAGTTTACAAGTTCTTCATTATAGTGTTTCAGAATATTCCAGCATGTGGTCTGCAGGTCTATCTATTCATTCTCTTGTTATGAAATTACATAATATTAAAAAAACCCAGAAATAATACAATACCATCAACAATTTCATGCATTGAAAACTTGAAACAAAACCTTAATTTAGTTGAATGAGCTTCCAAATTACCTTACACAGGAAATCATTTATCTCAACATTGGCATTATGTATTGATCACATCTAAAAACCTACATAAAATTATTAAGCATGAAACAAGTATATCTAATTTAAAAAGATAATAAAAACAAATAGAAACATTCAGTAATCCTTTACTTATGAATTCTGAGGCTTTAGACAGACATACATCAAATAAATGATAGATTAGTAATAGCAGCAGCAGCAGCAGCAGCAGCAGCAGTAGTATGTGTTTTATAATTAAATACACCTCTTAAATATTTAACAGTTTTCAAATATCTTATCACATAATACTTATCACATCCTTTTGAAAACATAATTCATGTATAACAGCATCCAGATTAAAAGGGAAGTTTTCTCTAATACCATTTTCTGATTTGTAATGGTCTTTCAAATTTCACAATACAGATTTAGATATACAAGTACAATAATAACACAAGCAATAAACTTCAGATAATTTCAATTGCATTTCCAAAATATCATATATAAAAATCATTTATCTTATTACTTTTGCCATTTAAAAGCCATTTTAGAATTATGAAGCATGCAACAATTACATTCAATTAAAGAAGTAATATAGTGCTTAGCATATGATAATCACTGTGTTAACCATTTTGCAATCATTACATTACTTTAATCTCACACAAACAACTCTGGAGATGAATATTATTGTAATTTCCTCCTTTACAAATTAGGAAACTGGGGCAAATAGAAATATGATAACCTGCCCAAGATCACATAGTTAACATATTTCTGTATTTTATAGGAATATCATAGCCAAGTTTCAAAGCTCCCTGCTTAAGGAAAAGATACTGGAGGCAAAAAGGAAAAAAAAAGTAAATATTATGGAGCTATAATAAAGATTACACAAGACTAGTAGCTACTGTTTTATATCCTACAGCAAAGGAACTGAAGTTTTCACCAAGGGCAATTTACCCAGCGAAGTATAATTCTGAATGGAGGAAAAAATATTTAATAAACTAAAAGACTTGTGCTTTTTATGATAAACAAACAAATCAAGGGACAATTTGACATATAGCATGCAGGAGAAATATAAAGAAGCAATTTGAAGGCAGCCAGTAAGTCAAATTGTTAATTCTTACATATGAAAATATCAGTTCTTTTATGACTCATTTTTTTGAGGGTAGTTTAAAAGAAAGGCTTGAAATGAGCTGATTATGATGGGGCAGTTCTAAAAATAAATAAAACTGTGTAGGAACATAGAAGAAGAGTGTGTTTAAGAGGCTGGCTGGCTTCCCACCCTCTCCATATTGCCACACCAGGTGTTGCTCAGGTGCTGCTAGGGCTGGATTTCAATTTTTGCTAGGCACCTGCATCATAGGTGTTGGGAATGGTGTGAGTTCAAGTGAGATTCAATTGCATGTGGGGATGCAAAAAAGTATTATAGGGGTAATTGAGTTTGAAGTTTAATTGTGCACTACAATGGCCTATTGATTTATACCTGTCCCTGTTCTTTTATGCTAAGATGCTCACAACATTTCTTCCTTTTTCTATAGAAAAAAATGCAAAGGTCTTATACTACTCATCAGAGAGACAGGAGATCTGGACTTTAGCAGTGCAGAACTTCATACAAGAGGAAAGTCAAAACCAAAAACTCAGGTTTGGTTTTTTAGAAGTTGTGAAAGGAAAGTTCCAATGGCTTCAACCTAAGCAGGATCAAGGGGACTGTTATTAATTGAGTAGTGAGGTGGACAGGGTTGAATTCAGAGATCTGGTCTGTGAGTAAGTAGTCATCATCATTAACACTTAGGGGTGAAATACATTTTTCTCCTGGGATTTCTTTCAGAAGATGATCAGTTGTATTTATTTTCCCAGTATTTCTGCTTTGCCTTATTGTTCTAGAACTTCAGAATAGTTTTCCTTGATAATAATGTTACATTATTTCAATATTTATTTATTCATAATTTTTAGGCAGTCTATTTTATATGATTTCTCCTCTGTTCTACATTTCTCTGAATTTTCTGCTAAGATGTTTCACATTCTACTTTATTTATTTCATTCTTTTGATTTTTTTTTTGTTATTTCTTTGTGTCTTATAATGACATTAGCTTCCCTTTGCCTAATTCTAGTTTTCAAGGAATTATTTTTTCCTTAAGTTTTTGGTTCTCTCTTTCAAGTTGCTTGACTTTCTTATCCTGATTTTCTCAGATTGCTCTTAATTTTCCACCTAATTTCTCCTTGATCACTCATTTCATTTTAAAGTCTTTTTTAAGTTATTGTAAGAAATCTTTTTAGGTTTGGGATCATTTGACTTTTCTCAATAAAAAAGCACTGGACTTTTTTAAGCTTCATTATTCCCCTTTGAATATGAACTTCACAATAGCTTTCTATGGTTGGATTTTTCTTTGACAGCTTTTTTTTTTTTTGGACAATTTTTTTCTTTTACTATTTCTTTATTGCACTAAATATAAAATAAGGAAAAAAAGAGAATAGCCAAAAAGCAGAAAATTAAAATTAAAAACCAAAACAGAACAGAACATTGTCATGTATCCAATAGAACATCAGAGAAAACTGAAAATATATAGCAATAATTTTCACTTCAAGAAAACATATATAATAATAGAAGAAAATGTATTCATGAGTGTTCATCTTTTCTTACTCGTAAGTTGTTCTTTTGCTTTCTGCTGTTCACTTTTTTTTACTTTATTCTTTTTTCCCCTTTCCTCTCCCCTATCTCCCCAAAGCAGGATATAGTTAAGCACAGATATATTTATATATACACATATACCGATATGTATACCCACATACAGAGAGCTACATGCCTACATAACTACATGCACTCAGACACCCATACCCACTCACACCCACACCCACACCTACATATATGTGTATACACACACACACACACACACACATACACATACACATACATTTACCTATATACAAACATGCATCTAAGACAATATTTATATGACTGATATATAATGAAAATTTCTCTCTTGATTGAATCTTTAAGTTTGACTTTGTCTAAGATCAAATATTACTAAACCCTATTTTTTATTGCTTGTTTTGTTGTTGTTGCTGTTGTTACTGTTTTGTTTTATTTTTAGAAGCTATTAATGTGGTCACATTCTAGTCCAACAGTATGGGGAACAGTGCCTGAAGCTTCAGGTCCCTCCTTCTTATTGTTATTTTTGAAGGTCTATTCTGGGGCTCTTCTCTCCATTCCTAACCCATAGTTAGTCCCACCTATGTTGTTATCCCCTATGTTCCCTCTGTTGTCTGCAAAGGATAATTGCCTTCTTTACCCCAGAATTGAAATCCGAGACTCTGCTCTCCCTTTGGTGACCACAGCCAGAAGGTTCTCACCCCTCTGTTACTGTACTCTCCAGGTACGTTCTAGCTTCTTACAGCCATAACCTATGATTCATCCAGTCAGCATACTGATGCTTGAGGTTCCTTAACAATAGAAGGTTCTTCAGTCTTCTCTGCTGTCAGACCCTGAAACTGTCCATGAGATGATTTAAGTCTAAGGCTGAGCCAATGGCAGCTGCCTCCAGGACTTATTGTTTGTTGATTCTGCAGCGTTGACCTAGATGTGTTTGTGCTTCACTCTGGTATAATCTTAGACCCTGAAGGTCAAATCTTTCCTGGGGTCTTTAAAGATTATTTTAGTACAAAGCTTCTTAAATTGTCAATCCTGACTCCAACCATGAAGTCCCATAATTGAATGTAGGGGTCACAATTCAAAATCAATTGCATAATGAATCCAAGGTGGTTCTGGCAACACTTCGCCATGTTGCAACTCATTCATTGCAGCATTGATTCTGTAAATAAGCCTCTAAAAAATATAAAATTTCCCCTTATTACTGCTTTGGCTGCATCCTACAAATTTTGGTATGATGTCTCATCATTGTCATTGTCTTGAGTGAAATTATTAATTGTGTCTATAATTTGCTGTTTCACTCAATCATTCTTTAAGATGAGATTTAGTTTCCAATTACTTTTTTGGTTTATTTACCCCTAATTTTTTGTTGAATGTAGTTTTTATTGCCTTGTGATCTGAAAAGAAAGCATTTACTATTTCTGCCTTCCTGATTTAATTTTGAGGTCTTTATGCCCAATATATGGTCAATTTTTGAATAGGTTCCATGAACTGCTGAAAAGAAAGCATACTCCTTTCTGTCACCATTCAGTTTTCTCCAAAGATCTATCATACCTATTTTTTCTAATAGTCTATTTACCTCTTTAATTTCTTTCTTATTTGTTTTGTGGTTTGATTTATCTAATTCTGAGAGTGCAAGGTTGAGATCTCCCACTATTATAGTTTTGCTGTCTATTTCTTCTTACAACTCTCTTAACTTCTCCTTTAGGAAGTTAGATGCTATACCACTTGGTGCATATATGTTTAGTATTGATATTGCTTCATTGTCTATGTTATTCTTCAGCAAGATATAGTTTCCTTCCTTATCGTTTAATTAGCTCAATTTTTTGCTTTTGCTTGATCTGAGATAAGGATGGCTACCCCTGCTTTTTTGACTTCACCTGAAGCATAATAGATTCTGCTCCAGCATTTTACCTTTACTCTGTATGCATCTCTCTGCTTTAAATGTGTTTCCTGTAAATAACATATTGTAGGGTTCTGATTTTTCTTTTTCTTGCCCCCCCCACTTAACCCCTTTCCCAGTTTTAAATTTATGGGTCCCACTTGAGTCACACAGCTCTCCCTCTTTAGAACCCCTCCCTACTCCCTTTGAAACACTTCCCCTTTCTTGTACCCTTCCCTTATTACTTTTTTCCTTTCCCCCTTTCCTCTCCCACTTTTTAATGAGGTGAGAGAAGATTCTCTGTAAAACAAATATGTCAATTATTTTCTCTTTGAGCCAATTCTGATGAGAGTAAGATTCACACAACGTTCCTCCCCCTCTTTAAGTTCCCTCAGATATGATAGTTTTCCTTTGCCTCTTCATAAGATATAGTTTCTCTCTTTTTATCTCCCAATTTTTCCTTTTTTTCTGACACTATTCCCTTTCCATTTCTACTTCCCTTTTTATGTTACATCAGTAAAATAAAATTATACATGTGGTCTTTATGTATATCCACAACAGAAATACAGTTCATAAGATTTCCTTTTACCCTTTTCTGTTTCTCTTGAGTCCTAGTGTTGGAGACGAAAATTTTGTTTAGATCTGTTTTTTTTTTCCTTAGAAACAAATGGAATTCATCTGTTTCATTAAATGTCCATCTTCTTCCATAGAAGAAAATGCTCAGCTTAGCTGGGTAGTTTATTCTTGGCTGCATTACAAGTTCTATTGCCTTTCAGAGTATGAGATTCCAGGCCCTTCTATTCTTTAATGTGGAGGCAACCAGATCTTGAGTGATCCTTATTGTGGCATCTCAGTATTTGATTTTTTTTTCCTGGCTGCTTGTAATGTTTTTTCCTTAGTCTGATAGTTCTGAAATTTGACCACAATATTCCTTGGAGTTTTTATTTTAGAGTCTTTTTTCAGAAGATGTTTGATGAATTTTTTCAATGCCTATTTTACCTTCTGATTCTATTACATCTGGGCAGTTTTCTTTGATGATTTCCTGTAAAATAGTATCTAGGCTCTTTTTTTCATCATAGTTTTCGGGAAGTCCAATAATCCTCAGATTATCTCTCAGATCTATTTTCCAGGTCTGTTGTTTTCCCAACTAGGTATTTACTGGTTTTTTCTAATTTTTCATTTTTGGGGGGTTTGCTTGACTGATTCGTGATGTCTCATTGAGTCATTCATTTCCATTTGTTCAGTTCTGATTTTTAATGAATTATTTTCTTCATTTACTTTTTTACTTCTTTTTGGATTTGTCCAATTGAGTTTTTAAGTGAGTTGTTTTGTTCTATGGAATTTTTTTCCATTTCCATTTCACTTTTTTTTTTTAGTGAGTTATTTTCTTTTTCCAATTCACAAATCCTACTTTCTTAGGAGTTCTTTATCTTTCCCAATTCACAAATCCTACTTTTGTGGGATTTCTTTACCTTTTCCAATTCACAAATTCTGTTTCCCTGAACTTCCTGGGAGTTCTTTACCTTTTCCAATTCACATTTTAGGAAGTTGTTGCTCTCTTGCATAGTTTCTCCTTCCTTTCGCCATTTTTCTTCTAGATCTCTTTTAAGATTTTTAATAATCTCTTCTAAAAGAGATTTGTGTGATGGGAACCAAGTTACATCCCCCTTTGTGGTTTTGTCTAGAGACTGTTTGCTATTAGTCTCCTCGGGGATGAAAACCTGCTCTCTTTCTGTATAGAAGCTATTGATCGTCCTTTTGATTATTTTTACTTATTTTTTAAAGCCTGTAGAGTCTGCCTTCAGGGCAAGGAGGTTGCCAGCTTCCTCTGTAGAACAGGGATAGGTGTATGGACAGTAGCTGTCCTGCAAACGGGCTGCAAAGAGTGGCGAGGTACTGGTGTGCTCTGAGAAAAAGTTCTCCACCAGAAGTGACTCAGACCTAGGTAGCAGAGGGCTGAGCTGAGGAAGTACCCAGTGAAGAACCCCACTGCGCCAATTAGTGACTGCCCTGGGGCTAGAGGATGAGCAGTGAAAATGTCACTATCCCAAGCCAAAGCCCGCTGTGGGGCTGTGGGTATTAGCAGTTGTTCAGCATATAGCCCAGCAGGGACCAGAAATGTCTCTGCCTAGGGAAGCACAATTGGGCTGTGGAAGTTCTATTGCCCCAGGCCGAGCCCCCCACTATGCAGATTAGAGGATGCCCTGGCTGCACCCCCCTGCCATGCAGATTTGTGACTGCCCCGGCCAATGTTGCAAAATGCAGCTACACAGCTGTGCTGTGGTCTGTACTGAGTCACTTCTGGTTTTGGGTGGGTAGAGCCAGATCTTCTAAGGTTCTGGCATTTTTTAGAGTATCTTCTACCATTGGCTTTAATTTCTCTGCTGGCCTACTGTTTTGTAATCAAGGCAGAGCAGTCAGCCTATGGCAGAGTCATCTCTACAACTTTTCTAACCACAGAAGCCACCCCCACTCGGTCCACTACGGACCTTAGCCTTTGGTTCTATCCCTGCTTGCACTGATCTGCTCCTGCCATTCAGGACAAAGCTTTTCTGATGATTTTCCAGATTATCTTTGGCTGGTACATTGTACTTTCACTCTTCATGAATTTTACCAGTCAAGCGCTATTTTTGAGACTGAATTTAATAATTGGTCATGAGGATATGAGAGGAGCTTAGAAAGTTGAGTGCCTTCTCTGCCATCTTGGTTCTGCACACCCCCTTCTCCCCTCCTCTCCCCCCCCCAGTATTTTCTTGTGGCTCTTGTAGGATCTATTGCTTTTGAGAATAAAGATATGCCAAATTTTTATTTATAAGTGTTTAAGTTGAATTAAACTTATTAAATTTTTTGTATTTTTTTCTGATTTCTGAGGTAATCCTATTACATATAGCAAGAATGTCTAAAGAAGCCACAGAGATAAAAATCTAATATGGTCAATAGCCAATAAAAAACTGAGGTATAAGGATTTAGTGTGTTTGCTCCCAGAATACTTTGGAGGTATTCACCACCAAATTCACCATTGATGTTTACATCCTAAATATTTCTCCTAACCATCTCTTCATTTTTACTCATAACCCAACCATGCTCATTCAAGCCCTCACCAACTTTTACCTAGACTCTTGCATTAGCCTTATAATTTTTTTTGTATCTTGTAGAGACCCACAGATAGTGGGGGAACTCTGGGTAAGGCGTAAGATCCTTCAGCCCAAAGGCAACCTGATAACAATGTCTGGTTTTGCTCTCCATTTCCCCTAAGGGATCTTACCCTTCCTGAGAAGTCAAGGAGTGTGTGACTATCTGTGTTCTACTTGAAGAAAGGAATACTTACAGTAAAGAGAGGCATTTACATATAAATAGCAGGTTTTTATAATTAGCACTTGTTCAGTGTGATGTGGTGATGTAATGGTTCTCTAGTTGGCACATGCTCAATGTGCTGTAGTGATGTAATAATACTAAGGTATTTAGGGGCTTAGAAGACTGGAAATAAATGGACTCCATCTTTGACCATCCTCATGGGTGTCCTGCCTTCTTCACTCCTCTACTAAGGTTCCTCCCAAGATCATCCAGAGAGCTAGTCCAGATGGTATATTTTGGCATCCCAGTGTGAGGGCTCTAGAAAACAGTATATTCTGTCATCCCAATTTGGGGGCTCTAGAAAGCACACTACAGTATCTATCTCCCATCTACTTGTCAAATTTATATTCTTACTATACACATTTGGCTATATAGCTCAACTGCTAATTATTGTCCTTATTGTCTCTACTGGCATTGGAAACTCTTCAAAATCTGAATCTGGTTTATCTCTCTTTGATATTTATTTATTGGGTTTTATGCCTCCTCAATGACTCCTCTGTATCCTACAATCACATTTCTCACTTCCATACATTTATGTACATTGTTTTGTTTATAATTCTTTTCTTCCTCATCTCTGCCTCCAGAAGCCCTTAGCTTTTCGACTCAAATGCCCTAATCTTTGAGATAACTCCTTTGATTCCTCTGTTGTTCCCTCTTCTCTGCTACCATTCCAAATTATTTTTTTATATATTTAATAATCACTGGGTAGTGATCTGTCTTTCCCTCCAGTTGAATGTAAAGTCCATAAGTGTTGGAATCTTTACAAACTGCTAACTCATTAGAGTTGATAGATTATTGATCTGATCTTACAAGAAGATGTTTTGGGCCAGAACCTGAAACAAGGTACTAAGTAGAACTAATTGATACAATGCTTGTGTTCACACCTTTACTCATTGGAGTTCACACGTTTGGGAGATTTCAGGGTTTAGTATGCGATATCGGAATTCACACCTCCCTTGAAGCTCTTAGGGCCAGAGAGCACAATGGGAGATATCCCTCAATCTCACTCTCTCATATATAAGAAACAGACAGAGGCTCTCGGAGAGAGTTCAACTGAAGGACAAACCTTTGGATTTAGAGACATTCAGAGGGAGTTCTTGGAACCAAGCAGAGAGATAGGCCTCTAAGCTAACTGGGCTATATTGGAGACAATAAAAGATCTGAACTTTTATCACCTGGCTGCATTTTGGGTGATTATTACTTTCAACTGAAACTAAGGCTGCCTCCAGAAAACCTCCCTGAGAAACCTGCTTTCACCCAGAGAAAACTATTATTATAAAGAAGAAAATCACCACATATAAGGACAGGGACTTTTATGATTTTTGAATCTCCAATACCTAGAATATAGTAGACATTTAGCAAATGCTGATTGATTGATTTGCTAGTGTTTCCAGGCAGTCAAGTTGTGCTAATAAAATTCTTCTGTACTATCCTTTTAAGTGTATATTTAGAATGGCTTTGACCCATAGTGTGTAAGTTGTTTCAACTTTTTAGGGAATTGCTTTAAATCAGTGTCTGAAGGTAATGGGAGCCTTCCAGGTTTGATTTCTCAACGGCATTAACATGGATGAACTTTTCCCAACCTTAATCAAAAACCATTTTTTAAGCATTTACTTTACGGCAGGCATTATGCTAATACAAAGACAAAAATGAACAGTCTTTAATAATTATTTAAGACTATGAAAAAGGATAAGATGTAGAAAAATAAGCAAAAGCTTGTATGAAAAGAATTCCTTCCCCTCCCTCCAGCAAATATTGGGCATATAGTAGATGATTCAAAAGGCAAAATATTAGAACTTCACCAACTAGGTGTCATATGATGATATGCTACACCCGGGGACAGAAAAACCTAGTTAAAATCCATCCTCAAACATTTATTTGTTTGTGATCCCTGACAGGTCACTTCTGTTTGCCTCAGTTTCCTCATTTGTAAAATAGGATAATACAATTTATCTGCTAGGACTGTGATGAAGGTAAAATGAAATATTAATAAAACACTTTGCAAACCTTAAAAAGGAATGTAAATTGGAACAATATCAATATGTATTTGGAATCCCTGAAAAGAAAGGCAGAGTGGAAGCCTGTGAGTCAGGTACTGACTGAATTTTTGGAAGGAGAAAACAGAAGAAACATCTGGAGTGGAACAATTACAATTGGAGAGTATGACTGATATTGATGGAAATGAGAATGAGTGTTCTTCACCATTTAGGGATTCAATATCACTAGGACAAAAAGAATAAGAGAATATGAGTATGCTAATCATTGGGGAGTAAGTAACATAACAACTAAAGACATTATAAAAATCACAGATTCACTATTGGCGTTGTGGAATTCATAGCTCTAACAAATGAAAAAGTTTTTCTTTTAAAAACATTTTATACTCCTAAAACCACTCAACAGGATCCAGAAGGATAAAAGAAACTGACCTGAAATGTGTAATGCAATTGATTTTAATCTTTACACCAGAATGCTTTATTTGATCTTGAATTAAAGTGGCACTCAAATGATTTGATCTTTTAAAAACTTAACTGCATATACCCCTTAACTTTGTTCCGATAAGGTAAGTAGAAAATATGAAAGCTGTCTTACGCTTCAGAAGGTCAATGTTTCATTCCTTTTTTTTCCCCTTTGATGCAAATGAAAAAATTTTCAGGGATGGAGTACAAATTTAGGAAGAGAGCTATATCTATCACCAGCACAAACTATCTGTGCTTTGATTCCATTCTTTGCATATCACCAAAGCTAAATCACCCTCAGGTTCTGGGCATCATCTAATTGGGGGGAGGGGAGATTCTTAACCAGAGACCCATGGACTTTTTAAAAAATAAACTTGTTAATAACTATATTTCAGAACAAATTATTTGCTTTATAATCTTATATATTTTGTCTTTTGAATTTAAAGATATTATTTGTAGAAGGGTTCTACATACATTTCATCAGATTGAGTCTGACTCAAAAGAATTCTATGAAAAGAAAAGTTCTTACAAATCCCATATGTGAATTCTTGAAGGGTAGGCACCTCTTTTACTTTTCTTTAGATCCCCAGTGCTCAGTGCTCAGCACATAGTAGATACCCAATACATGCTTATTAAATGAGTAATTGAATTTTATTGGTTTTTATCTTCTACCATTTTCTCTGTCTCTTAGGCTCCTTACTTCAGGCTGACCATTGGGAAACGGGACTTTACCTTGGTTGCTCAAAAGCATTGAACTAGTTGTTTTAAAGCAGTTGTACTACAAAAATTTAAAGGAGAAATATAACAGGGATAGGGAATATAAACCATTTTTAAAGGAAAGTTGAAATTATGTTAATCTACTACAAAAATTTAAAGGAGAAATATAACAGGATAGGGAATATAAACCATTTTTAAAGGAAAGTTGAAATTATGTTAATCTTTTTAGCCAATTCCATTCTTCCATAGTAAATGACTAAGATTTTCTCTTTTCTGCTTCATCTTCTTCCCAAGGAAAAGTGGGAGGGGGGAGTGGAATAGACAAGTGCTGATCATTAAAGATATTGCCAGAGCTATGGCAATATTGCTTTTCTTCCTCCTCCAAAAAATCCTCAATGGAAATTGCATTATTGTACAAATATGTATATATATTCTGAACTTCAACACTTATGCAAAAATTTACATATACTGCAGAATAAAAAAAAGATGATTTTATAGGAAACCATAAATCTTTATTTCATGTCAATTGCTTTTCTCTTTTAAAGGATATAATAAATTTTCTTTCAAATTTGCCCTGCTTCTCTGTGCTTCTTTCTGAAAATCATTCTATTTTGTTTCTTTTTCATATATTTAAAAATCATTATATTTCTCTCTATTTAAATAAATATTGTACCACCACTGCTAACTCCCCTTTCTTTTCTAATTTCACCATGCCTGAATTTAAAAAAAAGAGAAACAAAAGAGGAAAAATTTCTTTTATAGCAATAAAAAAGAGTCATATAGAATGATTACATTTAGTAGCTATGTATAAAAATCTATGCATTTGCACTGTATGTCCATTACCAAATTCTTTGGTATTGCATTAGACTGGAAGTGGACAAATTTAACTAGTCTGTTTTAGGAATTCTCTACCCCCACCCTCAAAAGTGGGTGATTTTAACAATAGGTAGTGATACTCAGATGGGTGGCCATTTGGAGGAAAAGGACCCCTCCAAAGACCATACAATCCTGATTTAAAAAAAAAAATTTGCCCTGGCCTTATCTAGTTAAAATGATTGTATATGCCATTTCAGAAAATGTCTGGATCTTTGTAATGCTCATTAAGGAAATCTTAAATATATCTAGATCATATCTACAAGTTCCTTTAATAAGTGCTTTATTAAGTCAGAATAGAATAAGTTTTTATACTCTATTATACAGATGCAACTTCAGTTCTTACAATATTTCTTCAATTCATGTTATTCTTGCATGATATTTCCAAAAAGATTCTAGGATTTTCTATAACTATCAATTTTCTACTGAAGTTACTATAGGTGAATTTTCACTGATTGCATCAACTCGTGCAATACTGTAGGGACTCTTAAATAAGATTCATAACCATTAAAATAAAGAGTTTGGTTAACTAGTTACAAAGGAAAACATAACAAAGTAGATTAAAAAAAGGTTTGTCCCAAACTACAACCACTCCCAATAAGATCAGGAGTGAAACAAGGTTGCCCACTATCACTGTTACTATTTAATATTGTATTAGAAATGCTAGCTTTGGCAATAAGAGTTGAGAAAGAGATTAAAGAAATAAGAATAGGCAATGAGGAAACCAAATTATCACTCTTTGCTGATGATATGATGGTATAACTTAGAGAACCCCAGAGACTCTACTAAAAAGTTATTAGAAACAATCCACACCTTCAGCAAAGTTGCAGGGTATAAAATAAACCCACATAAGTCATCAGCATTCTTATATATCACTAACAAAACCCAACAGTTAGAGTTACAAAAAGAAATTCCATTTAAAGTAACTACTGATTGTATAAAATATTTAGGAATCTATCTGCCAAGGGAAAATCAGAAACTTTATGAGCAAAACTAAAAAACACTTTCCACACAAATTAAGTCTGATCTAACCAACTGGAAAAATATTAAATGCTCTTGAATTGGGTGAGCAAATATAATAAAGATGACAATACTACCTAAATTAATCTATTTATTTAGTTCTATACCAATCAGACTCCCAAAAAACTACTTTGATGAACTAGAAAAAATAACAACAAAGTTCATATGGAAAAACAAAAGGTCAAGAATTTCAAGGGAATTAATGAAAAAAAAATCAAATGAAGGTGGTCTAGCTGTACCAGATCTAAAATTATATTATAAAGCAGCAGTTACTAAAACCATCTGGTATTGGCTAAGAAATAGACTAGTTGATCAATGGAATAGGTTAGGTTCAAAGGACAAAACAGCCAATAACTTTAATAACATAGTCTTTGACAAACCCAAAGACCCCAGTTTCTGGGATAAGAATGCACTATTTGACAAAAATTGCTGGGAAAATTGGAAATCAGTATGGCAGAAATTAGGCATTGACCCACATTTAACACCGTACACCAAGATAAGGTCAAAATGGGTTCATGACCTAGGCATAAAGAATGAGATTATAAATAAATTGGAAGAGCATAGGATAGTTTACCTCTCAGACCTGTGGAAGAGGGAGGAATTTATGACCAAAGAAGAACAAGCGATCACTATTGACCACAAAATAGAAAATTTTGATTATATCAAATTGAAAAGTTTTTGTACAAACAAAACAAATGCAGACAAGATTAGAAGGGAAACAATAAACTGGGAAAACATTTTTACAATCAAAGGTTCTGATAAAGGCCTCATTTCCAAAATATATAGAGAATTGACTCTAATTTATTTATTATATTAATATTAATATATTATTAATATATATTAATTGATTTCTTATCAAACCATTCTCCAATTGATAAATGGTCAAAGGATATGAACAGACAATTCTCAGATGAAGAAATTGAAACTATTTCTAGCCATATGAAAAGATGCTCCAAATCATTATTAATCAGAGAAATGCAAATTAAGACAACCCTGAGATACCACTACACACCTGACAGATTGGCTAGAGTGACAGGGAAAGATAATGTGGAATGTTGGAGGGGATATGGGAAAACAAGGACACTGATACATTGTTGGTGGAATTGTGAACACATCCAGCCATTCTGGAGAGCAATTTGGAACTATGCTCAAAAAGCTATCAAACTGTGCATACCCTTTGATCCAGCAGTGTCTCTACTGGGCTTATACCCCAAAGAGATACTAAAGAAGGGAAAGGGACCTGTATATGCCAAAATGTTTGTGGCAGTCCTGTTTGTAGTGGCTAGAAGCTGGAAAATGAATGGATACCCATCAATTGGAGAATGGTTGAGTAAATTGTGGTATATGAACGTTATGGAATATTATTGTTCTGTAAGGAATGACCAGCAGTATGAATACAGAGAGGACTGGTGAGACTTACATGAACTAATGCTAAGTGAAATGAGCAGAACCAGGAAATCATTATATACCTCAACAATGATACTGTTTGAGGATGTATTCTGATGGAAGTGGATCTCTTCGATAAAGAGAGCTAATTCAGTTTCAATTGCTCAAAGATGGGCAGAAGCAGCTACACCCAAAGAAAGAACACTGGGAGATGAATATAAACTGCTTGCATTTTTGTTTTTCTTCCCGGATTATTTCTACCTTCTGAATTCAATTCTCCCTGTGCAACAAGAAAACTGTTCGGTTCTGCACACATATATTGTATCCAGGATATACTGTAACCTATTCAACATGTAAAGTATTGGTTGCCATCTTGGGGAGGGGGTGGAGGGAAGGAGGGGAAAAATTGGAACAGAAGTGAATGCAAGGGATAATGTTGTAAAAAGTTACCCTGGCATGAGTTCTATCAATAAAAAGGTATTTAAAAAAAAAAAAAAAGGTTTGTCCCAACTGTCATATAGGTTGATAAGACAATTCACTGAGTTTATCAATTAGTAGATATCCTTAGGAGACACTATAAACAGATAGTAAGTTGTGCCCAGAATTAAAGAGGAGGAGGAAGAGAGTGGGTTGGATCATCTTTGGGAACATATATTTATATCAATGTTTATCTATTGTGATCTTCTTACTTTCAATTTTGTGTTTCCAACATCTCCCATTTTCTTTTTTTAAATTTTATGCAAATGCATTATCACTGACTCATGCATATATCGACTTTTTTTTAAATGGTGTGTGTTGGAATCCTTACTAACTGCTAACTAATTAGAGTTGATCTAATCTTACAAGAAGATTTTGGCCAGAACCTGAAACAAGGTACTAAGTAGAATTAATTAATACAAGGCTTGTGTTCACACCTTTACTCATTGGAGTTCACAAGTATGCCAGCTTCACAAAGTAAACTTTCTAACTTCAAGGTAGTTCACACCTCCCTAAAAGCTCTTTGAGCCAGAGAGCACTATGGGAGAAAACCCATAATCCCATTCTCTCAGAAGATTCACATATAAGGCAAGACAGCCATTCCAGAATACATTTTTCCTCCTGGCTGGCTGGTGGCAGACGAAGAGTTTTCAGAGGATAAAGCTACGAGTGGAGAGTTCAGTGGACAACCAGATTCATCTTCATCTCACACCACTGTAGTTGGTAGCTGGGCTCCCCAGAAAGAAACAAGAGAGACATTCCATCTCTGTGTTGGTTGGAGGCTGAAGAAAGCAGAGGCAGAGGCTGAAGGACAGAACCTTTGGATTTGGAGATACTTGGAGGGCCCTAAGCTAAACCGGCTGTGTTCTGAGAAGAACAAGAATTCCAACATTTGAACTCATAACATTTGGCGCCCAAGTGTGGGAACCAAGGACCCTACTTTCACTGAAGAAGTCTCCAGTGACCAGGAACTGAGTGAGTACAACCTTTTTTGGCTGAAATGGGACAGATCTTAGGTAAAGATTCTCCATCTCCCACCCCAATCCCCCCAACCCCAGCCCCACCCAGGAGTGGTCCTATAGAAAGCCTGCTTAAGCTGATAGAAGATCAAGGGCTACTTGTAATTTGGGGACAGGCAGCTAGACTTCTGGCTACATTAAAATGCACCTCCCCTTGGTTCTTAGAGGAAGAGCAAATCTCTCTAAAAAACTGGGCATTGGTTGGTCAACAGATCTCCGCATGTAACAATGAAAACGGTCCTGTTCAGTTTCCATTGAAGTATTCTTTTTATATAATACGATACAGTTGGCCTTAAAATACCGTCCTAGTTCTAGGAGAAAAGGAAAAAACTCTAGGAATAGCCAAAGGGGGAAGCCTGAGATAAAGGAGGAAGACAAAGAACAGATTAATGGCCATATCCCCACAGGGCAGGGAGACTTAAGTGAGGCTCAAGGGCAGGATGAATCTGAGGCAGCTTCAGCCCCACCTAAGGAGCAGGTAATTGACTCTCCTTCATCAACTCCACCCTCCGGGATGGAGGGAGGAGGGGTAGTGGGGGGGGGGGCAGTGACAGCACCAGCACCTCCCCTCCAGCATCCAGCCCCTCCCCCCCAGCATCCAGCTGCTCCTATGAGTAGATTGCAAAAGGGACTAATTAAGGCCAGAGAAGAAGGGAAAAATGTATCAGAATTTCAACACCACGTTTTTCCTGTAATTCAACAGTTTAATTCTTCAGGTCAAGAAAGTAGAAGATACTCACCTTTTGATATAGAAATCCTCAAAGACCTGAAAAAAGCTTGCACTCTTTATGGGGCTACATCAGCTTATGTTAAGATGCTATTACAAAATTTGTCTTTTGAAATCTTGACCCCTAATGACTGGAAATCTATAGCAAGAATATGCCTAGAACCTGGACAGAACTACTTGTGGCTTTCTGAATATAGTGAGCTCTGTAGGATACAAGCCCAACAAAATAGTCAAAGTGGAGTTCATACTGCAATCACCTGTGACCTACTAACAGGTACAGGTCCTTATGCAGATGTCGCAGCACAAATTAGTTATTCTGTAGCAGCATATCAGCAAATTGCTGACAATGCTATCAAAGCGTGGGCTTCTCTTCACAATAAAGACGACAAGGGGGGGGGGGGCCTTCACAAAAATAACACAAGGGCCAAATGAACCCTTTGATGACTTTGTGGGACGCTTGCAGACAACTATCACAAGAACAAATGGAAAAAATGCAATAACAGACATTTTGATAAGGCAACTTGCTAAGGAAAATGCTAATGAGGTTTGCAGAAGAATTATACTAGGACTGCACAAGGATGCTTCTTTAGAGGAGCTCATAAGACGCTGTGCCACAGTGGGCACAGGTGCCTTTTATAGCCAGGTTATGATGCAGACTTCCTAAAATCCAAACATGAGAAGACAGAGTCCCTCCTGGCAAGGGACTTCCAGAGAGACTCATAGATGCTTTCAGTGTGGAAAAGTAGGACATCTGAAAGCTCAATGTTGGTATAGAGATAGAATGGGAAAACAAGGTGGGAGAACAAGACCCTAAACCCCATGTCCAAAATGCAACAGAGGCTTCCATTGGGCCTCAGAATGCAGACAGATTCAGGGAAACGGGATGAGGGGCCCAGCCCCAGGGCCCAAGGCAAAAAACACTTGGGGCATGATGGCAGCCAATGGTGCACCCAGAGAGTGCCTAGAAGTCTAGTACCCAGACATGACCAATCAGCCAGAAAGCCATATGATGGGAGAAGGGGATTACACAGTCAATCAGCCAGGAAGCAACCTGATGGCAGAAGGGAATTACAATTGGAGAGAATAGAGCTGTATGCAGCTGGGACAACTGAGATACCCCCTGGAGAGGTGAAATCTGTTCCTCTCCAGCCTATGGATCCCCTACCTCCAGGCACAGTAGGCTTGACCATTTCACCTCCTTGTATGTACAAAACAGTGTCCATCCACACACTGATGTGGGAAACTGGGGAATGTGTAGATAATATCCCAGTCACTAATACAGGTAGACAATGTGTGACTTATCACCCAGGAGACATAGTAGCATCAGGTTTACTCATACAGAATCCTAATAAGCAGCCTGGTGATGGTCACCCAGGTTCTGACTCCAAACCACAAAATCCAGGAATATTTTGGACTGCAGTTGTGACAGATGACCGACCTATGCTCACTATTTATGTGAATGGAATACCACTAAAAGGATTGGTAGACACAGGTGCAAATCATACTGTAATTAGAGGTGCCAGCTGGCCCAGTCACTGGCCAAAGATTAAGGCAGACACCTATATGTCTGGAGTAGGAGGATCAATAGCAACTGAAGTTAGTGCTGCCCCTATGAGATGGACTTTTGAAGGCAAAACAGGAGTTTTTACTCCTTTTATAGTTGAAAAACTCCCCATCAATCTGTGGGGAAGAGACGTTTTACAACAATTGGGGTTAAAAATGAGTACTTCGGTTTTTTAAGCAGGGCTGCTGTTGAAGGCCTGCCAACACTTTCACCTGTTACTATCCAATGGAAAACTGATACACCAGTGTGGATAGAACAGTGGCCCTTAAGTAGCGATAAAATTCAGGCCTTATTAGATATAGTACAGGAGCAGCTTGAACAAGGGCATTTACTTCTCTAAGTCCTTGGAATTCCCCAGTGTTCATTGTAAAAAAGAAATCGGGCAAATGGAGGATGCTCACTGATTTAAGAAAAGTGAACGCACAGATGGAAACTATGGGAACTCTTCAGCCTGGACTTCCATCTCCTACTCAGCTTCCTAGAGAATGGTCTCTTTGGGTTATAGACATCAAGGATTGTTTCTATTCCATTCCTCTGGATAAGGAGGATATGAAGAGATTTGCCTTTTCAGTGCCCAGTGTTAACTTAGCTGAGCCTTATAAAAGATATGAATGGACAGTTTTGCACAGGGAATGAAGAACAGTCCCACTATGTGTCAAATGTATGTTGCTGCTGCTCTTGCTCCAATAAGAAAAGCATTTCCAAAAGTTATGCTATTACATTATATAGATGATATATTGGGATGTGCACCTGAGGAACAAATGCTAGAAGCATGTCTACAAAAAACCATAGAAACACTAAGATACTACAAACTTCATATCGCTACAGAAAAAATTCAAAGACATGCTCCTTTTCAATATTTAGGATATGAAATATATCCTAAGGCATTTACACTACAAAAACTGTCTTTAAGAACAGAGAGGTTGAACACCTTAAATGATTTCCAAAAATTAATAGGAGATATCCAATGGATGCGTCCAGTATTAGGTTTAACTACCAATCAATTGCAACCCCTCTATGACATTTTAAGGGGAGACACTGCTTTAAATTCACTACGCGGGCTTACAAAAGAAGCTCAAGAGGCCTTGAAAGAAGTTGAACTGGCTTTATCCAATGTAGTTGAGAGAGTAACTCAAAAACCCTTGGAAATATCAGTTTTTGCTACAAAAGAAGCACCCACAGCAGTCCTTCATCAAGGAGACAGTGTGATAGAGTGGGTGAACCTCCCAGCACAACCAGAACAAAGCCTTATGCCTTACCCAGTGCTTGTGGCTAGGATTCTCTTAAAGGCCATTAAGCGAGCAGTACAATTATCTGGGACAAGACCTGACAAGATATACACCTTTTATACAAATGCACAAATTAATGTATGCTGTGAAACCATCCCAGAGTGGCAAATTTTATTGGCCATGGCTCCAAATTTTGCACATGGATCTCCATTAAAGATAACCAGACTACTGCATAATTGGCAATGGATTTTTGAGGAGAAGGTTTCTAAGGTTCCTCTTGAAGGACCAACTATTTTTACAGATGCAGCCAAACAAAATATTTGTGCTGTATACTCTCATGATTTAACCATAAAAAGAGTAGTCAGAACTCCTTTTCAGTCCACTCAGCAGAACGAATTATATGCGATCATGCTAGCTCTCACTTATTACCCAGGCAACATAAATATAATATCTGATTCAGCCTATTCAGTAGGTGTGGTACAAAGAATTGCCACAGCCCAAATAAAATTTGCAGCTTCTAATATATATCAGCTCTTTAAGGAACTTCAAGAGCAAGTGAGAAAGCATCCAGGAAAGATTTATATCCTGCATGTCCACTCACATAGTGGACTTCCAGGTCCTATTTTTGATGGCAATTCAAAGGCAGATAGCCTTTTAACTGTGTTGGCCAGTACGCCTTTATTTCAGAAGGCCCAGGAATCCCATTCTAAATACCATCAGGCTGCTCGAGCTTTGCACTTACAGTTTGGGATTACAAAAGAAGAAGCTAGGAGCATAGTGAAAAGCTGTACAGCTTGCCTTCCCTTCCATGCTCCTACACTGCCTCCAGGGAAGAACCCTCATGGTTTGAGACCAATGAAATCTGGCAAATGGATGTGACCCATTATAAATCTTTTGGTCGTCTGTCTTTTATCCACATTGTGGTAGACACCTTTTCAGGATTCACTTTTGCCATACCAGCAGCAAAAGAGACAGCCCGAGTGGTCACTGAATTCCTCATTCAAGCATTCGCAATTATGGGTGTGCCACAAGAAATAAAAACAGATAATGGACCGGCATATACCTCCAAACATTTTGAACACTTTTGTGCACAGTATAAGATTTTACACACTACTGGCATACCCTTTAATCCTCAAGGTCAAGCAATAGTAGAAAGAAGAAACAGGGACATTAAGACACTCCTCCAAAAACAAAAGAAAGGGGGAGCCACGGGTAACCCTAGAGAACTTCTAAATTTAGTTCTCTATACCATTAATTTTTTAATTTTTGATAAAGATGCACTGGCTCCAGCAGACAGGTTTTATAACCCACCAGAAGAGCAGTGTCCAGTGCGAGCAGCTCCACTATCTTTAGATAATCGCCAGATGATGTGGAGAGATCCAGAAAGTGGTGAATGGAAGGGACCAGATAAGCTAATTGCTTGGGGGAGAGGATTTGCTTGCATCTCTACATGTGGAGAAGGAATCAGATGGGTGCCTACGAGCCGCATTCGCCTTGTCCATCGCAGAGAGATGGAGCAGACCCTTGAAACAAAGGAGAAGACCCAAGAAATATCGGGTGGTTCTGTTGCTGATTGTGCTCACCATTGAAAGAGCATAGCTGACAAGGAGACTGTTAAAAAGACTTTTAAAATCTTCAGGAATCTTTGGATTTCCTAACACAAGATGAAAGTGTTTTAGTTCTTGAAAAACCAGCGAGAATCATTGGATTCCTTAAGATGAAAAATTGTTGATGAGACTTTTGCAGTACTTTAGGGCTTACAGGAACTATTGGATTCCTGGCACATGAACTAATGGACAATGGATTCCTTATGGACTATTTCTAGGACTTATGGACATGTGTAAATTTTCAGGTTGATTCATGTTGTTACATTACTACTAGCCTGTGTTATATTGCTATGTGCTTTTGTAAATTATATATAATGCCTCCCATATTGATGGATTTATGTATACCATGTATATCTGTTACAAAGTTCTGGCCCATATTGATAGATTTATGTGTACCCCTTCAGAAACCCACTAATCTGATTAGATTTCCTATTTCCTTTGGTGTTTTCATCTAACAAAAGAAAGGGGGAGATGTTGGAATCCTTACTAACTGCTAACTAATTAGAGTTGATCTAATCTTACAAGAAGATTTTGGCCAGAACCTGAAACAAGGTACTAAGTAGAACTAATTAATACAAGGCTTGTTTATTTTTAACTCTTTGCAGTTTACCCAGACACACTACCTTGGAAAGATCCTTAATTCTTCCTACCATTGTTCACACAAACATTCACATAGTAGCCAAGTATTATCACTTTTGCCTCACAAGCATGACCTTTTCTTTCCATTCACATCTTAGTTCAAGCTCCCATCACCTTTTTCTTGGAGTATTATAGGAGTTTTCCGATCAGTTTCACATAATCTGTCTCTTTCTTTCCACTCACAAACCTTTCACTTTAGTTCAAATTCTCAAAACATCTTTCCTCAATGATTTCAATAGGTATCCTGAACCAAGTAGCTTCCTCTTCAATCCTTTAAATAGCTGTAAAAATTATTTTCCTAAAGCATGATATCCTCCCCCCAAAATTCTAGGTGTTCCTTATTACTTCTTGCCTCTTCATGAGATGCAGTACCCACTTTACCCTTTTCCAGGTACAATGTCCTTTCCACATCTAGTTTCTAGAACAAGGTATACATGTATTCTTTATATATCTTTAAAGCAGAAATATAGTTCCCAAGATTTATTTTTACCTTTTTAGGTTTCTCTTGAGTTCTATATTTGCAGATCAAACTTTTTGTTAAGTTCTGGTTTTTTCATCAAAAATAGGTGAAATTCACTTATTTCGTTGAATGTCCATCTTCTTCCCTGGAAAAAGATACTCATTCTGGATGGGTAAGTTATTTTTGGTTGCATACCAAGTTCCTTAGCCTTTCGGAATACCATATTCCAGGCCCTTTGATCCTTTAATGTGGATGCTGCTAGATCCTGGGTGATCCTTATTGTGGCTCCTCGATACTTGAATTGGGTTTTTCTAGCTGCTTGCAGTATTTTTTCCTTCATCTGAGGGTTCTGGCATTTGGCCACTATATTCCTTGGTGTTTTGATTTTAGGATCCCTTTCGGTAGGTGATCGATGAATTCTTTCAATGTCTATTTTACCCTCTGTTTCTATGACTTCTGGGCAGTTCTCTTTGGTAATTTCCTGGAAAATAGTGTCCAGGCTCTTTTTTTCATCATACTTTTCTGGGAGTCCAATAATTCTCAGATTGTCTCTCCTGGATCTATTTTCCAGGTCTGTTGTTTTCCCAAGAAGGTATTTCACATTCTTTTCCATTGTTTGATTTTTTTGGATTTGCTTGACTGATTCTTCTTGTCTCCTCGAGTCATTCAATTCCAGTTGTTCAATTCTGATTTTCAATGAAGTATTTTCTTCATTCACTTTTTAAATATCTTTTTCTAATTGTCCAATTGAGTTCTTTTGTTCTATGGAATTTTTTTCCATTTCGCCTATTTTATTTTTTAGAGAGCTATTTTCTGTTTCCAGTTCACTAATCCTATTTTTCAAGGATTTTATTTCTTTATCCACTCTGTCTTTAAATGAGTGGGATGACTTCTCCAGACTCTCTTGCTAAGCCTCCCTTTCCTTTTCCCATTTTTCTTCTAGCTCTCTTGTGAGAGCCTTTTTAATTTCTTCTATGAGATTCATCTGTGCTGAGGAACAGATGATCTCCTCCTTTGGGGATTCACCTGGAGACATTCTGTTTTTAGTCTCCTCAGGGTGTAGAGTCTGTTCTCTATCCATATAGAAGCTGTCAAGAGTTAAGGTCCTTTTCAATTTTTTGCTCATTTTGTCAGAGAAGTATCAAAGACAAACTAGCAAAGAAAAAAAAGAGAAAAAACCCTAAATGGAGTCTGCTTTTTTTGGGGGGAGGGGCTGGGTGGTATTACCGAGCTTCCTCTACAGACTGTGGGGGCAGCAGCGAGGTACTATCAGGACTGTGCTGCACCTGAGCTCTGTGACTCCTAGAGCATGCTGAGACACTGTGGGGGAGGGGTGGCCAAGTCCCAAGAGACTCCAGCTGTTTGGAGTTGTATTCTTCACCCCCCCCACCCCCGTGTTTTTAGCTTCTCTGCTGGCTACGGACTTGCTGCCAGGGCAAAGTATCCAATCCTGTAGCAAAGCTCCCCCCACACACAGAGAGATGGCTGAGATCACACCCCACCCTGCTCTGGTCTGCTCAGCTGTGAGTTGCCTGCCTGGCTCTCGCTGCTCCCACTGCCTGCCCTCAGCCTGCGCCCAAACTAAAACCTTCCCTGCCCTCAAGCAAAAACAGACCTTTCCTGGCAAATCTCAAGGATGTCTTCTCTTGGTAACTATTTGTGTTTTTTTTTTTTCAGTCAAGCATTAATTCTGAGGCTTGTAATGAAATGAATTCTGAGAGAAAATGCGGAGCTTACACAGCTGTGTGCCTCCTCGCCGCCATTTTGGCTGGAAGTTCCTGTAAACTAGTTTCTTGCAATAATAACTAGATATTTTAAATAATTATGTCCAAACCTGCTGTGATTAATAAGACTTCAGAACCCTGAATATTTTTTTTTTGGAGTTTCATTCTTATGCTTGCCCATGCAAAAAAAATCTGTCCACCTAGCTACTTATAAAGGTGTAGGACTTGAGGAACAGTTTTGATGCTGTTATAATTATGTCCTTGCTTATAGCTCTAATAGTCAATTTCTATTTTTAGTTCAACAAAAAGTAATTCATTGTTGCAATACTGAATTATTATTAGTTAATACAATTATTAGTCATTAGAAAAATACCAAGGAATCTAAATTACTGTAATAAGCTGTAGATGAGGAAAATCTTATTGTTTTTGATCTGAATTTATTCATTTCATGGCCAAAGCAAGAGTTAAATTCATGCCTGAACTTGTCTAAAATTCAATTCCTGAAGTATCTCATTTTTTCAGTATAGTATGAGTATAATTAAACAAAATTAAACAAACTTATAAAACAAAGATGTGAATTCATTAAGTTGTAAGGTTGAGGTTAGGAACCCCTCTTATTCTTGCTTTAAAGAATAGAATTTCAGTATAGACAGTTATAGTTAATGAGTTAATTTTATAATGGTGTTTATGTTTATAAGTTAATTTATAATTATGTTATAATTTTATAATTACATAAGAAAATATATATCTTCTGTCACTCTAGTGGGAAATCTGACTTTAATTATATTTGTTATAGAATCTGAAATTCAAATGTGTAGAAATGTATGCAAATTAAAGCATTACCTTAAAAAATGTTCCCACTGTTTAAAGGGATTCTGCGAGAAGTAACATGCTCTCAGAAGTTTATGTCCCTTTGACCATGGTTAATAAATGAACATATTTTACTATAGACAATGTTTCCTAAAATTAGTTCTTTATATACAATTTAGAATTATTGTGGTAAGATATCTCATGTGTTTTGTTGTTTCTTTTTAAGCATCTTAAAGCAAAATCACTTATATCATATTAAATTTAGGAATGAAAAAGCATAAGTAGCTGTATCAAGTTAAGTTATGAATTTTCTGTACTAGGATATGTGATCTTGAGAGCTGAACCTACCTGAAGCTGTGATTATTGGAACTTGCTATTTAAGACCTTGTAAGACTGTTAACTCATATAATTCTGAATATGACTCCAGATATGATCATTTAGAATTGCTAGTGAACCACTACTATGTCAGCAGCAATTGGGATATTAAGTGCATAAATTGTAGGTGACATTCTCATGAAAAAGGCTATCAGAATGGCTATTGGCATGACCTGATGTAGAGTTTCCCTTACTCAGTTTCCCCAGTATGACATTTTTAACAGAAAAATATCCCACCTGACTGACTTTAAGCCTGGCTCTATGCAATTGGTCATGTAAATGACTTTTGCCCCAAACTGACTTAACAATAAGAGCATTTTTTCTAAGAAAAACCACTAGAAATAGACAGATTTACAAGTGAATTCTATCAAATATTATATCAGATATAAAATGTAGGTAAAGACAGAAACAGCAAATGATATATGCTGGAACTTCTTTTAGAGTGATCTTGAGAATAAAGTATATACAAACAGACAAGTATGTATATGCTTAATTCTAGCCTTCTTAGGGGGAGAGGGGGGAGGAAGGGGAAAAATAAAATAAAAAATGTGCAGCAGAGAACAAAAGAAAACACATAAGGAAATAAAGACAAAATGCACAGTTCTGAACACAAAGTGTAGTATTTATTATATAGGCTTACTTGAAACAGAAATTTATTGCTTTATATTTTGAGTCATCTTATGTTCCACTATGAAGATGGCTATGATTTTTTTTTCTTTTTGTATACTTAAGTTTAAATAAAATGTTAAAAATGCAAAAAGAAATAAACTATGTGTAAGAGGTATGATGTGATGACAAGATACTAGAATAACAATCAGAAGATTTGGATTTGAATCCCAGTTACAACTTAGTGAAGTGTGATGCTGGAGAAAATTATTTAACCTCTTTGCATTCCTCTTTTTTCAAATGTACTTAATATATTTTGAGGAACTGATTATTTTCAGTCTGAAATACCCTCCATCAAACATATCATGTCTTCCAGAACTTCTGAATAAAGTGATAAAAATGGATCCAAAGTGAAATAATGAATGTGATATGCTTTACAACCTCAGAACACTACATAAATATGGGTTATTATAATTACCTGAATTTCAATTCCACTATTGATATTTACTTGGTATGTCACAATGAGTGAGCACTGTCCCACAGTTTCTTGGTCCATAAAATGAGGACAATTATTATATCTACTTCATAGAATTGTTGAAACTTCTGTGATTTAATTTTTGTAAAAGATTTTGTAAATTTTAAAGGCAAAATAAATTTTGAATGTGATAATGAATAATGTAGATAATAATATTGATAAATGTATTAGCATCATTATACCTAACATTATACCATAACATTTATAGAATTATAGACAGAGATATCCTGGTAAATGTTTAAGAAGTGGTCCTCCATGGAAAAAAAATAATCAAAAACACACTTTTAAGTTTAAGGTGTATTCTTAACATTTTATCCATCATTTTTTTTTTGTTCACAATCAGTGAAACAATAAGTGAAATCCTGATTGCCAGGATTTGCAATTTCTGAATTGAAAATTTAACAATGCTGTTAGAGCTGACTCCTAATTATAAGCTAAAGAGTTGGTGTAACATAGGAGAGATAATGCAATACTTTGAGTTATGATTTCATAGGTTTAAATTCTGATCCTACACTTAGGAATTAGCTGAAAGTAATTCAAACTGAAAAAAAAAACCATTCCCAACCCATGACAATCAGTGTTTTCACCTGCATAGTTACAGTAACTTGTAATACTGTGAGACTCACAAGAACCAATTTAGCTGAAAGCTCTATATAATTGTAAACTATTAAGCTATGACTTTCTCCAAGGTGATATTTGGATTTTTAATGGGAGCCATCTAGAGGCAAAATGCTTTAACTCATGGGAGTAACTACAATGATGATAATTTGATATGTTACAGGTTTGTAAAAGGTGACATTTTCATGCTGCAAAATCATTCTATATAGCATATGGTATTTATATAGGATTGGTCCCACAATTGTTATTACTTTGTGGGTTTGTGAAAACACTGTAGTGGCCAGAGCATATCTCTGACTAAACATACTAGGAATAGGGAGATTGCTCTGATTGGCATTTTAACAAAGCCCAGAGAATGTATAGTAGTGGCAGTTTCCGTAACTGTCTTTTTCTTTCTCCTTTGCCTACATTATATTCCTATTGTAAACCCCAAATTGCCTGGAAAAATATCAACAATTTCAGATATGCAAACAATAACAAATTGATAGTCAAAAGTGAAGAATTAAGAAGAATCTTCATTGTAAAAGAGTGTTAGTATTAAGTTGACTTGAAGCTTAAAACAACAACAACAGTAATAATAAGCCAACTAAGAGCATGGCATTTGGTTCCATCACCTCCTGGCAAATAGAGGGAGAATAAAAGGAAGTTGTTTCAAAATTTATATTTTTGGTTCAAAGATAGTGACTGCAGTCATGAAATTAAAAGATACTTTCTCCTTTGAAAGAAAGCTATAGCAAGTCTGGACAGCATATTAAAAAGTGGATACATCATCTTTGGAGAAGATTTTGGTACCTGGAAAGATTGATGGCAATAGGTGAAGTGGATGGTAGAAGATGGGATGGATAGTGTCATGGAAGCAATAGATATGACCTTGAACATATTTTGGAAGATAGTGAAAGGCAGAAGGATCTGGTGTTCTATGGTCCATGCAGTCATGAAGAATCAGGAATGAATAAATGATTGAACAACAACAATATACCCCCAACATAAATGTAGCTGAATAAACATTGTGCTTGATGCCATCAATGATAGAGGAGAGAATATCTTCAGCCTGTGGTCTAGTCATTTTTTTTATTATGATCAGAGATAAATCTGAGTGTCTCAGAGAAGAGGGAAAAACGTGAAAGAAGGATTTTTTTTCTTCATTGAAAAGTAGATAGAGGCTCAAGAGAAATTTAAAAACTTGCCAAAAGTAATAACACATTATTAAAGAGTCAAAACTAGAAACCAATATTACTGACATAAGGATTGTACTAGTACAGCACTTTTATATACATATACATATATATATATTCATATGCATATACATATATAAAAATATCTATAAAATCTTCATATATATATATATATATATATATATATATATATATATATATATATATATATATATATATATAAATATTCGACATTCAGCACAAAGGATTCCAGGGCCTGGCCCACCAGGCAGGGCAATTTCTTTCTTTCTTTTTTTTTTTTTTTGTTTTTCTTTATTTATTTGTTTTTACAAGCAATTATTACCTTGCCATCTTATTGACTCCCCAAATAAGCAGAGATATTAAAAAAAATAAACTCACAACTAACTTATAGAATATATCAAAGTAATTTCCACATTGGTTATCTTCAAAAATACCTGTCTTTAGTCCATCATTTTAAGTCCATCATTTCTCTAGCAGAATGTAGATGTAATGCTTTATTTGAGCCATCTGGTCTAAGTTTTCATCATTCCATTAATCAGACTTTTAAAATCAGTCAAATTTGTTTTTCTTTATAATGTCATTATGTAAATTGTCCTCTTAATTAAGTTTACTTCGCTACGCATTGTTTATATTTTCCTGATTTCCTTCATAAATATTAATTTAGTCATGTCTCATGGAATAATTGTATTTCATTCTATTTATGCACTGAAATTTGTTTAGCCCCAAAAAGTGAGCATATCCTTAGTTTTATGATAATATATCACCTGTGATGGTTCCCAATATGTTGTTGCTTTTTATCAATTTATAGGATTTGAAAATCACCTATAGTAATTCCAATATCCTTTTTCCTTAATCAAAATTGATAGCTTAGAGTTCATTGTTTTATAAGCAGAGTTGTGGTCCTTTTCCCCAGGTACATGATCATACCCTTCTATAAAGCTCATCTCTTCCTTTCATATTCAACCAAACAGGTCTATGAGACATTAATGTAACTTATCCTCATTAATTGGACTTTTGTTACCTGCTAGACTTATAAAAATCCTCCAGAATCCAATGTGAAATTCCTCTTTATGATTATCTGGGGAAAAGATATCCCTCAATTATTAGAGTCCTACCTTTCCAACTCTCAGAAATATCACCATTGATATTTTTAATGGTCTAACTTATGGATTCTTAACCTTTTAGTTATAGACTCTTTGAACAGTCTTGTAAAACCTACAAATCCCTTTTCATAGTAATGACCTCAAATTTATAGTGATATGAATAAAAAATAAAAAATAAAGGAATCAACCATATTGAAATATGATTATTAAAATGCTGTTTTTAAAAGTTCCCAAATCCCCTGAATTCAATTAATAGATACCCTGGATATTTAGGGATTCCAAATTAAGAATCCCTGGTCTAAGGATAGAGAAACTTATAGTTAGCTGATATCTGGTCCTTTTGGATATTTTTGGTCAATCTTGAGAAGAACTGGATGCAATAGGTGAAAATTTGTTGAGAAGTAGGTTTCAATTTGATGTAAGAAAAAAAAAAAAAACAATATTTCAAATGTGGAATGGGATGCTCCCAAAGGTAGTGGTTCTCCATTACTGAAGGTTTTTGGGAAAAAATGGATAAGTTGTCATAAATTCTATCGAGAAGTTTCTTGTTAGATACTATATGCACTAGGGAGTATCTTGGGTGCCTGAAGTACTAGGATTCCATAAATCTTCCATATTCTTGCCTTATAAGAAGCAAGATAAACAGATGAGGGATTTGTCTGTGAAGAAGAGGACTTCTAAAACACCTTCATCTGACAACAGAGAGGTAAGTTAGATTAGAAGACTGAAAGTAAAAAGTAATAACAAAACATTCATTTTAAACTCAATCAGTGCTCAACATCCAAATCTCCCACTCTGAGCACATCTTGATCTATAATCTTCCTTGGCAAGTAGACATGAGCACATAGTTAATTAGAGTGGACCATACAGAGGGAGAAACTTCAGGCATTCCTTGCTAATGCAAACTTGTGTTGAGATCCCAAAGGATTCAGAAGTCTGAGGACAGTCAGTAGAGGTCCATGTGTCTTCCAGGAATTGACTTTCTGTTCCTCTATAACTGTTAACACTCTGGTTAATTAACACTCCTTCATACCCCTACCACTTAACTAATAAGCTCTGGTCTTCTCTAATTTGTGCTCTGTTCAGTTTCATTTTATTTAGTTACACATAAATGGAAATTTGCACATTGTAAATTCTCCAATACTGGATTGAATAGACCTAAAAATCAATATAAAAGTACATGATTTCCAAAGACTATTTTAGTGTTTAAAGGAACAAAAACAATGCTTTCAAAAACAAATCAACAAAAAGAATTGCAATGACAACATTTTTTTCCTCTTCTACAAAAGTGTTCATTTCATCTAATTTGGGACCATACTATTTCCTTAAATTTCTCAAGCTTTCATTTGCTATTGCTTTGCTGCTTCATTATGGAAAAAAAAAAGTTTACTTCTAATTTTCTTTCATGAGGGAGTTTTATGGTATACAAAAGTTAACAAAAGACATTTATCTCATTAGAAATACTATAATAGTCAGAATGATACAATGTAAAGATCATAGGCTTCAGAATTGGAATATGAAAGCTTAAATCTTACCTCTGGTACAATACACTTGAGCAGCTTTAGGTAAAGATTTTAACTTCCCTCAGTCTCAGTTTTCATTTTTATAAAATGAGGAGGTTAAATTAGATGGCCATGGAGGTTCTTTCTTGAGTTCTATGAAGTACATTTATAGATGCAAACCTCATGCTAGATCTTTTTTTCCTCTTAGTTTTAAAATATTTTCTTGGATAATTTGATCAACCTGTTGTCAGTTGTAGTGAGCTTTTTCTTCTCAAAAAGCAGCCAGGTGATAAAAGTTCAGATCTTTTATTATCTCCAATATAGTCCGGTTAGCTTAGAGGCCTATCTCTCTGCTTGGTTCCAAGAGCTCTCTCCGAATGTCTTTAAATCCAAAGGTCTGGTCCTTCAGCCTCTGCCTCTGCTTTCTTCAGCCTCCAGCCAGCTCCAGTCTTCATGTCATTCCGGTGAAATCTCGACTTGTAGCGTCTTCCTCTGAAGAACTTCTTCGACTGGCCCATTGGCCTATTTATGCTCCTTCCAGAGAGAGGGATTATGGGTTTTCTCCCATAGTGCTCTCTGGCCCAAAGAGCTTCAAGGGAGGTATGAACTCATTGAACTCCAATGAGTAAAGTTGTGAACACAAGCCTTGTATTAATTAGTTCTACTTAGTACCTTGTTTCAGGTTCTGCCCAAAACATCTTCTTGTAAGATTAGATCAACTCTAATTAGTTAACAGTTAGTAAGGATTCCAACAGTCAGTGAAGGAAGGAAAGAAGGAAGGGAGGTAGGGAGGGAGGGAAGGAAGGAAGAAAGAAAGAGAGGGAGGGAGGGAGGACATTTAACATATATTATCTCATTTGAGTCTTGAAAACAACCCTGGGAAGTAGGTGCTATTATGATCTCTATTTTATAGTTTAGGACTCTTCTTAAACAAGAATTTAAGAAGTTGACATAGGGCCATACACCTAGTTAAATAAACAAGATATACAAAAGAATAAGTATCTGAGGTCATATTTGAACTCAGATCTATCTAACTCTGCATCAAGTTCTTTATCCACTCCCTGTGCCACCTAGATACCTCTGTACTCCTACTCACCATTGCTATTGGACATGACTGCAATGTGGTTTATTACCTAAGTATTCAAATGAAACTGCTTTTCTCATTTCTGAATCACCAAATCTAATGGCCTTTCCTCAATTGGAATACTTCTTGACTTCTTCACACCTATTGATCTCTCCCTTCTCCCTAATATTTCTTTTCTCTAGGTTTTTGTGACACTCACTTCTCCTGGTTCTCTTACTTGTGTAATCGCTCCTTCTTAATTTTCTTTGTAAGATGATCATCTTCACCTTCATCTTAATCACACCCACTAATCATGGGTGACCCAAAAAACTCTGACCAAAACCCTGCTCTCTTCTCTTTCTGTGCTATTGGTCCTATGAACTCCCATGGAATCCATTATCATCTCTATGCAGAATGATTCCCAGGTTTGCTTACCCACAGCCTAAACTATGTTTTAAACACACACACACACACACACATACAGAGAGAGAGAGAGAGAGAGAGAGAGAGAGAGAGAGAGAGAGAAATCTACAAATATTTCTATACAAAAAAGACATTATACAAGAGGTGGAAAACTTTTTCCTTACTATATATAGTTAAGCAAAAGCCAGATGATCACTTTTCAATGACATCATAGAAGCAATGTTTGAAGATTTAGGAGAAAGTCTTAAGTGTGTGTTATGCCTAATTGATGTTTACAAAGCCAGATAAAACTTGTGAAACTTTTCTTTAAAATAAATTAAAATTTTCATGTGAAAAAATCATCAAAAAGTTATTTATCTAATGATATAAAAGAGAAATAAAAACACAATTACTGCATAATATAGCAGGCTTTCATGTAGAATTCTCATAGTGAAAAAGTATTCAGAAATTATGAATAGGATAAAACAGCCTGCTACTTTTTCTATCATCACAGAACATTTTAAAACAGAATAAGAAATATCTAATTTGTCTTCATTTGTTCAAGTAAGGCAAAATTGAAACATTTTTAATTGACAAAACAAAAAAAAATTTGCATATACACAATTTCCTATTTCCCTTAAATTTTATTTTCCTGATTTTCTGCACCTCTGAATTAGAGGATTTAGTGGAAAGATGTTTAAGCTTTACTGTCCAGTCTTCCTATCATTTAATAGCAATTACTTTCTAAATAGTCAGTTTTAATGGTAAGTTAGTTACCACATTAAAGTGACAAAAGACAGTCTACTCACAAAATTTGCATATCTGAAGTAAAACATACCTAATACCAATTTACAGAAAAGTTAGCATAAATAGAAGTATACATATATACTTACTAAGCCATATTTGTTATACTTCCACAGAATACAAAATTAAACTGATTAGTTGAGATTCTTAAGAGACATTTATGAATTCAGAACAGAGGTGATCTCTAAGGAAAGACAAAAGGACAGGGCTTGTAGGAGGTATAGAATGAACAGAAAATTCTGTGAAAATGTAGGAGCAATGTAGATGTAAGATGCAGAAAGAACAGGAAAAACAGGATATCGTAGCTGGATTTGGTATTTTAAAATTATATTATAAATATATATTATACAATATTTGTGAGTGATGAGATCAAGAACATGTTCATCCCTGTGTATGGTCAGTATGGAATGAAGGTATAGATAACATGAATTAAAGAGCTTTATGAATTAGAGGCAACTTCCTTTTGTAAATTGAAACCCACAATAATATTAGTAGTTGAGAAAGTGGAATGAGAGAAAGACTGTGATCCAAGTACTGAACTATTTGATAAAGAAGGAGAAATGATATGGGGATCAACAGATAACTGCCTCAATGAGATCCTGATAGGATGATATACAGCTGAATATATTGAACCTCAAAGAAAAGATAGTAGAAGTTGGAAGTACTAAAGAGGTGATAATGAAGAAGAAGTATAACTTCTACTCTTTCTTGCCCCGTAAGTAAAAAGGTAAGAGAGAAGAAAAATCTATTGCTGGAAAGGCTGACTACTCATTTAGACTTTTATTAACTGCTCACTAACTATCAGGGACGCAATTTCTGGAGGTAGGATTCTGTGATTGTTCACATTGTTTGAAAATCTGGATCAAGAAAAACAGGAGGGAGTAGGATAGAGGAGAAAGAGGAAGGAGGAAGAAAATGTACTTGGCACTCACTCAACCCCTTCAAATGAGCAAAAATTCTGAAAGTCTATAATCCTTTATAAAGTTTGAAAACTCAAAAATCAATCTTTGTCAATCAGATTCATGTCACCCAATATTTTTGAGATCCCATTTCATTGTATATAAGATCAGATCTGACATGCTGTCAGGTTTGTCCAATTTAAGCCTTCATCAGGAAAAACATGTTTCCAGTTTCATAAGATCTTTTATATTGAGGCTTCAAATGATTAGGACTTTCTTTCTCTCTAAGATGATTTTATCTTACTATCTTCTTGTCCCTACACATACTCCTCCTATGGACTCTGTTTTTTGTTGTTGAAGTAATCATAATTCTTCAAGTCACCAAAGGGACCAACCTCCCACCATATCTAAAAACTTAATTCTCATTAATTACATTTCTTCAACATTTTATATATATATATGATTTACATCAGAACTGCCCTAAATTGTGAGCTTAGCATTCTTCACTTCTTAGCATTACTATTGAAACACCCTACCCATTGATATTCCAGCTTCACTGTCTTTCTTCTCTATTCCATTCTCCCCATAGCTTCTCTTATCTATATTCTTAAACACAAGCCTGATGACATCACTACTTTGCTCAAGAATTTTCAGTTCTTCCCTATCTTTTCTAAGAAAAAACAAAAATGCATGGTCTTCTGATATTGTTAGCTCTTTGAAATCTCACTCCAGGCTACCTTTTCTGAGATATTTCACACTACTCTCTTTATGGAATTTATAATTGCTGCCCTGTCCTAATCTCCATCAAAAATTGGAAGGTAACAATTTCTTTTATTGGAAAGCTAAAATTCATTCAACACAACATGTTGGTTCTATCAAATAATTGCATTTTTACCTTTTTAATCTCTTATAGTAGAATTAAGTTTTATCTACCAATAAAACAATAGAATATGAAAGGTGAATTTTTTTTTCATGGATTTTTCTCTTTTCTCCAAAACCAAAGATAACAGTTATCACTCCATGTGCTACAGAGTACAACTAGAGCTAATCTCCTTCCAGTGCCACATATGTTCTGACTCTTTCTGGGGGCACTTTGATAAAAGGTTTGTGCAACCAGACAGTTCAGGAGGGTTCCTGTGTTCTGCCTCACATTTGGAAAGGGAAACTGGACTTAAAAAAATGCTAGTGAATAAGTAAGATAAACCCATTCAGTTAGTTGACAATAAAAGAATGATTTCAACCACTCATGAGAGAGAATAGGAAGAGAAAGGAAGGAGAGGGAAAAGAAAGGAAAGGAAGGGAATGGACATTTCTGAGGCATCTACTGTCAGTCAGGCACTGAGATACTTATTTTGCAAATGTTTCATTTGATCCACACAAAAAGCTTAAGAGGCAGGTGCTTTATGATCATTATTTTACAGTTGAGGAAGTTGAAGCAGATAGAGGTTAAATGACTTGCCCAGGATCATATAATTAACAGTGTCTAAGCTTTTTGAGCTAATGGATTTCTGACTCTAGGAACAGCTCTCTACAGTAATACATATGATCCCTTATTTGAGGAGAAGCTTGAAGACAGAGCTTTTGTTTGGGTATTTTGGGGTCAGGAAATAACAAGTACAGTGAGACATCTACATTTTTTGATCAATTATATGCATTTAATAGCTCTTGTTTGCTCCTATAGGTGTGGAAGGGAGAGGAGGGAAAGTGGTACCTTGATACTTGTGGCCTAATATCTGAAGGACTATCATGAAAGAGGAATGAGACATCCTCCTGCTTTATATCAGCAGAAGTAAGAGTCATGAGTGAAAGTTGGAATGAGACAACTTTAAGTTTGATGTTTCAGAGGGGAAATTGCTAACAATAAAAATGTTAAGTTCCATAATGGGGCAGAAGTGAACTTATTTATTTCTTTTTCATTTTCTTTTTATATACAATGCTTAGAGGGAGTCACTGGTTCAGTGGATGGAAAATTGGACCTGAAGTTAATAAGACCTGATTTAAAATCTGGCCTCAGATATTTCCTAGCTTCGTTGCCCTGAAAAACTATCTTTATTTCTTATTGTCTGACAAAATGGATCCATTGGAGAATTAAATGCAAAATCTCTCCAGCATCTGCCAGGTAAACTCCAAATAAAGTCACAAAGGATTGGGCAGGACTAAAAGGACTGAATAGCAATAAAAATATTCAATGCCCAGCAATATCAGACTCAATTGTTTGTTGATTGATTTGAATTATCTTCAAAGTGAAATGGTTGCCTTTAGAGGCAAATTACTATCTACTGAAAGTCTTTTTGGAAGGCTGAATTATCATTTATTGGATATAGTATTTGAGATTGGGCCTCAAATGAAGAAGACCTGAAATCAAATATTTTGTCACAAAATGTTTTGTGACTGTGGGCAATAACAAGAATGTCTTACAATCAGAAATAAGACTTGAACCTGAATCATGCGGGCCTGTGGGACATGTATTCTATTTTGCCTTAATAATGCATATAGACAAATAGATACACATATACATATACACATGTGCACACATGAACATGTATATATGTATGTGATTATACATATATTTATCTCTATGTGTGTTATATTTCAGATAAACATTTGAAAACATTTCAAGCATCTTTTACTCCATTCTACTTGGCTTTCAATTTAAAATAAAACAAAAATTCTTTTAACAAATATGCAAATAGTCAAATAAAACAAATCACTATATTATTCATGTCCCCAAAATGTATCCTCCATTCTGGACCTTGAGTCCATCATATCTCTATCAGGATGTGAACAGGATTATTTATTATCAGTTCTCTGGAATCTTTATTGATTAGAGTTTTGTTTATTGATTATTTTATTTATTGATTAAACATTAATTTTTCCAAAGATATTTGTTTGTATGATATTGTTGTTGTATGAATTGTTTTCCTTATTCTGCTCATTTCACTGCATATCATTTCACATAAATCTTCCCATTTCTCTGAATCCATGTATTTCATGGATTGAAATATTTAAATAACTCATTACCAATGACTAAACTATGTCTTCTCATTATTTAATAAGGCTGGTCCTAAGAAAACAAACACTGTTTCTGGGACTACACTGAAAGTCACTATAGATAGCACCATGAATACAAGCTCTGTTAATATTCTGCTAACATGATTTTTGAAAACTTGGAGCTATTTCTGAATTTTAACATTTTGAGATATCAAAGTAGGATTTGATAGAAGTACATTCATATAACACAATTTAAACTGAGATTTTCTAATTGTTATATGTAGAGTTTGTTTTTTTTTATCTTTTTGCTCTATTACAAATAATTCTGCAGTGAATGCAGGGATATTTTGAATCAATAAGTATTTTCTTCCATAAGTATTTTCTTCCTATCAATGATCTTCTTGTGGTAAGAATCCAGTTTTGAGATCATTGGATTAAAAGGTATATGCAATGTTGAAAGTTATTGTGTGTGTGTGTGTGTGTGTGTGTGTGTATTACTGCTATACCAAAGGGTCAGAGTAAGTCACAGCTCTAGCAATAGTGAATTAGCCTGCTTGTTTTACCACACCCCTGTCAACATTAAAATTTCCATCTATTTCCATATTTTCTGAAGTGATGGGTGTGAGATAATAATCCAGATGATGTAATTTACATTTCCCCAGAGCTCATTCTCACTGTGCCCTCTTCTCTTCAGTAAAACCACCCCCAATGTGGCAATCATGTGCTATCCTCCTCCACACTGCTTCTGATCGGCACTTCTAACTTTTATCAAGTACAGAGAAATGATCAGAAAATGATTTGAAGAAAGTCAAAAGGCATTCTACTTATTTCTAATGACTTTGCTAATTATTTATCAAATATCATCCATGTCTCCAGAATTATACTAGATTCTGGAGATTCAAAAGCTATGCACACATACGCACAGATACTTTTTCTTTATCTATCTGTCTATCTATCCATCTTTCTCTCTATCTCATTGACAGATCCCAAAATATATCACTAGATTCTCTATTCCTCCTTCCATCACTGTATGTCTCTCTTTTCATACAAGCATATATGCATGTATTTATATGGGTATATACCTCTGTAGGTAAAATGGTCCCTGCCCAAAGGGTACTTATACTTTATTGATAGAAACAATAACTATGGTATTTGCATGACTCCTGATTGGTGAAGAGAATGTTCACTCAACACTATGTGCCCTTATGGGGACAGAATTGTCATTTGGGAAAGAGAAACATTGTTATTGTATCCTACTTTGAGAGAAGATTCACAAATCTCGTATTCCAAAATCTTTTCAGGGTGAGACATTGGAGAGAGGGACAAGACTTTGAAAGGCAAATATGGAAGGGAAAACTAATTCCTCACCATTCCCTGATTGCCAGCTTGTTTCCCTTAAAGTTTTGGAGAAGTTCCCCTGGAATGGGATGGGGGGTCCTCTTTGGTTAATTTGAGATATGATGCTGCAAGCGGGAGACCTCATTCATTCTGTGTATTCTATCTGCTTAGATAAATGGGCTAATTCACCATTTCTAGTAATCATGTGTGACTACAATTTGGTGAGAAGGGGTCAAGTAATCAGAAGTTTTGGGGATATCAATCTCTAAGGAATAGCAACCCCAAAAGTAGTTTGAATCTTTAAAAAGAGAGTATTCCCCTAATCTAATAATATTCTCTTAGACTAGGAGGTCAAATAGATATAATTCAAGTCCAAGACTCCTTTTCTAAGGATAATAATTCAACCAATCTTGTGGGACTTTGTCCTGACCTCTAATCATGCATCAAAATCTTTCTCCTAGAGGAGAGGACAAATTTTCTGAGACAGGTATCAAAACTTTCATGTGAGTCACTTTATACAAATCCAAATGTACATGTATATGTACATGACACCCTGAGTCTCTGTCTCTCCTCTCTCTCTCTCTCTCTCTTTCTCTCTCTCTCTCTCTCTCTCTCTCTCTCTCTCTCTCTCTCTCTTTCTCTCTCTCTGTCTCTCTCTCTCTGTCTCTCTCTCTCTGTCACTCTGTCTCTTTCTATCTCTGTCTCTATCCTTCCCTCTCCTTCCTTCCTCCCTTTTCCTCCCTCCTTCCCTCTCTCTTTTTCCCTCTCTTCTTCTTTCTCCTCCTCTTTCTCTCCCTCTCTCTCTGCTAGAGGTCAGGATTCAGAAAAAGCTTCATGTATGAGGTAGTGTAAGATAGAACTGAGGGGGTCCACCAAGTGGTTCAATAGTTACAGTGCCATTACTCTAATTAGGAAAACTCATCTTTTTGAGTTCAAAACTGGCCTCAGACACTTCCTAACTATGCTATGGGGCAAATCATTTAACCCTGTAAAATGAGCTAGAGAAGGAAATGGCAAATCACTCCAATATCTGCCAGGGAAATTCCAAATTGAATCAGAAACAGCTGAATATAACTGAAATGACTCAACAACAATTTGAGCTAACCTCTGAAGAAGATCAGAGATTCTCAGAAACAGAAGCAAGGAGGCAGGGCAATCTAGACACTGGGGACAGCTTGAGGAAAGTTAGAAAGATAGAAAAAAGAAAAACCAATGTTTCATTAACACAGTCTTCAGTTAATCATGCTGAGGATATTCAGTTGATCCAGACTCCTTTGATATTGCCAGTCTGTTTTTTATACCTGGAAAACAAATACACCATTTTGAAGTTCCATAGAAAGGGTAAGCCTTATGACCCATCAAGAATCTTGTGGTGACTCTTCTCCATAATTAAATACCATATTTTAATGATCCACATACCACTCATTTTGCTATCTTAATACTAATGAAAAAGTAAAGCACTTAATAACCCCCCCTCCCCATAAAGCTAATGCTGTAGAGAGAAATGGTTATTAGCCTGAGGTTAAGCACCCAATAAACTAGAGACTTCAGTACTCTGTCAAGAGTTATTAAAATACTGTTTGTACCACTTAACAAATAATTAGATTGTATTAGATACTTGAACCCCTGATTAGTTCTCACAGACAGTACTTATTATGGGAACTGTTTTAATCTGCTCTTTAATTACAAAGGACAAATAACAATTTAAATGAACCTCACATGTTCATACCCCATGGAGACCTTTTTTAAGGAAAATATTTTCACTGAAAAACTATATCTTTTATCACCAATTAGGTAACTTCACTTCCAAGTTTTATTACTTTTAATCTGTTTTAAAAGTAATTGTGTATTACTCATGCCTTCACTCAGAGACTAATATTAAAGTTCAAATTCAGATAACATTTTCAGATAAAATAAGCATAAAATAAGACCTGTCTACATGAAATTCAGGTGACAACTAAAGTGTCAGAATTATTAATCAAGGATTAAATCAGGAACTGATTATGAAATCTCTGTATTTCTGTTTCAGACATCTATGCTTCACCTTTTATTCTCACCTGTATTAAACTTCCACAGTCCATTTGAATAACTTGCTAACAGACTACCTGGGTCAAAAGAAATGGGGGATTGGATCAAGATAATGGTCATTTGCAGAGTTGTTGTTTTTTTTTTTTTTTTTACAAGCAACACATCTCTCTGAATAGGGAGCCTGCCATTAATAAATAATATTGTACAGACAGATATTGTATTTAAAGATACTTTTTGAGTCTTTGGCTGGTTGAGACAGAAATTCTGGAGATTCCTTGTCTTTAGCCAATAATTCTATAAGGAAAAGTCTCTCCCATACTTTGAAGTCAATAACACAACTTAATAAGCCCACCTAAGTATGTTCTGCATAGTTAGATGAGAGTTTCTGGGAACTGAGGGAGAAGTATCTGAGGAAATCAGGTGATATCCATGAGAAATTGTAAATAGTTAGTATCCAAGAAGAGAATTAAATCAACAATATTGTTTTCTTTTCTTTTCTTTTCTTTTCTTTTTTTTTTTTTTGGCCACCACTGGAAGTAAATTTAAAAGATAAACAAGACAAGAAGTTGAATCTAGACTTAGATCTAATCTAGGTCTAATCTCTGTATTTATACTGAAGGTGAGAGACAATGAGAAAGGAATCAATCAATTAACCAATCAGTCAATAGGAATCTCTTAAATACTTAGTATGTCAGGCTTTGTGCTAGACACTGGGGACATTGAAAGTATATAAAAGATTAAAAAAATTGAGCTTGCCCCAACTTTGAATATAATATTCTGCTTTGGGACCATATATTCAAAGATAAATAAATACAAGATATATACAAATAAATATGCTGCAATCTGAAAGGTACAAATGGCTACCAAGTCAATCTATTAATTATCTTCTCTGTACCACCATAGAAGGCCCTAGGAATTAAAAGACAAAAATAATTCTCTACCTTCAAAGACCTTATATACTATACCTCTATATACAAGTATATACAGAATAAATGCCAAATAAATATTAAGTCCAGACTAGCTCCCTGGAGGCCTCAGAATCAGCCAGAGTCAGAATAAGTAAAAGTCCTTGGTCTTTAGGGGGAGAAGCAAGCAAACTGCCAGGAGTGTTGCCAAAGATCTCTTCTCAATTCTGGAGTCCAGAATCTCCACCATTCTCTCCACCAAGAGAGTCTCTGGCCTCTATCATCCCACCCTCTAATCCTTGCCTACAATTATCTTAACCTCAAACATTGAGCCAGTACCAATGGTGAGAAGAGCCATTTTCCCAAAGATATGCTAATAGACTCATTGTCAAGTAGGTAATTAGCCCTAAGTGTTCAGTTGTCTGATTCAAGCATACCTTTTCATAGTTTCAGTGCTTTACATCTCCCGCTTTTTTTTGTTTTAGAACATAGGTGGTCACACCATCCCTGACTCCTCAGGAAGAAAGATGAAAAACACCAAAGGGAAGTGAGGAGTCAAGCCAGATATTGCTAGCAGGTTTCTGGGCTGAAAAGTCTTACTAGAAACATATATGCACAAACCCATCAGCATGGGAGGTATTACACAAGCACATAGCAATAATGCAGAGGCTATTAGTGATGACTCTCCCCATAGACAGTGCAGTCTCAGTATGGTGTAACAAACATGAATTGTACATGCAAGTAGTGATATAACAAACAATATGAATCAACATAAGGTATTATACATGTCCATAAGTTCTAGAAGGAGGGTATGTAAATAACACATACACATCCTTCCACAACCAAGAGATAGTCCAAAACCAATCTATTGTCCATTACTTCACGTGTCAGGGAATCTAATGATCCCCACAAGTTTTTGGAGTCCTGCAACAGTCTTTTTATGTGTTAAGGAATCCAATGATTCCTGCAGATTTTGAAATCCTACAACAGTTTCATCATGTCTTAGAGAGTCCAATGATTCATGAGGGTTTTCAACTCCTACAACAGTCTTATCATGTCTCAGAGAATCCAGTGATTCCTGAGGGTTTTCAAGTCCTGAATCAGTCTCATTAACAATTTTTGATATCTATGAGTCAGTTGCCATAACTTCCAGGCTCTTTCAGTATTGGGCACAGTCAGCGATGGAACCATCCGATGTTACTTGGGTCTTTTCCTTTGTTTCAAGGATCTTCTCCATCTCTCTTCAATGGACAAGGTGAATACAGCTCGTTGGCACCCATCTGATTCCTTCTCCACCTGTAGAGATACAAGCAAACCCTCTCCCACACTCAGTTAACCTATCTGGTCCCTTCCATTCACCACTTTCAAGATCTCTCCTCTTCCTCTGGTGATGATCTAAAGATAGTGATGCTGCTCACACTGGACACTGCCCTTCCCATGGGTTATAAAACCTGTCTGCCGGAGCCAGTGCATCTTTGTCAAACGTCAAGAAGTTAATTGTATAAAGAGCTAAATTTAGAAGTTCTCTAGGGTTACCTGTGGCTTTCCCTTTCTTTTGTTTTTGGAGGAGTGTCTTAATATCTGTTTCTCCTCTCTACTATCATTTGTCTTTGAGGATTAAAGGGTATGCCAGTGGAGTGTAAAATCTTATACTGTGCACAAAAGTGTGCAAAATGTTTAGAAGTATATGCAGGTCTGCTATGGGCCAGAACTATGAACTTGAAACAAATAAGTCTTACAAGGTACTAAGTCAGTGGAATTAATAGACAATAGTTATCTAATTTAGCATGATGCTTAACAGTTCTCTAGTTCAATACATGTACTTAGTACTTACTATAGTTCTACAATATTCACATCTTTGATAAGAGACCATATAAGCTCAGACAAACTCAGCCAGAATCAGAACTAGGGAAGACAGAGACTGTGGTGGTGGTCCTACTGCCTCCCCCCGCAGAAACCAAGACACATTCAGGATGACCTCAAGAAGCTGGCAGAAGCAGAGAAGACAAAGGACTGGCAGCAGGAGCTTAAGCTCTTGGAACCAAGGAGAGAGATGGGCCTCTAAGAAACCTAACTGGGCCCCAGGAAAAGAGACAAGACTTGGAAAGAGACAATAAAGAATTTGGATTTTAACTGCACTTGTGGTGATTACTGAACTGAAAAGAAGGCTGCTCCCAGAGATCCCAAGAAAATCTCAACAGAAAACATTATATTTTAGAGAGAATATTAGCCAGATCCATTATCTGTTTTTATTGCTTGTGGCACACCCGTAATTGCAAATGCTTGTATAAGAAATTCAGTGACCATTTGGGCTGTTTCTTTTGCTGCTGGTATTGCAAAAGTGAATCCTGAAAAGGTGTCTACTACAACATGGATAAAAGACAGGTGACCAAAAAATTTATAATGGGTCATATCCATTTGCCAAATTTCATTAGCTCTCAAACTACAAGCGTTCTTCCCTGGAGGGAGCATAGGAGCATGGAAAGGAAGGCAAGCTGTATAGGGTTTTATTATGCTCCTAGCTTCCTCTCTTGTTATTCCAAATTATAAATGTAAAGTCTGAGCAGCCTGATGATATTTAGAATGAGATTCTTGGGCTTCCTGAAATAAAAGAGTATTGGCCAAGGAAGGAGAGGGGGAGGGAAGGAAAGAAGGAAGGGAGGGAGGGAGGCAAAGGAAGGAAGGGAAGAAGAAAAGAAGGAAGGAAAGAGGAAGGGAAGGAGGGAGAGAGGGGGGGAAAGAGGAAGGAAGAGAAAAAGGAAAGAAGGAAGGGAGGGAGGGAGAGAAGCAAAGGGAGGGCAAGAAGAAGGAAGGAAGGAAGGAAGGAAGGAAGGAAGGAAGGAAGGAAGGAAGGAAGGAAGGAAGGAAGGAGATAGAAAGAAAATAAGTAAGAAACAAAAAAGAATCTTGACCATAGAAAACTACTATAGTAACAGGGAAGGCCAAAACACTAACAGAGAAGAGGACAAAATTACTATATGAAAACCTCTAAGGGAGACGTGAATTGCTCTCAAACTACAGAGCCTTCTTTGAAGAGTGCATAAGGGATTTTAAAAGTCAAATAGGAGAAGTAGAAGAAAAAATGGGGAAAGAAGTGATAGCTATGCAGAAATCAAAAACTTGGAAAAGGAAGGATAAAACTTACTGAAGAAAACATCACTTTTAAAAGTAGATTTAGCCAAATGGAAAAGAAGGTAGAAAAGCTAATTGAAGAAAATCATACATTAATAACTAGAATTGGGCAAAGTCCCAATGGATTCATGAGACAACAAGAACAAACTAAAATTTCCAAAAATAGGAGAAAATTTGCAATATCCCATTAGAAAAACAATTGAACTGGAAAAATAGATTAAGGAGAGACAGTTTAAGAAGATCAAAAGTAGAGACAGACAGAGACAGAGAGAAAGAGTCAGAGACACAGACACACACACAGAGACAGAGACACACAGAGAGATAGAGACAGACAGACAGAGAGAGAGAGAAAGAGAGATAGAGAGAGAATGCACGCTTGGATGGAATCTTTCAAGACATCATCAAAGAAAACTTCCCTGATATACTAGAACCAGAGAGCAAAATAGTCAAGGAGAAAATATTACAAAGTACCAAAATGAAACATTTGAAGTATCAAGGAACCATAGTAGAATTACCCAGTTCTGCTATTCTTCTACAATAAAGAAATAGAGGGTCTGGAATATAATATTTTGGAGGGCAAAATTTGGATTACAACCCAGAATCAACTACCCAGCAAGACTGATTATAATCTTTCAGGGAAAGATATGGATCTTCAATGAAGTAGAGGATTTTCAGTCACATTACATCTGATGAAAAGACTAGAAATAAACAGAACATTTTATCTTCAAATATAATACTCAGGGGAACCATAAAAAAGTAAACAGGAAAAGGAAAATATTTAAAGGTTAAACTGTTTACATTCCTATATGGGAAAATGATACTTATAACTATTGAAAACTGTGTCTCCTTTTGCATTTTGCCAATTGAATTTTTTAATGAGTTATTTTGTTCTTTGGATTTTTTTTTCCATTTCTCAAATTCTGTTTTGGAACAAGTTGGTTTCTTTTTCCATTTCATCAAATCTATTTTGTAAGGAGTTGTATGCTTTTTCCATTTTGCTAAATCTATCTTTAAGGAGTTTTCTTCAGATAATTTCTGTGTTTCCTTTTCCAAACCCTCCTGCAAAGTTCTCATTTACTTTTCCCATTTTTCTTCTCTCTTTTAAGATCCTTTTTGAATTCTTCCAAGATAGTCTTATGAGATGGGGATCAACTCATATCACCCTATAGGGCTTCATCTGGTGACCTTATGCCTGTAGTGTCCTCAGGATTTGAGATCTATTCTTCTCTGTCTTCATAAAAGTTATCTAAGGTCAGAGTTCTTTTCCTTTTTTTGCTCATGTTTAAAGGTTGAAGTTTGATCTTAGAGCAAAAGGGGAGATTATTCCAAGCTTCTTTATAGACTTCACGATGCTCTGGGCCTGGTGCTGTTGACTTCCTGTTTGTGCTGGATGGGCATAACCAAATCCTGCCTTATTTTGAGGCTCAGGGGCTCAGTATTTGCTTTTTTCAAGTTGTGTTAGATGGCTCACAGCTAGTTTGTTGATTCACTGGCTTCTGAACCAGGACAGAGTAACTAATGCTGCTGTTTTTTTTGGCTAAGAGCTTCCCAATAAATTCCCCCTCTTCTCAGATGTCACACCACCCTGCATCCCTGTGCAGGGCCTCTACTTGGTCCTCTCCTTCCTCTCCCACCCCCACTCCACCTGCTCAATTGAAATAGATCTTTCCTGAAGTTCTTCCAAAATATTTGTGTGTTCAAGTTAAAGAAATCGCAACAGAAAGCAAGGTTCTCCAAAATTTGTAACCACCTGGTAACATAATTAATAGAGAACCTGGCCTAGAGTTAGGAAGTCCTATTTTTTTTTTTAGACATTAGTTGTGTGACCCTGGGCAAGTCACTTAAACCCTATTGCCCTCACTTTTCTCATCTATAAAGTAATTATAATGATAGTGTTACTATGAGGATCAAATGAAATACTTATTTAAAAAATTTAACACAGTGCCTGACATATAGTAAATGCTACATAAATAAACATTTATTCCTTTTTTGTTCTGTTCCCCTCAATGACAGTGTGCTTATGGCTTCAAGGCCCAGAATTAAATAAAATCTTAATTTACTCAAAAGGTGTTGTTGAAATCTGTGCTAAAAGAAATGATGAACACATTGATTTTAGGAAGGAAAAATGGAAAAACCTTCATAAACTTATGAGTGAAATGAGCAGAACCAAGAAAACATTGTATATAACATCAGCAATATTGTTTTAAAAACAGCTTTAAGCAACTAAGTCATTTTGACTATTATAAATACTCAAATGAACTACAAAGGACCTATGAAGGAAGATATTATCTGCATCTAGAGAAAGAACTGATAACTAGATGTGTAGAATTATATAGTCACACACAGATATTTTGTTTCATGGTAGCCCTGGTGGGAGCTTTACATGATATTTATATGATAGCTTTACTACATATTTAAAAGGAATAGCAAGTTATACATAATTTGCAATTTTATGTGCAATTATCGTTTCTGTATTCTATTGTTATAGAAATACTTGCTTTATTTAATAAGTTAAAAATAAATATTTTTAAAAAGAGATTGGCTTAATGATCTACATATGAAAAATCAAGTGCAAACTATGATATGCAGTTCAATGCAAATATGTAAATATAAATATTATATAAATATAAAATAAAAATGGTAATGTCTGCATATGAATATAATATGATCCAATATAGCATATATAGATGTATGTGTGTGTATATCTTAAGCAGATATATAACTATTTGCTTATCTATCTTAAAAATAAAGTAAAAATTAATTAAATTTGAGAGAGGGAAGACAATAGATTGCCTTTGGGACCCTTGAGAGTGCTTTTAATGACCTCAGCTTCCTCGTTGAAATAAACATCTATCTTTTTAACATCAATAAGCTATGAGACTTCATTTAAAAGTCTCTTCATTCCTTCTAGGTGACTTATAATTTTAGTTCTTTAAATACATATATTCATTCCATCATTCATAGTATCAAAATTACACATCACTCAAAGTACAATAAAGTAAGAATTAATGTAAAGTCCATAGCTTGTTGGGTGCCTCTCTTGATGAAGGATTTATGGGAAGATGTTGAAAAGAGTCACAGAGGATAAAAGACTTATCATTGTTGCTTCTTGCCTGTGACTTTGGTCAAGTTACAATCTTCTAGGAACTCAGCTTCCTTATCTGCAATATTAAAATGAATATATATATATTGTTAGATAGCACAAATACATCAAATTATGGATGTAGTTCCGGTTAAGATGGCGGAGAGGAGGCTCACAGCTGCATAAGCTCCACGCTTTCTCTCACTATCCACTTCATGGACCTTGGGAGCTTGTTCTAGCAGGGGAGCGCAGCTACTCGTATACCCTTGACCGAAGAACGGTACGCCTCTATCGGGGAAGGTCGTCCTCTTGGACCAAGCGTGCAGCTTCGGGAGGGACGCACATGGAGCAGTGAGGGAGGAAGGGGACACCCGCCTAGCCAGCCAGATCAGCCGAATCAACCCTGGCGATCAATGGGGTGACAGATGTCGCAGCCAGATCGCCCTCACATCCACTATCCACTTCATTACAAGCCTCTGAATCAATGCTTGACTGAGAAAAACCCACATATAGTTACCAAGAGAAGCCATCCTTGAGATTCGCCAAGAAAGGTTTATCTTTACTGGAGGGCTGGGGCGGTTTTAGATCGGTCGCAGGCTGAGGGCAGCGGCAGTGAGAGCACGGGAGCAGACGGGAGAGGAGGTGGGGAGTGATCACAGCCGTCTCTGCGGGGAGAGCTTCGCTACAGGTTTGGATACTTTGCTCCAGCAGCAAGTCAGCAGCCCAGCAGAGAAACTAAGAACACCAGGGCTGAAGAATACAACCCCAAACAGCTGGAGTCTCTTGGGACCTGGCCGTCCCCCCCTCCCCCCCACAGTGACTCAGCACGCTCTGGGATCTCAGAGCGCAGGCGCAACACAGTCCTGCTAGTGCCTCACTGCTGCTCCCTGCAGTCTGTAGAGGAAGCTCGATAACATACCCAGCCCCTCCCCCAAAGAAAGACTCCAGTTTTTTCTGTTTTTCTTTGGTAGTTTGTCTCTGATTAATAGACAGAATGAGCAAGAAGCTGAAGAGGACTTTAACCCATGACAGCTTCTACACAGATAGAGAGCAGACTCTAAATCCTGAGGAGACTAAAAACAGGCAGTCCCCAGGTGAATCCTCAAAGGAGGAGATCATCTGTTCCTCAGCACAGATGAACCTCATAGAAGTGATTAAAAAGGCTCTCACAAGGGAGCTAGAAGAAAAATGGGGAAAGCAGAGTGAGGCTTGGCAAAAGGAGAGGGAAGCTTGGGAAAAGGAGAGGGAGGCTTGGCAAAAGAGCCTGGAGAAAGTTAAAGAGAGAGTGGATAAAGAAGTAAAATCCTTGAAAAATAGGATTGGTGAACTGGAAACAGAAAACAGCTCTCTAAAAAACAAAATTGGCGAAATGGAAAAAAATTCCACAGAACAAAAGAACTCAATTGGACAATTAGAAAAAGATTTTTAAAAAGTGAGTAAACAGAATACTTCACTGAAAATCAGACTTGAACAAGTGGAATTGAATGACTCGAGGAGACAAGAAGAATCAGTCAAGCAAATCCAAAAAAATCAAACAATGGAGAAAAATGTGAAATACCTTCTGGGGAAGACAACAGACCTGGAAAACAGATCCAGGAGAGACAATCTGAGAATCATTGGACTTCCAGAAAAACATGATGAAAAAAGAGCCTGGACACTATTTTCCAGGAAAGTTTCAAAGAGAACTGCCCAGAAGTCATAGGAACAGAGGAAAAAAATAAACATTGAAAGGATTCATCGATCACCCACTGAAAGGGATCCTAAAATCAAAACACCAAGGAATATAGTGGACAAATGCCAAAACCCTCAGATGAAGGAAAAAATATTGCAAGCGGCTAGAAAAACCCAATTCAAGTATCAAGGAGCCACAATAAGGATCACCCAGGATCTGGCAGCATCCACATTAAAATATCGAAGGGCCTGGAATATGATATTCCAAAAGGCTAAGGAACTTGGTATGCAACCAAAAATAACTTACCCAGCAAGAATGAGCATCTTTTTCCAGGGAAGAAGATGGACATTCAACAAAGTAAGCGAATTTCATCTATTTCTGATGAAAAAACCAGAACTTCACAAAAAGTTTGATCTACAAATATAGAACTCAAGAGAAATCTAAAAAGGTAAAGATTAATCTTGGGAACTATATTTTGACTATATAGATGTATAAAGAATACATGTATACCTTGTTCTAGAAATTGATGTGGAAAGGACATTGTACCAGAAAAAGGGTAAAGTGGGGGTAGTACATCTCATGAAGAGGCATAGGAAACCTATTATATCTGAGAGAAAGAATGGAGGGGGATGAATATAGTGGGTATCTTACTGCCTTCAGAATTGGCTTTAAGTGAAAAATCTTAAGACATATTCAATCTATGGTGAAACTTCTCCCACCTCATTGAAAAGTGAGAAGGGAAAAGTGAAAAGGGAAGGAATAAGCTAAGGGAAGGGAATACGGGAACTGGGAGGGAAAGGGGTAAGATAGGGGGAGGAACTCTAAGGCGGGGGGAGGGATACTAAAAAGGGAGGGCTGTGAGAAGCAAGTGGTGCTCACAAGCTTAATACTGGGAAGGGGGGGGAAAGGGGAAAGAAGGGAGAAAAGCATAAACCGGGGTTAACAAGATGGCAAGTAATACAGAATTGGTCATTCTAACCATAAACGTGAACGGGGTAAACTCCCCCATAAAGAGGAAGCGGTTAGCAGAATGGATTAAAAGCCAGAATCCTACAATATGTTGTTTACAGGAAACACACCTGAAGCGAGGAGATACATGCAGGTTAAAGGTAAAAGGTTGGAGCAAAATCTACTATGCTTCAGGTGAAGTCAAAAAAGCAGGGGTAGCCATCCTGATCTCAGATCAAGCTAAAGCAAAAATTGATCTAATTAAAAGAGATAAGGAAGGGCACTATATCTTGCTAAAGGGTAGCATGGATAATGAAGCACAATCTATATTAAACATATATGCACCAAGTGGGGTAGCATCTAAATTCCCAAAAGAGAAACTAAGAGAGCTGCAAGAAGAAATAGACAGTAAAACTATAATAGTGGGAGATCTTAACCTTGCACTCTCAGAATTAGATAAATCAAACCACAAAATAAATAAGAAAGAAGTCAAAGAGGTAAATAGAATATTAGAAAAGTTAGATATGATAGATCTCTGGAGAAAATGTAATGGAGACAGAAAGGAATATACTTTCTTTTCAGCAGTTCATGGAATCTATACAAAAATTGACCATATATTAGGACATAAAAACCTCAAACTCAAATGCAGTAAGGCAGAAATAGTAAATGCATCCTTTTCAGACCACGATGCAATGAAAATTACATTCAACAAAAAACCAGGGGGAAGTAGACCAAAAAATAATTGGAAACTAAATAATCTCATACTAAAGAATGATTGGGTGAAACAGCAAATCATAGACATAATTAATAACTTCACCCAAGAAAACGATAATAATGAGACATCATACCAAAATGTATGGGATGCAGCCAAAGCGGTAATAAGGGGAAATTTCATATCTCTAGAGGCCTATTTGTATAAAATAGAGAAAGAGAAGGTCAATGAATTGGGTTTGCAATTAAAAATGCTAGAAAAGGAACAAATTAAAAACCCCCAGTCAAACACTAAACTTGAAATTCTAAAAATAAAAGGTGAGATCAATAAAATTGAAAGTAAAAAAAACTATTGAATTGATTAATAAAACTAAGAGTTGGTTCTATGAAAAAACCAACAAAATAGACAAACCCTTAGTAAATCTGATTAAAAAAAGGAAAGAGGAAAATAAAATTGTTAGTCTTAAAAATGAAAAGGGAGAACTCACCACTAACGAAGAGGAAATTAGAGCAATAATTAGGAGTTACTTTGCCCAACTTTATGCCAATAAATTCGACAACTTAAATGAAATAGAAAAATACCTCCAAAAATACAGCTTGCCCAAACTAACAGAGGAAGAAGTAAATATCCTAAACAGTCCCATCTCAGAAAAAGAAATAGAACAAACTATCAATCAACTCCCTAAGAAAAAATCCCCAGGACCAGATGGATTTACATGTGAATTCTACCAAACATTTAAAGAACAATTAACTCCAATGTTATATAAACTATTTGAAAAAATAGGGATTGAAGGAGTCCTACCAAACTCCTTTTATGACACAGACATGGTACTGATACCTAAACCAGGTAGGCTGAAAACAGAGAAAGAAAATTATAGACCAATCTCCCTAATGAATATTGATGCTAAAATCTTAAATAAAATATTAGCAAAAAGATTACAGAAAATTGTCACCAGGATAATACACTATGCCCAAGTAGGATTTATACCAGGAATGCAGGGCTGGTTCAATATTAGGAAAACTATTAGCATAATTAACCATATCAATAACCAAACAAACAAAAACCACATGATCATCTCAATAGATGCAGAAAAAGCATTTGATAAAATCCAACATCCATTCCTAATAAAAACACTGGAGAGCATAGGAATAAATGGACTTTTCCTTAAAATAGTCAGGAGCATATATTTAAAACCATCAGTAAGCATCATATGCAATGGGGAAAAACTGGAACCTTTCCCAGTAAGATCTGGAGTGAAGCAAGGTTGTCCACTATCACCATTATTATTTAATATCGTATTAGAAACACTAGCCTCGGCAATAAGAGTCGAGAAAGATATTAAAGGAATTAGAGTAGGCAATGAGGAAACCAAACTATCACTCTTTGCAGATGATATGATGGTATACCTAGAGAACCCCAGAGATTCTACCAAAAAGCTATTGGAAATAATTCATAATTTTAGCAAAGTAGCTGGCTACAAAATAAATCCCCATAAATCCTCAGCATTTTTATACATCACCAACAAAACCCAACAGCAAGAGATACAAAGAGAAATTCCATTCAGAATAACTGTTGATACCATAAAATATTTGGGAATCTATCTACCAAAGGAAAGTCAGGAACTATATGAGCAAAATTATAAAAAAGTCTCCACACAAATAAAGTCAGACTTAAATAATTGGAAAAATATTAAGTGCTCTTGGATCGGCCGAGCGAACATAATAAAGATGACAATACTCCCTAAACTAATCTATTTATTTAGTGCTATACCAATCAGACTTCCAAGAAAATATTTTAATGATCTAGAAAAAATAACAACAAAATTCATATGGAACAATAAAAAGTCGAGAATCTCAAGGGAATTAATGAAAAAAAATCAAATGAAGGTGGCCTAGCTGTACCTGATCTAAAATTATATTATAAAGCAGCAGTCACCAAAACCATTTGGTATTGGCTAAGAAATAGATTAGTGGATCAGTGGAAAAGGCTAGGCTCACAAGACAGAATAGTCAATTATAGCAATCTAGTGTTTGACAAACCCAAAGCCCCTAACTTCTGGGAAAAGAATTCATTATTTGATAAAAACTGCTGGGATAATTGGAAATTAGTATGGCAGAAATTAGGCATGGACCCACACTTAACACCATATACCAAGATAAGAACAAAATGGGTCTATGACCTAGGCATAAAGAACGAGATTATAAATAAATTAGAGGAACATAGAATAGTTTATCTCTCAGACTTGTGGAGGAGAAAGAAATTTGTGACCAAAGATGAACTAGAGACCATTACTGATCACAGAATAGAAAATTTCGATTACATCAAATTAAAAAGCCTTTGTACAAATAAAACTAATGCAAACAAGATTAGAAGGGAAGCAACAAACTGGGAAAACATTTTCACAGTTAAAGGTTCTGATAAAGGCCTCATTTCCAAAATATATAGAGAACTGACTCAAATTTATAAGAAATCAAGCCATTCTCCAATTGATAAATGGTCAAAGGATATGAACAGACAATTTTCAGAGGATGAGATTGAAACTATTACCACTCATATGAAAGAGTGTTCCAAATCATTATTGATCAGAGAAATGCAAATTAAGACAACTCTGAGATACCACTACACACCTGTCAGATTGGCTAAGATGACAGGAAAAAATAATGATGAATGTTGGAGGGGATGCGGGAAAACTGGGACACTAATGCATTGTTGGTGGAGTTGTGAACGAATCCAACCATTCTGGAGAGCAATCTGGAATTATGCCCAAAAAATTATCAAATTGTGCATATCCTTTGATCCAGCAGTGTTTCTATTGGGCTTATATCCCAAAGAAATACTAAAGAAGGGAAAGGGACCTGTATGTGCCAAAATGTTTGTAGCAGCCCTGTTTGTAGTGGCCAGAAACTGGAAAATGAATGGATGCCCATCAGTTGGAGAATGGCTGGGTAAATTGTGGTATATGAATGTTATGGAATTTATTGTTCTGTAAGAAATGACCAGCAGGATGAATACAGAGAGGACTGGCGAGACTTACATGAACTGATGCTAAGTGAAATGAGCAGAACCAGGAGATCATTATACACTTCGACAACGATATTGTATGAGGACATATTTTGATGGAAGTGGATTTCTTTGACAAAGAGACCTGAATTTCAATTGATAAATGACGGACAAAAGCAGCTACACCCAAAGAAAGAACACTGGGAAACGAATGTGAACTATCTGCATTTTTGTTTTTCTTCCCGGGTTATTTATACCTTCTGAATCCAATTCTCCCTAAGCAACAAGAGAACTGTTCGGTTCTGCAAACATATATTGTATCTAGGATATACTGCAACATATCCAACATATAAAGGACTGCTTGCCATCTAGGGGAGGAGGTGGAGGGAGGGAGGGGGAAAAAAATCGGAACAGAAATGAGTGTCAATATAAAGTAATTATTAAATAAAAAATTAAAAAAAAAAAAAAAAGAAAACAATGATCCAAGACAATTCCAAAGGACTCATGTGAAAAATTCTATTTACCGCTAGAGAAAGAATTGATGAATTCTGAATGTAGATTGGAGCATATTCCTTTTAACTTTTATTTTTATTGTTTTATTTTTTTTTCTGTGTTTTCTTTTGCAATATAACTATATGGAAATGTTTTGCATGCCTTCACAGGTATAATTGATATCAAAGGACTTGTTTTCTTAAGGAAGCAGGAGGAAGAGAGATAATTAGGAACTCAGATTGTTTTTAAAAAATGGTCACTTAAGAAAATGTACATGTAAATGACAAATATTTAATGAAGTAAATAAAATTAGTCCTAAAAACTTAAAAAAAAATATAAAGTAATTATTAAATAAAAATTTAAAAAAAAAAAACAAATTATGGATGTAACATATTGATATGGTTTTTTCCCAAAAAATGAACAAATAATCAGCATATGTCATTACCAAAATAATTGCTAGCATTTATATAGCTCCTACTAAGTCCCAGGCACTGTGCTAAATGATTTCCAAATATTCATTCAATACTCACAGCAATCCTATGAAGGGGGAAAAAAGAGAGTGTAGTATTCTCTAAAATGTAATATTCTCTTGTTGGGGTTTCCTTGGGGTCTCTGGGAGCAGCATTGGTTTCAGTTCAGCAATCACCCCAAATGCAGCCAGGGGATTAAAGTCCAAATCCTTTATTGTCTCCTTCAAAGTCTTATCTCCTTCACTTGGGGCTTGGCTAGTTTTTCTTAGAGGTCTTCCGGATCTTGGTTTCAGTGTTCTCCACAGGACAGCCTGCCATCACTTCTCTGTCTTCCTTAGTTTTGTCTGATTGCCTTCTCTGGCTTCTGAATCTCCTCAACTTCCAAAAGTTTATGCTTGAGCCCCCAGCCACAACAAAATTGGACAATGGAATGAATCTGTCTCAGCCTCAGAAAGCTTCTAGTGCACTTGTCCTTTCTGGCCCTGACAGCTCCTCCGTATGTGTTCCACACTGAGTATACACCAATCATTATATCACTAGGAAACCATTATTTGTTGTAGGATTAAATCAATGCTAAACTAGATTTAACCACTGTCTCCTCAATTCCACTTTCTTAGCATCTTGTTTCTAGTTCTGGCCCATAACAAGGGAGGAAAAGGAAATAAAAATTTACATGATACCTGCTATGTGCCAGACACTGTACTGAGATCTTTTTATAAATATCTCTTTTGATTCTCACAACAGACCTGTGAGATTGGTACTATTTTATAGTTAAGGAAGCTGAAACAAACAAAAAATAATAATAATAATAATTTGACTAAGAGTAAGCTGAGGCAAAAAAAAAAAAAAAGTTAAGTAACTTGACTAAGGTCCCAAAGCTGATGAGGTTGAGGTAGCAATTCTTAGTTTAAAATAATCATGTGATTAATTTATAATGGTTATTCTGTTTGCCAAAAGGAAGATTTACTTAGAAGAAAAGTTTGCGGAAAAAAATAAGAATTACAATAGGAACCAGGAATAGCAAAAATGAAAGAGTTGGAAGAGCATATAGTTAAAAAGGAAAAGAATTTGGAAGAATCTATTAAAGGAATATACCATGAGGCCTGGATATGCCATTGACTGATAGGTTAGCTCCATAGAGAAGTTTAACATACTAACCACAGTTAGAGTAAGGAGAAAGACACCATTAGAGGGAAGGTACTATAATGAAGGAGAGAGAGTAATCTCACAGTGGGCTTCATCCTGAAAAGAACTTAGCAAAGATCTTCATCATAACCAAATGTATTATAGGGGAAATATAGCCTTGGGTTTTCCCAGGCACAAAGACATGAACTCAAAGTGGGGCTCAAGGAAAAGGAAGTGTCAGGAAGCTCACTGGTAGGGGAAGGAGCCAGATGAAATGTAGTTGACAGATCAGGTGCCAGATCTTTTTAAAGATTTGCTAATCAATACCTCAGATTGTTTTAAGATGCACAGAAATTTGAGGAATAGACCAAAGATTCCATCCCCAAAATCACAGTCAGAATAATCTGGGAATTGATTACATCAAATACTAGTGTTCCTGACAGGGGAAAATAGTCAGTTCACATCAGGACTAGTTATATCTTAAGTGGGATTTAGAAGTTGGGTATTAAAAACTATATGCCTAATACTCTAACCACTGCATAACCTAGCTACCAATAAATTGTCTAATTGAATTTAAATTTATACCTAAATGGATAATATTCTATTGGATAATTTTCTAAGCAAATGATTTTTTTTTTAAGCATGTTTCCAAACTATTGCCATAATTACTGATTTCTAATTTAGTTCTTTTAAGAATGTTGGTGCCTTAGCATAAAAGGGAATTGCAATTGGTTATGATTCATAAGGATTATATGTTTTGCTTTCTCTTTCTTTGATATTTTTTGAAATCTCAACTATTAAGAAACTAAAATGATTACTTTATTGGTTTCCCTTTAAGCCCCCATGAGGGAAAAAAGATTTAAGAGATAATAACAAAATTCATCAGGCTGCATTAAAATGTATTGTCTAAAAATTGTCTTAACCTGTATCTGACATTTTAGGAAAACTACAAAACCTACAGCAGACACAATTGACAGGATTTTTGTCTCTAATTTGGTAAGCAAGTTAAGATCCATGAAAATAAGGGAACATCTAAGATTCCTTGAAGAACTAAATCTATAATCTTATGATATACTATGACTGGAATTTTTTTTCCCTCTGGGACTAAAAGGTAGGAAAACTTCACTCATTTAAGATGGGATGAGGGAGATGGATATTCTAGAACATCTACTTAAGGTATGGAAAAGAAAGTCATCCCGTTTCATCATTGGTTAGGTTCTAGTACAAAACAATCTAAGTGACTACAATACACAAGATACTATGTTAAGTACTAAGTATGCAAACACAAAGTAAAGAACATTCCCTGCCCTCAAGGAACAAAACATTCAACTGATGAGAGGACATGCAAATGTAAACAGGTAAGTCTATATAACAATTTGAAGAATATTATTAATAACTGGAGATGGGGAATAAGAAATAATATCTAATATAAGCCAACAAGTGAGCTATGCCCTAAAAAAAATTAAAGGTTTATAGAGTTATAGATAAGGTTAGATAAACGGATTTCAGATGTGAAGATCAATCTGTATAAAGAAATGTATGACAAGAAGAGATGGAATTCTCCATCTGATCAACAATAATAAAGTCAGTTTGAAAAGTAATATTTGTATTGATAATAATAATATTGTATTGATAATAATAAGGTAGGCAGAAACCAAGCAATCTGTATTTTATCTCATAGGCAATAAGGAGACAACAAGGTCTTTCATTAGGGGAATGGCATGGTAAATCTTGAACTTTAGAAATATTATTTTAATAACTGTGTAGATTATGGATTAGAAAGAGAAGATTGTAGATTGTGAGTCCAATTAGAAGGTTATTATTATTGCCTTGATGAAAGATGATTAAGATCTGAATGGGAGAAGAGGATATTTTTTGGTTGATATAAGAAAACTAAAATCCTTCTTCAGAAATCTCTCATACTATTTCCTTTTAGAAATTCTTAGGGTAAATTGAAGAGAATGATGCCATATACATCATTTAAAAAGATATGAAGGCTGAGAGAGAGAGATAAAAGTAAAAGATGATTTTGGATCTATAAACATTGGTAAATAGAAGAATGAGCATAGCCTCAACAGAAAAAAAGGAAAGTTTGAAGAAGGGATGGCTTCCAACACTTAGAACAATGGCATATTTTTGATCTGCAATTAGGGTTAAGTGACATTCCTAGAATCATACAGATTGTTAATTGTTTGATGCTTGAATTGAACTCAGGTTCTTCTGCCCCCATATAGCACATTCTTAATCAGGCATTGTTCCTACTTCTGTCTTTTGGGTCCAAAAAAGAATAAGTTTGTTCTTCCCTTACATGATTGTGGTTCAAATAATTGAAACTATCATCCCTGCCCTGCCCTGAGTCTTCTCTCTTTAGGCTAAACAGCCTCACAACCTTTAATTAATCCTCATTTTATATAGACTAGTTGTTCTCTTCTCAACATTAAGTTTATCAACATTATTAAATTGTGGTGACCTGAACTGAACAAAATACTACAAATTTGGTCTGACAAGGGACAGTACAATTCCATCCTAATTAGTCTGTTTTTGGAAGTTGTTTCTTTTTAATTCAGTTCAAGATTTCATTTGCTTTTTGGGATGCCACATAAAACACCTGACTGGTATTGCAATTCACTAAGACTCCCAGATGTTTTTAAGAACTTCAATTGTTCGATTTATTATTCAATTATCCTACTATTATTTAATTATGCTGCCCTCATGTAGTACTTGTGAAGGAAATAATTTGTAGCCAAGTGTAAGATTTTATATTCATTCCTACTGAATTTCACATTATTAATTTGAGCCCAATGGACTAGCCTATCACTATCTTTTTGGATATTGAATCCTGAATCTGCCATCCCTCATAACTTACTGCACTCTAGAAATTTGATGAGCATGCCATCTTCTATATCTTTATCCATAACATTGATAATAATGTTACATAGCACAAGGTTAAGTAGAGATTATTGGGACTCTATTGACAACCTTCTTTCATGTTGACATTTAACTACTATTTTAGCATGGTTATCCAATCAGTTCTGAATATACTTGATTGTCTAGTTGACTTCTCTCTTCCTTCTCTAGAAGGACAGTATGAGATACTTAATCTAAAGTTTGCTAAAATTTAGATAAACTATACCTACATCATTTTCATTTTGACACTAATCCTATCTCACACACACACACACACACACACACACACACACACACACACACATGAAATTAGGCTGATATGATACGTTCTTGATGAAACCATCCTGGTCTTTTTAACTGCCACTCCCCTTTTTAAATTTTCCACCATTCATCATCTAGACATTTCCTAGAAATTGAGGTCAAATTCATGAACCTATAGTTTGCCAATTCTATTTTCTTCCTGCTTTTTTCTAATTAAGACAACTTAAATTCTTCCTAACCTTGTGGTGCCTATCCTTTTTTTTTTTTAATGATCATTCAAATATTTCCAACATTGACTCAGCAGTCCCATTCATCACTTCTTTCAGAGTTTAAAAAAGTAGGTTCATGGGCCACTTTTACTTGAATTTTTAACAATGTTCTTTCACTGTGTTTTTATTTATCTTCAGCATCACTTCCTTGAGAGTTTTTGTTCTATAATTTTGCTTTGTAATTTTCTTTTTTTTATTTCTTTTTTTTTTGCTTTTAACATATTTTTCTTTTCTTTTCTTTTCTTTTTAATTTTTATTTAATAATTACTTTATATTGACACTCGTTTCTGTTCCGATTTTTTTTCCCTCCCTCCCTCCACCCCCTCCCCTAGATGGCAAACAGTCCTTTATATATTGGATATGTTGCAGTATATCCTAGATACAATATATGTTTGCAGAGCTGAACAGTTCTCTTGTTGCTAGGGAGAATTGGATTCAGAAGGTATAAATAACCCGGGAAGAAAAACAAAGATGCAGATAGTTCACATTCGTTTCCCAGTGTTCTTTCTTTGGGTGTAGCTGCTTTTGTCCGTCATTTATCAATTGAAACTCAGGTCTCTTTGTCAAAGAAATCCACTTCCATCAAAATATGTCCTCATACAATATCGTTGTCGAAGTGTATAATGATCTCCTGGTTCTGCTCATTTCACTTAGCATCAGTTCATGTAAGTCTCGCCAGTCCTCTCTGTATTCATCCTGCTGGTCATTTCTTACAGAACAATAAATTCCATAACATTCATATACCACAATTTACCCAGCCATTCTCCAACTGATGGGCATCCATTCATTTTCCAGTTTCTGGCCACTACAAACAGGGCTGCTACAAACATTTTGGCACATACAGGTCCCTTTCCCTTCTTTAGTATTTCTTTGGGATATAAGCCCAATAGAAACACTGCTGGATCAAAGGTATGCACAATTTGATAATTTTTTGGGCATAATTCCAGATTGCTCTCCAGAATGGTTGGATTCGTTCACAACTCCACCAACAATGCATTAGTGTCCCAGTTTTCCCGCATCCCCTCCAACATTCATCATTATTTTTTCCTGTCATCTTAGCCAATCTGACAGGTGTGTAGTGGTATCTCAGAGTTGTCTTAATTTGCATTTCTCTGATCAATAATGATTTGGAACACTCTTTCATATGAGTGGTAATAGTTTCAATCTCATCCTCTGAAAATTGTCTGTTCATATCCTTTGACCATTTATCAATTGGAGAATGGCTTGATTTCTTATAAATTTGAGTCAGTTCTCTATATATTTTGGAAATGAGGCCTTTATCAGAACCTTTAACTGTGAAGATGTTTTCCCAGTTTGTTGCTTCCCTTCTAATCTTGTTTGCATTAGTTTTATTTGTACAAAGGCTTTTTAATTTGATGTAATCAAAATTTTCTATTATATGATCAGTAATGGTCTCTAGTTTATCTTTGGTCACAAATTTCTTTCTCCTCCACAAGTCTGAGAGATAAACTATTCTATGTTCCTCTAATTTATTTATAATCTCGTTCTTTATGCCTAGGTCATGGACCCATTTTGATCTTATCTTGGTATATGATGTTAAGTGTGGGTCCATGCCTAATTTCTGCCATACTAATTTCCAATTATCCCAGCAGTTTTTATCAAATAATGAATTCTTTTCCCAGAAGTTAGGGGCTTTGGGTTTGTCAAACACAAGATTGCTATAGTTGACTATTCTGTCTTGTGAACCTAGCCTTTTCCACTGATCCACTAATCTATTTCTTAGCCAATACCAAATGGTTTTGGTGACTGCTGCTTTATAATATAATTTTAGATCAGGTACAGCTAGGCCACCTTCATTTGATTTTTTTTTCATTAATTCCCTTGAGATTCTCGACTTTTTATTGTTCCATATGAATTTTGTTGTTATTTTTTCTAGATCATTAAAATATTTTCTTGGAAGTCTGATTGGTATAGCACTAAATAAATAGATTAGTTTAGGGAGTATTGTCATCTTTATTATGTTCGCTCGGCCGATCCAAGAGCACTTAATATTTTTCCAATTATTTAAGTCTGACTTTATTTGTGTGGAGACTTTTTTATAATTTTGCTCATATAATTCCTGACTTTCCTTTGGTAGATAGATTCCCAAATATTTTATGGTATCAACAGTTATTCTGAATGGAATTTCTCTTTGTATCTCTTGCTGTTGGGTTTTGTTGGTGATGTATAAAAATGCTGAGGATTTATGGGGATTTATTTTGTAGCCAGCTACTTTGCTAAAATTATGAATTATTTCCAATAGCTTTTTAGTAGAATCTCTGGGGTTTTCTAGGTATACCATCATATCATCTGCAAAGAATGATAGTTTGGTTTCTTCATTGCTTACTCTAATTCCTTTAATATCTTTCTCGACTCTTATTGCCGAGGCTAGTGTTTCTAATACGATATTAAATAATAATGGTGATAGTGGGCAACCTTGTTTCACTCCAGATCTTACTGGGAAAGGTTCCAGTTTTTCCCCATTGCATATGATGCTTACTGATGGTTTTAAATATATGCTCCTGACTATTTTAAGGAAAAGTCCATTTATTCCTATGCTCTCCAGTGTTTTTATTAGGAATGGATGTTGGATTTTATCAAATGCTTTTTCTGCATCTATTGAGATGATCATGTGGTTTTTGTTTGTTTGGTTATTGATATAGTCAATTATGCTAATAGTTTTCCTAATATTGAACCAGCCCTGCATTCCTGGTATAAATCCTACTTGGTCATAGTGTATTATCCTGGTGACGATTTTCTGTAATCTTTTTGCTAATATTTTATTTAAGATTTTAGCATCAATATTCATTAGGGAGATTGGTCTATAATTTTCTTTCTCTGTTTTCAGCCTACCTGGTTTAGGTATCAGTACCATGTCTGTGTCATAAAAGGAGTTTGGTAGGACTCCTTCAATCCCTATTTTTTCAAATAGTTTATATAACATTGGAGTTCTTTAAATGTTTGGTAGAATTCACATGTAAATCTATCTGGTCCTGGGAATTTTTTCTTAGGGAGTTGATTGATAGTTTGTTCTATTTCTTTTTCTGAGATGGGACTGTTTAGGATATTTACTTCTTCCTCTGTTAGTTTGGGCAAGCTGTATTTTTGGAGGTATTTTTCTATTTCATTTAAGTTGTCGAATTTATTGGCATAAAGTTGGGCAAAGTAACTCCTAATTATTGCTCTAATTTCCTCTTCGTTAGTGGCGAGTTCTCCCTTTTCATTTTTAAGACTAACAATTTGATTTTCCTCTTTCCTTTTTTTAATCAGATTTACTAAGGGTTTGTCTATTTTGTTGTTTTTTTCATAGAACCCACTCTTAGTTTTATTAATTAATTCTATAGTTTTTTTACTTTCAATTTTATTGATCTCTCCTTTTATTTTTAGAATTTCAAGTTTAGTGTTTCACTGGGGGTTTTTAATTTGTTCCTTTTCTAGCATTTTTAGTTGCAAACCCAATTCATTGACCTTCTCTTTCTCTATTTTATACAAATAGGCCTCTAGAGATATGAAATTTCCCCTTATTACCGCTTTGGCTGCATCCCATACATTTTGGTATGATGTCTCATTATTATCATTTTCTTGGGTGAAGTTATTAATTATGTCTATGATTTGCTGTTTCACCCAATCATTCTTTAGTATGAGATTATTTAGTTTCCAATTATTTTTTGGTCTACTTCCCCCTGGTTTTTTGTTGAATGTAATTTTCATTGCATCATGGTCTGAAAAGGATGCATTTACTATTTCTGCCTTACTGCATTTGAGTTTGAGGTTTTTATGTCCTAATATATGGTTAATTTTTGTATAGGTTCCATGAACTGCTGAAAAGAAAGTATATTCCTTTCTGTCTCCATTACATTTTCTCCAGAGATCTATCATATCTAACTTTTCTAATATTCTATTTACCTCTTTGACTTCTTTCTTATTTATTTTGTGGTTTGATTTATCTAATTCTGAGAGTGCAAGGTTAAGATCTCCCACTATTATAGTTTTACTGTCTATTTCTTCTTGCAGCTCTCTTAATTTCTCTTTTAAGAATTTAGATGCTACACCACTTGGTGCATATATGTTTAATATAGATAGTGCTTCATTATCCATGCTCCCCTTTATCAAGATATAGTGCCCTTCCTTATCTCTTTTAATTAGATCAATTTTTGCTTTAGCTTGATCTGAGATCAGGATGGCTACTCCTGCTTTTCTGACTTCACCTGAAGCATAGTAGATTTTGCTCCAACCTTTTACCTTTAACCTGCATGTATCTCCCCACTTCAGGTGTGTTTCCTGTAAACAACATATTGTAGGATTCTGGCTTTTAATCCATTCTGCTAACCGCTTCCTCTTTATGGGGGAGTTTACCCCGTTCACATTTATAGTTAGAATGACCAATTCTGTATTACTTGGCATCTTGTTAACCCCGGTTTACGCTTTTCTCCCTTCTTTCCCCTTTCCCCCCCCTTCCCAGTATTAAGCTTGTGAGCACCACTTGCTTCTCACAGCCCTCCCTTTTTACTATCCCTCCCCCCGCCTTAGAGTTCCTCCCCCTATCTTACCCCTTTCCCTCCCAGTTTCTGTATTCCCTTCCGCTTAGCTTATTCCTTCCCTTTTCACTTTTCCCTTCTCACTTTTCAATGAGGTGGGAGAAGTTTCACCATAGATTGAATATGTCTTAAGATTTTTCACTTAAAGCCAATTCTGAAGGCAGTAAGATACCCACTATATTCATTCCCCTCCATTCTTTCTCTCAGATATAATAGGTTTCCTATGCCTCTTCATGAGATGTACTACCCCCACTTTACCCTTTTTCTGGTACAATGTCCTTTCCACATCTACTTTCTAGAACAAGGTACACATGTATTCTTTATACATCTTTATAGCAGAAATATAGTTCCCAAGATTAACTTTTACCTTTTTAGATTTCTCTTGAGTCCTATATTTGTAGATCAAACCTTTTTGTTAAAAGTTCTGGCTTTTTCATCAAAAATAGGTGAAATTTGTTTATTTCGTTGAATGTCCATCTTCTTCCCTGGAAAAAGATGCTCATTCTAGCTGGGTAAGTTATTTTTGGTTGCATACCAAGTTCCTTAGCCTTTCGGAATATCATATTCCAGGCCCTTCAATCTTTTAATGTGGATGCTGCCAGATCCTGGGTGATCCTTATTGTGGCTCCTTGATACTTGAATTGGGTTTTTCTAGCCGCTTGCAATATTTTTTCCTTCGTCTGAAGGTTCTGGCATTTGTCCACTATATTCCTTGGTGTTTTGATTTTAGGATCCCTTTCAGTGGGTGATCGATGAATCCTTTCAATGTTTATTTTTTCCTCTGTTCCTATGACTTCTGGGCAGTTCTCTATGATAATTTCCTGGAAAATAGTGTCCAGGCTCTTTTTTTCATCATGTTTTTCTGGAAGTCCAATGATTCTCAGATTGTCTCTCCTGGATCTGTTTTCCAGGTCTGTTGTCTTCCCCAGAAGGTATTTCACATTCTTTTCCATTTTTTTGGATTTGCTTGACTGATTCTTCTTGTCTCCTCGAGTCATTCAATTCCACTTGTTCAATTCTGATTTTCAGTGAAGTATTTTCTTCACTCACTTTTTAAAAATCTTTTTCTAATTGTCCCATTGAGTTCTTTTGTTCTGTGGAATTTTTTTCCATTTTGCCAATTTTGTTTTCCGGTTCACCAATCCTATTTTTCAAGGATTTTACTTCTTTATCCACTCTCTCTTTAACTGACTTCTCCAGGCTCTTTTGCCAAGCCTCCCTCTCCTTTTCCCAAGCTTTCCTCTCCTTTTGCCAAGCCTCACTCTGCTTTCCCAATTTTTCTTCTAGCTCCCTTGTGAGAGCCTTTTTAATTACTTCTATGAGGATCATCTGTGCTGAGGAACAGATGGTCTCCTCCTTTGGGGATTCACCTGGGGACTGTCTGTTTTTAGTCTCCTCAGGATTTAGAGTCTGCTCTCTATCTGTATAGAAGCTGTCAAGGGTTAAAGTCCTCTTCAGTTTCTTGCTCATTCTGTCTAATAATCAAAGACAAACTACCAAAGAAAAACAGAAAAAACTGGAGTCTTTCTTTGGGGGAGGCTGGGTGTGTTACCGAGCTTCCTCTACAGACTGCGGGGGACAGCAGTGAGGCACTAGCAGGACTGTGCTGTGCCTGCGCTCTGAGATCCCAGAGCGTGCTGAGTCACTGTCGGGGGAGAAGGCGGGGGCGGCCAGGTCCCGAGAGACTCCAGCTGTTTGGGGTTGTATTCTTCACCCCCGGTGTTTTTAGCTTCTCTGCTGGGCTGCTGACTTGCTGCCAGAGCAAAGTATCCAAACCTGTAGCAAAGCTCTCCCCGCAGAGACGGCTGCGATCACTCCCCACCCCCTCTCCAGTCTGCTCCCGTGCTCTCACTGCCTCTGCCCTCAGCCTGCACCCGATCTAAAACCGTCCCAGCCCTCCAGTAAAGACAGACCTTTCTTGGCGAATCTCAAGGATGGCTTCTCTTGGTAACTATTTGTGGGTTTTTTTTCAGTCAAGCATTAATTCAGAGGCTTGTAATGAAATGGATAGTGAGAGAAAGCGTGGAGCTACACAGCTATGTGCCTCCTCTCCGCCATCTTCCTCCCATTACAATTTAAACCACCTTTTTTCGTCCTTAGCTTTCCTCACCAGCTAAAACTCATTTTGAGCTTAAGCACTCCTGACACTATTTTGACATATTTGGCATGTTCTTATATTCATCTTATGTTGGATGGCCTTGCTTCCTTGCTTTTATATATTTCTTTTCAAAATATAAGTTGATACCTGAACATCCACATAGGTCCTTTCAGATAAATCCCATTTTCCCTCCTCACTGGGATCACCATTTTTTACATCTTCAGAATTTTATTTTTTAATATATCCCATCCCTCCTAAACTGGCTTGTTCAGAAGATTTACTCCATAGGATCCTACTTATTTTCCTCTGGAAACTTTTAAAATTTGTTTTTTCTAGCTCTAGGGGACATGTCAGACTTTTTATTGATTTCTTCTCTTTTTTTAATCACAAACTCTAAAATGGTCTGATCACTCCTCCCAATGTACCTATAATTTCCAACCCAGCAATGAGTTCTTCCCTATTTGTGAGAACCAAGTGATTGCAATGCTATAAAAGATGACAAAAGAGAGAATATCCAAGAGATAGAATGGTCAACTGTTTAAAAAGTCTTGGAGAAGTCAAAAATGATGAGTACTTAATAAGGCCTATTAGAGTTCAAAATTAAGAAAATATTTAATAATAACTTTGGGGGAAAATAATCTTAATTGTGTGCTGAAGTCAGAGGCCAATATCTTCTTCATTTTGAAATTCAAAAGTGCTTGCTTGACTCCAAATTATCCAGATTCTAGTAGGGTTCAAACTGGACTATTTGCAGTCCAATCCTTCAAAAATTATATTCCTGAATCTAGAAGCACTTTCCACATGCTTTTGAACTTATTTGATATCCACTAAATTCAGCAATCAAGGAGTAGTTGAAAAGGGAACTGATTTTAAGTCAAGACAGAGAATTCAGATTCCCCTCTGATACACGATGATGTGGCAAGTCACTGAAGTCTCAATTTCTCATCTAACTCTCCTCCTTATTCCCTGACATCCTTTAAATTCTGATTAAAGCTTATGTTTTATAGAAAGCCATTCTTGACTCTACTTAAATCTAATGCTTCAATTCTTTTGATTGTTTCCAATTTATCTTACACACACATATTTATACATATATATGGATGTATATGTGTGTATATATATATATATATATATGTATATATATATGCATATATACACACACACATTTATCTGTGTGCATGTATGTACGTTTATATACATATATATATTTTTTTGTAAATAGTTCATTATATGTTGTCTCTCTCATTAGAATATGAGCTTTTTGGTTTTTTTCCTTTCTTTTTTTAAAGAAAGGAAAACTCCCAGAGTTTAGCAGAGGGCTTGATACCCATATAGCAGGTATTTAATAAATGTTTGTTAATTTGACTTAGATATTTCTCAATTGGCTATTTCCTTTTGATTTGACTAACAGAAGAACCCAGTTGTAAATGAACTGAAAAAAATTAACAAAAAAAAATTAAATTTAAAAATGCCCACCAGCTTAAAAGTTCCTAAAATAAATCTGTCAACAATGTTTTGGGGGTATCCATTATCTGAAGGATAGTCCCAGAATTGATGTCCCCAACATTAAAGAGTGCTGGGGGAACATAATACACAAATAAGAAGATTGAGAAGAAAGGCACAAATAAATATATAACACTGGAGATGTAAATTAATTACAAAATCTATTATGTATTAGTGGAAAGTACACAAATCAGGGATCAAAATTCAGTGGGATTGATCAGGACAGAGATCCTATAACAGCTCAATATTGGGACTGATTTTGAAGGAAGAAAGAGTACAGATCAGTAAGGAGGCTTGAAAGGTCTTCTAAGTATATTCAAAGACAAGGATGTAGCTATTCAGTTATCTGAAAAAAGGATGCCTATTAAGTTTAATACCCATTGTTAAAACATATAGCAGTCTAGGCACTCTGGTGTATACTCAGTGCAGATGCTGATCTTTAGTTTTTAATTAATAATACATGGCAGCAGTATCTGAGAGCTTATCTATAATTTATATATCTGTTTCAAAGTGTAGTCATTCAGGCATTATATATTCAGATAGAAAAGTCTTCCTCTTTTGTTTGAGGTTATTTTTTATAGGAAATATATTAAGATGTTATCATCTATCTGCAAAGAGGAATAGAGTGACTCTGAGTTTGACAATCCTCCAAGAGGAAGACATGCTCCGAATACCAATAGCTGGCAATAACAACTCCAGAGTTGCAAATAGAAAATTGATCAAGCATTTTCCCTCACTAGAGATGGATTTGAAAGAACAACATGCTTATTTATATGCCTGATGATTTATATCCAGGACCAAAAATAATTTGAGGGGGAAAATTAAATGAGAAAGACAGAAATATACATATACATATATATGTATATATATGTATATGTATATTTCTGTATACATATATATATATATATGTATATGTATATTTCTGTCTTTCTCATTTTTTTTGTTGGTTTTGCCTGAGAAAGCCATGAAATAGTTATCAGAATAGTTTACTCTTATAAAATCCTTCAACAAGGACTTTCTGTAAAAATTCAGTTTAACTTTGCTGTCCATTAACATTCAGAATAATCCTAACCAATATTGTCATTTATTTATTAGAATTATAGATCCAATAATATATTATTGCAAATTTATTTTTAAAAGGCTACATAGTGTAATGGTCTGAGGCTTGAGTTGATGCACTGAGGTCCCAAGCACGTGAGGCTAAAATAATAATTGGGCCATACTGTTGGAATCTTTACAAACTGTTAAGTCATTAGAGTTGATAGAGACAATAATTATCTAATTTATTATGGTTCAGTATGATTGATCTAATCCTATAAGGAAATGTTATGGGCCAGAAGAAACAAGGTACTAAGTAGAACTAATTGATACAATGCTTGTGTCACACCTTTACTCATTGGAGTTCACAAGTATGGGAAATTCACAAAGTAAACTTTGTAACTTTGTGAATTCACACCTCCCTTAGGTATGCCTCCAGAAGGAGGAGTCAACCTTTGGAAAATCATATATAAAGAGGCTCTTAGCTTTGGGTGAGTTAGTTATTTTGAGGGAGTTGAGCTGAATTTAGATTGAGAGGGAAGCATCAAGTGAGTTCAGCCAGAAGCCCTCTCTGAGTGAGGAGTTTTACTTCAGAACATTGACTGGGGTTGGAGAGGAGCACTCTCTCAGAAGCAAGACAGATTCAACTTGGTGCTGGCTCTGGAAACTGAAGAAAGCAAAGGCAGAAGCAAAGGATAAACCTGCAAGAGCTCTTAGAACCAAGCAGAGAGATAGGCCTCAATTAACTGGGCTATTTTGGAAGGAAAAAATAAGCATTTGCATTTTTACCAGCTGGCTGCATTTTGGGTGATTATTACTTTTAACTGAAACTAAGGCTGCCTCCAGAAAACCTCCCTGAGAAACCTGCTTGCTCCCAGAGAGAATCATCTTATATTATATTTTAAAGAAGAAAAACACCAACACCATACTCTATTAATATATATGCTTGGAGAAAGAATGGCCCCCGCCCACTCTTTGTGCAAGTCCTGATGTGTTGTATAGGAAATGACGATTTTGGTGGGTGGAAGCAGGGTAGTGGAAAGGGAAGCAGAAAGAGAGACTGCTGGCTGGTTTCTGACACAGCTGCTCACATTGCTATCATGACCGCCTTTCACCTGCAATCCCCCTTCACCTCTGCTAGCTGGCTTCCTGTTGCAGTTGCCCATATTGCTATCACAATCTTTTTTCACCTCTACTGAGAATAAAGATTGAAGATTTTTCTCTTAATCTGAATTCCTGACTCTGTCTGATTTTAAATATGTGGTCATCACAACATAGAAACATTTTATCTTTAATATGCTTTAGGTATTCCTTTTGGAGAGAGAGAGAGAGAGAGAGAGAGAGAGAGAGAGAGAGAGAGAGAGAGATAAGTCATGGTACAATCACAAAACTGAGGAATGAAGAGAAAGAGAAAGAAGCTCAGAGAAAGAGATGTAGAAATAAAAATGAATCCATCTAGCATGTAAACAACTAAATTTTCTTAATGTCCTCTAAATAATGACAAATATTATACCATTATCAGTACATATGAAAAACTTGAAAATTATTCAGTCACAAAGAATCTGGAATATTTGGAGATTAGAGTTGATTTTTTAAATGTATGTTTATGATAGGCACTATCAATGGACAGTCTACTAGATTTAGAATCAGATAGCCTGCACTCTATTCCAAAAGTCAACAAAATATTTTGGGATTAGAATTGAATTTTCAAATGTATTTTTATAATAGGCACTATCAATAGACAGTTTACTGGATTTGGAGTCAGATGGCCTGCGTTCTATTCCAAAAGTCAACATCTACTGATGATAACAGTAATAATGTAACTGTAGGTAAATGTCTTATATTCAAACAAATATGTATAGATAAATGATCTCTACATAAATTAATATATAAATACACACACACACATATATATACATATTTAAAGAAAATAGAGTAATCCATCAGATCACTAGGAAAAATATACATGAATAAAAATAAAGATCACAAATGACAAAATATAAATTTTTTATTATATTACAATTTAGAAGCTTCTGCCTTAACAAAATCAATATAATTAAAATAAGAGCAAGAATTGTAAAATAGAAAAAATCTTTGCATGTAATATTTCTGATAAAAATTAAATATCCAAGACATATAAGGAAATGACACAAATGTATGAGTTTGAGAATTATTTTTCAATTGAGAAGTGATCAAAATTCTGAGATGTTAATAAGAGAAAGTAATGAATAAAATGTTAATAAGGTGAATTACACTTAAAATAATATCCTACAAACATTTTTTTTTCTGGACAGTTTATTGTTAAACATTTGTCACATCCCTGTGAACAAGTATCATGTGATCTTGGAAAACAAATTAATGTTTTAATATTCTTTTTATATATATTCTATCACACAGAATTTTACTAATGATCATTTTAGATCTATGATTTACTTACTTATCTTTCTTTTACATGTGTAGTAATGCAAAACTTTTTCATAATAGTCATATCATAAAAGAAAACCTAGACAAAAAAAACTCAAGAAAAATAAAGTTCAAAAAATATGCTTCGATATGCATTCAGATATCATCAGTTCTTTCTCTGGGGATGGACAGTATTATCACAAGTCTTTCAGAGTTGTCTTGGATCATTGTATTGCTAAAAATAGCTAAGTTGTCCACAGTTTATCACAGCACAATATTGCTCTTTTCCCTTTACATCAGCTCATGTAAATCTTTCTGGGTTTCTCCCATAGCATCTTGTTCATTCTTTTTAATAGCACAATGGTATTCCATCATTCTCACCTCTTATAATTTTTGTCAGCCATTCTCCAATTAATGGGATTCCCTCAATTTCCAAACCTTCGTACCCAGAAAAAAACTACTATAAATGTGTGTGTGTGTGTGTGTGTGTGTGTGTATGTGTGTGCGCGCGCACATGTGTGTGTGTATTTATTATTTCTGGGATACAGACCTAGTAGTGGTATTGGTAGGTCAAAAAGTATGTTATGCAGCATTTTATAGTCTTTTGGACATAGTTTGAATTTGCTCTCCAGAATGATAGAATCAGTTCATAACTTCAACAATACATTAATGCCTCATTTTCACCATATCTTCTCCACCATTTATTATTTTCCTTTTCTGTTCTATTAGCCAATCTGATAGGTATGGAAAACTATTTCAGAGTGGTTTTAATTTGAATTTCTTTAATCAATAGTGAGTTAGAACATGTTTTCATATGACTATAGATGTCCTTAATTACTTCATCTGAAAACTGTTAATATATTTTGGTCATATATCAATTAGGGAATGGTTCTTATTTTCAAAAATTTGATTCAGTTTTCTATTTTTTTTTTTGAGAAATGAGGCTTATCAAAGATTTTGCTTCAATTTTTTTCACAGTTACTATTGCTAATTATATTTTATCTATCATATTTCCCTCCCTGTTTAATTCTATTCTCTTTACCCAATCCCTCCTCAAAAATATTTTATTTCTGACTGCTTCCCTACCCCAAGATATCCTTCCTTCTATAATTCCTTATCCCCTTCCTCTTTTACTTTTCTGTGGAGTAAGAAAAAAAATAAAAAACATCAGTCCTTTATATTCAATTCATATCTATACCCTCTGTCTATATATAGTTCTTTTTACTGTTCTAACAATGAGAAATTTCTTTTGTTACAAGTATTATCTTCCCATTTAAAAGTGTAAACAGTTTAACATTATTAAATCTCTTTTGATTTCCCTTTTCTGCTTACCTTTTTATTATTCTTTTGAGTCTTGTATTGTATTTTCTGTTCATCAAGAATGCTTTTAACTCCTCTATTTCATTGAATCCATTTTCCCTTTGAAGGACTATACTTAGTTTTTCTGAATAGTGTAATGCTGGAGAAACTGAGGCAAGATAGATATTAGAGAGTTTTAATATTTTATTTGAAAGGGAGAGATTGTGCTGGGGGCATGATGCCCCCACGGCTGATTTCAAAGCATCCAGCAGCTAATGTGTGCTTCCATGTACACATGGACTCCAAACTACCAGTGGATAGATAGAGGCAGGGGTGGAGTTAGAGCATTGAAAGCAGGAATGGACTATCAATCCAGTTCTGACAGAGTGGGGGGGTAGGGATGGCATTGGACATTCTGATAAATTGGGATCAAGAAGGACAATGACATGATGGGGGGTGAGTACCATAAATTCTTGAAGACTTAGGAAGAGCTAAGAGCCAGGAAGTCTGAACTCCCCCTTATCTTGACTTTACACATTTACAATTTATAACTTTAGAGTAACTAGTACTGAATTATATCAGTCTTAATGAACCTGGAGGGGAGCTTTGCAACTAAGGGGATTGAGGCAGAACAATTAAGGGAAACTCAGGCAGAACAATTTAGAGAGAAACTGAGACAGGACTATTAAGGAAACTGAGACAGGACCATTAGGGAAACTGAGGCAGGACAATAAAAGGAAACTGTGGCACAATAGGTGATTCTTCATTATAATCCTAACTCCTTTGCCCTGTGAATATCATATTCCAAGATCTTTGAAGCTTTAATGGCCCTTGACAAAAAAAGGTTCCCCATCCTGATGCAGAAACTGCTAAAATCTTGTGTTATTCTGATGTTTCTTTTTGGCTTCTTGAAACATTTTCTCCTTGATCTAGGAGCTTTTGCATTTGCCTGTAATATTCCTAATCATTTTAATTTGAGGATCTTTTCCAGGAAGTGATCAGTGGATTCTTTCAATGTCTATTTTAACTTCTGGTTCTAGAATATCAGGGCAGCTTTTCTTGATAATTTCCTGAAAGATTAAGTCTAGGATCTCTTTTTGATCATGACTTTCAGGGAGGCCAATAATTTTTTTTTTCAGTTGTCTCTTCTAGCTATATTTTCCAGGTCAATTCCTTTTCCAGGGAGATATTTCACATTGTCTTCTATTTTCTTAGAGTTTAATCTATGAGATGAATTCTGTGGAAAAGTGTTTCATAAGTCATTATATTACAAATATTCTTACTATTCTGGTGTATATTCTGGTATTCTGGTAAGTTCTGGTAATATTCTGGTGTATTCTGGTAAGTTCAAATGAACTTCTAGGGAAAGCTAGGTGACATCATAGTGCATAGAATGTTAGGCCTGGAATTAGGAAGAATCCTCTTTCTGAGTTCAAAACTGGGCTCAGACACTTACTAGCTGCATGATCCCATGGCATATTATTTAATTCTGCATGCCTCGGTTTTCTTTTCTGAAAAATTACTTAAATGGTTTCATAAAAGAATTTAAAACAAATTTAAAAAATGAGGAAACAACTGAATTTCTGGGAGATTTATATCTGATTTTCTATGGATTGTAGATTTGCTTTAAGAAGAAATATAAATGCTGTGTTCACCCTGTGACACATGATAGTTGTGGTAAACGCTCTTCCCCTCTTTTAGTTTTTGACCCAATGCTGAGGCCAAATTCATAGAACTTGTCAAGCATACAAGAATAATGAGTTACACCCATAGTTGTAACAAATTATCTAGACTTCTCTTCCTGTTGCAATTTTCCTCTGACCACTTCCTGCTATTATCTCCCAGTTTCAACTTCTTAACTTACACTTGACCATCTCACTTTTATTTAATTATATATAAAAGAACATTGTAAAATTTGTGTCTGGAAAATAAACTAATATTCATGCCTCATATAGTTACTAAGTGTTCCATCAATCCCAGATAAATTATATATCCATTATGGACCTCTGGATCTCGTTTCCACATGAGAAGAGCAGACTCAAGTCCCTTCCAGTTCTAATTACAAGTCTATGACCTCCATTACTTGATAGCAAATTCCATATTTTTCAGATGAAGACTTTTATTACTACAAGAGACTCTCCATTTTTTTTACGGTATTTGTTATAGAAGTGGGTAGAATTCCTATGCTTTTGAGAAAAGACTGAGATCAATGTACTTGCTTTTTACATTTTTCTCTTATTAAAAAATTGTGAACGTAATTATCATCAAATACTAATATTTCAATATACAAAAATATGTTTTATTTTGCAGCTGAGATATGCATGAGGAATTTAGTGATGTGGACAATGATAATTTTAGACATAACTATAATATAGTTGAAGAAAACAGACTGTTATGTATGTGAAACAGGAAAATCAAATATGTCACTTTTCTAAACTTCAGTTTCTTCAAGGATTGGACTAAATTATATGTGTACAAACATATATTTAATTATGTGCATAAATGTGTATATGCATATAAATATAACTTTATAATATATGCATGCACATACTATCTGTCTCTATTTATAAACATAGAAAGACACACACACACACACACACATATATATATAATTCTAGGAATCTTTCACTTTTTTTTTCTTAAGTGACTTGTGATTTTATTGATATGGGTAATCTCAAGCTAGGAAGCTCCTTCTATCACTTCAAGTTGTTTAATACTCTGCCATTTACAATTTTATAGATTGTCTACTGGCATTGAAATATAACTGAATTGCCCGGTGTTACATAGTATGTGTTAGAGGTGAGATCTTACTAATTCTGAGCCTGGACTTTTACCCATTATGAAACAGTGCACTAAAATTAAAAATAGCTTGGCAAAAAAGATTTATGAAAAAAAGAGTCCTATTTAATGATGGTTTAATGATCCCACCCTATCCATAATGTTCAGTAGTTTCCCAGTGTCTATAAGAAAAAGTCCAAAATCTTTCTGAATTATGACTCATGTAAGTTCTGACAATCTTTATCCTAATTCCCATCCTCATAGTCAAATTTCAGGTACTAAAGCAAGGCTAGCTATATCTCATCCTCACCAACAAAAAGTCAGGGTTGATTTTTTTTTTTTTAAAAAAGAAGAATAGTTTTTTTTTTAATACACAAAAAGATAATTTTCAACATGAACTCTTTCAAAATCTTGTGTTCCAAAATTTTCTCCCTCCCTCCACATCTCTCCCCTACTCTGGGAGGGAGTAATCCAATCAAGTAATTGAATCAAGTAATCCAATATGGGTTAAAGGCATGTAATTCTCACAAATATATTTCCATATTTATCATGATGCACGAGAAAAATCAGATCAAAAGGAAAAAAATGAAAAAAAAAAAAAAACAAGCAAGCAAACAACAAAAAATGTGAAAATATTTTGTTGTGATCCACATTTAATCCCCATAGTTCTTTCTCTGGAATCAGATGGCTCTCTCCATCACAAGTTTATTGGAATTGGCCTGAATTACTTTTACCAAATGTACCTTCCCAAAAAAATTATCAGTTGAGATTTTTAATCAGTTAACCTCAACTTATTTTTCTTAGAAAAGTGGTGTTTGCTCATTTGCTACAACAGTTGGATTAGTAGGAACAATCCAATCATTCTGCCTCCTTCCCCTCAAAAATCTGATATATATTACCACAAAGAAAGAAAGATGAGGGAAAACTCAAAGCAAGCTTAAACAATACACATTACAAAGAAATAACCAACTCACAGATCCTACTGTTGGAAACCCTTTTCCCTCTTTGTAGGGTGCTTAAGAAGTTTCTTTTGAGTATGGTATATTTTCATTGACGGGCTCCTTATAGAGCCATCACTTTACTTTTAGTTTATCTTTGGCTTTCGATGGAATCCCTTAGTTCAACAAGTCCATGGATACCACTAGGATAACAGATGGGAATATGGTACCAAGTTCCAACATCTTCTAAAGCCTTTAGAAATCAAAACATTTTTCTTCAAGTCAAAGGGATTTGGTTAAGACTATTTCTTCCTTTACTCTGACCCTGTTAGTTCTTTCTTAGGAGTTTTACTGGAACTCCAAATTCTCAAAAAAATTTAATCCCAACATCCAGAAGTCATTCCAATACCAGACACTTTTTAAAATTAACTCAAATCTATGACTAAGATTAATTAGATTTTTGGCTGATTATTTTGAGATGAGCCTACTTGACTGAATCAATCAATCCACACCCTTCTTAAAAAATAAAACAAATCAACATCCTTCTCTCATTTAAGGCTATCTATTATATATTTCTAACTTGGATCTCCTAAAATATATCTGCTTAAGCTCCGATATTGATATTAAAGAATCAGAGGATTTCTCTCTCTCTCTCTCTCTTTCTCTCTCTCTCTCTCTTTTTCTCTCTCTCTCTCCCATGTCTGTCAGTCTATCTCTGTTTCTGTATTTGTATGTCTCTGTCTCTCCCCGCTGTCTCTCTCTATTACACCTCCCTTTTCTCTTCTTTTTGCCTTTTCCCCATCATAGAAAAAAAGAGGGGTGGAGGCTATGCTCATTAGTACCAACCACCATACTCACAGCAACTGCCATTCACAACTGAATTGTTCAGTAATTTTTAAGAAATCTAAGGTTGTAATCATTAGTTTCATAACTACACATGCAGGACCATAGTGTAACAGCCTTGCAATGTTATCTGTATACCTGAATAACTAATTTACTAACTTTTATCCCTGATGAAATTAAGTATTTGAAATGAGCATGGTGATTAGAATGTAGGGTTATGGTTCTGTAATAAGGAAAGCTGTTCTAAATGCCTAACTCCCTCAAATTGTGGATAACTTCACAAAATTTGACACCTTCTTGATGGTTGTTTGAATTCAGAGCTAGCAAGTAGTACATTAGTGATTAAAAGGAATAACCTTCTTGGCTCCAAATAGGCTAGCCAACTGAGTGGGTCCTCAGCTCATGAATACCCATCATAAAATGAAATAATGACTTGTGGTTTTAAAGTTTATTTTCTTAGGAATGAACACATTTTATTAGAAGAGTATTGAATTTAAAATCAGAAAGGAAGCAACATTAATAACAGTAGAAGAAACTAAGAGCTTGCAAAGGGAACTGAGGAAACAACTCTTCAATTGTGACAACAGAGGTGGCAGGAGTGAAAGGTTTTAGCTCTCCATTTACTGAAAAATAAAAATATCATGAGGGCTTTTCTAATCTCCAAAGAATTAAGTAATAACATTGAAACAGTCAATATGTTATTAGGGGGTAACAAGGATTACAAAGAATTAAGTCAATGAAGTCAATCCAAGAGTTTGATATATTAAGAACAAAGAAAGCTCTATTTTTTCCCCCATCCATTCTGTAACCAAGGTAGAATCAGAAACACACTATTATATGCACACTGCTGATGGAATTCTAAAAGAGAGAAAAAGCCTTCTCAATGTGAAAGATACCGAGAGTATCTTGCCTACAAGAAAATGTCAACTCAGAGTAACCCACTATTTTAAATCAGTAAGCAGAGTAAAAAGAGAAAAAAATATGTTTGAAACTAAGAAAGTCTAGAAGATATCTTACCCACAGGAATCAGAGTAAGCACCAGTAACATATTTTATCTATCACCTTTTCTTTGGGTTTCTATTTCTTCAACAAATTTTCTCCCTTTTGGGTAGAAAAGAAGTAGAAATGGTATGAGATAGCCTCAAAATTCTAATTAATTATTTGGTTAACTTTCACCTAAATTGAAAGATATATGAGTCCATGGATTATGTTGTGGTTAAGTCCCTAATACAGAGTTTGAGTTTAAACTCAGAGATTAAGGAACAGTTAATAGCAAATTTATTGATTAGAATGCTATCTGCATATCAATTGTCAGTGAGGATCATTTATCATAACTTTAGTTTTAAAAAAATCCTTTTAAAGAACTCTTGTTTTGAGGAAATTGTGAAAATGGGCTTCTACTAATAAAAGAACCAGCAATTCATAAATCTTGAAAAATCCAAGTACTTCATCTTTTATGGAGAAGTAATAATGACAGCAATAAATTGAAATGTCTTCATACATCGATGTTCTTAATTGTATATCCCATATATTTGACCTAAGTATGCTTGCTCATGCTTATTTTCTGCACTAATCCAAGATCAGACATTATTAATTTAGGCTAAAATTAATCTCAGATTAAATATATGTATGTGTGTAGATACATATAAATATTATATATACATAAAGATATGTACACATATACATACAGATATAATTACACTTATATACATACACACATACACATATATTCACACACATACACACACAGATGAGATGTAATGGAAAGTGCACTGGTTGAGAATCATGGGACTAAAGTTATAATTTCAGGTCTGACCCCAAAAAGCTAAATGATCATGAAAGTAGATGCTGCAGTGAATAAATTTCTGGATTTGGAGTCAAGAATACCTGAGTTCAAAGTCAGTCTTAAATAATGATTAGCTGTATAACCCTGGAAAAAACATTGCCTCAATGTCCTCATCTGTAAAATGGAAATAATAATATACTACTTTGTGGGGTTGTTGTGGAGATCATTGGGATAACATATTTAAAATATTTTGCAAATCTTAAAGTGCTATATAAATGCTAGCCATGATAATAACCATAATTCTTTCCTGGTCTCAATTTCCTCATTTAGGTTGAACTTGAAATTCTGAGATCTCTCTCAACACCAGTGTTATACATAATATTTTAAAGTTTACAATTCTTAGGTTCTCATAAGAATATTAGACTTGACTTCAAGTGATCTGGGTTTGAGTCCCAACTATGATAGTTGATAGCTTTATGAGGCTCTGCAGACTTCTTGATTTTACATGAGAAATGGAATTTACATTTTTTAAAAGTTGTTACCTCATATAAGCTTTCTTTTGAGATAGGACTACAGCATCTTTGAGATACTAGATGTATCTCAAATATATTCTAGTCCAGTTCTTTCATTTTACAAATGAAGTGACTGAGATTAAGAAAAGATTAAGATTTGCCCAGTGTCATGTAGGTATAAGATCTTGGATTTTTACCCAGATCTTCTAACTCCAGTGTTAGTGTGTTTTTTTTCTATTTTGCCACACATATCAAAACAGAAGATTATTGTTTTGTTTTGTTTTGTTTTGAATTTGTTTCACCAAATATATGAAAACATAGTTTTCAATATTTAACTTTTCAAAAGCTTGTGTTGCAACTTGTTTCTCTTCACTTTCCCTCACCCCATCCCATAGAGGAAGCAATCCAATATAGGTTAAACACATGCAGTTCTTCTCAACATTTTTCCATATTGATAATGCAGTGTAAGAAAAATCAGATCAAAAGGTAAAAGGAAAAAACCACAAGAAAATAAACAAAACAACAACAAAAATAAGGTACAAATACTATGCTATGATCCACATTCAATCTCTATAGTTCTCTCTCTGCGTGTTGATGGCTCTTTCCATCACAAGTCTATTGGAATCCCATTGAATTGCTTCATTATTGAAAAGAGCCAAGTCCAGTTGATCATCACATGAATTTTTAACAACTAATGCCAGTTGAGCTCAATTACAACATAATACAAGTTGGATAAAATATGTTCCACATGAGAATAAAAATAATATAAGCTCTTTGCGGGCAGTGCAGGAAATAGTTTTTGTTAGACTTAACTAGCAGGTGTTATCCAATGACTGGAGGCAGTGTGCAGTAAAGGGGAGTAGTTTCACCAAATCAGGATGAAGTTCTGACATCTTTGACTGTTTCATACTGCCACAGATCACTTAAATTCACAGTGTTCTTAACAATACTTTTTAAGACTTAAGACTCAGTTAAGGAGACAGGATTGTCATTCTGGAGAGCAATTTGAATTATGTCCAAGGGATTATAAAGTTGTGCATGCCCTTTGATCCAGCAATGTTTCTATTGGGTCTATATCCTAAAGAAATCACAAAAGAGGGAAAAGACCCACATGCACACAAAAAATATTTGTAGCAGCCCATTTTGTGGTGGCAAGGAACTGGAAACTGAGTATATGTCTATCAGTTGGGGAATAACTGAAAAAGTCATGTTATATGAATATAATGAAATATTATTGTTCTATAAGAAAAGATGAGCAGGCTGATTTTAGAAAAGTCTGGAAAAACTTACATGAATTGTTGCTGAATGAAGTGAGCAGATCCAGGAGAACATTACACACTGCAACAATAAGATAATGTGGTGATCAACTGTGATGAACTTAACTCTTTTCAACAATGAAGTGAGGTAATTCAAAGCAACTCCAATATATTTGGGATGGAAAGTACCATCTGCTTCCAAAAAGAACTATAAAGACTGAATGTAGAACAAAGCATAGTATTTTTATCTTGTTGTTGTTGTTGTTATTGTTATTTGTTTGCTTGGATTTTTTTTTCTTTCTTGTGGTTTATTTCCTTTCAATTTAATTTTTTTCCCACAGTATAACAAATATGAAAATATATTTATAAGAACTACATATGTTCAATTTATATTGGATTGTTTGCTGTCTTGGGAGGGGCAATGGAGGAGGGGGGAAGAAAATTTTGGAATGCAAATTTTATAAAGGTAAATGTTGAAAACTACATTTGCATATATTTGGAAAAAGTAAAATGTTATTTTTTAAACAAGGAGGCAAGGTTGTATAATAGATAATGACTGGAATATAGGGTGAGGAAGACCTGGATAAGGATCCTGATTCAGACACTTCCTAACTGTGCAATTTAGTCTTTTTGGACTTATTGACTCATATCTATCTCACATCTAACTTTCAATTTCTTATTCTCTAAATTGTAGGTAAAAATTGCATTCATAGAAGAATCCCTATACTGTTGACTGGTTAGGTTAAAATTTGTTCAGTTGTTTGTTTTTAATAGAGCAACTAATATAATATCTTGCCACAATAGGTGGTTAAGAAATGTTTGCTGATTTATTTTTTTCTTTATAAAAAACATTTTCTTGCTTAACAAGCACTTAAGTTCTTTCCTGCCAATCCAACCAGAAAAGAATTTTTTTTAAAGTCCATATAATTAATAGGCATAGTCAAGCAAAAGAAATTCTGATTTTGACAATTCCAAAAATGTGTGCCTCATTATATCTATTTATTTCATCATTTCTTTTCAAGTAGGTAGGTAAATTCTTTATCATCAATCCTATGCAATCATGTATAATCACTTAATTGATCCCATTTCTTAAGTCCTTCAAAGTTTTTTGTCTTTACAATGTGTTGCTATAGCATGGATTATTCTCTTGATTATGTAAAATGTTGTTCTATATCAGTTCATAGAAGTCTCCCAATTTCTCTGAAACTGTCTTTTATCATTTCTTATAGAATATTATTATATTCTATTAGAATCATATGCCACAATTATTTCAGCCATTGTTACCAATGATGGGTACCTTTTTAAGTTTCTAATTATTTGTTACCACAAAAGACTAGCTTTCAATATATTTGTCTACCTCTTATATTTTCTTATTCTTTTATTACTTTAAGGTTATAGGCCTAATAGTGATATCACTGAGTTGAAGGATGTGTATATTTTAGTAGTTGTGAAAAATTGCAAATTGCTTTCTAGAATAGTTATACCATTTCATAACTCCAACACTTTATTTTTTTTAATTTTATGTACACATATCATTAAGAAAGGCAAAATACATAGGGACTAGAGGCGCTGGCTTCAGAACTAATAAAATCTGTGTGGGAAGAATCCTGAATAAGTCATTTAACCTCTAAATGTTCTAGACAATTCTCTAATTCTCTAAAAACTGAGTTTCATAGGAGATAAAGAGTTGGATTGGTAGAGGATATTTCTTTTTTGTTAAACTTTTTATTTTCAAAACATATGCATAATTTTCAACATTCATCCTTGCAAAACCTTGTGTTGTAATTTTTGTCCCTCCCTTCCATTCATTCCATCCCCTAGACAGCAAGGAATCCAATAACTATTAAATATATGCAATTCTTCTATACATACTTCCACAATTATCTTGTTGCACAAGAAAAATCAGATGAAAAAGAAAAAAATAATGTAAAACAAAACAAAATGCAAGCAAACAACAACAAAAGTGAAAATACTATACTCAGTCTCCTCAATCATCTCTCTGGGTACTTCATTACAAAACCATTGGAACTGGTCTGAATCATCTCATTGTTGAAAAGAGTCAAGTCCATCAGAATTGATCAAGGTATAATCTTGCTGTTGCTGTGTGCAATGATCTCCTGGCTTTACTCACTTCATTTAGCATCAGTTCATGTAAATCTCACCAAACCTCTCTAAAATCATTCTGCTAATCATTTCTTATAGAACAATAATATTCCATAACATTCATAAGCCATTTAGCCATTCTCCAATGGATGGCCAGTTTCCAATTTCTTGTCATTAAAAAGAGGGTTGCCACAAACATTTTTGCACGTGGAGGTCCTTTTTCCTCCTTTATGATCTCTTTGGGATACAGGCCTAATAGAAACACAGTTTGATAAGCCTTTGGGCATAATTCCAAATTGATCTTCAGAATGGTTAAAAGTGTTCACAACTCCACCAATAATGTATTACTGTCCCAGTTTTCTCACATTCCTTCCAACATTCGTCATTATCTTTTCCTGCCATGTTAACAATCTAAGAGGTGTGTAGTGGTAAGTAGAGGATATTTCTTGATCTGGAAGGAGCTTAGACCAAGGAAATCATAAACACACAGGGTTCCCTTTCACCTCAAATGCATTGTCATCCCTGATAAAATATTAGCAGAGGGCAGAGTCTAATCATGTTTTGCCTTGTTGGGTTTTGTAGCCACAGGAATTTAATAGGTTCGGAAGGGACCTATTCTAACTGCCCCAGTTTTTAGATAATGATCTGAGGCCCGAATGAATGAAATGACCTTCCCAATGTAGCATAAGTAATAAATGGCAGAGCCTGAAATAGAGCTCCGGTCCCAGGATCCCCAAATTTAGCAGAAAACAAAAGACTTAATAAAGGTAGAAAGACGACCCAAGTGCAGAATGGTAAAGCAGAGAAAGAAGAAACCTGTGGAAGGAAGAGAGAAGGAGGAAGGTGCTTTGAGTGGGAGGTGTAGGATGCCTGGTCAGGGTCCGGGGAAGTTTCACTTCTGCAAAGATAGAGGCACAGCGGATCTGAGAGGGCCCGAAGCGCTGGGGCTGAGCTTCCGGAGAAGTCAGCGGCCGGCCTGGGGGCCCAGCGGGGCTGGGGGTGGAGCGCAGCACTGCTGAGCGCAAAGAGAAGCGCTTTCTAGGCCGTCGCGCAGTTCTTTCTCACCGTTCCCACGGCTTCAGGAGATACCAGTGCAGGTTCCCACTCCCTAAACACCGCTCCAGCGCATCGCAGCGCTGTGTTGTGCGGCGCTCCGCTCCAAGAGAAGCCGGACAGCAGCATGGAGCCCTCAGGTGGGTTCGTGGGCATTCCAAAGAGCGCAAGAAATGGAAGCTCAACCATCCGGGTTAGAGGCAGTTTGGGGGGTCGATTACCTCATCCTGGCATTGCTCTAAGTCTGAGCTCAACTAGGTGTGGAAGTGATCTAAACAGGGAATGATCAGATCCTTGTCTTTGATCCTTTTGGCACGGAAAACAGAGAACTATGCTCGGCACATAGTATGCTCTTTATAAAGGCCAGGTGGTCCATTGATTGATTGTAATACATATTCCGTAGATTGGCAGTGTGATTCTGATTTCCAAGACGTTCAACACAATCTTAGAATGATGTTTGGAGAATTATGAGGCATAAGACTTTATGCTAGATCTTTCCTTTCCCCACGAATACCAAAATATGATATATTAGAGTTCTTCTCCCTCTTCCCCCGTTCTTTCCTCCCTCTTCTCCTCCCCCTCAATTACCTTAGTAGAGAAAATTGATGAGAGGGGGAAAAAAATCCTATAAATAAAATCGCTTCCATCTTCTAGATCTTTGGTGAAGCAGCAAGGAGCACTACTCTTAAAACAAGGGAAGAGATGAGGTTATTGCCAAAGTTCAGTTCTTTGTGAACTGAGTCAACAATTTCTTGAAACTGAATAGAAATTATGAAAGGGAGAGGACGTGAATCTTCACTAAAACAAGTCAAGGATGAATTGAAATTCAACATGTGAATTAGATTTGTGAATTAGATGAGGATATTTATAACAACTTTATTATTAATATTCTACAGTAATATTAATAATAAATTATTATTTAGACTTGTGCCATATACACAAAAAGGATGTTGTCTCCTTTGAGGGATGCCTTGAGTATCAGTTAGAAGGAAACTTTTTCTCCAGAGTTGAAGGTCTTGCTCCATTGAGATTTCCCATATTCTTTAATGATCTCTGGGACCTAAATAGTGTCACAGTTCCCACATACAGCTTGACTGAGACAAATATTCTTTAAGATTAAGTTGCCTGAAGAAATATCCTGCTGTGAAAAGCAACCATTTCTTTCTGGAGAAATTAGATTAACTTTCTAGATCTTTGAAACTCAATATTTCTACTCATTTGGGGTTTAAAAGATTTGCTTTTGATTTTTTTCCTCCTTTGTTAATTTTTAAGAATACTTAATTGAAAAGTAGTTGTAAGATTGTTCTATAATTTGAATTGAAACATTTCATAGTATCATATATCTAGATGTGGACAGATTTCAAAGGACAGATTCCTTCATGGAAAGATGGAAAATAAGCAATAATGATAGTTAATATTGATGTGGTATTTTAAGGTGTGCAAGACATTTTAATATATGTTATCCAATTTATGATCTCTACAGCAACCCTGTGAGGTAGGAGCTTTAATTATCCCCATTTGGCCAGATCATTATGAAATATCCTTACTTAATTATTAAGAGTTTTTGAAATTTGGTTTTTGAGATTTTGAAATTTGAAATCAGGCCCTCAGGACCAACATTTTATCAACATAAATATCACATAGCACTCTCTAACCAAGTTCTGTTGAAGGGGGAAATGGAAGAAAAACGAAATGCACAAATACTGTTTGTTTTAATATAAGTTGTAATTCTTTAAAACTTTCTATGACTTTGTGATTCTAGGTGCAGAGCAATGCATACCTCAACCATGAATGGCCATACTCATGAACCTTGAGCTTCTATATGCTTTGCTTTAGAAACTTGCTCAAGGAAAAAAAAAAGGAATTTAATTTAACTTAGGCAGGTTGTGGCACAGTAAATAGTATGACAGTCTTGGAGTCAGGTGAAATTGAGTTTAAATATGACCTCAGACACTAACTATATGAGTCTGACCAAGTCAATTAACCTTGTTTGCCTCAGTTTAGTTATGTGTTAAATGATCTGAAAAAGAAAATGGCCAATTGCTTCAATATCTTTGCCAAGAAAACCCCAAATGGAGGTCATAAAGAATGGAACACCTTTGAACAACAACAGAATTTGGTTCAGGCAGCTTCCTTGACCAAATTAGGCAAAGCATTATCAAGCTTCCATTTCATTTAATGTCAAAGGAATGCTTTGAAGCCCCTGATTCTTTCAAAAAGTACTAGAGGGATTTGAATTAAATTTTGTTTTGTGTTTCTTACATCACTCCCACATATTTTTCCTCCATCCTTTTTTTCTCAAAATGGTGATATGTTAACTGCTTCAGTAACTTCCTTATTTGGCTGATATTTTAGCCAAACATCCTCATGTGATCTGTATCCTGAATATTCATACAGAATCCCTTATTTGAATCTTATATTCTTCTAGGAGATAATTTATTTAAATTAATTCTTTCCTCTTATTCTTCTTCTGAGGCATACATTGACCTTCAAAAATAGTCTAAATTGTCCTTTTTTTCAAAATAATGGTCAGTCTAAGAAATATTTTGTTTTCCATTATCCAACTATCAACAATCCTTTTAACTCATACAAGAGAAATCTTGCAGGACAATCATTAAGCAATAAATAAAGCCTTTCTTAGACAAATTTATTATTTTTCTAATACTATGTTGCTGATTTCTGATGAACATTTCATGTATATAATTATCAATGATATGTCATTCTTACTAATTACTTAGTACTGTATTAAAGAGAGGAGAAAAGATAGACTCTTTGTCCCAAGTGAATTTAAAATGTATACATGCAGTATGATGGATGAACATTTGGACACATATAAGAGAGTTAGAAATGAAATCTTTTTGAACTATAGATATCAGACTCATTGTCCTAATGTATATGTTCCCTCATTTGGCTAATGCCATCACTATGGGAAATAATGAATTTTGCTTGAGTTGACTATTTTGTTTATTTCATTGATTCTGTATTTCTTCTTTAGAAGGATCTATTAGTCCATCAAAATGAGAGTTTCTTGAGTCCAAAGTGGTACATTTGATTTTGTTTATTCTTTTATCCAGTGGCTAATTCTAATGGTTAAATAAAGTATCTATTTAAGAATAAAAGTATAAACACAAAGACAGAGTGCTAATTTTCTGGTTCCTGCTGGCCATTACCAATTGGCTTCTACCATAGCATTAAGCTTTTTCAGAATCTTATTTCAATGAGTTATTATAATATCAAGAAGTTGAACCCTATATAAACCAGTTAAGTTTTTATCTTTTCTACAATCAGTGAACTATAGCCTTAAGATAATCATTCATCTTACAGATATATATCCTTATGCATCTAAGATATTAGGAGAAAAAAAGTCTCCATGGGTCAATCTAAATCTAGGACTAAATCCTAACTAAGCATTGGTCATGCTGCTGCTTCATCCTGAGACAATATTTTAAAGTCCAATGGAGTTTTCATTTGTTTGTTTGTTTAGTTGGCTGATTTTTTTGCATTTTGTTCTTCCCCTTTCTCTCCTCCTTCTCCTTCTTTTTCTTATGATTTTCTATTGAATTTTCTCTAGATCTGTCACTCATTCTGCCATCTTGGAGTTACAAATGAAGAAAGCAAAAAAGTCTTTTCCCTGAAGGGTCTGACAGCCTAATGGGGGAATCTTATCAGATATCTTATTTTTTATCACTTTTTTCTGAGATAATTGAGGTTAAGTGACTTGCCCAGGGTCACATAGCTAGGCAGTATTAAATGTCTGAGGTCAAATTTGAACTCAGGTCCTCTTGACTTGAGGGGCTGGTTCTCTATCCAGTGTGCCACCTGCCTGCCCCAGATATCTTATTTTTGTCAGATCTCTTATGTTAAATTTATCCTCAGTAAGGTTAAAACTTAGAAATGCCTCAATATTTTAATTTCAAAGTTCATCTGTCTATTGAAAAGAATTGGAAATTTGTGGAATGGCCATTAATTGGAGAATAGCAATATGATATATGATTGGGAAAGTATATTACTGTATTAAAAGAAATGATGGGGAGATAGTTTCAGAAAAAATTGACAAGACTTATGTGAATTGATGCAAAATGAAACAAAAGAACTAGAAAAAAATATACATAGCAATAGCATTATAGTAACAATAACAAAATGTAAAAGAATTAATTTCTCTATTCAACAAAATGATCTGTGATAGTTCTAAAAAAATCATGATAAAAATGTTATCCACTTCTGGAGAAAGAACTAATGAACTCTACATGTAGATTGAATTATTTTTTCATTTTCTTTATCCTCATTGTTTTGTTTTGTTTTGTAACATAGCTCATATGGAAACATAGCATGACTTCACATATTAATTGGGAATTACATTAGTTGCCTTCTCAAAGTAAGGGGTAGAGAAAAATTGGAATTGAAAATAATTAAAGAAAAAATTCACTACTAATGGTAATATTTCATATTTAACAAAGGCTATAGAGAGTAGTGTTTCCTCAAACTTTCTAATCAGAAAGAGGGGAAACCTCATTACTAATTTCCATCTTTTTAAAGATAGCATTGCTTGAAGTCAATAACATCAAATGTTTGTAAAGGATGGTGCTATGATTTTAAGACTATCTTTACTTTTTTAAACTAATTTGAGAGAAAGGTTTTAGGGGAAAGGTTATTGAGATTTCACTTTAGGAAAGTTTAGAAGAGGAATGAGTTCTATTTTGCACATATTGAATTTGAAATATCTACAAAAGATCAATTTGGAAATGTCTAGTAGGTTATGAGTGATAGGAGATTTGAGTTTAGGAGACCAGTGCTAAACATATTAGACTTTTGGCTCATAATTATCACTGAATTCATGAAAGCTAATGAAGTCACTAAGTAAGAAAGTATAGGAAAAAAATAGAAGAGGACTCAGGATAGAACTCTGTATATTCCCACAGTAAGTGGACATAAAATGAATAGATCTTGAAATCATGGATCCCCTCATTACTGAAAATTTGATGGAGCTGTTCAGTCTTACATCCATTATGGTAATAGTTACTTTAAAAAAGTTTTAACTTTTATATAACATTGGAAGCCTTTAAGTTATTCTAATGAATTAACAAGCATTTATAAAGAGCCTAGTATGAGCTGGAGGGGAAAAACATGACAAACTACTCCAGTATCTTTGTTAAGAAAACTTCTAATAGGATCATGAATACTTGGACAAGACTGAAATAATGAAACAACTATGTTCAGGCATTGTTTAAACTATTAGTACATAATCAGAAAAAATGAAGTAATCTCTAACCTTATGTAGCTTACATTTTATTGACAAAGATATGTTCACAATTGGAGGGATGTATGTTTGTGGATGTATGTGTGTAGAAATCTATCTCATCCTCTTAGGAAGTAGGAAGGGGGTGGGGAAAGAGAAGAAGGAAGAAGATTACAAGGGAGGGTAGATTGGCAGAGACAGTATTCAGAAACAAGATATTTTGAGGGGGAATTTTTGAGAGGGGGAAGGTTAGAAAGAGGAAGAAGAGAATAAATAAACAGGAGGGAAATAAGATGGAAAGGATATAGGAATAGGATGAATTCACTCATAAAATGGAAGCAAATAATAAAATGAACTAGAAATCAGGATCCTATAATATGTTGTTTATGAAAAACAAACTGGAAGCAGGGAGAGACACACAGAGTAAAAACAAGGTAAGGGGCTCCTGGAGCAAAATTTATTATGCTTTAGCTGAAGGAAAAAGAAAAAAGCAGAAAAAATGCACCTTTTTCTCAGTGACATATTGACACTTTCAAATATTTACCATGTGCTAGAGAAGAAAATCCCCCTAACCAAATGCAGCAGAGCAGAAATATTAAACTTGTCCTTTTCAGATCATAATGAAATAAAATTTTCCTCAATAAAGGATGATACAAAAATATATTAAAATTAATTGTAAACTAAATAATCTAACTCTAAAAATGAGTAGGCAAAGAGCAAATCATAGAAATAATCAATAATTTCATTAAAGAGAATGACAACAGTGATATAAAGTACCAAAATTTATGGTATGTTGTAGAGAGCCAGAACTCTGGAGAAGTACACTTGAAACAAGCTGTTAACTCACTGGAATTGATAATACAGTGATTATCTAGTTTACATATACTTAGTACTTAGCATGGTGAGGTAATAGTTCTACAATTGATGTAATTGTAATAGAATATTTAAACTGAGGACAAAGTCAGCCACAGAGATTCCATCTTTGATCAGCCTTGTAGTGGCTCTCTTGCCAATTACATTTTGAGAGAGAAGACTTGACCAGCCTCTGGTGGCTTTCCTGCCTCCTGCATTCCTCCACTGAAACCAAGACCCATTCCAAAGAACTTCCAGAGACTGGTCAAGTCTTCTCTCTCTGGCTGAGTTTGTCTCTAGTTTATGTATTCTATTACAATTACATCATTACGGTATACTGAGTATAAACCAATCATTATATCAGTAGGGAACCATTATTTGTTGCAAGATTATCAATCATACTGAACTAGAGAACTCACATGCTAAAACTAGATACCCATTGTCTTATCAATTCCACTGAGTTAACACCTTTTTTGTAAGAATCCGTGTTTCAAGTACATTTCTTCAGAGTTCTGATCCATTACAGTATATAGCAAAAGCACTACACAAGAGAAAAATTTTATCTCTAAACTCTTACATCAATAAAATATGACAAATCAATAAATTGGGCACACAACTAAAAAAAAATAGGTAAATTGCCAATCAAAAACCAAATTAAAATTCTAAACATCAAAGGGGAGATTAATAAAATTGAAAGTAAGAAAACTTTTTTTCTAATTTTATTAAAAAAGAAAAGAAAACCAAATTACAGCATCAAGAAATGAAAAAGGATGAATTCATCACCAATAAAGATGGAATTAAAGCAAATATTAGGAACTATTTTGCCTAGGTACACACCAATAAATAGAAGAATCTAAGTGATTTGGTGAATCTCTACAAAAATTAAAATTGTCCAGATTAGCAGAAGAAGAAATAGAATACTTAAATAGCCCTATTCCAGAAAAAGAAACTGAAGCATCCATCAATGATCTCTCTCTGCAAAAAATAATAAAAGCAATGTACATAAAGTATTTGGGAAAATAGGCAAAAAAGAATCATTTTACTCCTTTTATAGCACACATATGGTGCTAATATCTAAACCGTGAAGAATGAAAACAGAAAGAAAACTATAGACCAGTTTCCCTAATGAATATTGATGCAAAAAATTTCAATAAAATATTGAGATTATATAAATATATTAGAAGGACCATGACCAGGTGGGATTTATACCAGGAACGCAGGATTGGTTCAATATTAAGAAAACTATCAGCACAATTAATGGTATCAATAATAAAACCAGCTATAATCATATGATTATCTCAATAGCTGCAGAAAAAAGCTTTTAAACAAAATACAAGTCATTCCCATTAAAACCCCTAGAAAACATACAAATAAATGGAGCTTTCCTTAAAATAATGAGTATCTATCTAAAATCATTAGCAAGCATTGCCTTTAGTGTGATCAAGCTAAGAAGTCTTCCTGATAAATTCAGGGGTGAAGCAAGGGTGCCCATTATCATCACTGTTATTCAGTATTGTGCTATAAATGCTAGCTATAATAATAAGATAATAAAAAGAAATTAAAAGGAATTAGAATAGACAACAAAAAAACAGAATTATCACTCTTGGTAGACAATACCATGATATATTTAGGTAATCTTGAAGAGTGAACTAAAAAATAAATTGAACCACCAAAAAGATCCAGCAGGAAGAGATAGAAAGAGAAATTCCTTTTAAAATGATTTTGGATAGAATTTTTTGTCATCACAAAAAGAGCTACTATAAATATTTTTGTACACATAAGTTCTTTTCTTTTTTCTTTGATCTCTTAAGAATATAGATCCGTGAGTGATATTTATAGGTCAAAGTATTTTCAGTTTTATAACTCTTTGGGAATAGTTCCAAAATATTCCTCAGAAGATTAGATCTGTTCACAAATCAATTAACAATGTATTAATGTCCCAATTTTTCTATACCCTTCCAAAATATGTTGTTTTTATTTTCTGTCATTTTATCTAATATATTAAGTGTGAGGTAGTATTTCAGAGTTGCTTTAATTTGCATTTCTCTAATTAAAAATGGTTTAGGATGTTTTATATGACTATAGATAATGTTGATTTCTTCTGAAAACTATATCCTTTGATCCTTTATCAATTGAGGGATAGCTCTTATTTTTATGACTCCGTTTCTCATATATTTGAGAAAAGAGGCCTTTGTTAGAGAAATTTACTATATTTTTTTAATATTACTTCATGTGTATGATACTTTTTAATAAAGTTCAGTTTTCCTGCTCTTTCCATTAGGCTTATCTTTGCTTGTGCTTTCTCTGAGATCATGGTTGTTTACTCCTGCCTTTTTAAAAAATTCAATTGAAGAATATTAGATTTTCTCTAGTCCTTTATTCTAATTCTGTGTGCCTTTCCATTTCAAGTGTGTCTCTTATACACAATCTTTAGTTAGTCTCAACTGTAATATGGAGAATAACAAGTACCTTCCGAATTGCTCTGAGGGTAAAGTGAAGTTTTTAAAACATTTACCATGGTGCCTGGCACAAAGCAGGTGTTTATTATAAGTGCTATTAATAGTAGTAGTTGTCATCATCATAGCATTAGTATATTAAAATCAGCTGAGATTTGTAAATAAAATTTAATTTAAAAACATCCCATAATATGTTCATTGCTTAGAAGTATGTATGTTGTTGGTAGATAAAAGACTTTGGTCTTTTGGTTACTGGGATAAAAGACTTTGAAGAGCGCAATATATTTTTGATTTTCTGAAAATGATCTTTGAATTAGGTTGACCAGCCTTAATCTCATGGAGAATATTTGGAATTGTTAACCTATGGGTCTAGAATTATAATCAGTAATTTAAAAGATGCTTGCATTCTTTCTTGTAAGGATTTTGAAGGTACTAGTATTAATGGGCAATTAATGAATTCAGAAATTTATGATTCAGTGATTTGTAGGAAGTTTACAATTCAATAATTCTATTCAACAAGCATTTATTCAGCAACTGTGCTTTATATAAAGCTTAAATGCTAAGGAAGCAAAGTCAACAACTGAAACAATCCTTGCCCTTTTAAGAACTTGTGTTCTGCTGTGAGGAGAGGTGGGTAGATAATAAGAGATTAAGAGTAAGTATAATTGTGGGAGAAAAATAAACACCTAAAGAAAAGGAATTCGAGCATTGTTATACAAAAACATAGTATACCCTTAGTATTTTTCTCTTTCCTTTGTTTTCATAACTTGTTATGAGGAATCCACAGTTGACTTAGGGAGATGAAATGTTTTCCTTTCTATTCTTTGAAACATCTGACTTCTGTAAAAAAGGTAGGAAAAATGGCAAGGGAACACAGAAGTTCGGACATTTGTCTTTATGAATGAGGTAAGGAGAAAAAACAGCATTACAATTCACTAGAGTTAAGGATATTACAATATCAATGGATAAGTGTCAATATGAATGGATATGGTAAGTAGTATCATACAGAAGTCGAGCTAGTACCATTGAACATATTTGCCAGGTATGTTTTCTTTAATAAATGCACAGGTAGGACTTCTTTTTTTATTATTATTATAGTTTTTTTTTTTATTTACAAGTTATATGCAAGGGTAATTTTACAGCATTGACAATTGCCAAACTTTTTGTTCCAATTTTTCTCCTTCTTCCCTCCACCCCCTCCCCCAGATGGCAGGTTGACCAATACATGTTAAGTATGTTAAAGTATAAATTAAATACAAGTATGCATATCCAAATAGTTATTTTGGTGTACAAAAAGAATCAGACTTTGAAATAGTGTACAATTAGCCTCTGAAAGAAATCAAAAATGCAGTTAGACAAAAATAGAGAGATTGGGAATTCAATATAATAGTTCTTAGTCATCTCCCAGAATTTTTTCCCTGGGTGTAGCTGGTTCAATTCATTACTGCTCCATTGGAACAGATTTGGTTCATCTCATTGCTGAAGATGGCCATGTCCATCAGAATTGATCCTTATATAGTATTGTTGTTGAAGTATATAATTATCTCCTGGTCCTGCTCATTTCACTCAGCATCAGTTCATGTAAGTCTCTCTAGGCCTTTCTGAAATCATACAGATAGGACTTTTAATGCTATCTCTTATTTTGTTGATTAAAAAAAAATTGAGAGAAGGGACTTAGCAAAAATCACACAGACAGAAATTGGCAAAGCCAGAGTTTGAATCCATGTCTTTTGATTCCAAATCCAGCATTGTTTCTATTATACCATTCTGACCCTCAGATGATATTTTTGTGGTAGAAATGTTTGAGAAGAGAGAACTGGCACATTTGGAAAATGAGATGAGCATACAATATGATGATGATAAATTAGAAAACTGCTCTTTCTAAAATTGTTAACAATTTCTTGTTTACCAAATCTAAAGGTGGATTTTTCATCCTTATCCTTCTTGACCTTTTAGTTCTTTGGACATTGTTGATTGTTTTCTTCTTCTTCTTCTTGATATTCTTTCTCTCTAGTCCTTGTCCTTCCTAAATGATTGCTCCTTCTCAGACTATGGACATTTTCACTGGCCATATGTTATTCTTGGAATTTTCTTCCCTCATCTCTTCCTTTTGATTTTCCTAACTTCCTCCAAATTCTAGCTGAAATTTAATAATCTCTAATCTTCCTGTTCTATTTGCCTTTAATTCTAGTGCCTTTCCTCTTCTGATTAGCTACAATTTATCCTGTAAAGGAGGTGATTCTGTTGGATGACCTCTAAGATCCATTCCATCTTTAAGGCTATGAATTCTATGGTTCCACAAACATTGACTTAATGACCATGTCCTTTAGTTTTCATGGAGACTGGACTAGATGACTTCTAACTCCTATTCCAATTCTCAAAGTAAATAATTGCATGAATTGTAGAGCAAACGCTAATGATTTTACTGTAAATGGTCCTAACTTTGGGAGTCCAAACTGAAGCAGTAAGGGTAAAACAACAACAACCAAAAAAAAAAAAAAAAAAAAAAAAAAACCACCCAAAGTGCAACATCTATAAAAGTAATTAAAGGATTGAAATGATTAAAGCAACTCAACTACTATCTCTTTGTAGATGACTCCCAAATCTGCATCTTTAGCTCTCAACTTTTTCCTGAGATTTAAACTGCTACTGCCAGCTGTTATAACCATTACCTGCCAAAGAGATGATACTCCACTGTTATGAGTGCCACCCAAATTCATCATTTACAAAAAGAACTCATTATCTTTTTTTAAATAACTTTTTATTGATAGAACTCATGCCAGGGTAATTTTTTACAACATTATCCCTTGCATTCACTTCCGTTCTTATTTTTCCCCTCCTTCCCTCCATCCCCTCCCCCAGATGGCAAGCAATCTTTTACATGTTGAATAGGTTACAGCATATCCTGGATACAATATACGTGTGCAGAACCGAACAGTTTTCTTGTTGCACAGGGAGAATTGAATTCAGAAGGTATAAATAATCTGGGAAGAAAATCAAAAATACAAGCAGTTTATATTCATCTCCCAGTGTTCTTTCTTTGGGTTTAGCTGCTTCTGCCCATCTTTGATCAATTGAGACTGAAATTAGCTCTCTTTATTGAAGAGATCCACTTCCATCAGAATACATCCTCAAAACAGTATCATTGTTGAGGTATATAATGATCTCCGAGTTCTGCTCATTTCACTTAGCATCAGTTCATGTAAGTCTCGCCAGTTCTCTCTGTATTCATCCCGCTGGTCATTCCTTACAGAACAATAATATTCCATAATGTTCATATACTGAACTCATTATCTTTTAATGCAAACCTAACTCTCCTCCAACCCATTTATTTCTGTTGAAATATCCTTTCACTCATCTTCAATATTGAATCAGTCTTGTATATTCCATCTCTTGTATTGATTTCTACTGATACCACAGCTACACTAATCCAGGCCCCCATCACTTCTTGCTTGGACTGTTAAAAACAACCTCCTTGCTTCCAGTATTCTCTCTCTCCAATCCACCCCTCACCAAGCTGCCAAAATGATATTTTTCATATGCAAATGACACTCCTTTGCTAAAAAGAAAAAAAAAGTTTTACTGTCCTTTAGTTCGAATATAGTGTCCTTGATCTGGCATTTTGTGCTCTTAATAATCTGGCTCCAACCGATCTTTCTGGAATGATTACATATTATCCTCTTCTCTCTTTCAGGCACTCTGCTCCAACCAAACTCTCCTACATGCATGGTATGTCATGTTGAGCCTTTTACCTTTGCACAAAAGGTGACTTCAATGCCAGGAATTATTTTTCTTCTAAGCTTTAGGAATTATAGCTCACTTTAAGAGCCTCAGGAATCACTTTCTTTAAAAGATCTTTCTGGATTCCCCAAGTTTTAATTTCTTGTGTGTGTGTGTGTGTGTGTGTGTGTGTGTGTGTGTGTGTGTGTGTAGAGACAGAGAAGGGAGAAGGGGAAAGAGAGAGAAAGAGAGAAAGACAGAGAGAGAGAGAGAGAGAGAGAGAGAGAGAGAGAGAGAGAACTTGTTAAAGATCTAAACGGATTGCCTAATACTGATAGAGTATGGAACTTTTTGAGTGTCAGTCAGTTAACATGTGTCAGAAGGATTCTTGAACCTAGATCTTTCTTTACACTGACTAAAAAGTCTAAGATCTATATGCTATACCACTCAGCCTCTCTTGTTTATGTGTATTCTATATTTACTTATCTGTGGATATTTTGCAATTTCTTTTGAGTAAAATATAAGCTCCTTGAAGGAAGAAACTATTTCATTCCTGTAGTTAAATTCCTAAAATCTAGCAGTGGCTTATATATAGAAAGGGCGAACAAATGCTTGTTGATTAATTAACTTAAAAAAAAAAAGCTGAGGGATGGTTTTGTAATGCTACATCATTAGTAGGATATTCTTTCACAGAATGAGATAGTGATAAGGACTGAATATATGGTCTTAATGATGATATGATAACATAATAATGATATTTAATGGTGTGTGATAATTATATGAGAGGTTAAGAGCTAGTGTTATAAAATTATGTTTTATTCACTCTCTAATATGCAGTTTCCCATGTGACAAAATATTGAAATGTGGAGAATCTATTTTTTTAATCAATAGCTCTGTGTGTGTGTGTGTGTGTGTGTGTGTGTAAATATAAAGTGGGGAAATGTGGGCATTGCATTAAAAGTCACAAATTTAAAGGGCAATAGTCATGAGGGGAGAATTATGGTCCATATGGAGTGAATAAAACATGCAGTGGTATAGGACAGGCTTCATTCTTTTACCAGGATTTGGGAAAATCAGAGCGAGACATATCTTCTTTTTTTCCCCACTTAATAGTAGTTTTTCCAATTACATATAAAGATTGTTTTCAAGAGTCAATATATTTCTAATATTTTGAGTTCCAAATTTTTCTCCCTTCCCCCTTCTCTTCTCTTTTCCCTAGACAGCACTTAATGTTATATAGATTATACATATGTAGACACTGTAAACATATTTCCATTATAGTCATGATGTGAAAAAAAAATCAGAACAAATGGGAAAAACCACAAGGAAGGGAAAAAAAGTGAAAATTGTCATTTTAATTTTATTGGTTGTGCCTAGTCATGAGCATTTGATATTTTCCCAGTTGTTTATATCTGACTTTATTTTTGTGAAAAATGTTTTGTAATTGTATTCATATAATTTCTAGATTCTTCTTGGTAGGTAGACCCAAATATTTTATATTATCTAAACTTATTTTAAATGAATTTTCTCTATTTCTTGCTATTGGGCTTTGTTGGTGAAATATAGAAATATTGATGATTTCCATGTGTTTATTTTATATCCTGCAACTTTGCTAAAGTTGTTAATTGTTCCAAGTAATTTTAGTTGATATTTTAAAATTCTCTGTATACCATCATAACATATGCAAAAATATTTCTTTGTTTCTTCATTGCCTAGTTTCTTCTCCTTCTGTTATTGCTAAAGCTAACATTTCTCACAATGTTGGATAATAGTGGTGATAACAGGCATATTTGTTTCATCCCTGATCTTACTGGAAATGCTTCTACCTTATCTTTATTACAGATAATACTTGCTGATGATTTTAGACAGAGGCTGTTTATCACTTTAAGAACAATTCCATTTATTCCTCTATTCTCTAGTGTTTTTAGTAGGAATGAGTACTGTATTTTCTCAATTTTTTTCTGCAACTATTGAAATAATCAAATGATCTATTAGTTTTGTTATTGATAGTCAATTATGCTGATAATTTACCTGATATTGAATCTGGAGAGGGACATTGAGATCCCATAACAGTGTAATGTTGCTGTCTATTTCTTCATGCAACTCACTTAACTTCTCCAGTAATTTAAATGCTAAACTATTTGGGGCATTTATGTTTAGTATTGCTATCACTTCATTGTCTATGGTAACTTTTAACAAGATAAAATTTACTCCTTGTCTCTTTTAATTAGATTTGTTTTTGCTTTTGCTTTGTCTGAGATCAGAATTACTACCCCTTGCTTTTTGTTAATTTCTAATTGTCCTGGTGATAAAATACTGATAGTGATAAACTGTCCTGGTGATAAAAATAAAACAACTCTGTCTAAATTTTATTTTAATATTTTGCATTAATATTAATTAAGGTAATTGGTCTATAATTTTTTTTTCTGTTTTGTCAGGATATTCACCTATTTTCCAAAATAATTTATTGTGTGTTCGAATTAATTTTTAAATGTTTGGTAGAATTCACTTGTAAATCCAGTTAGCCTACGAGATTTTTTACTAAGGAGTCCATTGATGAGTTGTTCAATTCCTTTTCCTAACATGGTGTTGTTTAAATATTTTATTTCCTCTTCTGTTAGTCTGGGAAACTGATGTTTTTGTAAATATTTATCCATTTCAATTAGATTGTCAGATTTCTTCGTATATAGTTGGGCAAAATACTTTCTAATTGTTGCTATAATTTTCCTCTCCATTGGTGTTAAATCCACCCTTTTCAGTTTGATAATAGTAAATTGGTTTTCTTATTTTCTTTTTCTAATATAATTATCCAAAGGTTTATTTATTTTATTGTTGTTTTTCACAAAATCAACTTTTTTTTAGTTCAATAATTTTCTTACTTTTAATTTTTTACTAATCTCTGCTTTCATTTTCAGAATTTCTAATTTGGTATTTAATTAGGGATTTTTAGATTTTTAGCATGCCCAATTCATAGTTCTCTTTCTATTTTGTTTTCATGAGATAAAAATTTTCCTTTTACAATTGTATTGGCTGTATCCCATAAGTTTTTGGTATGTTGCCTCATTATCATTCTCTTTTATGAAATCATTGATTATTTCTATGATTTGTTGCTTGACCCACTAATTCTTTCAGATTATATTATTCAGTTTCCAGTTATTTTTTGGTTCAATAATTCTTAAATTCTCTCTCCTGAATCTATTTTCTGGGTTAACTGTTTTTCCAATGTGATATTTTATATTTTCCTCTATTTTTCTTTCTTTCTTTCTTTCTTTTTTTTTTTTTTTTTTTTTTTTTTTTGCTTTTGTTTGATTGATTCTTGATGGCTCATAGAGACATTAGTTCTATTTGCCAAATTCTAATTTTTAGTGAATTATTCTCTTTATTTAGCTTGGTTTTTGTTTGTTTTTTATCTCTTTTTCCATGTACCCAGTTCTACTTTTAAAGGAGTTGTTTTCCTCAATGAACATTTTTTTTTCAATTTGGCCAATTCTAGTTTAAGGAGTTGTTTTCTTCAGTTAATTTTTGTGCTTCTTTTTCCAAAGTGTCAATCCTTTTTTCATAATTCTTCATGTCTCTCATTTCTTTTCCTAATTTTCCTTCTGCCTCTCTTCTTTGATTTTTAAATCTTTTTGAAATACTTCAAAGATACCTTTTTGAACTTGAGACAATTCATATTCTCCTTTGAACTTCACATGTAAACATTCTGCCATTGTGGTCCTCTTCTTATTGCATTCTGATTTTTCCTGTCATCAAAGTTGATTTCTATAGTCAGAACTCTGGGTTTTTTTGCTCATTTGGCTCAGGGTGTCCCAAACTTCTTTTGTTACAAGATACTAGCCTTGTCACTGGTTTTCTGCTGTGAGCCCAGGGGTGTTGGTAGCTTGCCCACTTACTAGAATGGACAGGCACTTCTTGTGCCAGGATTCCAGAATTCACAATTTGTCTTCTGCTTTGGGTCTGGGGCCTCACAATTGACCCACTGTACCACTGGCAAGCTAAGTCAGAATTAAGGTGAACTGTGCTGCAGAAAAGGGCTTCCTACTAGATTTTCCCCATTGCACATCTGCTGGGTATGGCTCCACTTTTGCCTAAATGAGATAAACCTTTCCTGAAGCTCTTCTAGTCATTTTACACTGAAACAATTGTTTTACTCCATCTTTTTTATAGGTTCTGTCACTACAAATTCCCTTTAAGACTCTTCATTTAGAGCTGTTTCTAAAGTTTCAGGCAACTTCCCTGCTTTTCTCTGCCATGTTGGCTCCACCCTCAACATGTCTTCTTCAGTTGTAGATCCAACACTCTTTCCGTTCAAGCCAATATTCACAAGGATTTATGTGAAAGAGAATGGCAGAAGGTTCTCAGATTTGAAACTTCCCGATGTGGAATGAGCTGCACACCTCAGTATAAGATGAAAACATCACAATTCTCTACTTCAAAAACATAGCTTCCCACTTATTGGCTCAAACCTTGGATGGATGGAAGACTTAGCAAGATTTAGAGTTAGTACCAGAGAACCACCAGAGTAATGCAATAATGTATGAATTCACTGAGGAAAAATGGGCTAAGGCAAAGTAACTATTCTTAAACACTGATTTCCAAACTGGATTCAAATTCTACATATTTTATCAATTCATCTTATCACTAAACAAATGATATTTATAGATAGCCAGCATCGTGTGTCTTTTCTCATTAACTTCCAAGCCCTTCTGTCTAGAATGTTTGATTTTCTGGTTTCTGAGTTTGCTAAAAAACAAAAAGAAAAATTGTGTCTGGGATGTTTCGGGCATTTGGAAATATTCAATCTGATTCTGTAAGAATTTCTTTCATTAGGAATTATATGAACTGCTCCAGAATGAAGTAAGAAGAAAGAAAGATAATTTATATTATGATTTTCGGGAGGGTGCTAGAACATGAGGACTAGTAATAATGTTGCCAAAATAAAAGAATGGAAATGTTTTTAAAAGTTTAAAAAAAAAAGAAACCATTTAAAAGAAAATGCAAGCAAACAACAACAAAAAGAGTGAGAATACTATGTTATGGTACACTCAGTTCCCACAGTCCTTTCTCTGGGTGCAAATTGCTCTTTTCATCGGAAGGTCATTGGAACTGGCTTGAATCATCTCATTGCTAAGAAGAACCATATTCATCAGAATTGATTATTGTATAAACTTGTTGCTGTCATATAAAATGATCTCCTGGTTCTGCTCATTTCACTTAGCATAAGTTCATATATTTCTCTCAGACCTCTCTGAAATTATCCTGTTGATCATTTCTTATAGAACAATAATATTCCATAACACTCAATACTATAACTTGTTCAGCCATTCTCCAACTGATGGACATCCATTCAGTTTCCTGTTTCTTTCCACTACAAAAAGGACTGTCATTTTTGCACCTGTGGGTCCCTTTCCCTCCTTTATGATCTCTTTAGGATACAAGCCCAGTAGAAACACTGCTGGAACAATGGGTATGCATAGTTTGATTAAGATAATTATGGTTAAAAATTGAAAATTCTTATATATCACTACTCTTTTGTAGCCCTTATTAGAACAAAGTGATCACTGCATTTGGAGTCTACTTCTCTCATTCCAGTTGCTCCCTGCTATTTCTCTTCCTTCCAGTCTCTCTCTCTCTCTTTCTCTCTCTTTCTCTCTCTCTCTCTCTTCTCTCTCTCTCTCTCTCTCTCTCTCTCCTCTCTCTCTCTCTCTCTCTTCTCTCTCTCTCTCCTCTCTCTCTCTCTCTTCTCTCTCTCTCTCTCTCCTCTCTCTCTCTCTCTCTCTCTCTCTCTCTCTCTCTCTCTCTCTCTCTCTCTCTCTCTCTCTCTCTCTCTCTTTTTCTGGTTCATCATTCATGTTCTAACTCCTAAGTTACTGGTGACCATAAGTTTGTTTGCTAAGCCATTTTATTCTTTTTGTATTTACCTTATCTCAGTGATTTCATCAACCGTCATATGTTCAATTATCATTGCTTTGCAAATGATTCCCTGGGCCAAACCTAATCCTTCTTTTGTTCCAGTTCCAGGTTACTATTGGACATCTTCATTTGGATTCCCATAGAATGGTTAAACTTACTATGTCCAAAATGGAAAGCATTAGCCATATATCCTTCCCCCTCAATAAAAAGCTACTCCTGATCCAAACTCCCTCATTTTGGTTCAGAATACTCTCATTCTTTTAGATTGCTAAATTACAATCTACATTTTCTTCTTCACTCTTCCCTTACCATCACTTTTCATTTCCAATCATTTCCAGGTCATATAGGATCTGCTTCTACAATATCTTATATCGATCCCATTTTCTCTATGTACATAGCCACTATCCTAGTTCATAACCTCATTACTTTCTATTTGGGCTAAAGCAAAAGATTCCTAATTGAAACCTGAATTTTCCATTCTCTCCTTTCCTTTATACATCTTCCATGCAATTTAATAATCTTCCTAAAGATTTGACTATGGTATTCACCTTTTCAAGGACCTGCAGTACTAAGACTGTCAAAAAAGACATAGGAAGTCTGTTTCCTCAAGTCTCCCCTCCACAAAAAATATCCATATCAGATTTAAATGAAGTAAACAAGCTATTTCTAATCATGAGTACATCACAGTCACATGCAGAAATAAATTTTAAACCTTCTTAGTATAATATTGTGGAGATAAATAGATTATGATTTCTATTTTTGAACTCTCTTTCCAAGTACTTGTTTCTCAGGAAATTTATTCTCATAGTCATTATGACTTAGCTGTAAAATATAGGTCTTAGACAGTAAGTATGGAAAGGAATGTCTTATCTGTTTTGAATTTCATTGACTTAGTGGTAAACTATAGTTATATGTATTCAAATAGATTTAAACAGTGCCGAGAAGAAATTAGTATCTTGTAATGATTAAATAGATATTTTAAAAACACACAATTGATATACTTATAAAATAATGCAACTTATAAATATAAAAAACATCTTTTTCTTTGCTTACATAATCCTTATATACCATCTATTCATATACTTTAAACCTATCATAACAATATCCGGCATATTGAAATAGAGATGATCCCGAAACAATTGGGCTACTTTCAAAACCTTTATTCTCTCTTTTGTAATGCTTTTTCTACACATTTAAAGCATATTTCAGATTTATTTTTGTAGGAAATTTTGAAAGAATCAATGCGGTAGCTTGCACTACCTATCATATGTTATCATGGTCCTATTACGCATTGCTTCTGTCTAACCTTTTTTCCTCAAATATCCCAATGATCGTTAATTGAAAACCATTAATATTGCAAAAACATTTCACATGAAAAAAATAATTTTTACATACCCATTGTGAAGATTTATTTTCTTGAATTTGCATATTGGTTACAAGAATAGTGTTTTTCTTTGGGAGAAGCTAATGGAAAGAAAATAAATTATTATTAACTTAAATATATAAACTTATGTATATAAGTTTAATCATATAATTATAATAAATAAATTTCTAATTTTATTTATAAATATATATAAACTATAAAATTATAACAATTAAAATTAATTTAATTTAATAATTAAATAAAATAATTTAAATTAAATCAATTTAAATGAAAATGAGGAAAGCTCCCCAACACATTAACTGGATGCTCTTATCTGAATTTATGAGAGGACATGGGAAATGTCGTACAAGAAGAATAGGCATGGATCAGTTGAAATCCATATTGATGAAATCATTCCTCCTTTTGGACTGTCCTTTAACTTAAGAAGCCTTTAAGTAATTAGAAAGAAGTACCCTTAACAGAAGCTATCTTCAGTGAGATTACAAAGTTTAATAGAAGCAGACATTGTGTATACTACAATGTTTGTTGAAAGAATGGATCTTTAGCACTTTGTAAATAGACTGGCTGAATGAAAAGAAATCAGAGATTCACGACACATAGGATTCTTTAATTTCTAGATATTTCTCTTTGAGATCCTAGAATTTTATAGGAGATACTTGGGGAAGAATTACACAGCCATTATGGGATTATTGCCAACTTTCCTTCCTTTGCCAGCTCACAGGGTACGATCATGAAACCTGTGAAAGAGGAAAAATAATAGAAAAAAAAAGGGAGTCAGGAAATATCCTCCTTCTGGGATCCTCTATGTTTATTTATTAATAAGTCTCCTCCTCTTTTAGCATTGTGCAATGGGAATCTGGCTATATTTAGAGGCTATACTTGGTTAGTATTTAACTCTGCCATTTACTAAGAGATTTAGATTTAGGGCAAGTCAATCATTACCCATTTACATATTTTGTAATAAGACCATATAACTTAAGTGTTAGAGGATTCTCTTTAATACAATGGACCTGTTATTTAGTGGATCTACACTAGCCTGATTTGTTTGCCACTGTCAGTAGTAATGTAGATTCCCCTTATAAACACTTATCTTTACAAGGTCTCAAACATGAAAAAGGATTAATTTATATGGAAAATATTGCAGCAAAGATTTATAATTGAAGTCACTGAGAGATTTCCTTTTCCCCTTCAAATGCCTCACTTCCTTCCCTACTATCAACCAGTTCTGGAGGGATTTTGGTCAAGAAAAAGATTAAAGTTTGTTCCCTCCTACTCCCATTCTTCCATAACTGTCCAAAGTACTTCTCATTTACCACTATAACTATACTACTAAAACTTTTTTTTCCAAATAGGAATAAACTATTCTAGCATACAAAGTCCTCACTGCTGTGCTCAGGTTTGCTTGCTTTTTTCTCACAATTCAGCTTGCTCCCCAAGAAATGATAAAAGTAAACAATGTTACTTCATCCTAACCAAGAGTTTTAGAGTACTCTCATACCTGTGAAAATGGAATGACCTTGGATATTTAAACTATTTTTTATTTAACTTTGGCCTCAGAGCCCCATCCTATAAACAAAGCTTTAGTTCATTTAGTTAGTTTGTTTATTTGTTTATTTTGTAATTATTTTCAGAAGCTGTGTTAATCTTTTCATTTACTCTCCTTAATGTCACCCTTTTCACCACTTTTTGGTCTGACATATTTCACACCAAGTTAGCAGAAGTACCACTGAGGATTTATTGCTCTGCTATACCTTATTTTTTCCTCAGTGTATATGAAACCCAGTTTTGGTAAATATTTGTTGGCATCTTCTGTTTACTTGGTCCCTTCCCTGTTGACTTCTTTTTTATTGGGTGATTTTTACGGCATGTCTGGACTTGACGGATAATGGAATTATAGACTGTAGATCTGTACCTATATCTGTCAGCTAATGATTGAGAATTTCAGTGGGGTTAGAGATAGAGAGGGGGCAGGTTTAGATTGGGAGCCACAATCAGTGTATGATACAATGATAAGACTGACTTAGAGATGGAAGGAACCTTGGAGACCTTCTAGCACAATCCTCTCCTTAAGGAAACAGTGATTTTTCTCAGGGTATAAGATATAAATTGCTATACTCATTCTAACTCTTTTTCTGTGTGCCAAGAAAAAAGAAGGTTTGCAATATCTTTCCTTGATGAGTTATTGGGTAAAACCTAAAGAATGTAATCAATTCAGCTCAATGAATACTAATTAAATCCTTATATAGGCATATAACTGGTTTCTAACTTTAATGACATATTTTTAAGGACCACTCCTAAACCAAGCTATGTAACTTAGTAGAGATTCCACCCTCCCTCCTCAGAGAATAAGATATAAATTGCTACAGAATCATGAGATATAAGGTCAGATAGAATTAAGCAGAATACGGTATAGTCCCCCCAAAGCACTGACTCTGTTGTTAGAAGACATAAGTTCAAATCAGCACATTTGACAGTACTTGGATGACCTCCTTAGGCCTCAGTATTAGTAAAAATGAAGTTGAATTAGAAGACTTCTAATGACTATTTCCAATACTAGAACTATGATTTTTATAGTCACTACATCTATATAAACTGTATATTAAGGTTTTTTTTTTTGCTTTATTTATTTATTATTTACTTTTTCCCTCACTTAAACATTGTAATAATCCTGTCAAATATGATACTATTTATCCTCATTTAACAGATGGGGAAACTGAAGCTATGTAGTCAAGTAGGTCAAGTAGCTTCCACAGTGTCACATAGCTATGATGTGTCTGAGGATTTGAACTCAGGTTTCCCTGACTCTTAAATTGAACATTATGCATTATATTAAACTAGCTGTCAAAAGAAGGGAATTTTTGTTAAACTGGTTCATAAAGTTCTTCTTAAAGAAAGAACTGAATGAATTGACATGGTTATCATGTGTTAAAAAAAATAAGAAGAAACATCATTTATTTTATTTTGAAGACAATTGGAATTGTGATTTTCCCAGGGTCATACAGCTTCTTAAGTGTCTGATGTTAAATTTGAACTCAGATACTCTTGACTTCAAAACTAGTGCTTTATCAACTGTGCCACCTAGCTACCCCAGAAAACATTATTTAATGGGACTTTTGGTTACATTTGGATCCAGTGGTCAAGAAAAAAAAAATATTTGCCCAAAACATTACCATATAAACTGGTTTAGTTACCACTTTTGGCTAAATGACATAAATGAGAAGATGAAATATTAAAGAAATTCTGCAAAGAACTTAAGACCCTCCAAATTAAATCAACCTATTTTGATGTTCTGTGACTTCTGCTTAAAAGGGTGAGTAGGAAAGGGGGGAAGAATTAATTTAGCCATTATTGTGTATAACTTTGATCAGGAATTAGGAATGAGAAAGGCCAGTCTTACAGATTACATTGAAGGATTTACATCCATATATTATGAATGAGTTCTTTGATAAGAGAATCAGAAAGCACTGGAAATAGCACAAAATAACACCACACAAGATTGTATTTTAACATATAGGAAATTACTCACTGTTGATATGGGAACCATTCTTTAATTAACTCTTAGTGTATATTCAAACCACCAAATTATTTAAGAAAGGAATAAAATTAGCTCAGAGATAGAAAAATATAAATAAAAATAAAATGTAATTAAAACAGAATCTATCCAGTTCTATTTAAATGTTATTGATAAAATTGCATTTGCATGAAAATAATTTAATGAAGAAGTTTAACTAAGGTAAATAATTTGTCTTGACAAAGAGAATGAAATATGACTTAATTTTGGAAACTCTGACTTAATTGCAAAGTGGAGATATATGCAATCAGGGGTAATATAAATTTAGAACATAAACTTATTTTTATTAAAGCTTTAATTTTCCAAAGATATGCATTTATGTGGTGAACTTATGCAAGGACATGGACAAGACTTGCAAAAAAGTAGGCAGATGTGGATGTATTGTGATTTAGATTTGAGTATATATTGGCCAATATTAGATAGGATTAAAGAAGTATGCTGGAAAGGAATGGAGATAGGGAGAAATGAAGTGAAGGAGAAAAGAGAAAGGAGGAGAGTATAGGCTATGAGTTGGGGATAAAAATGATGAGCAGATATGGATGCCTAATTGACCTCTTTTTGCAAACACTAATGATTTAGTAAAAAGTGTAAAAAGTTGTTTTCTTTTCTATAAGGATGAAATGTATGTTTTGTTAACAAAAGAATTATTATGTAATAGAATATACAAGTTACATGACAGAGAAAAATATAGCATCTACTTCAGATAAGATAACTATTCAAGATTTTACTGTTATATAAGCTTTCTTTTTATTTAAATAAAAAATGCATAATTGTTATTAATTTCTTTGAAAATATAACCAAGACTTTTAGTCATTCAGAAGAGCAGCTTGGGAAAATGCGTTCCTTGTGTTGTCATTTTTTTTTTCAGAGCTTTCTTTTTCCTCCCCACTATGATTAGATAAATTCTGCAAACATTTATTAAGCATCTATTACTAAATTACAGACATCATAATTTGGAGAGAAATTCAGCATTTAGTCCAAACTATAAACAAAAGGAATCCCTGCTACAATATACTCAACAAATGATAGTTCAGCTTCAGCTTGAAGATGTCTAAGAAGAACCCATTTCACTTTAAAATAGTTCTAATTATCAGGAAGACTAAATTGGACTCTTTCTTTATAACTTCTAGTTAATATTCCTAATTCTGCCCTCTGGGTCCAAAAAAGAACAAGTGTAATCTTGGCTTCACTTGACAGCCTACAAATAAAGAAGATTGCTCTCATGTTCCTCTAATTTCTTTTCTTCAGGCTAAACAACCCACATTCTTCAACTAATACAGATTTCATTTGTTATAAACTCAAGTACTTTTGTGATCCTCATGCTTCTATTCTGGACATTCCATATCTTTGCAATTTCCTTTATGAAATTTATGTATTTATACTGAAGTATATGACTTTACATTTATGACTACTGAATTTCATTTTATTAGATTTAATTCAATATCCTAATCTGGCATGATCCTTTGAGATACTGTTTGTCATCCATTATTAGCTCATCCTTCCTGGTTTATATCATTTGCAAATTTGGTAAGGAGAGTCAAGCAGTCATTTTTCCTTCCCATGTTCTGAAAAGATGAAAAGTCTCAGGGTGCATGGTTATAATTCAGCTCAAAGTAGTTTTAATCCCTAAATTATGAAGATTCCTATGGCATGAGTTTAGTTAAAGCTGGCCTGCATTAAATCAGAACTATAGTTCTGGGCTACAGATAATAAGACATTTATTTACAGGATCATAGATTTAGGGCTGAAAGGGACCTTATAGGTCCTCATTCTAAAGCCCTCACTTTATAAATGAAAGAGCTAAGGCTTGATTAGGTTAATTGACTTATTCAAGATTATAGAGGTTGTTATATGGAAGAACCCAGGCTAAAAACAAAGGTCTTCTGACCCAAACAGTTGATTGATTTTTCTATTAGACCACTTTATAGATGCTTCCTGTATCTGTGTCCACTTTACACAAGCCCTGCCTAAACAGTTGCTATAAGACAAAAAGGCTGAGGTTGATTTTGAAAATTTAACATCAAAATAATACATTTATATAGAAACACTTAAGTTCAAACAGTATCAAAATTAACAAAGACTTAAGCATCATTTAGTTTAACCATTTCATTTTTCAGATTAGGAAACTGGATTGCTGAGAAGGAAATGTATTGGACTAATGTCATTTGAATCATTAGTAGCAGGTCCAGGAGAAGAGTTCAGACTTCCTGACTTCTCGCCCATGATTTTTCATTCTAGCACATTGAGATGCCCCCTAAATCTCATTCTTCTGATTTAGACCTAGGTTAGGGGCTGCATGACAGAATGATAAGTACTGAAGCAAACATAACAACAGTAACATTTGTAACATTACAATCAGCCAAAGTCAGGATAAGCAAAAGTCCTTGGTCTTTATTCTTGGTCTTTAGGGAAGTTAAGGGAATAGACACAGGAATCTCCACACCTCTCCTCTTTGTCTCCCACCAAAAGTAACTCTGGCTTGTCTTACTCCACCCTTTAATCCCTCCTGCAATTCTCTGTATATAGCAACAGATCAAGCCAGCACAGAATAATGGGGTGGGCCATTTTCCAAGCATATACTAATAGAGTATTGTGCAATAAGTAATTAGCCTTAAGTGCTCGGTTGTCCAAGTGCACCTACTCAGCGTTTCAGCCCTTTACAATCAACCTTGCCTTTCATTTTTATGAAAAATAGCTAAAATCATCAATAGAAGTATGGAGTCCAGAATGAAGGAAATGATAGTTCCGTTGAGTGCTTCTATAATGAGATACTATTTGAGGATATTGTAGAATTTTGAAAGGAAACTCAAATCTAAATGTGAATAACCATTGACCACTTTGCCAATCATCTGCTTCTTCTTCTCTCTTGCTAGTCTGCTTAGGTAAGGAATATATATTGTCTCCAAAACAATCCCAATAGATTATAGGCAGAAAATGTCATCTGCATTCAGAAAAAGAACTAAGGAGACTGTAACTCAACATATACTATGTTCATTTCTTTTTTCTGTTTTTTTTTAACTTTCCCATGTTTTTTTTTCCCTTTTGCTCTGATTTTTCTCTCCCAACATGATCCACAAAGCAACATGCATAGAAAATAAATAAATTTACTAGAAAAGGGAAAAAATAATATAAAAATAATATAATTACCTCAGAATTGGGGAAGAGGGACTTTTGACAATGCCCCAAAATATGGTTCTCAACTTAATCCAAGTTTTCTGGCCATCCAGAACAAGAAAGTTTTTGGGGGCAGGATTTTTTAATGGATAGTTTCTCAATCAATCTAAAATTACAGGCTCTTTATTTCAAAGTGTACTTCCATTTTTTGTCTCTACTGAATTTCACATTTATTCTACAGAAAAGAAATGGAAATTAAAATATAATCTACTTTTTTAGAACTATGTCTGACAATGAAGCTGTTGGGTTCTTTTTAAGGTATTTAGAGAATACCATACCATTATCTTCCTTTGCAATCCATTATGACCCTACCACTCTTATGACTTGATGTAATGTTGAATGCTAAAGCCATCTTTGTAACATCCTATCTTTGTATAACATTTCATCCCAATTTCTTTGCTATTATCTACACATTTTATGAGCACCGTCTATTGTTCCATCATGGTATGTGCCACCAGTGTAATTATACAAAAATATACTCAAGGATCTCAAAGATAATTTCAATTCATTCGTGTCTTTTTTAAAGTTCACCCATGTCTAATATGACTTCTTTCTCTCCCCTCTCTACTTCTTTGACTGTTAAAAAAAAATGAGTTAAATGAAAATATATTAGACATTCCTGCTTTAGGAGCTTTTTGAAATCTGAAGTAGAAAATGCCCCAATAGTAATGATCTGGTTAGTGTATATGTGTGTGGATGTGTATAGATAATGGCAATATAGATGTTTTTAAATCCCAGATAGGCTCTGAACATCAGAGACTCAGAGTGATTATAAAATACTATTACAACTTTTAAAAAAGTTTTGTTGACCTAGATAATTTGCAGTTTATTCTGTATGGTACAATTTTTTAATGTTTTTTTATGTTTTGTTCATTCTTTTTTTTTTTTTTTTCATTATGACTTCTCTTTAGTACACTCTCCAGAATCTTCTCTTGTCAGAAAGAAAAGCAGTTAAGGAAAGCAAACATTCATTATAACCACAACTGATAGTTCATTTCACATCTGTTATTCACAATCTCTTTATGAGGAAGAAATTGCCTTTCATCATTTGAGTTCTTGAACCAAGAATGACCATTGCCTGTAATCTGAATTCTGATGTTTTTGCATATATTATTGTGAATATGGTCTGTTTTCTTTTTGTCTTGCTTTTTTTGCTTCACATCAGTTCATAATATCTTAAAAAAAGAATACAGCACACTCATTCAAACCTCCCAGACTGACCTTCTTTGGGACAAAGAAAAATTATTAAACAGAAACATGAAATACAGAGACCACATCTATATGTTGTTGCTATCCTGATAGATCCCCACCTATTTGCTATGATAAGGAAGTATGTTTCATTTCTAGTAGTTCATTTTTCAAATGGTCTGAGTTTTACTTGCTGTTAAAGCTGCATTAATTTATGTTGTTTTAATTGCTATATTTATTCTTCCCTTAGTTTTGTATCAATCCATACACTCATCTTAGATTTTTCTCTGAATCAATGTAGTCAATAATTTTTCTGAAAAATGATATTCTATTACAGTTACATACAATAGGGTTTGGGTTGTTTGTTTGTTTTTGAGGGATTACCCATTCCTCTAAATGTGAGGATTTGTTGAATCTTTTGGTGTCCACTTATCCTTCAATAAGTTCCATGGTTCTTCAATGGCTCCAAAAAGCTGTAGCATGCATAAAGGCCACATTCCATTAAAACTGTCTCAACAATGGGGTGAAGCAGGCCTTAAACCTGTCAGTGAATTAAGAGGATATCTACTGCAAACATGTGAACAGTTCCCATGAAGAAATGGGTAGATGAGAACAATTTGTTCCAATGATCATGAAAATGGATGAAGCAGGTTCTATGAAGTCTTTAGAGTTTGGTCAGAAATCGAAGACACTTATTTGGTGCAACCTGGGCCATCTACAGTTGTTTTTACTTTTGTCTTGTCACTGAATTTGGATGTCTAAGGAAGAGAGAGACTGACAATTTTGTGAAATTTTGTATCACTTTCATTTAATTCACAAACAAGTCAAGTCATCATCCACACTGGCACAAGATTGCCCAGCATCACATGCCCAAATCAAAGAAGGTGCCATACTCCATGACCAAAGCAGAATCTTGGTAGCACAAAGGAAACATAAGTTGTACAGGTGCAAAGTCATCTTCCTCCCGAATGTTCCAATAGACTATTTGTGCCTTAGTTAAGGTAGATCTTACTGAACTAGTATTCTGCTGATCAGCCACAGCCAAATACACTATACATTGACTCTAACTTCAAAATATCATCAATTCTTTTTGAAAGCCAAACAACATCAACGATAGAATTACTTTGTGAAATTCCCTAGTGACTTGTTATGAAGAGGAAAGTTGTTTCATATTTATGTTTGTACAAACTTTTAGACATTCAGATCTAGTCTAGATTTCAGCCAGTAAAGATTTTTGATCAACTTTTAACTTGTGGCTAATTGGTTTATATCAAACACATTAGCAAAATAAAATTAATGTCTTTTTTTCAGTTGTTTCAAATTGTAGTAGATGATTCAATAATAAAATTAGTTTATACTTTTCTTTCCTTGATTTTTACCAACCTGATTTGGATAAAAAGACAATTTTTATTTCCTTAAAAATATCTTTTGTCTATATTATTAATTATAACATGTGCAACCTAAGTATTATTTCTTACATATTAGTATTTCCTTAGAAATCCACCTAAGAATATTTTTATCATGTACAGTTTACTTGTAGTTTCCTTTGATTTAATTTTCCAAGGTTGAGTGGTTTGAGATATTCTTTTTTTGTTCTCTCTTGGTGAAAATTACAGATAACATTTTTTCATTTTGATATTTTAATTTTTCTTTTCTTGTTTAGTTTAACTAATTATTTATGAATTGTTATATTTTTAATTGCTTTCATTTGTCAACTGAGTAATTTTTGTTTTCAAGTTTCTATGTTCTGATTTTTTAAAGAAAGACTTTTTAAAAAATATTTGGTTTAATAATTTGTTTATTTTTATGTATTTTAGTATTACATTCAACTCATGAGTCTTTTCTATTTGGTTCATATTAGTACTAAGAACTTAAAATTTCCTTGAAATATATATAGACATAATCTATATATAATATGTAACATCATTATCATGATCTATATAATAATTTTTGCTTATACGATTTTTTGACCTACTCATCTTTTAGGAAGTCTTAGTCAAGTCACTCTTTTAGATCTTTATCTTTTGATCATTTATTCTTCATTCACAATTAATTTTATTGCTTTGTGGACTTTTGCATTTTTTGCATTTTTAAAATGCATTTATTGCATGCACAGTACAATTTTATCATTACATTTACTCACATGGTCATTTTTTTAAAAGTGCTTTATGATGATGAGAAAATGTCGATTCTTTCATGTTTCAATTGATAAATTTGCCATAGGTTAGTCTATTTCTATTTTTAATAATTTATTGATTACAATATTTTATGTTTCATTGCATTTCCTCTTAGATCTATCCATTTTTGAGAGAATGATATTAAATTCTCCTACTTTTCTATCAATCCCTTTTTACAGTCTAATTTTCTTACAACTTGGATGCTATGATGTTTGTACCCTACATATTTAATAAAGTTACATTTTCATTTTCTTTTGTGCCTTTTATATAATATAGTTTCCTTGTTTGTCTTTTTACCATTACTTTTTTTTATTTTTTAAGTGCAATCATAATTGCAACCCTCTTTTAGTCCATCTTTTTAATTTGTTGTATTCAGTTATATCTTTTTTGTTGTTATTATTGTTCATATTCAGGAAATTGTAGATTATTGTTGTTTTTCAGAAATCTATTCCCATAGTCATCCTTTTTTTTTGAAATTCAATACTTTTTCATTGAAAGTTATTTAAACAATCAGTTGTTTCTTTTTTTTTAACATGTCATCAACAAAATTAAACATGTCCATATACAAAGAACAGAAATTTTTAAAAAATATTTTATTTTCCTCCAGTTACATCTAAAACACTTTTTTACATTTGTTTTTAAAACTTTGAGTTCCAGATTCCCTTATCCCCACACTTACCCATTAAGAAAGCCCAAGTGAAGTTACATTTTCATAAGTCATGTTGTAAAAGAAAATAGAGTTTTCCCCACCTAAGAAAATTCCCTCAAGAAAAAAAAAATAAAGTAGAAAAGAGCAGAAGGAGGGGGAAAATGGAGAGAGAGAGAGAGAGAGAAGAGAGAGAGAGAGAGAGAGAAAGAGAGAGAGAGAATATCTCAAATATCCAGATACAATAAGTTCTTTCTTGAGGTCTTGAGGTATGGATAGGATTTTTCATCATAAGTCATTTGGAGTAGACATGGAACATTGCATTGCTAAAAATAGCAGTCATACATAGCTGATTATCCACATTACTTTGTACACAGAATATTTCACTTTGCTTGAGTTCATGGAAGACTTTCCAAGTTTGATGAATGCATCCTGCTCATCATTTCCCACAAAACAATAATATTGCATCATAATCACATAATATAATTTATTCAAGTCATTTCCCAATTGATGGGCATCCTCTCGGTTTCCATTTTTTTGCCCTGAGAAAAGAGCTGTTATAAATATTTTCATATATATATAGGTCCTTTTTAAAAATTCTCTTTTGGGATTTGTACCTAGTAGTGGTATTGTTAGGTCAAAAGATATGCAAGGTTTTATAGCTCTTTGGGGATTGTTCATATCTTTTGGTCATTTATCAATTGTGCCATAACTTTTATTTTTTTTATAAATTTGACTTAGTTTTCTCTATGTTTTAGAAATAAAGCCTTGTCAAAGACATTTTCTTCAGAATTCCTTTTAGAATTGCTATTATTTAAACTGTACTCTTCCATTTATTCTACTGCCTCTCTCCTTTCCCTCTGTCTCTCCTCAAACGTGTTTTGCTATTAACAACTCTCTCCCCCTTCTTTTATGCCCTTCCTCTCTTAAGCGTAAGAAAGATTTTTATGCTTATATTGAGGGTGTAAGTTATTTCTTCTTTGCACCAATTCTGATGAAAATAAGGTTCACTCACTCTCTCTCTCCTCCCCTTATTCCTCTCTTTTACTTTCCTCTTTTGGGCAGATAATTTATACCATTCTAGTTCTCCCTTTCCCTTTCTCCAAGCACATTAATCCCTTACCCATTAGTTTCAGTTTTTTAAAGGTATCATCCCTTCATATTCAACTCATACTCATGCCCTCTGTACATATATACTCTTTCTAACTGCCAAAATAATGAAAAAGTTCTAATAATTTACAAATATCAACCTCTGATTATCCTTTCCTTATTATCTTTTTTATTATTCTACAGAATCCTGTATTTGAAAATCAAGTTTTCTATTTAGTTCTGATCTTTTCCTCATGAAAATTCTCTATTTCATTGAATTTATTGCTTTTTTCCTAAGGGATTATATTCATTTTTTGCTGGGTAGTTTATTTTTTGTTGTATTCCAAGCTCCATTGCTTTCCAGAATATCATAATTCAAGCCCTCTGATCCTTTAATGTAGAAACAGCTAAATATTGTGTTGTCCTGACTGTGACAAGTGACATCAAATGACTCTGCTGTACTTGAATGGTTTCTTTTTAATGCTTGTAGTATTTTCTTGACCTCAGTATCCCAGAATTTATTATAATATTCCCAGAAATTTTCATTTTTTGATCTCTTTCAGGGGACAATTGATGAATCCTTTCAGTTCCCATTTTACCCTCTAATTAAAGATTATGGACAATTTTCCTTGATAATTTTTTGAAAGATGATATCTAAGCTCTTTTTTTTTTTGATCATGACATTCAGATAGGCCAATAATTTTAAAATTATCTCTCCTGGATCTATTTTCCAAGTCAGTTGCTTTTCCAATGAAATATTTCACTTTTTTTTTTCTGTTTCCATTCTTTTGCTTTTGCTTTATTGTATTTTGTTTTCTCATAAGGTCATTAGCTTCTATATGCTCAATTCTAATTTTGAAGGAATTATTTACCTCAGTGATCTTTTGTATTTCCTTTCCCATTTGGCCAACTTTCCTTTTTAAAGGAAAATTTTTCTCCTCATTAGCTTTTTGCACTTCCTTTTGCATCATTTTCAATTCTCTTCCTAATTCTTGCTCTATCTCTCTTACTTGATTTTTTAAAGATTTATTTTGAGATCTTTTATAGACTAGACCAAGTCTTACTTTTCTTGGAGGCTTTGAATGTAGGAGCTTTGACTTTGTATGTGTATGTTTTGATCTTCCTTGTCACCATAGTAACTTTATATGGTCAGAATCATTTTTTGTTGTTATTGCCTGCTGATTTTCCCAGCCTTTCATTCAGGTTTTAACACTTTTGTTAAAGTTGGGCTCTATTTCTAAGGTGAATGGTGCACTGTCCCTAGCTTCAGGGGTTTGTGCAGCTGTTTTCAGAAATTCTAGGAATTTGACTACATGAACTATTTTCTATCCTGAAGTTGTTAGGAGTGCTCCCACCTCTCTGTAACTGTAAGGTCTAGTGTTCTAGATTAACAGAGTCCTTTCTCAGTGTTTGTATAGAGAGGCCTCTGGAAGCTGCCATCACCACCATTGCCACCATTGTCCCTTCCTGGTTTGCTCATTTCCTAATATCCCCTCTCATTATACTGACAAAGCTTTCCTGCTGACCTTCCAAGTCATCTTTTGTGTCTTGGGGCCAAGAGAACTAGAAACTGGCAGTGCTGCTGCTGACTCCAAGGTTCCTAGGCCCATTCTTGCCTTGCTGGCACTGGGGATTAGGACCAGGTCAGGGCTGCTTTGGCAAAGCCTGCACCAGGATTGCAGACTGGACTCCAGCCCTGGTGTCCCAGATCTTTTCTGCTGATCTTCTAAGTTGTCATCAGTGGGAAATTGTTCTACTCCATCTTTTTGTGTATTCTGACACTCTTAAATTTGTTTAGTCATTATTTAAAGGAATTTGGAGGAGTTTGGGGGAGAGGACATTAAGTTCCTGCCTTTATTCCACCATCTTGGCTCTGTCTCCTATTTCCTCTTCCTTAAAGAGAATGATTTTTTTTTTTGCCTTTGCCACCCATGATGCCTGCTATTGTCCTCTTGTACCATCACGGGTTAATTTAATCCATTGCCCTCAGAGAGGAAAATGGGAATTATTCATTAGGAAACTGTCACAAAGAATGTAGACCTATTTGTTACTTTTCTCACTATTATTCATTTGGGTACTAACCTCTTCTCTAAGTCTTTTTTAAAGCTTAAAACTGATCTCTAGGCCAGGATAAATGCTTATTATTTAATTGGTTGGAAAGGAGTTGGGGAAAAATCTTAAGGGTTAAGGAAAGCAACATAGAGCAATAGAAAATTCAATTCTGTATTTGGAGCAAGAGAACCCAAGTTAAAATTTTGGCTTTAACACTTATCTCTGGGATATTGAGTTGGTCCCTTAACTTCTCTGTGTTTCTTTATCTATAAGGAGGGAGTTGGAGAGAAGACTCATGTGTTTTTAAATATTTGAAGATGGGATAATCATATCTCTTCTTCCTCTTTGTTTTCTATTTCCTCTTGTGCTAAATATTTATAATCAGTATCTTTTTTAGATGTTCTTCAGGGCCTCACAATTTCTTCCTTAAGTTCAATACTCCTGTAAAGCTTTTCCCATTCTTATCTTCTCCAGTCTGAGGACTGTACTGACACATGAGCTTCTAGTGGATCTGGGAACCAGTTACCTCTGGGATGGGGGTTCTTAAACATTTTTGTGCCATGGATCTTTTTGACAGTCTGATGAAACCCATGGACTCTTTTCTCAGAATTATGTATTTTTTTTAACTGCAAAAGATAGACTTTATAGGCTTATCAAGAAACAAATTATATTTTAATATAATTTTCAAAATAAGTTAATTGAAGTAAATATATAGTAAGACTTTAGGAGGGAGGCAGCGTTATTCAGGTCAATAAGGGGTGAATGGCTGTTCCAGGCACATAAAGGAATACCAGATTATTTATTCGTCAGTAATTTCTGTCCTATCCTAATTACTTTATAGAAGTTGTTTTCCATTTCCATTTCCATGTTTTCCATTTTTCACTTCTTATCTGTGCTGTTTTTGCAAGAATTGAAATATTTTTGTAGTTTTTTCCATCTGGAATGTGTTCTCTGTCCTAGGTGGCCTCTTGCTTTGCCATTTCATCTTTGAAGGCTTTTCAGTTTAGTAGAATCTGTCAGAGCCTAAGCTCTAGTCAAGAACCTAGATTTGCATCCACACCATGATGAAGTAGCATAGTAGGAATTCTGGGGAAGAATTTCTGGGTTGTTCTACTTGAATAATTAAGCTGCTCAGTCTTCATTAGGTCCTTGGAAACTCAGGGATGTTTTCTAAGGGTCAATTAGTTGTATCTTAAAAAGTGCTTTAAATTTGCAAATTATACAAGAAAATGATAATTATTATTCCTGCATCCCTAAAAGATTGTTTCTTTATAACTAGTGTTTTGCAGTCTGTCTTAATCACCACTAGATTATAGCCTTGATGATTTTAAACACACTAATGCTTTTCTTCATTAAAAGGAGAGTTTTCTAGCATTTAATTTTAGACTCTCTCCTCTTGTTATTTCTTTCACCCCAAAGAACCTTGAAAACAGCAGTACTTTTGAACTTTAGAGAATTTCTATTGGGAAACTCATAGGAAGTACAAAAGTTGATTTAAATTTTTTTTTATATTTCCTTAATTGCTAATAAAAAGCAGCTTCTATTTTATTTAACTCCAATCAACAGGTTTTATTAAGAGCCTACTAGGTACCAAATACTGTGCTAAGGACTGGGGTAACAAAAAAGCTTTTTTTTTTTCAGGAAGTTTTTCTCTCATCTTTTTAAAAAACTTTTTATTAAAGATTTTATTTACAAAGCATAGGCATGCATGATTTTTCCCACACTGACCCTTACATAACCTTTTGTTGCCAACTTTACCCTCCTTCCCCCCACCCTCTCCCCTAGCTGGCAGGTAATATAATAGATGTTAAATATGTTGAAATATATGTTAGATCCAATATATGTATACATATTTATACAGTTATCTTGTTGCACAAGAAAAATCAGATCAAGAAGGAAGAAAAGGAGAAACTGAGAAAGAAAACAAAATGTAATCAAATAACAACAGAGAGAGTGAGAATGCTATGTTGTGGTCCACACTCAGTTCCCACAATTCTCTCTCTGGGTGTAGAAGGCTCTCTTCACTACTGAACAAGTAGAATTGGTTTGAATGATCTCAATGTTGAAGAGAGCCACATCCATCAGAATTGATTGTCATATACTCTTATTGTTGCCATGTATAATGATCTCCTGGTTCTGCTCATTTCACTTAGCATCAGTTCATGTAAGTCTCTCCAGGCCTTTCTGAAATCATCCTGCTGGTTGTTTCTTACAGAACAATAGTATTCCATGGCATTCATATACCACAATTTATTCAGCCATTCTCCAAATAATGGGCATCTAATCAGTTTCTGGTTTCTTGCCGCTACAAAGAGGGCTGCCACAAACATTCATGCACATACAGGTCCCTTTCCCTTCTTTATGATCTCTTTGGGATATAAGCCCAGTAACACTGGACCAAAGGGTATGCACAGTTTGATAACTTTTTGAGCATAGTTCCAAAGTGCTCTCCAGAATGGTTGGATTCATTCACAATTCCACCAACAATGTATCAGTGTCCCAGTTTTCCCACAATCCCTCCAACATTTGTCATTATCTTTTTCTGTCATTTTAGCCAATCTGACAGGTGTATAGTGGTATCTCAGAGTTATCTTAATTTGCATTTCTCTGATCAATAATGCTTTAATGGAGCATCTTTTCATGTGGCTACAAATAGTTTCAATTTCTTCATCTGAAAAATGTCTGTTCATATCCTTTGACCATTTATCAATTGGAGGATGGCTTGAACTATTATATATTATACAGTCTAATTTAGACTCAGAAAGATTATGTGTTTCTCATGATCCCACAGTTGGTACCCATCAGAACTAGAGTAACTAATGTGTAGAAATTTTCTTCAACACTTCATAATTCTATTGCCTTTCCTCTGTTAATTACTTCCTATTTATCTTGTTCTGGATATTATGTATGTATGTATGTATGCATATATATATATATATATATATATATATATATATATATATATATATATATATATATATTTGTCTCCTCCACAAAATTGTGGAGAACAGAGCCTGTCTTTTGTCACTTTTTGTATTCTAAGTGCTTAGCATGTCTAGAACTTAGGATGTGCTTAATAAATGTTTATTGGTTGACTGATACATTCCTATAGCACATGTATTTTGGCTGTTTAGTTAATATCATTTTTTACTTTCTTGAGGTGGAATAAAATGTAAGTTTTTGTTTTTCTATTCAGAAGAATCTAAGAGTTGAGAGTTCTGACAGTGGTAACCAATTATAGAATATATATTTTAGTGGTAGATCTTGAGAAAGATATCATATCGATCAGACTAGTTAAGATGATAGAAAAATAATGACAAATGCTGACAGGGATATGGAAAAAATGAGTACACTAATGCATTATTGGTGGAGCTGTGAACTAGTCCAAGCACTCTGAAAAACAATAAGGAATTTTGCCCAAATTGTGTATACCCTTGGACCCAGTAATAACATTAAATGTATACTTCAAAGACAAATATGAACAAAAAGAGTTATAACAAAGAATTGAAAACTGAGGGAATGCACATCAATTTGGCAATGGATATACAAGTTATGTCATATGGTTGTGATGGAATAGTACTGTGTTATAATAAATGGTGAAGAGGATGATTTCAGAAAATCTGGGAAGACTTAAATGAACTGATACAAAGTGAAGTGAGCAGAAGCAGGAGGAAAATATATATAATAACAGCCATATTGTAATGATAATAATCAATAGTGAAAGACAGCAGTTTTGATGAATGTAATGACCCAAAGTAATTTTAAATATTCCTAATGAAAAATGATATTTTATACTAGATAGAGAACTGATGGACTGTGAGTATATATGGAAGCATTTTGTTTCTCTTTATTTTTTTCCTCTCCTTTTTTTTTTTTTTTTTTTTTTTTTTGCTATATGCCTAATATAGAAATATATTTGCAATATTGCATGGGGGAGTAAGAGAGGCAGAGACACACAGAAAGAAATGCAGGGAGGAAGCAATTAATTACAGAGAAAGGCCATATTAATTTTAACATTATTTTATTTTCAATTTATAGAACTAAACATGTATTTTCATAACACAGTACAAAAATATTACTGCACATGAAACTGCAAATCTATCATATACAATTTTCTATTCCTTTTAAATATAAAATAAATCTATCATGTAAATTTGGTTTTCCTTTTTTCTCCCCTTCCCACCATAGAGATGGCTACTATTAGGCATAAATAAGTATTTGTACATTTATATATGTATGTGTAAACATACGTGTGTGTGTGTGTGTGTGTGTGTGTATGAAATTATTCTTTGCATACTTCTCTTTATAGTTTTTTCCTCTGGATACAGCCTTAAATTAATCAAATAGTTCAGCATTTACCTCATCTGTAGTTTGCACTTGTAAACCCTTTGCTTCCCTAAGCAGGACTGTTTCCTAAAAAAAGAGTACATCTCAAGGAGATAAGTTTTAGGGAAGGAAAGATGATTCAAAAAGCAAGAGTAAGCACATATAGCAGGATTTTACGTACAATGTCCAGTGTATTCTAAGCTGCTAAGATCCAAACAGGAATTTTGGATTTTGTGGAATCTTTATAAACTTGTTATGTGATTGCAAGTGAAAATTTTCATATTTATTGCCTCCCTTATTAGAGTATGAGATCTTTGAGAGCAAGGACTTTTTTACTTTTCTATTTGTAGCCTCAGCATTTAGGACATTCATTTGTACATTGTGAGTAAAAAATTCATTTTCCTCCCTTCCCTCCCTTTCCCCCTCTCTCTTTCTCCCTCCTCTCTTCTCCCCTTTCTCTTTCTCCCATTTCCTTCTGTATGGTGAACTATTTACCGAGGTGTTTGGTTTGGAATGAGCTTGGGAACTTGGGAACATTATAGAAATCAGAAATTGAAATTTTTAGCACACTCCAATCTGCATCTGCTTTCCCTGGTTGCAATTGCACAGAATAAGATGAACCTATATTGGGTACTTTCTGTACTATCTCTCTCCAGTTACTCTCCATTAGATTATTACCTCCTTGAGGGCAGGGACTGTCTTCTTATATTAATTGTAACCCCCACTCTCCACCCCCATTCCTCTGTCTAGTGCTTAGAACAAGCTTTCATTTTCCATTTCCTTACCAGCTGCCCTTTGCCACTTAGGTATTTTAAAGCTTTCATGGCTTGGAAGAGGATGAGGAGGAAATTGCTTGGAATGGGATAGATCTTTTGAAAAGAAGGTAACTGTTAAGGAAGTTGTCTTTTCAAAGGGAAGGGTGAATGAGTTGTACCATCTTGCTCAAAAGGCCCTTCAATTCCATGAATGATTGGCAACTTAGCCCTCCTAGATCTCCAGACCCCTTTACTCCCTACACAAGTAAAGAAAGGAGAAATGAAAAAGAAATCTGTTTCCTACTGAGTGTCAATGTGGTATAATCAACAGGGTTCTTCATCTTGCATCAGGAAACATGGATGTTCAGATAAGTATTAGCTGTGAGATCGTGGAAAAGTCATTTCACTGCAATTTCTTCTTCTGTAAAATAAAGATAATAATATTTGCTTTATTTACCTCAAAAGATTGTTGTAAGGAAAACCTAAAAGCTATGAGCTCTCAGAAAATCCATCTAGGACAATTTGAGATTAAGGAAAATTTAATTATTTGTCTAAGGTCACACAAGTAGCAAGTATCTGAAGTAGAATTTGAAATCAGGCCCAGTCACTCAATAATTGGTGTTCTTTCTTCCACACTATGCTATTTCCAGCATTGCCTAGATGCACATTGTAAGCTTTTGGGGAAATGGATCTGAAATTTCATTTTTATTTCATTGGAAAATCATACTGAAGCTATCTCCTGTAGCAGCTATGTAAAGTAGTCTTCCATGTTTGTTAAGTGAATACAGCTGAGTTAGAGAAGGAAACTTTGGAGAAGAGCATAGCAAAAGAATTCTAAGTTGATGAGTAAAGAGTTTAGGTAGAAATGGAGCTTCATCCAGGGACTCTGTTAAGAAGTCTGGGGCTCAGGGTTGAGGGAGCCTGTAGTTCAAATAATTAGAGAGAGAGGAACGTCATTGGGGGTTTTCCTTTACTTCTTCAGATTTTGCCCTGGGTCATTCCAAAAGGCAGATGATGAGGGAAATGGGGGAGGTGAAGCGGGATGGACAGAAATGGTAAATGTCATAGGGGAGTTAGAATAGATTTTAGAGGTCTTTTACTATAAGCCCTCTTTTTTGACAGATGAATCAAGTCCCAGAAAAGTAAAGTGACTTGTTTAATGTCACAAAACTAGTAAATGGTACTGCCAGATATACTGAACCCTAATCCAATGTTCCTTAGAAACACCAGAATGGAAAGAATACTGACAGTGATTCCTGGATGGCTGCAAGTAATTTGAGCTTATGTAATTCAGGAACAGTCTGTCCTGCCAGTTCTTGATTATTCAAGCTAACAGGCCACTAGGAGAACATAAATAATTCAACTCCACAGATAATTAAAAATCTCATTTGGCTAACAATTTCAGCTTGTTCTATCACTAAACCTATAAGATCTGCTAAGATAGGGATTTGGATTTCATGTTCATTTTCTTATCAAAGAGATTTTTAACTTGTGGGTAGACTCTCAAGAGGACTACGGGTAGATTTCAATAGATAAAAAAATTTTAAAAATATTTTGATAACTGTTTCAATATTATGTGTTTTCTTCTGTGTATTTAAAATATGATTTAGAGAAGAGGTCTACAGGCTTCACCAGATTGCCAAAGGTAAAGGAAGAGAGAAATGATTATTTCTCCCTTGTATTAAAAGCTAATTATTAAATCATAAACCTCTTTTCTACTTCCTTAGCCAAAAAGCAACTAGGGTGAGAAAGGACAATACAATAAATTCTAAGTTTAATTCTAAATTTAAGCATTCCTGATCTTTGTGTTTGTCCAGACAGCTTTGGGAAAATTTGGATCCTCCCTTTTGTCAGACAGGTGATAGGGAAATTGATAAGTCTCTTTGACCAAGATTTTTGGGTGATCCAAATGGCATACCCCAATCACTTCATTGTAATACAACCCATCTCTTATTCTAATGTTCATTTTCCCATTAATTGTTAACTACTTCTATTTGACTACCACCTTCAGGAACACCCCTTCTTCCAAGAACACATAAACTGTGAGCCCACGACCATGAGAAGTCTTTGGCATTTGACCTCTTTTTATAAATAAACAACATGGCATTATTAAGGAAATAATTAGTTAATATAGGATTATTTATTAGCAACCAATGATTATTAATACAATAATTAATTACCCAAAATTACCCAAACATTTCAAAATTTTATAAAGCATAGGGATAGGGGGCATGATATGCAAAAAAAGGTTAACAATACCTCCTACCTCATAGTGAAGAAGATACTAGTATGAGAATCCTGTGCATAACTGATAGTTCTCTCTAACATTAAAAGAAGAAAATTATCTGATCCCAAAATTTTTGACAGTGATAAGTAAGATACTCAGTACAAGAGAGATAACATGGGTAGGATGGCATGAGTTGAAATTGAGTTGACTCTCATTACCCCATAATCTGACTGAAACCACAATTATTACTGTAAGTCTTGAGACAATATTTTCACATTTAAAAAATAATTTACTTTTGCTACATAGAAGTTTAAGTAAAACTTTAAAAATACAATTATTCTAAATAATGGCAGGTACTAAAGCATCATATGGGACTAATAAAATAGAGCTAAAAGAATCAACAATTAGTTTTTGTTTTCTGTTTTTGTATGTTTTCCCAGAGAGATATTCCCTTTTCTAAGCTGTAGACTTCAAATGTTAACTTATACAAGAATAATCATTTGTCTTGCAACCCTGCCCAAAGGCATGGTAAATAACTAATGATCTAATTCATACTAATGCATATCTTATAAGCAAAACTGACATAGTGTGGCTTGAATGATCTGGACCAAAGTTTGTAAGACCTACCAGAGGGCCCAGGGAATTTTCCTTTTTCTATTTTTATTACAGTCACAAAATCTGAAATGCAACATTTTGGAGAATGGGACTTACTTGTAAAACAAATCAAATTATAATCACAAGAAATTTTCAAATGTAATTTTATACAAAAGCTTTGAATATGACTTATTTAGAAGCCAGAATCATTAAAGTTCCTTCTTGCTTTTTTTTCTGATAATGATAAAAAAATATCCCCAGCTTTTTTTTTTTTTTAAAGATTTTGATTTCTGAATTGTACTAGAATCCTTTAGGTCATTTGAGAAAGAATTTAAAAACCTTTTAGATGAGATCAGCCTCTTTTTCCCCCCCTAGGAAAACTGCAATCTGCAGGTAGGAGAGACTTCATAAAGCAATAAAAACTCTCTAAATTATCCAAGCTTAGAGAATACTATTATAGCAAAATCCATTCATAGACCAAGCATTTAATTTATTTCTGTATTCCAGTACATTTTCAGTGGCTCAGCTGATTTCCCACCCCTCACTCCCCATTCATCTGTCAAATCAAATGAAATATAGAGACTAAGAGTTGAACTCATTCTCTTACACATATATTTAAACTTATAGCTAAATATGTATTGTATGATCAATTTCATTTACTCCAACAAAGATTTTTACATATCAACTGTCTAAAGAGTCTGTCAAATTTTATTAAGTTCCTGATGGATTTTTTTTTATTTCCTGCAGATTCCTTTCCTATCTAATTTGTTGCTCCTGAATAAATTTTATTTATTGTGAACTATTTGCCTTATGCTTACTTTTCCTTCTATTCCTTTAAATACACAGAAGCAAAAATACTTGGTTTCAAGCTACCTATTCACTGCTAAATGATATTTGTTGTTGTTCAAGGTCTAACTTTGAAGAGTTTTAGAATTTCCCCCCACAGTAAACATTAATATTTGATTTTTTTAAACTAAAGAGCTAGCAATACATTGTATTTATAGATTTTGCTCTTTGAAATTTTGAATAGCTTGAAATAAATTTGGGTGGGAAGCAGGTAAATAATATATTTCAATTCAATAACAATTCAACTCAAAAAATACTTATCCATTATACTCAAGCTGTGCTGGACATAAAAGTTACAAAGATATCCAATATATGAGAACTTCTTCTGAAAGAGCTTTGGCTGAGGAGCCAAAGGAAGGCAGGAAAGAGGTTCAAATAATGGGTTTATACATAGAACGTTGAAAGAAGGCAATAAAACTGCTATCAGAAATTTGAGGAGAAAAGATCATTTTCATCAGAAGTCAGAGAAGACTATATGAAGTAACACCTGAGTTCATTTTTGAAGGAAGGGGAAAAGAGAGGAAGTAGAAGATAAGGAAAGGGGATTAATTAATTCCAAGCACAGGGGGATAGTCTCAACAAAGGCCCAAGGATTTCAGTTAGCAGATTGGAAAAAAAAAAAAGAAGAAGAAGTGAAAGTCAATAGAAAGGATTAGGACTAACCTTATTCAAAAATTAGTGAGGAGACAATTATGATTTGGAGTAAAGAAATATGTAATGGATGGTGTAGCTTAAAGTCTGATTACCTATTATATAATTAATTAATCTAATGAAAAGTTAATTAGACTTCCAATAAAATTCTTGCAATAGATAATAAAAATACTAAAAATTAAAAATAAATAAGATTAAATTAAAAATAATAAAAATAAAAACACTTGTAATAAAAGAATACTAGTTAAAGTATGTAAGCAATTCCCTCCTCTTAAGAATCAGCTACTGAGTCTTAGATATTCTAATACAAACCTCATGAGAAGGTTTTCTTTGGTCATCTGACAGGTCTTTTTCAATCAGTTAGCATTACCCTTGGGATTGATGGACATAACTTCAAATACAGGAGCTAGTCTTAGTTGTTTTTTTTGTTTTTGTTTTTGTTTTTGTTTTTTGGCAGGGGAGGATTGGTTAATATGTTTATACATCTTTCTATGGGTATTCCTAAGTTGTTTGCTACATAATGTGATTGGTAATTATAAATTATTGATAAAGTTACTCATAATATTTTTTTATTAGAGGTCTTTTTTATTAGAATCCACATATATGGATTACTTGGTTTTTTTTACTACATCTTACCACTGAAGTGTTAAATTTATTATTGAAAAACAACTTATAGAAAAACAACTTGTTCAAAACATTTCAGTCATAAAATGAAGACTTAAAAAGGAATCAGCTATATTTGGTTGACAAATTTATCCCTAGAACAATATTATTCTTATTATATAAATGATGACATAATTTAAAATTAGAAGTACTCTCTATCTCCTCACTTTAAGAATTTCCCATTTAAAGGTCCAGACTTTTATCTCTCTCCAGGCCATCCCCGGAGCCTGCTGTAGGCACTTCCTTCCTTCCTTTCAGCTCCTTTTTTGTGATGTCTTCTCCCATTTGAATTTAATCTCTTTAAGAACATGTACTGCCTTTCAGTCAACTAGTATTAATATTAGTGAACATTTAATTAGTGCTTGTTGACTGACTCACCAGGGAAGTTTCTTTAGTAGCCTTCTTGTTCTAGACTATAAGCTAAAGTCTAGAACCAAGAAGGTCAACTATTACAATAGTCTGGAAGACATGAGGACTTGAACTTTGGTAGTTGCATGCAATAGAAGAGGAAAAGATAAAACCCATGAGAGAAACACTGCAAATTTACAATTAATAGCATTTAGCAAGTGGTTGAGAAGTATAGGATAAAGAGAGGAAATAGTTAGACAAGTGAAGTTAGTAACTGGGATGGTTGAGAATATGTGATAATGCCATCAATGGAAAAATAGAAATTAGGGAAATGGGCAGGTTTTATAGGGAAAAAGATTATTTCAATTTTGAATGTGTTGAATTTGATATCCTAGTGGGACAGCCAATGAGAATATTCAACTGGTAGTTTTAAATATGTAGCTCTGGAGAGAGGTTGGATATGAAGATATATATTTGAGATCTACTTAGGAGTGATCATTGATGCTAAAAGAACAAATGCTTTCTAAAATCTATAGCTGGAAGGGACCTTAGACATCATCTAGTTCAGAAGTTTTTAACCTGGGGTCCATGGATAAACTTTAAATAATACATGAACTTGAATAAGAATAATAAATTATAGTTTTATTATCACTAACTTTTGTGGGATTTTTTGTAATTCTGTGGATTCTATTTTATATATTTAAAATAATTATTTTGAGGATGTCATAAGCTTTCTCAGACTGCCAAAGGGATGCATTACACAAAAAACGTATTAAGAATGGTTGATTTAGTTTAATTTTTTTAGAAGGAAACTAAGTCACAGAGACATGAAGTCTCTGTGATTTTGACAACCCTGTCAAAGGTCATACAAGGAAGAAATTGTAAAGCCATGATTTTAACTCAAAACTCAGATTTTCCAGTGTTATGTTTGAAATCAACAAAGATGAAATAAAGAGAAAAGACATCTGAGGGTAGAATTATACTTAATTTTAAGGATAGGAGGAGAATGAGGAGCTATCCAAAAACAAACAACAAACAAACAAACAAAAATCCAAAGAGTAGTTTGAGTAGGAAAGCCACAAGAGTATGTTGCCATGGAAAACAAAGAAAGAAAAAAAAAACAGGAATGGTCGTTTCACAGGCCACAGGGGCATCAAGGAAAAATAAATATAGGAAATGGCCATTGGATTTTAATATAATGACACTAATAACTATCTTAAAGAAAATCATTTCAGAAGAGGAATAGAAACAAAAGTTTTATTGCTAGGGGTTGAATAGTTGAAAAAATAAAGGCAGAGGGCAATGTGGATATAAGCAACTCTTTCTTTAAGCTAGCAGTAAAAGGGATGCAAGATGGATGGGAGAGAAGAAAAGATGAGACACAGAAATGGGAATAAGTATTATAAGATGGAGTAGCCTTCTGGAACTAGAACAAGCCCAGGCAAAGTTGGAGAAGGAGTACTAGTTAGAGATAAAAGGTGTAAAGGAAGTCCAGATGAGGCTAAATTCTACTGTAAATAAGACTGAATTAGTTGAAGTTGTCATTAAAGTATCTCTATTTCTCTGACATTCATTTTGCTTTTGTCCCATTGTGCACAATTTGAGGCCAGTGCCAGAGGGTCTCTAGTCTGACTTTTTCCCTCCTATTTTGTACCCCATTCCTATACAATATGGAGGAACCCTCATTCCCTTTTTTCTGATGATTACTAAAAGTTTAATGGAATATTCCTGAGGGATCATCAGAACTTCATTCACCTAGCCAATTATTTGATGTAATTATATTTGTTATAGGAATTTATCCTAGTAAAAATCATATGCCTAAAACTTTACCTAAGGCCAATTCTCATGATAAAATCTTTGAATATTCTCTTTGAATATCCTCTACTCCCATGCCCTCTCAAAAAAAACCAATGACTACAACGAGAACAACAAATCAGCATTTACGATTTAATACTCAGAAGAAAGGAATTAAATTATGGCAATTGGGATATATATCTATATCTATATCCATATCTATACATATGGAATGATGACAAGACCTGTCATTTCTTAAGTATGGGGAATGAAGGGATAAGAGAAATCCCTCTACCAATAGAGAGAGTATCAAAATGTTAAATTTATAGGATTATAGATTTAGAACTAAAAAGGATTTAAGAGATAGGTACAATGAGGAGCATGTGAAATGAGTGGATTGAATTAGATGAGTGCTCTGTATTCTTTCAATTTCAAATCCTCTGTTCCTATGTTCTTTCACTTTTCATTTCTCTATACTGAAAAGTTGTTTTGTTCCAAGATGGTAAAACAGCTTGAATAATATTTTGTCTCCTTCTCCTCAGTGTGGCTTTTTTTTTAGGAAGCACATATGAATTAATGTACTATGTAAAAATAGATCATTTTGCTAATGCACATAAAAATACCTTGGTTATTTGAAAACCCTGGTTTGGGGCTTAACCTTACATACTGTTAGGGGTAAGAGCTGGCCCTCTAAGTGCATTGTTTTAAGAAACTTCTAAATAAGGAAAGTTATTCTATCACTGCCATTTTTGCAATTTATGGTCTTAGAAAGTGATTGGGGCACTGAGAAATTAAATGATTTACCCAAAGTCAAACAGCCGGGAAATGCCAGAGGTGATTTGAACCCAGTTCTTCATAACCTCAATGTTCTTGTTTTCTCCTTCCCCTTTCCCTCCTTCTGCCTCTCCCTCTCTCCTTCCTTCTTTCTCTTTACCAATTCTTCTCCATTGCTTTTCTCACTTATTTTAAGCCCCTTGTTCAAACTCACTGAATTTTTTTTTTGAATCTTCATTCTGTCATCATAATGATCATCCTACCTAGATGACTTGGTTTTAAAGTACTATCAATAAAGAGCTTTCCTTCCTTAATTGGGGCATTATAGATTTATGAGTGTTAATCAAGAACCAGCATGATTAAGATGGAGGAGCTTATCCAGTGATGAAATTTTTTTTAATGTTGCGATTCATTATGACCATCTACTAAAGATCAGTGTCAGTGATGTGTCACTGTGTCAATGATGATTGCTTTCTTATATGGACTCACATTAAAGAAGTTATTTATCCTTCAAGTATAGATGACTAGGGTTTAGAACCTTAAAAAAAGATTTGATTTTGCTCACAAAATTAAGCATTGGGTAAAGAGGAGTAGAAGAATAGAGATTATCAGGCATCTGGGATGTGTTTAATAGCTGAAGTTGAAAATTAGATTTAATTCTGAATTTCTTAGCATCTGTAACGAAAAAGTGAAATATATTGTTTTATATGATTCTTATTATGTGAAAAGAAAGTAAGAAAGCTCATCTTTGAAAAAAAATTGTTCCTGAAAGTGAGTTTATGAAGAAATTTATCACATGGGCCTTTCTATAAATCACATGACATAACATAATCAAAAAAGTCTTTAAAAACAGATTAAAAGAAAAATGTTCAAATAGATGTTACTTATGTTGAACCTCCAGAAAAATCAAAGGAATAAAATTATACTATATACTATCATATATGTCACAAAATAGTATATGTGTAATATGCTATAATATATAATAAAATTATTTTAAACCTAAGAATAATTTATTATATAAAATACTTCATTTCATTTGGGGGGATATTTTTGTTTTAATATATCCTTTCTTCTTTCTGCCATGAGTCATCTATTGGAACAAAGATTAATAAAGAGATATTCATATAAATAGAAATATAAAAAACTATTCAATCAAGTCAACTAAAATGTCAACTGTGCCTGAAAATAAATGTAGTATTTCATCATCAGTCTCTCTACCACTGCAGAAAGGAGAGAGTTGGCCATTAAAATATATACATGTTATTCAATTTTTTAAAAATTGTTACTTTTTCCATTTACATTTTTGAAGTCATTATGCATAAAATTTTCCTGATTCTTTTTATTTCACTTTTCATCTGTTCATATGCTATAATTCTTACCATGTTTCTGTATTAGTTCATTTTTCTTGATTTCTTTAGTCATTTCCTTTCTGTTGTGCACCTATTTTTTGCCTTAATTCTTTACTATGACAAAAGAGTGCTACTATTAATATTTTATTATGTGTGGAAATAATATTAAATCTTACCTTAGTGAAAGCATTTCTATATAGGGAACTAGTGTAATATGGTCTGGTTATTTCTTATTATTTAACTTTATAATATGATAGAACTTTGGAGAACAAGAGAATATACAGTTAACTTGTTAATTGTATCATCTTTCTCAAGAAGCAGACTTCTTAATTGAACTTTTTCTCAAGTACTGGGGTGCATTTATCTCATAGTTTCATTTTCTGATGAGGGCCCAAAGCATTATTATTTTGTGTTGCCATTTAAAACTATCAGACTTAGAGAAGGAATCATCTAGACCCCAGCTTCTTAAACTGTGGGTCAAGACCACATATGGAGTTTCATAACTGAATGTAGGAGTGACAAAATTATGAATTATTATCAGTAAATATTTTATTTATATATCCATTTTATATACTATATATCTGGGTCATGTAAAAGTTTCTTAGGGAAAAGGATTTGCAAGGGGAAAAAGTTAAAGACACCCTCACCTACACAACTCCTTGATTTTATAGTTAAGGAAACTCAATCAGGAACTTGGGTAGTGGATTGGGGTGGCAATGAAGTATCACAAGTACTTAATAGCAGAGCCAGGATAAAGGCCCAGGTCTTTTCACATCAGATACAGAGCTTACATGCAGGGTTAATCCAGACTATGAGAGGCATCTCATAACAACAAAGCAATAATTTATCTTTTTGTTTCTCTTTATCTCTTTCTGTCTGTTCTGTCTCCCTCTGTGTATTTCTGTGTTTCTGTCTCTCTCCCCTTCTCTCTCCCATCTATTTCTCACTGTCTAATTTTCTGTCTCTGTTCTTTTTCTGCCCCTCTTTGTCTTTCTGTCTGTTTCTATATCTTTGTTTCTGTCTCTGTCTCTGACAATGTCTCTCTGGATCTGTCTCTGTCTGTCTCTTTCTGTCTGTGTCACACATGTGTATGTTTGTCTCATAGAATAGAAGACAAGTAGAATGCTCATAAAAACTAACTTACTATGGTCCTAGACTAAGGAGACACTTTAAAAAAATTTAATTAAGTGATATAATAGTTGCTTTTTTGGTGACTATATCAAATAAATGTCTATATATCTGTTATTTCTGCTCCCATTCTGGTTATCATTCTGTCTTTTGTAATTCTTCAGCTTTTCCCCACTGGTAACTGATTAAAAAATATAATATTGAAGAAATAAATTGTGTCATCTTACTCTATCATACACAATAAACATAGATCTTCAAAAATATCAATTCAAAAATACAAAGAAAAGAAAACCTTCCTTCTTCCAATGTTGTATAAATGCAATAGGAAGGATTTTGATTTATGATTTCAATTCTCTGAACTATAATTGGTTAATCTTATTCTGGGGATGAAATGTATTCTTATTTATTATATGAAAGACAGTTGTTGATATGAATGTTCTTCAGTTTAATGAGTTTGGAATAGACACTAAGTTTTAGGAGTTAGTGAATAATTAGTATATAGTTATCAAATATATCCAATTGCTTTTTATGATAGAGTTTCAAAATGAGCTTGGATTTAGTGGGTGTTTATAATATGTATTACCATTTGTTTTGTGTTCCTGACCTAGAATTTTCTATTTTTAAAATGTTTTGATTGTCTCTCAATAGCCATTTGTTTTATAGTTAAAGCTTTTAAACACATCTTGTGTTTCAATTTCTATTTGTTTTTTCATTAAATTGTCTATTCATGCTTCCAAGTGTTAATGAGATTAGTCTATTAAAAAAGAAGGTGACTGGGTCAATTACTTTTTCTGAGATGACTATATTAGTTTGATTTGTGTATCAAGTACAAGTGCAAAGCCTCTAGTTTATTCAAGATTTCATATTCATAAAAGGAGAAAAATGAATGAATAAAAAGACATTTATTAAATATTTATTTTAAGAAACAATTGATTAAATAAGTAAGTTAAAGGAAAACTCATGAGAATAAATAAAATGTCTGTCTTAAGTTTTGTGCATTGATTCCACATCCAGATTCATATAAAAGATAAAATTGAAATAGTTTCATATAGAAAAGAAAAACCTGAAATGAAATGTAGTGCTACTCTTTATATATTACATCAAAATGCACTATGATTTTCTTAAGCACTTATAGGCTCAAAAAATAAGGGATAAGAATGAAATATATTTTGCCACCAATTTCTTTCTTATATAGGCTCATCAAAAGGAGAAATGATACCAGCATGACATATAAAGAGTTTTTCCACCCTTGTATTGATGAAAATGATGTACTCTAATTGGGGTTACAAGTATAGGGAATAATTAGAATACTTTCCCTGCAGAGATTAGAGTAGATTAGTCTGGCTACCACAATAGAATTTACTTAATTTGGGCTACTGTGACAAATAATTGGGAGTCTATTCTGGATAATTTATTTAGAGTTTCCAGAGAAGAAGACTATAATGAGTATGCAGCTTTTCAAATACTAGAAGATGATGTGTGTTTTGTCTTTTCACAGAAAATATGAAGATTTTGCTGGTGCTATACGAACAGGAAGCCAAGGAATGGGCTCTGTATTTGAGAGACGTCCTACTTCATATTATGAAGATAGAGGCAATGATGTTATATAGCTTGACCAACTCCTCTGACCAGCATTTGGAATTACTGGACTTAAATACTTACAAATGCAAACTACTAATATTATCAAATAGTCTCCTGAAAGGTCTGACTCCTAGGAAATGCCGTTTTTTGGACATGCTGCTCCATTCACCAGAAAGTGTAGTCATCCTGCTCTGTGGAGTAAAGAGTTCAGATGAGCTTTATGAATTATTAACCATCTCCCCAGGCAGCCAGGAGATCTCCACTGAGCAGGAGCCGGAAGATTACATCTCAGTTATCAGGAGCATCATAGAAAGAGGTACTGTTTATCTAATCTACTAAATTTTAAATTCAGCTCTCTTTCTTTTAGCTAAGTTATAAATTATGATGTTAGGTCAAAAAAGAAAAAGAAAAGAAAAACACATAATTAAATGATATTGTACCATTTCTTTCAATGTAATCAAAGCTACTCTTTTGTATCTGTTCTGGCCAATCCTTGCAACTAAGTTTAAAAAACAAATATTTGCCTTATCTGATAGTCCTATAAATGATAAATGCTTTTTAGGATTAGGGGAGGAGGAGTCCCTTTATTAGTTGCCCTGTTCTGACTCATTCATTGCCTGCAGTGAGGATGGGGATGACCAACAGCAGTGCCATGGGGCTAAAATTGGAGTCAGAGCTACCATAAACAGAAGTGCTTATAATGGCTTAATAATAAAATAACCTCTTAAATAATTTTAATTACATTTTTTGATTTCCTATCACCTTTATTTCCAACTACAATTCTCCTCTCTCTCCTACCTTCAAATAAATAAGAATAAACAAAAGAAAGAATTACAAAGGAAAAATAAAAATGCAGTTCATAAAACTTAATAACACATCTTCTTAGTTTGTCCTGCATCCCTAGTCAATCACTTCTTATCTTTTTTTTTTAGGTTTAAGCATTAATTAGTCTTTCACCTCCAAATATTTTGATTCTTGGCTATATACTATAAAAATTAAGATCATGAATATATACCCTCTTTCTGATGTGGATCTATGTACTTACTGTTATAAAGACTTCTCAGGAAGTAAATCCTATCTACTAAAACAAATTTGCAACTTCTCCATAATTTAGAGTCTTAAAAAGGTGCCTAGTGAACTGAGAGATTGAGAATTGTCCAGGATTCATGAGCAACATGTATCTGGCATAATACATCAGCCTAAGCCTTCTTGATTCTTAGATCACTCTCTTTTCACAGTACCACACTGATTCTCTCATGGTGTTGCTGTTATTATTTAGTCCTATCTTGTCTTTTGGCTTTTTTTAAATATATATAGTATAGTTGTAATGAGGACTTAAACAATGATCGGCTTCAATGTGCACTGATTGTATGAATCCAACATTGATTGTGATGTTGTATCTAAATTATGAAGAAAATGTGGTAAGGTTAGATGATCAATGTTTGTCTTGCTATCATTTAGCTCTCCCCCAAATTATTCAAATTGTTGAAGACAGCAAAGGAAAATTATTATTAGAGCAGTACCTTTAATTCTCAAAAAAACAATGTATATAATTTTATGGAGTATGGCTAAATAAAAAGGTACATAACAAAATTTGCTCTGAATTTCACAGAAAGATAAGAGCATTTAATAAGTATTATTAAGTATTAGGCACTGCACAAATCACTTGGGATAATGAAAACAAGATCCCTGAACTCAGGAATCTTTCATTCTAATGGGGGAAAATAAGGCATCAAGGGGAAAAAGAAAAGAGCATTGACATTCCCAGCCCACTGAAGTGAGAGCAAGGCAGCAGGTGTGGAGGAGCTGGAGCATCCTGGTAAGTGACAGGGAAGGGAAGTGAGAAGTGAGCATCATAGTTGATACTTTTAATAACATGGCAGTGTTCATCATTGTGTTGGCCCCAGGATAGAGTCATCCTCAGAGGAACAGATCACCTAATATAGAGAGAGCATATTAGAGATTGAATCTAGAAGGGAAAACTTGCTGGTCTTTTGTAATGACCTTTTTTTTCCCCTTTAGGTTTATTATCCATCTTCTTAATAATATATTCTAGAACTTTGTCAGGAAGTGGTCAAATTCAGAGATTCTGTGTTTGGTGCTTTAAAAAATCAGATTCCTGGGCTTTATCATGCAGAATAATATAGCTATCCCAATATTTTAGAAAACTCATCTCCTTTTGTATCACTTCCTAATCATGGGCTTCAGACTAACATTTCTTTGTAACTGTTGTCCTGAACTTCCAATTATGTCTGTTCTGCCGTGATCATCTTGGTAGCCCATGGAAGGAAATTTTTTTTTTCCATTTCTTCCCTGATCACAAGCTATCTCTACCTGGTGACTTCCCTGTTTATTTCATCAGTGCTTAACTCTTGCTCAGAAACCTGAGATCACTGTTTTTGATTCCATCTCTGTTCTGCCTATCTACACGGGGTCTCAAAAGTTCATCTGTTTCTTCCTTCAAAACCTATCCTTCCTTTTTATAATAACTTCCTTTCTTATAACTTAATTTTAGTAGTAGTCCCTTAACTATTCTAAAGAGGCAATATAATATAATACAGTGTTAGATTTGGATACTATTCATTGCTCCTTCTCCCTCTCTCTTTCCTTCTCCCTCTCTCTCTCCCTTTCTTTTTTTCTCTCCCTCCCTGTCCCTTTCTCTCACTATTCTCTATGTATATATATGTACATATAAATATATGTATACATTTGTATTGCTATGTTAACTTATATTATTAAATGTGCATTTTATGTATGTGTATGTGCATATAAAATGTGTGATTTTATATGTATATATGTTTATGTATACATTGTGATTATATGTATAATTATGTACATATGTTTGTTTCTATTTCTCTATACATGTACATACAAACATAAATACAAACATACGTGTGTGTGTGTGTGTAGCCTTGATAGAGTATAAGTTTCTTTAAAAACAAGGATTGTTGTATTTCTACAGCATAGTGTTTAAAATTAGTGTGGATAGTGAGGAAAACCTGGATTTTAATCCCATTATATATACTTTCTATATGACTATGGGTAAGTCATTTAACCCCTGAAATGCTTGTAAAGTGGGAATGATAACCTATGCCAATTTCTTAAAGCTTCTATGAGGCTCAAATAAAATAATGTATATAAAGCACTTTGCAAAACATTGAGTGCGATATATATGTCAGCTATTGTTACTATTATTATTGCTGTTGTTAGTATTATTCCTGTTTCCTTCAGATTCTCCTTACTTCCTATTCATCCTATAAGCTATTCCTGAATTTGTCACATCACTGTCCTGAAAAGAAATATTTAGTAGTTTTTCATTGCCTACTAATCCCCCAAATCATAGCCAGATCCCAATATCTCTTTCTACTCTTCTCTGCCATTGTAATATCTTATAACCTTTGCACTCTACCTAAAAACTTCTATTCTCTCACCATAATCTTCCCTTTGTCTACAAAGCCTCTGCTTGGACTTTATAGACAAAGATCTGCCCTTTGAAAATCTCCCCATCTTTTAGGTCTCAGCCCAGATGATTTACCCTCTAATCAATCCTAATTGTTCTGATTATAAATGCTCCCTCGGTGTTTGGAAATCCTATAATATTCATTATATAATATTCACTCATATGAAATTTATCTTATACTGGCTTATATGATTATTTGAATGAAGGTAATATATACATATATGTGTGTGTATGTGTGTATGTGCATATATATGTGTGTGTGTGTATACACACACACACACACATACACACACACACAGTAAATACTTTGGGATTTAAAGTCAGAAAGGAAGGAATTCTAACACTAATTCCCTGACTTGAGGCAAATTGCTTAATCTCTGAATTTTTATCATTTGTTAAATGATGGTCGTAAGGCTAGGTGGTCTTCACTATCTAAATAGACAGAAATGGTTTCTCATCATATCAATTAGATTATGATCTCCTTAAGGTCAAGAACATTGTTTCATGTATATTTATTTTCTTGATATGAGGCAGCATTGTGCCTCATCCATGAAGAACAAATATTTCTTGCATTAATGGACACATGAGACAGAAAACTCTCTCATCCATAGGTTAAATGGAGTTATGAGGAAACAAATATTCAAGAGCATTGTGGATCAGGATGGTATGAGATCTGAGAGGAAGGAGTGATCCCAAATTTCACTGGGTATATTTGGAAGTTTTATCTAATCCATATCTATGAGGTACATCTTAATACTTATCTCTAAAAAAAAAAATACTTATCTCTAGTGATCTCAAGAATTATTTTTTCTCTTTACTTTTGCTTTTTAAATTTCTTTTCCTTTGATGAAAGCATTCCAGAAAGCATTCCATTAATGAAATCATTAAATTTTGCCTGAGGATTTGTAGGCACTTTAGCAAAATTTTAAAAACAACATATCTTAGTGATACCAATTATTTCAAAGATTATTGCTTAGAAAATTCAAAAGAAGAGAGAACATCTTCTGAAACATTTGAGATATAATCACTCACTTTCCTTAAGAAAGCATTCAATGATCTCAATTGGAAAATGGGTAATTGACAGCCTGCTATCTGAAAGTACTTGTCTTTTACATCTTTTTTCTGGTTCTCTCCAACTCTATTACCAGCAAATGTCAATTAACAAAGAAAGTTCAGTGGACATATTTCTTTTATTAAAAAAAAATTATATACTTCATGGGTTGCCATGGAATTTTTGTATTCGGTTTTTAAATTATCACACAATTATCATATATTTGAGTACCTGTGACATGAATTATTAAGTGCACTTGAAATCAGAGTTGAATCAAAAAGATTAATTCCATATGCTAATAGATTTTTAAAAGGGAAATTAACAAGCATTTATTAAGAACCCATTATCTACAGGAATTGTGCTAAGTGGTTTTGTAAATATTATCTCTTTATCCTCAAAAAATGTCTGTTATCTCCATCTTATAATTGAAGAAACTAAAATAAACTTTCCCAGGATTACTCAGCTAGTAAGTTGCCTGAGGCTAGATTTAAATCCAAGTATTCCTTACTCCTGACCCAGGGCTTTATCCACCGAGATACCTAGCTGATTAAAAAATGAATAGTACATTATATAGACACTTTACATTTAGATGTATGCACACATTCATTTATTTATTTATTATAGATAGATAGATGTGCAAAGGAATATATATATATACACATATGTTTATATAGACTATTGTACCTATATGTATATATTATATGTACACACAAGTTATATTATGCATATACAAGTATGTATGTATATAATGTGCATGTTCAATATGTGTATTTCTATATATGTATGCATGTGTATCTATACACATGAATGTATTTTCACACATATATATATGCATAGGCATATATATGTGGAGAGTGAATTATCTATCTATATCTGTCAATCTATGTATCAATGGAACTATTCCTGTGATTTCATTGATATAGAGAATTTCTGGGGAAAGAAACTTCTTTGGTTAAATCATGGTGGCACTTTCTTTGAAAAATACAATTTTAATAATTTTCCTTGAGATTGAGAAGTTGTGACTTGCTCAGTATCAAATGGATTCTCCTGACTTTGAGGTTGGATCTCTATGCATCCATTAGAGCTAGCTCTTATTTATATTCTTAACTACATCTTTATCTATATTTATGTACATATATATGGGGTGTGTGTGTGTATGTGTATGTGCATATATCACATATAACTTTATAATTCACATAATAAAATGAAACATATAAACAATGGTAATATTGCATTACTTACTTGGAATTTTGTATAGTATGAAGTGACCATATTATTGTTGAAATTATGTGATTGTTTTAGCATGTCTTATAAGAAATTATCTTAGGATCTAAAGTGGCTGTTCCTTATAAAAAATTGAGGATTACAGAGTGTATTTCTTTGGGAGAAAAAGTACTGTGTGTGTGTGTGTGTGTGTGTGTGTGTTTGTGTTATTATTTTCCAAAGGTCTCATTTGGAAGTCTTCTGATCCACAACCAGTACCCTCCTTTATTTTCCCCATTACTTAAAAACTTTGTGTACCTCTTTGGTCCTTCTGTGTACTCCTTTATGTTACTAGCACAGAGTTGTTGCTTATGACTGTGCTATGATCAACAGACCAAAAAAAAAAAAAATACTGGATGGTTAGGGTGATCATTTCAGCCAAATTAGGGTATTCTTTGGATTATATAATTACTTACTAATTTAACACAAACTTCCAAAGCAGTTATGCCTTGACTATGAATATAGTCTTAGTAAATTCTTTTAGTTACTTATGTTAAAAAAGACTAGGTAAAAGAGATTTTAAAAAATACAGATTTTTCACATGGCTCAATGGCTATGCTTGTTCTTTATTTTTTTTAAGTCAGCATTTCCTTTCTTTCATGAATCTTTACATTAAAAAAATTATTTATTTTTCCTTTTTTATCATCAATACTAAACAAACCTTATTTTTCCTGAAACTCTAGGAATGTCCAGTAGAAAAATTTATTGACACCTCCAATGTTTTCCTTAGATACATTTTTCTTTCCCTTCTTCCTTTATGCATCTCTAAATAGAAATGAGCTTTCTAGAGATTACAGAGTTCCTATAGAATAAAAAGAATTGAAGTTGATGTGTAGTATATATATATATTTTCATTCCAGGGGCTCTTCCTCATCTCTGAACAATTTCCTTCCTTTCAGGGTTGTCTCAGTTATCAAAATCTTATTGCTGTCATTTCACGTTTGCTACCCAGAGGAATGGTTCTAGATTTCTTGCTTGGTACTATCCATTGTTTCCTGTGAATTTGTAATATCTGCCTCTCTACCTAAATCTTTGATATCTGAGCTATGTAATCATAATGATGGATTTTGTAGTCTTCTGCTAGGCATCTGCTTTGGTAGGTATTTTGCCCCACAGCATGCTGTGTTATCCAATATATTTTTAATACTGTTACTTGATTTTTTGCTTTACTACTTCACCTTGTCGTTCAGGTTTTTAAAATATTTTACACAAGGGGTTTTGGTTGTTCAGGCATTTTTCAGCTATGTCCTACTCTGTGTGACTTCATTTGAAATTTTCTTGGGAAAAATAGTAGTTTGTAATTTCCTTTCCCATATCATATTATAAAAGAGGAACTGAAGCAAATGGGGTTAAGTGTCTTGCCCAGAATCATATGGCTAGTCAGTGTTTGAGGCCAGACTTGTACTCGGGAAGATGAATCTTCATGACACTAAATCCAGATTTCCCTCTACTGCACCAGCTAGTTCCCCTCCAAACTTCACAAAGACTGGAAAATAACTGGAGGGAATCAATAATAACAAAATGGCATAGATAAGAGAAAAATAGAACTAACCTAAAGCAAACATTATTTACTTTGAAATGCACAATATTTTTTCTCTCCTGAAGTAAATTTTGCCTTCATTATGCTAATAGATAATAGTTAAATTAAATTTGCTTGTGCTGACTAAGGAATAAAACAAAAGACAATAGGAAAACAAATGATATACAGCTATTTAAAAGTTATACATCAGGATAGATCTAGATCGAGACACCACCATAAAAATTACAAGAGAAAAATGATATTTCTATTTTTGAAATTTCTAAAAGAAAAGAGCTTTTGTTTTTCCAATATATACAAAATTAAAATTATTATTTTAGAAGTCTTTACAATCCCATTCCCTTATATTGGAGCAGCTAGATGCTACAGTGGATAGAGTGCTGGACATGGAGTTAAAAATCTGCATTCAAATCTGGCCTTTTGACAATACCTATGTGACCCTAGGTAAGTCATTTAACCTTATTTGCCTTAGTTTCCTCATCTACAAAGTGAGCTGGAGAAGGAAATGAGAAATCACTCCAATATCTTTGCCAAAAAAAAAAACTCCAAATGGAGCCACAAAGAAAATCTCAATCAATCTCTCTCTCTCTCTCTCTCTCTCTCTCTCTCTCACACACACACACACACACACACACACACACACACACACACACCTTTCAGTTGAATACAGAAAGCTTCACAGTATAGAGACAAATATCTCATTTGAGAGACAAGTTCATTTTCATAACTCCATTCTTAATGAACTTTTAATTTAGGTAACAATTAAGCCACTCAAAATATAAGCTAATAATGATAATTCTGCACATTAAAGTACAAAAGGTGGTGCCATAATTTTCTTAATTTGGGAATTTATTAGCATTTAATAAATCAACAACTGCCAGCTATCAAGTAGAGGAATTGAATATGGACTTTTTTTTTCTCTTCCTAAGAAATTAATAGTTTATTGTAACTTCAGAACTTCAATTAAAATGATGGATTGATCAAAAAGCACATTATTCAAGCAATCTGAATTATAAATGTAAGTCCAGGTATCTGTAATCATATGCTGGGGCATTGCCAAAATAAATTTCTATGTCTCACAACTCTTAGTACTGCATGTTCAATAAAGAAGATTGATTTGTTCTTTGGGGCCATGAGTTTTTGGAAACTATATAGCTTATGTGAATTGTGATGGACTGAAAAAGCCAGGTTTCTAGTGAAAAGAATTTATGCCTGAGTGTATTGGCACATGCGCATGTACCCTTATGCTTTTGTTTTTTCTTGTGGTTTTTTTTTTCTTTCTTTCTTCCATTCTTCAGGAATTCTTTAATACTTCAAGGATAAGTATCTAATGGTACAGATAATCCCTTTACTAAAGCAGATAGAGCTATAACTTAATCATTGAAAAATTGCTGTTGCCAAAAGTTCATTATCCTGTGGCCACTCTGGTGATGAGTCTGCCTGAATTAAATTAGACTAGATTTCAGGCATGAGCCATACAATTTGTCATGAAATTTCTATGAATCAATCAACAAGAATTTATTTACTGTGTATCAGGCACTATGCTAAGATGTAGAATATATATATATATATATATATATATATATATATATATATATATATACACACACATACATATATATATATATTATATATATATATATATATATATATATATATATATATATATATATATATATGAAAGTGGTTCATGTTCTCAAGGAACTTTCAGGGAGTCTCAGGGAGACTAGCAGATTAGGTATCTGGAAGAAATAGGAAAAACCTCATCAAAGGATTGGAATTTGAGTTGAATCTTAGATATGATGGTTAGAAGGAAGAATATTCCATGCCCATACTAAGGAATGAGAATGGAAGGCAAAACATCAAGGGTAAATAAGAGCAAGAAAAGCATCACGTGAATGAGAAATAATGCATAATAAGCCTGGAAGAGTAGGTTTTAGGGAAATTATGAAATGCTTTCAAAGTTAAACAAAAGAGCTTAGATACAATCCCAGAAGAGAGGCTTTATTATAATGATAATAACTAACAATGGAGCATTTTAAGATTTACATAGTACTTTATAAGTATTACTTTCTTTGATCTTCATAACTCTGTGAGGTATGTAACATTATTATTCATACTTTACAAATAAGGAAATTGAGGCAGACAGAGGTTAAATGACTTGCATGGGTTTACACACTAATAGAGTCTAAAATTCTCCTTTGACTCCTAAATCCAAGTCCAAAAATCTACCCATCGCATTGCTTATCTTGCTGGCTAATACTAATGACATATATTATATTACAGATCCCCCTTGCAGTATATAAGCCTGTGCTCAAGCTATGGAACCTTTCTCAGAATTAAGTTTTTAAATGTAGGACATTAAATACATAAAATTACAAAGGAAATTATAGTTTATTAAGCAGAGAAGTGACATGTTGAACCTGTATTTTGGGAATCATATTCTTCTGATATTGGCAGCTTTCTGGGGAGTAGATTGGAAAGGAAAGAGCCAAAGTAGGGATACCAGTTAGGAGGCCACTATAATTGTTCAAGGGAGAGGTATTGAGCGTCTTAACTAAGAGGGATAGTCACATAGATGAAGACTAGAGGATAAATATAAGATGTTATTGAGGTAACTTAAACAAGACTTTGCAAATGCAAAAACCATATAGGTAAAAGAAGAGTAGGAGATAAATACGACTCCAAAGTGACAAAACCTGATGCCTGGAAACATGGAGGCTTCTTCTGAACCTTCCAGATGTTGCACTCCATTGACAATGCATTCAAAAGCCTTTGTAGGGAGTGGGACAAAGATTAGCATTGAACTTGGAGTCTAGAAAACCTGAGATCACATCCTGCCTCAGATATTTCCTTATTGTATGGCTCTAGGAAAGTAATTTAATTGCTCTGTTTTAGAGATAATACTACACGGTACTTGTCAGGATCAAAGAGATATAGCATGTTTCTTTAATAACTTGCTCTGTAAGCCTTTAAGTCCTAGTTATTGTTGTCATTCTTACCAAATCAAGCTCCCCTTCATGACCCAAGGAGGCATTATATTGACTATTTTCTTATTCTATTTTTCTTTCATTCAAATTTTTTCCCAAATGTAACTTTTTAGGATCATTCTTAAATAGTACAAACATAAAACTTATTCAGGTCTCAAAGTTCAAAAAACTGTGTGGCATCTGTTATTTTACTGTTTAGTTTAATTTGAGAATGCATTTCACATGTTAACAAAATAATGTAAAAAATGATTTATCAGAATAGTTGTGTTATATAGTATCTCTTTGCTTCTGGTCTTTGAATGACAATCTTCCAATTCCTTCTTGTCCCAATCTATACTAACTTCAATTCTATTCTTCTATCAAAATTAATTCCTTCTCTCTCTGTCATCTCCCTATCTCTCTCTGGGTCTTTCTGAGTCTGTCTCTCTGTCTATCTGTATCTCTATGTCTCTGTGTCTGTCTATCTATCTATCTGTTTTTCTCTGTCTCTCTCTCTCCTGGCATTGTACAAGATAAAAGATAATCATCTAAAATGCCAATCAGAACTAACTTGTTAATGTATCCCTAGAATGAGTAACCTCAGGTCATTCTGTTTACAATACCTCCACTCAAACATACAATTTAAAATGCTGTTAATTTTGTATCTATCTGATTAGTATATGTGTCTACCTAAGGTTGTTTTTTTCTAAATCTACCTTAGTTACATAGTATTGAATATTTATAAGCTAATATCTAATGATGCCTTGTGGAAAATAAAACAGTGAAATAAAGTATAAATCATTCCATTTTTTTTTCAAATAAAATTTTGAGATTTATGTACCTGTCTTTGTGACCTTGGTCACATATAGATATAATAAGATTAATTTTAACTCTGATGTTTGTTTCAGAGTATTTTGTTCCTGATCATGTCCCTGCTTACTGGTCATAATGATTATTTTCCTAACTATATTTCTATATATTATTTTCTCATCTTGAGAAGCAATGTAAACTAATGGATAGCTAGCTCAGGATCCAAAAGACCTCAATTTTAATTTTGACTATCACATAGTGCCTGGATAGACCTTGGCAAACCAATTAATCTGTGAATGACTCATGCAGTCCTCTAGGACTATAAATTGCAGAATGTTTTCCAATCTGCATTGGTAGACAGAAATTTACCCACCAAGAGTTTCCTATATCTCTAGTCCCCTGTTCAGACTTCTTTCTGATATTTCTTCATCTCTATTTAGATTTATTCACCTCCTTCACCCCACATAAAAGAAACCTCAAAAGATAAATAAGGTTATTGTGGGTTGTCAAACAATCTTCTAAAGGGTGGTTTTACCCAAACACTGTTTCCTAAATTGTTGTTTCATATGAGGAATCATAAGGGAGGTAAGTGAACTTTAGCTCTGTTCATCATTCTGAGATACAAGAAGTGGTTTCAATTACATTTAAAAATAAGTAAAATACAAGACCCTAACTTCAGCTATGCGAACAAATAGAAAGTAACAAGTTTCAATTCTTGGTATCAGATGGATTTGCCTATGTCTTTATAAGATCTATTTTCTAATAAAATTACACGGTTCTGGCCTATACTAAGTGATTGTAATTTCCTTTTGAGTTACAATCAGAACATAGGGATCAGAATGAAATTGACACCACACTCCCAACTTTAAAAATTCCCGGACTCTTGGGATTAGGCCATATCCATATTTTATTTTTGAATGTTAATGTTTGCTTTGGGACCATTACACTATCAAATATATTCATAGGGATGTAGGTAATACTTATCCATCTCCTTAATAGCTTCCCATTTGAGGAGGCTGGCTCTGCATGTTCTAATACTTATCACTTATGCAACATTCCTCTTTTTCAAAGCTCTCTGCAGAAATTAAGGGCAAGTCCGCACAAGAAAACAGTAACTGTGAAAAATGTTTTCTAGTTCTAGATCATTACACACACACAGCTTCTACATAATAAATAATCACACTCTTTTTAACTCTCCTTGCTCCATTCTTATCAGAGGTTGAGCTGTGAAAGGCAGCCCTCTGAGAAGTATTTATTCATTCTGCAGTTAAGTCTATCCTATGCAAAATTTGGCTTCTTTTGAGATTAAGCCAAGAGTAATTTTAAAGGAGAACAAGAGAGTTTCTCCTCCCACAACATTACAGGAATACTGAAAAGCTTTGTACAGTGAATAAAAATGTATCCCTTCTCATAAACAGTCTTATTACTCATAAGTTTTATTTCTGTGTTACAGAAAATTAAGTTATATTCCCCTGCTGAACTTATTTGCCCATCTCAACTCAGTAGGCACTCTTTATAACTCAGTTTTATCAAGAAATTCTCTAGTACCTGTTTCCTGTCAAGATTCTGGCTCATCAATCATGTGAATAAATGGTTCAATTCAAGTATCAACATTCATTAAGTGCCTATTATGGACCACATGTGGATAGCATTACAAAGACACAGATAAAGACTTTGATCACACCTTCTCACTTCTGGATATTTTTCTTTGTATGTTTCTCACCATACCTCCTTAATGATTAAAAGGTTGTTCAGTTATGAGAAAAAGGAAATTGTGTGATCAGAAACATACTGAGAAAGGAAAATGGGGGATTTTTATATAGAGGTTGGATGACACTTATCAAATGTTATAAAAATGATTTATTAGTCTGTTATATCAGCTTAAGTTGATCTCTCCTTTATAATTCTTAGTTTCTATTATTTATAGAAATTCTAAGTCATACCAAAAATAGCTTGACTCATCCTGATAGTAAAAAAGGGCAAAGGGAAAGAATACTGGAATACTATATGTGAGTGCCTACTATGTGCTAGACACTATGTGAAGTAGTTGATAAATACCAGAGTCTTCAAATTATAGGTCAGTAAACTATATTTAGGTTTCTGGAGAAATTCTTGCTTTAAAGAAATGGATGATAAATGCCTATATTAGGCAAGTGTTGATTGCAAAGATTTTAAACAGGACTACTACACTAATAGATGCTGTGGATGTTGTTAGTGGTTCAATATCAATATAGCTGAAGCTTAAACTTCTTATAGTTTATTAAATAGAAACTGATCTTTTGTCTAGTGTGATATAGTGGGGATGCTATTGGTATATAGTTTGTCTTAGATGGCTGTTTGTTTTCAACTCACAAAGTTTTTAAGTCAGAGCTTTTGTATTTCTATGAATGCTGAGTTAGGAAAACTCATCTTCTTAGTTCAAATCTGGCCTCAGACACTCACTAGCTGTGTGATCCTAGGCAAGTCACTTAGCCCTATTTGTCTCAGTTTCCTCATCTATAAAATGAATTGAAGAAAAACTGGCAAACCATTCCAATATCTTTGCCAATATCTTTTGCCTAAATGGCATCATGAAGAGTCATACACAACTGAAACGACCAAGCAACAACAAACTATTTTCAAAGTCACAAAAGGAATTAAGACAAATATAGACTTGGGTGGTTTTGATCTATTTTATAGAGTTTTGAGAGAGGAAAAAAGAGGGAAGTGGAAATGAAAAATCTTGAGGAAGAAATTAGGAAAAAAACAGAAATTGATCATTTTATATAAATGGCATATGCAAGGAAAAGAGTATGCAAATGTGGAGAAAAATGTGTGTGTGTATGGGGAAAAGAGGGAGTAATTCATGAAGCTCATGCTCATTTGATCCAACAAAAAATAAAGATTGAATATATGAAGAAAGAGGCAGGGGGAAGAAGGGAGGGAGAGAGAGAGATTTTTCATATAAGTACTTTAAACTCAATAGATAAGAGGGAAAGGGAATGTCAAAAAGAAGATAGTTACACAAGTAAGCAAAACACAAGCTTTTGGAGGGGGAATTATAAAAGGGGAATCTAAAAAGTGAGATATGATGTAAAAGAAACAAGATTAGGGATATCTACATACTTCATTAAAAAAAGATCAGATAAATATGCTGAATGCATATTTAAAATTAAAAAAAATTAATAAAACAGTAAATCAGAAAAACCCAGACAAAAATGATGAAAATCAAAGAAAAAATAAAAATAAACAAATTTGAAAACAAAACAAAACACAGTGAATTGATAAATAAAAGTAAGAGCTGATTTTTGAAGAAACCTTTAGATAATCTGATTTTTTAAAAAATTTAATGAAACCCATTCTGCCAATTTGAAAAAAATGAGAAAGAATAAATTGCAACAACTGAGGCTGGTAAATAAATGAAATGTCAATTCAATTGACAAATGAAATAGATTAGTATTTACAAAATATATAATATCCCAATTAGCCGAACAAAAAACAAATAATTTAAATAACTCAGTTTCAAGAAAAAAAAATTGTACAAGCTATAAATATTATAAGGAGGAAAAAAAATCAGGATCAGATAGATTTACAAGCAAGCCTTATCAAATATTCAAAGAACAATTAATAACAATATTATATAAACTCTGCAGAAATAGGAAAGAACAGATGTCAAATTCTATCTGTGATCAAATATGAGCTCATTATCTAAATGAAAATGAGACAAAAAAGAGGAATATAAATGAATATTTTTAATGAATATCACCAGAAAAAAATTTTAATTAAAACATCAGCTAAGAGGGTATAGCACCATATGAAAACCATGATACTCTATGACTAAGTTGAATTTATGCCAGGAATTCAGGATTGGTTTCGTATAGAAAATAATAACCAAAGTAGGCCATATTAATAATAAGAGCAACAGAAATCATAGATTATACAAGTAGATGCAGAAAAAAAGCTTTTGACAAAATTCAACACATTTCTTATAGAAAAAATAAAAATAAACACTGGAAAGCTTTGATGTGGGTCTGGTGGTAGAGAAATGAGGTAGAATCCCCTCTGGTCAGTCCAATGTGAAAGAGTTCACAAACCCAAAATCTGAATATGGCAAGAAAAGGAATTTTTATTGGCACTGAGAAGCCAGCTTTGCTAGGAAGACAGACTTTTTAGTCACAAAAGGTCCTGTCAGGGAAAATGGCTGAGAAGCGGATATCTTCACAGCAGGTAAGAGTCCTGACAGGCAGCTCTGCCAAGAAGAAAACTTCTTGACAAAGCATAATTCTACTTCAGATTTCTGCAGAGATTTGGAGTTCAAAATTGTCTTTTATAAGAAGTCTGAGGCTGGGGCTTCTATTCAATGCCCCTACGCCTAGGTTTCCAGTACTTATCTTGGAGTTTCAAGTCACTCAATAGTAATATCAGGTCAAAATCTCCAACTGAATGAGATCACTTATGTTTGAGCTACTAGGAGTGGTCCTAGGCTAATCTTCAACTCAATAGAGTATGCAGCTAGTTCCCACCAAAATTTCTAACAAAAAGAAACTACTTGACTGCCCTGAAGAGTGAGAGTCAGAGGAGAGTTTCAAAGTTCACCCCCATCATTTTTCAGGGTTCATCCCCATCAACATCAGATTAATTGGATCTTTGCTTGGTATAGTAAATAATATCTATCTAAAATGCAGAGTTAGGATTATTTCAATATTCAAGAGACCTTTTCAGCAAGATTAGGGATAAAGCCAGAATGGATAATGTCTTGATATTTAATAAAAATTTAGAAATCCTAACTGTAGTAATGGGGGGAAAAAAGAGAGAAGGGGAATAAGCATGTACAAAGAGGACAGTAAAGTATAACTTTTTGAAAATATGATGATTGACATATGAAGAACAGTAAGATAGTAGCTTATCAAAAAAAAAAAAAAACACTCCAAATCATCTGTAAGTCTGTATATGTCTTCTGACTTATAAGTGCTAGTAGTTAGTTTATACTACAAAGAGAGCAAAGAAACAGGGGGGGGGGGGCAATCCATATATTTAAAAATATCTGTTGGAATTTTTTTTGTAAGAATAATTGGAAACAAAGTGGGTACCCACCCCACTTAAGAAATGGCTGAATGTAATGGGATGTTGTATCATTTCAATAAATGATAAGAAGAATAGCTTCAGAAAAATCTGGGAAGACTAATGAAAAGATGCAGAATAACGTGAGTGCTTAATTACACTTATTTGTTCACAAGAGAGGGTTTTCTTTTCCTTTTGTTTGGAAGTGGAAAGGTAAGGTAAGGACTTAGAAAGAATAATGAAACACCCGCCCCTTCATTCTGAAAAAAAAAAAAAAGGAAAGAAAAGAAAAGAAGAGCATCATTAAATCATTAAAAAAGAGAACATTGAGAAACATTGAATTCAGAGTGAAACATAGACACACAGTTCCCACAGTGTTGAAATATTTTTAAATTTGAATAATGCTTTCAAAAACCCATAGTCTATATGTGCTACAGTATTACAGTTTCATATTAAATCATATTTTTAAATTTGTTTTTCTTTATAGCAATTTTTTTTTACTATTTGTCAGGTTCATATTAATAAAACAACCTTTAAAAACAGGAATCATTTCTCTAGAAATAACTGCTCAAAGAATAGGAACAAGTTTTCAAAAGAAGAAATGCAAGCTATCAACAACATATGGAAAGTTCCAAATCAGTTATTTAAAAAAATAAAAGAAAACTAAAAGAACTTTGAGGTTTTCCTTAATATGCATCATATTGATAAAGATGATAAAAGACAAAAATTACCAAAAACACTTCCTTGATTATAACTAGCATTGTACGATACTGTCTTTGTTGTCTTCTTAACCCTTCAAAATTACTCTCAGTGCTTTTTCCTTAAATTGAAAAGTACATTTCTTTTTCTTCATTTTGTGATTTTATGTATTGCTTATTTTGTTTTATCTAAGATTTCTCATATTTAAAATTAATTCTCTCCTTTTTCTTCAGGCTACCTACATGCATTCTCCATTAATTACAGGAAACATACTCTGTCTTTTGGGTTTAGAAAAGAGAAATATCTCCCTGTTTCTTTCATATTTCCATTTCTTTTCACTTCTTTTGTCCATGTTGACATTTTCCAAGAAATAATAACTGGTTTCTTAGCCAGGAGGAGTTTATATGGCCACTGGACGGTCAGGTTAGTAAGTCAGTATGAAAGAGATAAAAGAGTTTCTTCTTGGATATTCATTTGTAGTTGTTCATCAGAAATACTCTGTCTCTTGCTTTTTACCCTATTTGGGGGAACAAACAATTGAACATGATTGGACTGTATCTTGTATTGAACTAATTTGATTTCCTATAAAGATTTTTCCACTCTTCCTTTTCCTCACTGGATAAATTAAAGACATAAAAACTCTATTTCTGCCTCAAAGGTGGGAGAATCAGGTTAAATTATATGATTCTATTTTTACTGGAAAGATGAGGGAGGTTTCTCATAAGTTATGTAAAGGACTTCATTTTGGAGAAAGTGAGAGGTGATGGTTACTTCATTTGAAATACTATTTTTATGTAGTGGCATGAAATTTCAAAGTCATTTTATAAATTTATTTGAAAGTATAAAATTGAAAGTTATAATGCATTCTAAAAGTTTGCAGAAAATATATTGAAATGGTGTGCAGTACTGTTAGGTGAATTAAATGGAGAGACTAAAAAAGGAAATCATTAATCTTTTAAATGTGAAAAATAGGATTGGATGTCTGTTTAAAGCAACCCCAAAGAAGCTATCACTAGTGAATCAGAGCATTATAATTTTGGATAAATGGAGAATCTCAGGAGTTTGAAAGCTTGAGAAAAAAGAACCAGGAAAAATTTCTGTCTTTGGCTTTCAGTTTGGTACATATCCAGGGCTTATTTCAATACCATTATTGATTTGTGATGTTTATCAGATAGATTCCACAATGGTTAGAGCTCTGGGCCTAGCATATGGAAGAGCCAATTTGAAATCTGCCTCAAATATTTACTAGCTATGTTATTCTGGGTGCATCACCAAATTACTTAACCTCTGTCTCCGTTTCCTCAACCATAAAATGGGGATAATAATAGTACCTCCTTCACATCATTGTTCAGAGGATTAAATGAGATATTTATAATGTTTAACAAGTGTCTGATATGTAGTAAGCATTGTATTAAGCACTTTATAAATGTTTTTTTTTTTCTTTCCTTTTATCCTTTTAAACAAAAGGATACTAAACACTAAACATTGCATTATGAAGCAATTCCCCCACAACATACAAATTCTTTTTGCAATTCATTGCAATGGAATAATAGTGTAAGATCAGTGAAGAAAATATTTCAGACCTATATGAAGACTATAATTCTTTGTTAAGAGATGCCTTAATGTGGAACAGGCTATGAGCTTATGCCACTAACAGTAGCTGATGCCTTAGCCATGCATAGCTGGAGGTTGAGACCATATGCTGTTTTCAACTGATCTAACAAATTCTATTTTTTTTTCTGTTCCTTTGAAATCAAGCCCTTGAAAAAAAAATGGACTCAGTAGTGTTCATGGGTAGAACTGTTTCCCAGGAAGTACTTATAAGATGCTAGATCTAGATGGGAACTTAGAGGCCTTCCTACTCCAACTCCCTCATTAAAAAGATAAGTATATAGATAGTATAAGTACATAGAAGGCTTGGTAAGAGAAAGAAATTGCCCAAGAAGGTAGAAATTTCTAATTGATAGAGGCAGAATCTAACCTTGGGTTCTCTGAATCTAAAGGCAGTATTTTTTTTTGGTTTTGTATTCTTTTTTAATTAAAGCTTTTTTTTAAAATTTTCAAAAGATGCATAGATAATTTTCAACATTTATCATTGTAGAACCTTGTCTTCCAATTTTTTTTCTCTTTTCTTTCCTCTCCATCCCCTCCTCTAGATAGCATACAATCCAATATATGTTAAACATGAAATTCTTCTATATGTATTTCTACAGTTATCATGCTACATAAGAAAAATCAGATAAAAAAGGAAAAAAAATAAATGCAAGCAAACAGTAAAAAAGTAAAAATAATATTTTGTGATCTATACTCAGTCTCCAGAGTCCTCTCTCTGGATGCAGATGGATCCTTTCATCATAAGACCATTGGCCTAAATAACCTCCTTGTTGTTGAAAAAAAAAGCCACATCCATCAGAATTAATCATCACATAATCTTGTCGTTGCTATGTACAATGTTCTCACTTCACTCAGCATCAGTTCGTGTAAATCTTTCCAGGCCTTTCTGAAATATTCCTGCTGTTTCTTATAGAACAATAATATTGCACAACATTTATACACTATAACTTATTCATCCATTTTCCAACTGATGGGCATCCACTCAGTTTCCAATTCCATGCCACTACAAAAAGAGCAGCTAAAAACATTTTTGCACACATAAATCCCTTTTCCCTTTTTTGTGATTTCTGGAATACAAGCCCAATGGATCACACTACTAGATCAAAGGGTATGTACAGTTTGATAGCCCTTTGGGCATAGTTCCAAATTGTTCTTCAGAATGGTTGGATTAGTTTACAACTCTATAACAATGTATTACTGTCTCAGTTTTCCCATATTCCCTCTAACATTCATCATTATCTTTTCCTGTCATCTTAGCCAATCTGAGAGATGTGTAGTGAGATGTCAGAGTTTTCTATATTTACATTTCTCTGATCAATAGCATTTTTTTTATATGCCTAGAAATGATTTTAATTTCTTCATCTGAAAATTGTCTATTTATATTCTTTGATCATTTGTTAATTGGAGAATGGCTTATATTCCTATAAATTTGAGTCAATTGGACTTCCGGCCAAGATGGTGGAGAGGAGACACACAGCTGTGTAAGCTCCATGTTTTTCTCTCAGAATCCATTTTATTACAAGCCTCTGAATTAATGCTTGACTGAAAAAAAAAAAACACAAATAGTTACCAAGAGAAGACATCCTTGAAATTCACCAAGAAAGGTATGTTTTTGCTCGAGGGTGGAGACGGTTTTAGATAGGGCACAGGCTGAGGGCAGGTAGTGGCAGGGAGAGCACGGGAGGCAGCTCACAGCCAAGCAGACCAGAGAGGGGGTGGAGTGTGATCTCAGTCGTCTCTTCGAGGGGAGCTTTGCTACAGGATTGGATACTTTGCCCTGGCAGCAAGTCAGTATCCCAGCAGAGAAGCTAAAAACATGGAGGGGGTTGCGGGGGGAGAGAGGGTGAAGAATACAACCCCAAACAGCTGGAGTCTCTCGGGACCTGGCCATCCCTCCCCCACAGTGTCTCAGCATGTTCTCAGAGTCTCAGAGAGCAGGCGCAGCACAGTCCTGCTAGAGCCTCGCTGCCGCCCCTGCAGTCTGTAGAGGAAGCTCGGTAACACCACCCAGCCCCTCCCCCCAAAAAAGCAGACTCCATTTAGGGGGTTTTTCTTTTTTTCTTTTTGCTAGTTTGTCTTTGATTCTTCTCTGACAAAATGAGCAAAAAATTGAAGAGGGCTTTAATCCTTGACAGCTTCTATACAGATAGAGAGCAGACTCTAAATCCTGAGGAGACTAAAAACAGACTGTCTCCAGGTGAATCCCCAAAGGAGGAAATCATTTGTTCCTCAGCACAGATGAACCTCATAGAAGAAATTAAAAAGGCTCTCACAAGGGAGCTAGAAGAAAAATGGGAAAAGGAGAGGGAGGCTTGGCAAGAGAGTCTGGAGAAGTCATCCCTCTCATTTAAAGGCAGAGTGGATAAAGAAATAAAATCCTTGAAAAATAGGATTAGTGAATTGGAAACAGAAAATAGCTCTCTAAAAAACAAAATTGGCAAAATTCCATAGAACAAAAGAACTCAATTGGACAATTAGAAAAAGATTTTTTAAAAGTGAGTGAAGAAAATACTTCATTGAAATCAGAATTGAACAAATGGAATTCAACTACTCGAGGAGACAAGAAGAATCAGTCAAGCAAATCCAAAAAAAAAAAATCAAACAATACGAAAGAATGTGAAATACCTTCTGGGGAAAACAACAGACCTGGAAAACAGATCCAGAAGAGACAATCTGAGAATCATTGGACTCCCAGAAAAGTATAATGAAAAAAAGAGCCTGGACGCTATTTTCCAGGAAATTATCAAAGAGAACTGCCCAGAAGTCATAGAAACAAAGGGTAAAATAGACATTGAAAGAATTCATCAATCACCTACTGAAAGGGATCCTAAAATCAAAACACCAAGAAATATAGTGGCCAAATGCCAGAACCCCCAGATGAAGGAAAAAATACTACAAGTGGCTAGAAAAACCCAATTCAAGTATTGAGGAGCCACAATAAGGCTAACCAAGGATCTGGCAGCATCCACATTAAAGGATCGAAGGGCCTCAAATATGATATTCCAAAAGGCTAAGGAACTTGGTATGCAACCAAAAATAACTTACCCAGCTAGAATGAGCATCTTTTTCCAGGGAAGAAGATGGACATTCAACGAAATAAGCAAATTTCACCTATTTTTGATGAAAAAGCCAGAACTTTTAACAAAAAGGTTTGATCTACAAATATAGAACTCAAGAGAAATCTAAAAAGGTAAAAGTTAATCTTGGGAACTATATTTCTGCTATAAAGATGTATAAAGAATACATGTGTACCTTGTTCTAGAAAGTAGATGTGGAAAGGACATTGTACCAGAAAAAGGGTAAAGGGGAGTACTACATCTCATGAAGAGGCAAAGGAAACCTATTATATCTGAGAGAAAGAATGGAGGGGGATGAATATAGTGGGTATCTTACTGCCTTCAGAATTGGCTTTAAGAGAAAAAATTTAGACATATTCAATTTATGATGAAACTTCTCCCACCTCATTGAAAAGTGAGAAAGGAAAGTGAAAAGGAAAGGAATAAGCTAAGCGGAAGGGAAGATGGAAACTGGGAGGGAAAGGGGTAAGATAGGGGAGGAACTCTAAGGCAGAGGAGAGAGATACTAAAAAGGGAGAGCTGTGAGAAGCAAGTGGTGCTCACAAGCTTAATACTGGGAAGGGGGGAAGGGGGAAAGAAGGGAGAAAAGCATAAACAGGAGTCAACAAGATGGCAAGTAATACAGAATTGGTCATTTTAACCATAAATGTGAACGGGGTAAACTCCCCCATAAAGAGGAAGCAGTTAGCAGAATGGATTAAAAGCCAGAATCCTACAATATGTTGTTTACAAGAAACACACCTGAAGCAGAGAGATACATGCAAGTTAAAGTAAAAGGTTGGAGCAAAATCTACTATGCTTCAGGTGAAGTCAAAAAAGCAGGGGTAGCTATCCTGATCTCAGGTCAAGCTAAAGCAAAAATTGGTCTAAATAAAAGAGTTAAGGAAGGGCACTATATCTTGCTAAAGGGTAGCATGGATAATGAAGCAATATCAATATTAAACATATATGCACCAAGTGGTGTAGCATCTAAATTCTTAAAAGACAAATTAAGAGAACTGCAAGAAGAAATAGACAGCAAAACTATAATAGTGGGAGATCTCAACCTTGCACTCTCAGAATTGGATAACTCAAACCACAAAATAAATAAGAAAGAAGTCAAAGAGGTAAATAGAATACTAGAAAAATTAAATATGATAGCTCTCTGGAGAAAATGTAATGGAGACAGAAAGGAGTTCACTTTCTTTTCAGCAGTTCATGGAACCTATACAAAAATAGACCATATATTAGGACATAAAAACCTCAAACTCAAATGCAGTAAGGCAGAAATAGTAAATGCATCCTTTTCAGACCATGATGCAATGAAAATTACATTCAACAAAAAGCCAGGGCAAAGTAGACTAAAAAAATAATTGGAAACTAAATAATCTCATACTAAAGAATGATTGGGTGAAACAGCAAATCATAGACATAATTAATAACTTCACCCAAGAAAATGATAATAATGAGACATCATACCAAAATGTATGGGATGCAGCCAAAGCGGTAATAAGGGGAAAGTTCATATCTCTAGAGGCCTATTTATATAAAATAGAGAAAGAGAAGGTCTATGAATTAGGCTTGCAACTAAAAATGCTAGAAAAGGAACAAATTAAAAAACCCCAGTCAAACACTAAACTTGAAATTCTAAAAATAAAAGGAGAGATCAATAAAATTGAAAGTAAAAAAACTATTGGATTAATTAATAAAACTAAGAGTTTGTTCTATGAAAAAACCAACAAAATAGACAAACCCTTAGTAAATCTGATTAAAAAAAGGAAAGAGGAAAATCAAATTGTTAGTCTTAAAAATGAAAAGGGAGAACTCGCCACTAATGAAGAGGAAATTAGAGCAATAATTAGGAGTTACTTTGCCGAACTTTATGCCAATAAATTCTACAACTTAAATGAAATAGAAGAATACCTCCAAAAATATAGCTTGCCCAAACTAACAGAAGAAGAAGTAAATATCCTAAACAGTCCCATCTCAGAAAAAGAAATAGAACAAACTATCAATCAACTCCCTAAGAAAAAATCCCCAGGACCAGATGGATTTACATGTGAATTCTATCAAACATTTAAAGAACAATTAACTCCAATGCTAAATAAACTATTTGCAAAAATAGGGATTGAAGGAGTCCTACCAAACTCCTTTTATAACACAGACATGGTACTGATACCTAAACCAGGTAGGTTGAAAACAGAGAAAGAAAATTATAGACCAATCTCCCTAATGAATATTGATGCTAAAATCTTAAATAAAATATTAGCAAAAAGATTACAGAAAATCATCCCCAGGATAATACACTATGACCAAGTAGGATTTATACCAGGAATGCAGGGCTGGTTCAATATTAGGAAAACTATTGGCATAATTGACTATATCAATAACCCAACAAACAAAAACCATATGATCATCTCAATAGATGCAGAAAAAGCATTTGATAAAATCCAACATCCATTCCTAATAACAACACTTGAGAGCATAGGAATAAATGGACTTTTCCTTAAAATAGTCAGGAGCATATATTTAAAACCTTCAGTAAGCATCATATGCAATGCGGAAAAACTGAAACCTTTCCCAGTAAGATCTGGAGTGAAGCAAAGTTGCCCACTATCACCATTATTATTCAATATTGTATTAGAAATATTAGCCTCTGCAATAACAGTCGACAAAGAGATTAAAGGAATTAGAGTAGGCAATGAGGAAACCAAACTATCACTCTTTGCAGATGATATGATGGTATACCTAGAGAACCCCAGAAATTCTACTAAAAAGGTATTAGAAATAATTCATAATTTTAGCAAAGTAGCAGGATACAAAATAAATCCCCATAAATCCTCAGCATTTTTATACATCACCAACAAAACCCAACAGCAAGAGATACAAAGAGAAATTCCATTCAAAATAACTGTTGATAGCATAAAATATTTGGGAATCTATCTACCAAAGGAAAGTCAGGAATTATATGAGCAAAATTACAAAAAACTTTCCATACAAATAAAGTCTGACTTAAATAATTGGAAAAATATTAAGTGCTCTTGGATAGACTGAGTGAATATAATAAAGATGACAATACTCCCTAAATTAATCTATTTATTTAGTGCTATACCAATCAGACTTCCAAGAAAATATTTTAATGATCTAGAAAAAATAACAACAAAATTCATATGGAGCAATAAAAAGTCGAGAATCTCAAGGGAATTAATGAAAAAAAAAATCAAATGAAGGTGGCCTAGCTGTACCTGACCTAAAATTATATTATAAAGCAGCAGTCACCAAAACCATTTGGTATTGGCTAAGAAATAGATCAGTTGATCAGTGGAAAAGGTTAGGTTCACAAGACAGAATAGTCAACTATAGCAATCTAGTGTTTGACAAAACCAAAGATCCTAACTTCTGGGATAAGAATTCATTATTTGACAAAAACTGCTGGGATAACTGGAAATTAGTATGGCAGAAACTAGGCATGGACCCACACTTAACACCACATACCAAGATAAGATCAAAATGGGTCCATGACCTAGGCATAAAAAATGAGATTATAAACAAATTAGAGGAACATAGGATAGTTTATCTCTCAGACTTGTGGAGGAGAAAGAAATTTGTGACCAAAGATGAACTAGAGACCATTACTGATCACAAAATAGAAAATTTTGATTATATCAAATTAAAAAGCCTTTATACAAACAAAACTAATGCAAACAAGATTAGAAGGGAAGCAACAAATTGGGAAAACATCTTCACAGTTAAAGGTTTTGATAAAGGCCTCATTTCCAAAATATATAGAGAACTGACTCAAATTTATAAGAAATCAAACCATTCTCCAATTGATATATGGTCAAAGGATATGAACAATTTTCAGATGATGAAATTGAAACTATTACCACTCATATGAAAGTGTTCCAAATCACTATTGATCAGAGAAATGCAAATTAAGACAACTCTGAGATACCACTACACACTTGTCAGATTGGGTAAGATGACAGGAAAAAATAATGATGAATGTTGGAGGGAATGCGGGAAAACTGGGACACTGATGCATTGTTGGTGGAGTTGTGAACGAATCCAACCATTCTGGAGAGCAATCTGGAATTATGCCCAAAAAGTTATCAAATTGTGCATACCCTTTGATCCAGCAGTGCTACCACTGGGCCTATACCCCAAAGAGATACTAAAGAAGGGAAAGGGACCTGTATGTGCCAAAATGTTTGTGGCAGCCCCGTTTGTATGGCTAGAAACTGGAAATTGAATGGATGCCCATCAATTGGAGAATGGCTGAATAAATTGTGGTTTATGAATGTTATGGAATATTATTGTTCTGTAAGAAATGACCAGCAGGATGAATACAGAGAGGCTTGGAGAGACTTACATGAACTGATGCTAAGTGAAATGACCAGAACCAGGAGATCATTATACACTTCGACAATGATATTGTATGAGGATGTATTCTGATGGAAGTGGATTTCTTTGACAAAGAGACCTGAGTTTCAATTGATAAATGATGAACAGAAGCAGCTACACCCGAAGAAAGAACACTGGGAAACGAATGGGAACTATTTGCACTTTTGTTTTTCTTCCCGGGTTATTGTTACCTTCTGAATCCAATTCTCCCTGTGCAACAAGAGAAATGTTTGGTTCTGCAAACACATATTGTATCTAGGATATACTGCAACATATTTAATATATATAGGACTGCTTGCCATCTAGGGGAGGGGGTGGAAGGAGGGAGGGGAAAAAAATCAGAACAGAAGTGAATGGAAGGGATAATGTTGTAAAAAAAAAAAAAATTATCCTGGCATGGATTCTGTCAATATAAAGTTATTATAAAATTTTAAAAAAAGAGAGAGAGAGAGAGAGAGATAAAGAGAGTGAGCATATGGCAAAATAAAAAAAAGAAAAGAAAAGAAAACTGTGAAGAACTATGTAAACACTAGCTATGATTAATAAGAATAATAACAAATAATATCTAATACACTTCCACTACTTCTTCTACTCCTCTCTCTCCTTCTAATATAATTAGTGTATCTCACCACTAATATAATCATTGTATTTCCTCCTTAAAATTTTTGTGCCATGCTTACCATGGATTTCTCTTGATGTATCCCCAAGTCTATGTATTCAATAAAACCTGAGAATGAAGCTTCAAAAAAATAAATAAATAAATTTGAGTCAATTGTCTACATATTTTAGAAATGAGGTCTTTATCATAATCCTTGCATGTAAATTTTTCCTCAATTTATTGCTTCCCTCTAATCCAATCTGCATTAATTTTGTTTGTACAAAACCTGTTTAACTTAATATAATCAAAATTATCCATTTTGCATTCCATAATGTATTCTACTTCTTCTTTGACCAGAAATTCCTTCCTTCTGCACAGATATGAGAGATAGATTATCCTTTATTTTTCTAATTTGCTTATGTTATTACTTTTTATGTCTATATCATGAATGCATTTTGACCTTATCTTGGTAAGATTGTTAGGTGCGGGTTAATGCTTATTTTCTGCCACATTAGTTTCCAATTTTCCCATCAATCTTCATCAAATAGTGAGTTCTTATCCCAGAAGCTTGGGTCTTCAGGTTTATCAAACACTATATTATTATAGTCATTGACTATTGTGTCTTGTGAATCTAATCTGTTCCACTGATTAACTTTATATTTTTTAGGTAGTATCAAATAGTTCTGATTATAATATAGTTTTAGGTCTGGTACAGCAAGGCCATCTTTATTTAGATTTTTTTTTTCATTAATTCCCTTGAAATTCTTGACCTTTTGTTCTTCCAGATGAACTTTGTTATTATTTTTTTTTAGCTCTGTAAAATATTTTTTGGGGGACTTCGATTAGTATGGCACTAAATAAGTAGATTAATTTAGATAGAATCAAGACAATATTTTTTCTACCACACAAAGGTGCCTCTCCTTCTTGTAATTTTTTCTATTCATATCACTGTATTAGTTTCAGACTTTATTTTGATTGCCTTGCTGCCTCCTCTTTTCCCCAGAGAATATATTTATATGGCTTTATCTATACATACTATCTCTGTGTATATATTTATACATATATTTGCATGTATAAACATACATATATACACATGATATACATAACATATAAAATATTTGTATGTATATGCACACACACACATATATATATATGTACACACATCACAATCCCTTCATAAACATTATTTCTACTGAGAATGAACCCACAACTAATTAACCCTTGGATAGATGTCAGATAATTAAATTTCTATACAGTATTATCAAAAACTTGCAGACTCATAGGAGCATAAACTAGAATATCTTTCCCATGAATGACTCACTTAAGTAAAAAAACCAAGTAAGGAAGTCTTTATGTCTATATCTTCACACATACACACATGCATATATAAATATATATGATATATACATTATATACACAAATACAAACTGATATAAATTAGATATATTGATACAGATAGATTAGACAACTATGTATAGATATGTATGTGTGTGTATATATACACAAACATACATGTGAATACACATACATGTGTCTATATACACATGTGCACATATACATTTATAAATATATTTATGAGTTGAGTACTATTAAATCTAGTATATGTTTCAAGTTTCTAGAAAGTATCATTTTTTTTAAGGGAGAAGAAAGAATGTAGTACTATGGAAAAGATTCTTGGGTCTGAAGTTAGAGGATTTGATTTTGAATCCCAGTTCTCCTATTTACTACCTCTATGATATTGGACTAGTAGTTTCACCTTTCAGAACTTCAGTTTTCTTATCTTTCAAATGAGATCTTTAGCCTGGCTGGCCTCTAAAATTAATTTTAGTTCTGAATCTGTGATTCTTTGATCTTTCAATTATACTGGGACTTTATTTGGGTAAATCATTAATAGTAAAACAGGAAATTTTTGAATATGTTGTATAGGAGCTTAGTTACCTGATATCCAATCAGGGTTTAATTGGGATTCAGCTCATTCTCACTAATGAGAATGTTTATGAAGGGATGGAAAAAGAGATGGAAGGGGGAAAAAATGATAACATAAAAATAAATGAAGAAAACAATGTAGACATCTTAGAAATATAATCTTCTTGCCTTGACATTTTTGATGTCAGTATTTTCTTAATTTCTGCAACTTTCTTTTTCTTTTTCTTTTTTTTTTTTTTTGAGAGGTTGAAGAAATAGAAAGAGGGCATACAAATTAAGAGAACTAGGCACCTGATATGTGCTTTCTTTTTTGTGTTAATAAATAGTCAAGAAAGAGCAGACCTTCATTACAATGGTGGTTGTTGTTTGCCCTTCATTCTCGAAAAAGGAACATGATATCAGATGCCATGATATGCAAGTGAATTGGATTTGAATGAGGGAGAGCTGGGCAAGGTCACCTGCCTCACTTTCCCCTCCAGAGCAATCTGGGTACACTTGCAAGATATAAATCAAGAAGACTAGAAATGGTCCTGGATGCAATGGAGACCTTACCCTTTTTAAACTAAGTTTTTCAGCGAGTCTCAATTTGACTAGGTAATGCCAATTCAGTGATACTTTATTGCTGAAGAGCTAGTTCAAGTTCGAGATATACTCATAAATATTTAACAAATGGGTTCCATTTAACAAATGGGAAAAAAAGAGAGAGAAAGAACTCTAAGTTTAATTTATATTGCTAACACTTATAAAATCTGAATAATTAACAAAACAATCAATAGAGAACCCAGATGTAACTGCTCACATAGAAAATTTAACAATCTGGTTTAAACTGGTTCTAGCACAATACCTGAGCAACTCCCATTCCAGTGATATGGTATTCAGTTACAGGAACTCAAGGAAATACTGCTAAGTAGAGTAGATAGTATGTTGTATTTAATAGAGGCTAAGGAATAAAAATGGCTAAGGACAAGAGTAAGAAGGAAGATAAATATTTCTGAACAAAAACTAACTTAGTCAGTTCAAAAGATGTAAAAGCTAGCCATGCACTTAGTGGCTTAATTCAGGAGTACTGATCTTAAGGTCCATCAATGTAAAACAATATCTATATTCCAATATAAGTGATGTCTGTTACATTTCACTTTGTGGATTTAAAGAACATGATGTTGAGAAGGCCTTAGGCTTCATGAGAGGCTAAAGTGTTAAAGTGGGGGCAGAGGAGAAGGAGGCAGAGAACATAAGCATTTACTAAGCACTACTATAGAGCAGCTAGGTGGAACAATAGATAGAACAACATACTTAAATAGGAAAACCCGGATTCAAATCTGGAGTCAGACACTTACTGGCTATGTGAGCCTGGCCAAGTCACTTAACTCTCTTCGCCTTAGTTTCTATATCTGTAAAATGAGCTAAAGAAGGAAGTACAAACCACTCCAGTGTCTTTGCAAAGAAAATGCCAAATGAGGTAAAGCAGAATTAGACAGACCTGAACAAATATTAAATAAGCACTACTATGTTCCAGGCATCATGATAATTACATTATAAATATTATCCCACTTAATAAAGAGGTCTGTGACACACATAAAAATATGTGGCTCAGAATGGTGAGTGGTCACCATTTAATAAAATACTGGAGATATCTCTAGGAGGAAAACAAAAGTTTAATGTACATTCTCAGGAGAAGTGGGCACCCCTCCCCTTCAGCAAGCAATCAAAAGGAGGGGGCACCTTTTGAGACAGGTTTAACACTTTAAATAATCCCTAATGCAAATACTCCTGCCACTATTGACCATCATTCTCATTGGCTGAGGGTCTTAGATTCTAAAGGTGGGAACCGCCCAAGAAATTGAACTTGGCCAATAAGTACATAGATTGAAGTAGAGAGAAAATGATGTCATGGGAGGATAGCAGGAAGGGAATTTAGGTATGCTCTTGAGTCAATGCTCAAGGACTTTCAGGCCTACTCCAACTCTGAAGTAGATGAAGTCTTACTCGATTTTCACAACTGTCCTGAGAGATCTCACCTCATTTAGTTCATTAAGAATTATTGGCTTAAGGGAACTTGTGAAAACTGATCTCCCATTCCTCCCCAACTCTTACTTAGGAATGGATATAGAATTAATCTAAAGGCCATATGTATGTTCTGGGGTTAAAATGAGGAAGAAAAACCTTGGTTCATATTCTGCTTTGATTATGTTCTAGTAGTGAACAAGTATTACAACTTCTATGACTCAGGAATTCTCTAGGACATCTCTCCTAACTCATATATGGCTAATGCTTTAACTGCAAAAAGCAGAGGTGGACATTTGTTGGAAGAGAGTATTTTAGGGGAGAGAAAGGGAGTGAAGAAGGGAAGAAAAAGAAGCTTGGGAAAGGAGATTGAAGAATTAGAGCCACTAATAAGCAGTAATGGGATATTGAACCTCAGAAAAAGGATTGAAGGGTCCCTTCTTTGGAATCCAGTCTGAATTTTACATAATTATTTTTTTTAAAACATCCTAGAAAAAGCAGTGGCCGGGAGGGATGATATTCATTACTTTGGGAGTAAAACTATAAATCATGAAAGAGAAGTGATGGGCATCCAAAAGGGAAAGGGAGCAATGGATTGGGGGCTTATATATGTAATTTTGGAGATGGGATTATATTAATAGTTATCTGAATGCTTTGACTAAGTTAGATGGTTTGTCTGTGAGGGATGCACTCACTTAAAAGGCAACTGGCTGATCTATTTATCTTGAGATAGGGTCTAAAGATGCTATTGTGAGCAAGGAACAGACAACATTTTAAGTGCACTTTTACTTTTAAAACACCTATTTCCAATCCCTTTTCTCAAAGGCCTGTGAGGGGGAAAGTGGAAAAGAGGTAGTTATGTGTTAGAAAAAGAAAGCTCAAATAGTAAATGTGATTTTCAAAAGCAGGACTCAGAAGAAGCATAAGGAAGTAATCAGAAAGGGGAAACCATAAGGGACTTAATAAGGTTTATCTGTTTACATTCCTACACTGGAAAATGATACTTGTAAGTCAGAAGAACTTTCTCATTTTTGTGGCAGTTATAAGGAATATACATAGACAGAAGACATTGGTGTGAGTTGAATATGAAGTTGTAATATCTAAAAAAAAAAAAATTAAGGGATAAGAAAGGAAAATTTGGGGAGAAAAGGAGAGGGAAAGGTGGAATGGTGTAAATTATCCGCCATAAAAGAGACAAGAAAAAGCTTTTACAGTGGAGGAGAAGAGGAAGAGGGGAGGGGAAGTGAATGAGCTTATTCTCATCAGAACCAGCTCAAAGAGGAAATAACACACACACTCATTATGGGTGTAGAGATCTATCTTACCCTGCAGAAAAGTAGGAAGGAAGGGGATAAAAAAAGGTGGGGAGTGATAGAAGAGAGGGCATACTGACAGAGGGGGTGATGGTCAGAAGTAAAACAGTAATGAGAAAGGACAAGCAGAAAGGAGAGAGAGAATAGAATAAACAGGGGGAAAACACAGTAATAGTGATTCTGAAAAAAATTTGAAACAAGTTTCTTTGAAAGCCTCATTTCTCAAATGTAGAGGGAATTTAGTTAAATTTGTAAAAAAATAAGTCATTCCCCAAATGATAAATGATCAAAATTATATAACTATGATCGATTATAACCTAACAATATAACTACTAGTCATGAATCTCCAAAAATAATTTTATAAAAATGGGAAAAGAACCTAGAGAAGGTACTGATTGTGGCTGAATACAGACTGAAGTATCTTTTTTAAAACTATTTTTTTCCTTAAGGATTTTTTCTTTTTTTCAGGGAAGGAGAGATTATCTTTTCTTTTACAACATGATTTTTATGAAAATGTTTTGCATAATATCACATGTGCTTTCTCAATGGGGGTAGGTAGAATGGGAAGGAAGTAAGAGAATCTGGAACTCAAAGTTTTAAAAGCAAATGTAAAAAAAATATTTTAAATGCAAGTGGGGAAATTAAAAATATTATAACATAAAAAAGAAAAAGATAGCTCCAAGGATCTCTTCCTTGTTTAGCTAAAACTTAATGAGAAATATAAAGAAAAGCTAAAATCATTTTGCTTCCCTGTTGGGATCCTCAGCTAGTGCAGACCTGCTGACACCAGCTGGAGTCTGAGCACTTACCCACAATTATCATTGCCTCTATGACCTTCAGAAGTCTCCAGATATGACAGAGCAATCTGACATCCTTAATGCAGTTAGAGAAGCTTTATTGCTTGGTTACATCATCTTGTCCCTTCTTTTTATCTCTCCTTCTGCTATCCTGTTCTTATACCCCTCTCATCTCCCCTGCCAACGTGCCCTACCAACAAGTCTGTGTTTAGCTTGTGTATCCAAGAGCCCAACACCTGAGACAGTGGGGGCGATCTCTATCTTGTGCTTGCTCGATGCCTGTCCTGATGTGTCTACAGGGTGTGTACCCCAGACCTTTAGCCAGTCACATAGAATATATACCTGAGACCTCAACATCCATTCCCAAGAATGAGCTGACCGTGATCCAACGAGCCAAAGATGATAAGGGTAAGGTAGCACAAGACTTGTCTTTGCACAGATTTGTTGCCTATGCAAATGGTGCATTGTGTGCAAAGCACACAATGAAGGGTCACAAGATTAATGCAGACTCTTGTTATTCTATTCCCTAGGATTCTTGTTGCTAGGTTCCCTAGCATTTCCCCCTTTTTGTTTTCTATGAAGGAGGTGCCACTCAGCTACCAATCCTGCAAGGGACTGTCTTAAGAGAGAGAGAAAGTATTGGAAAATACAAGGTAAAAGCAAAAGTAATACAATAAAAAAAGCAATTAACAATAAAATGTGAGGCAACCATGAGGGTATTGGCATTGTATGTTAGTATATCCAATCAATATGGTCATGAGAAGCATTGTTAGGGAGGCTAACATTTTTTGCTAATACATTAATGTCAGCTACAAGCTTTGACAATTCTTGGATTTGATTAGAGCAAGTCTACAACACAGCCATTTCAGTCTTCTCTTCTGCTCTCTCTTTTCTGTCGACTGGTGTGTAATGGTCCTCCTTTTCTGCCTCCTTTTGCTCTTCTTCTTGTTCTTGAGGAACCTGAAGTTACAAGGAAGGGGTTAGGACCCACTGTCAGGCTTCATCAGGACCTGGAATGATATAAGCACACCCTATCCCCCATTTGTGCACCACCTCCCTCCCCTTCCATGACCCATCTATGTGTCTTTCCACATTACTTGCCATTGTGTTGGAACCATCCTGGTATGGGGAGAAACCTTTAAATCCTTGACCTGTGCCATAGCAAAGTAGTGTAAAGCTGGCGTAAGGGTATTGATAGCTGAAAATTGAAGAACATTAAGTGTGTAGAGAGTGGTATCCAATTAGGACTGAGTTAAACATCCCATCCCTCCACCCTCACCTCCCCCTTTTTACTTTTGCAGCACGGTCTTCAATATGAGTTTGGCACAGTCAACCACTGTCTGACCTGTAGGGTTATATGAAGGCCTGTGAAGTGACAAATCCCAAATTCCTGTAAAGAGAGAGCAAAACCTTTAGAAGCGTGTGTGGGGCCATTGTCAGTTTTAAGGCATGACGGAGGGCCTGCAAGAGAGAAATAGTGATACAAATGTGAGATGGCATGCCTGGTCACCTCGCCTGGTTGAATAGTTGCCCACAGGAACTTGGAAAAGGTCTCTACTATAATGTGAATAAGCTGCTTGCCCCAATGGGTAACATCCATTTGCCAGAGGGCACCACAGGGATTCTGCAGAGGGGGAACTGAAGGAGGGGGATGTAAGGGAAAACATAACACACTGGCGAATTAATGTGGCTGCCTCCTCTCTGCTAAGACCATACAGTATTCTCAATGATCTAGCGGATAAATGGTACTTCTCATGAGCGGCCTGAGCTGAAGAAGAAGGAGAGATTTTTTCTGCTGATGAAGAAGAATATAGCAAAGCATCAGTTGCTTGGTTGCCTAAAAAATGGTACTAACACCATTAGTATGAGATTGAACATGCGTGATAAATACAGGAGAGGTTCGTGCGAGGAGTATTGATTGAGCTGTTTGAAGCAAGAAAGATATATTAGTATTTCTATCTTCAATGAAGGCAGAAGGCAAACAAAGAAGAGCCTTTACAGCATAGGCACTATCCAAAGCATTGTTACATGCCTAAGGGAAGAATTTTAAAACTTTAATTATAGCAAACAGTTTATTCTGTTAAGTAGACTCATAGGGGATGTGGAGAACCCATTGTTGATTGCTATTAGGACATACTATCGCGGCTTTCCCTGATGTAGTGGCATCAGTGAACACTGTTGGGCCCACAACTGGTTTTGTAGATATTATAATGGACACTATGGAGACCCACAACAAATTGTCCTGTGCAATAGTTAAAATGTGTTGTTCTGGTATGGGAGCATGCACAATTGGGTAGGTCCCATTAAGTCATAGTGTCCTTTGTATGCAGGACCAAAGAAATTCAGCCAGCAAGTCTGTCCAAGATACTATGACCTTCGGGGCTTTTCAAGGGTATCATCACTCGATAGGGTCTTCTCTTTGATGGAACATGGCATATATGGGGGCATCTTTTTGTATGGTTACCTCAATTGGAAGGGTGGATCTATATGTGTGAATTGTTGAGACCATAATTGTTGAATAGAGTAAAGACTGTCTCTGGCTGCTGGAGTTCACTGATGGGGGAACAATAGTGAAGAATCACTGAGTAAAATTCAAATAAAGGTTTCATTAGCGAAGGTGGAATATGAACTACTGACCTCATCCATTTGTATTAGTTCAATCACCTTTTGAAAATAATTCAAAGTATTCACTTTGGTCATATCCAATTGGGGAGGATGTAGAGAAACATACACTCTGTCCACCATATAACCCAAGTTAAAAAAAAAAGAGAGATTAAGTTTGAATTTTATCAGATGCAGGATATAAGCCATTAAGCTGCAGTGCAGTGAGGATTGCTTGATGCACATGTTGTAACTGAGTTTCATTGCTAGAGGTCAGCAGCAGATCATCCATATAATGGACAATCAAAGCATTAGGAAATTCCTGCCTAACTGGTTGTATTACTCTGTTAACATACTATTGACACAAGGTTGGACTGTTTTGCATGCCCTGGAGACTGACAGGATGAATTATCATGCTCAGTGAAACTGTACAACTCGTGGGGGGAGTTTTAACTGCTGCTTGCTGTAAGAAAGCCACAAAAAGGTTTTCGAGCCTGTCTATCTGTTCTGTTCCTTCTGCTCCCTTATGCTCGGGCTCTCTAGTTTCTGTAGAAATCTTTGGAGAGCTGGAAGTGGGATACTCATACCTTGGCAGCATTGGATACAATCGTGCCTGCAGGGGAGGAAAAGATGGAGGCGGAGGCAAGGTTTCTAACTCTGGCTCTGCTGCTGCTTCTTCCCCACACAGAGATCCTCTAGTCTGGCATTGTGTTCTCAGAGTGAGGGGACAACAGGTAGGGCCTTTAAGAGCTGCTCTGACTATCCCAAAGAGCATAAAATGTGTATCTTCTAAGACACCAGGAGTTGTGTCCTCATAAGAGGTCATTCGATACCCTATAATGTCAATTTTGTCAGGATCAAGTCCCATGTATTACAACCATAGGGACACTGTCAGAAGGATTTTTACAAACTTTCTGTATTGTTTAAGATGGACTGTGATGTGTTTCTGTTTAGCCAATTTATATATTTGTTTACTATACACATCAACGGTCAAGGGTGTGAACGGTAAACTGAAATCAGATCCTATCCCGGAAGGCTTATAGCACTTCCCCGGCCTCAACCATCCCACTTAGCTTAGACTAAGTGGCTACTCTGTCTTTTGGTGCCCAAAACCTGGATTCCCCTACCTTCTGTCTCTGTTCAGGCACCAGTTGTTGGGGTCCCCAGCTAGTGTAGATCTGCTGACACCAGCTGGAGTCTGAGCACTTACCCACAATTATCATCGCCTCTATGACCTTCGGAATTCTCTGGATACAACAGAGTAGTCTGACACCCTTAATGCAGTTAGAGAAGCTTTATTGCTTGATTACATCATCTTGTCTCTTCTTTTTTTCTCTCCCTCTGCTATCCTGTACTTATATCCCTCTCATCTGCCCTTGCCAACATGTCCCAGCAACAAATATGTATTTAGCTTGTATATCCAGGAGCTCAACTCCTGAGATGGTGGAAGCGATCTCGATTTGGTGTGGGCTTGATGCCTGTCCTGACGTGTCAACAGGGTGTGTACCCCAGACCTTTAGTCAATGAGGCAGAACTTAGACCCAAGGACTCAACATCCATTCCCAAGAATGTGTTGACCAAGATCCACAGACCACAAACGTCAGGTTTGCCCAAGACTTGTTTTTGCACAGACTTGTTGCCTATGCAAATGGGGCATTGTGTGCAAGGTACACTATGAAGGGTCACAAGATTAATGCAGACTTTTGTTATTCTGTTCCCTAGCATTCTTGTTGTTAGGTTTCCTAGCACTTCCCCATCATGAATTATATATATATAAAGAAATATTTTTGAAAATTCTGACCAATGAAACTGATGCAGTGTTAGTGGCAGTGAAGAGGTATGAGAATTGAGGTGGAGAATCCCCTCTGGTCGGTACAGGTTCAATGTGAAAGAATTCACAAACCTGAAAATCTGAGGCAAAAGGAAATTTTATTGGCACTGAGAAGCCAGCTTTGCTAAGAAGACAGACTGCTCAGTGGGTAAGGTCTTGTCGAGAAAATAACCAAGGTTAACACTGAGAAAAGAATATCTTCACAGTGGGCAAGAGTCCTGGCAGGCAGATGCACCAAGAAGAGAGCTTCTTAGCAAAGCATAATCCTGTTTTGGACTTCTGCAGAGATTTGGAGTTAAGCATTGTCTTTTATTAGCAGTCGGAAGCTAGAGCTTCCATTAAAAATTGAATAAGATTCCTTCAATGTTGTCACAGCCCTGGGCTTAGATTTCCATTTGAAAAGAGAGTACTTATTTTGGAGTTTCAAGACACTCAATAGGAATATCAGGTCAAGATCTCCAACTGAATGAGACCACTTAAGAGAGCATTGTCTGGGAGAGGTATGCTTTTCCCAGGAGAGAGTTTGAGACCCCAATCATCTTTCTTTTATAGATTAAAGAGGACACAGTTTCAGGGGTCACAACTACCATATTTATTGTTTGTATCATTATTCCTTGTTCTCTTGGATAATAATGTTGATACTACAATGTAAACTTAAGGTAAATTTTGAAATATATATGTTCCCATTTATTACTCAAATCTCTTATCCTTATGTTAATTATCATTTTCTTCACAAGATTTGAAATATGAATCAATATTAATGCTTCTGGTTCATAAAACACAACATCTATTCTATTCATGCATAATCATCACCATGGCCATTAGAAATGCTACCTTGGAATCAGCTAATTAGTGAACTGATAGAATTGTGACTTCTGGGATTGTGTTTATAAAGGATTACTAGAATAAGAGAACATGGATCAAAAATATAGAAGTCAGAATTCACCCTTCATCTTGGAATTATCTGGAGGTGTTCTATTGTATCCTGACATTTTTCTTCTTTAAAAACTGTGATGGGGCCATGCTGCTGTTGTTGTTGCTGGGGACAAGTGTCTGTTAAACTGACTGAATCATGTTTGGTTAAATGATTCACTAAATTTTCTTCTCCTATGACATAATGTGGGAAAGGATAATGTGGAATTAATTGTCCTCTCCCCCTCAGTTTTGTCTCAATTTTGTCCTATTAGATGGAAGATTTTAAAACAACTTGTTCCCAATTAAACTAGAAGTATTTAGCAGACTGTGTATATCCATTCTCATTCTGTGATCCCCTTCCTTTTTCTCACTTTTCAAAATTAACCCCCTTTATATAAAAGAAAATAGTAACACTAATTTTCTTTGGGTGTTTAATATTAACATTATCAATTGAGATTTGGGAAACTAGACACCTAGGAAAACCAGAAGATTCACCAGCCTCAGAGAAAAGCACCAGAAGATGGCAGAGTAATGATTTTCCTACTGAGAGGCAAAATTTGGACTTGATTAGCTATCATTGGTTAACCACCTCAAAAATGATTTATAAGAGAGAGTGTGAGCAGAGATCAACAGATTAAAGTTAACAAATAAAATAAAATAAAGACTACAAGACATCAATCATACTGAGACAAAGGTTTATAGACCCCAGAATAAGAAGCTCTGTTATGGATACAGATGAATAAGCTTTGTGAACTAGCTTGGGACCTAGAAAGGGTTATGTTTGGCATATATCCCTTTTTTGGCTATTTGTTCCCCATTATATTTATCAAACTTCCTATATGTATCTACTTTCCCTAACCCAAGCTACAAGTAAAGATTAACAGGGTGAGAGCATGACCTCAATTCTCTCTCTCTCTCTCTCTCCTCTCTCTCTCTCTCTCTCTCTCTTTCTCTCTCATTTTGTCTAAAATAAGACTGTCTCAATCTATCTAATCCCATTGTATTTTAATACAATAGACATGGTTTTGGGGTGAAATGCAGCTTGTCATTATAGATAGAATACTCACTTGGATTGAACAAGACCAGGATTCAGTCTTGTTTTGCCTCTTCCTCTTACATAATTTCTGGATAATCACAGAAAAATGACTTAATTTCTTTTAACCTCAGACAACTCTTTTTAGACTATACTTTATAAAGAAAGGGTGAAGAGAGTGGCTCTTCATTAAATCACATCTTTGATGTTTTGTGGACAAGATCTGATGGAAAGATTAGTTAATAAAAAAGATCTATACAATTAAAACCATTTTTGTTTACCTATTTTAATAGGACACTAGACTAGTCCTTAGAAGGCACAAAAATGTATAAAGGTAGTCTTTGGATTCTAGGTGTTAACTATCTGAAACACAGTATTCATGATTTGCCTGAGTATTCACCAGTATAGTGTCTAGAACATAGGTTTAAAAAATGTTGATTGCATGAATGAGTAAAAAAAACAATTGATCTGTAAACCGTCAACTTTATGAGACTTGGATTCTGTAAAGGATGAATCACAAAGTATGATCTTAACAATAGGTAAAATTGGCTGTCATGAACCATAAATAGAATATGCTGGTATGTGATTTCATGCATGGTTCTGATGTGGTTAGGGAACCAAAATGATGCAGTTAGTGGCAGTGCAAAGAGTTGAGGTGTGAGAATCCTCTTCTGCTCAGTACAATGTCAATGTGAAAGAATTCACGAACCCAAAATATGAGGCTGGCAAAGGGAAGTTTATTGGCACTGCAGAAGTCAGCTTTGCTAGGAGACTGACTTTCTCAGTGGCAAGGTCCTGACAGAGAAATAAAGGTCCTAGAAGAGAAATCCTGGCAGAGAAATAAACAGAGGTGTTAATACTGAGAAGAGGGTGTCTCTTCACAGTGTGCAGGGGTCCTGGTAGGCAGCTGTGCCATTTCATACCTCTGCAAATTATGAGTTTAAAATTGCTCTTTTTTATTGAATCAATTGAATGAAATTCCTGCAATATTGTCACTGTCCCCAGGCCTAGATTTCCAATTGAATGAGACCATTTAAGTTTAAGCTAAATAGGAGTGGTCCTGGACTCAAATCAATAGAGGGTGCAGCTAGTCCCACCGAGATTACAGAATGAAACTACTTTATCTTGATTTCCTGAGGTGGGCCTCTCCCAGAGGACAGTTTCTCAAGAGTTCCCCCATGGCTTCCTCCCCAAAGTCAGAAAACAGTTTCAGACTCCCCCCATCAGTTCAACTATATCTGCAGTTCTAAAAGTTCTTCTAAGATCAAGGCCTGTTCAACCACTTATTTCCATTTTCCTCCTTTTCTGCAAATTTCCATGTCTTCCCAGAAGGCACCTTAAACTTGATTTAACCAAAGCAGTTTTTCAACTTTCACCTTCAAATGATTCCTATTCTATTTTTCTCAGAGATGCTAATAGCAATCTAGTCTCTCATGCTTATCTTTGACCCATATCAATTTCAGTACTAGATAATGTCAATTCTATCAGCCACTTATTATTCACTTGTTTCAGTCATATCTGACTCTTCCTGACCTCATTTGGGGTTTTCTTGGCAAAGATGTTTGTCATCTCCTGCTCTGGCTTATTTTACAAATGAGGAACTGGGCAAATAGGGCTGAGTTGTACAAGGTTACACCATTATCAAGTGTGTGAGGGCAGATTTGAACTCAAGAAGATGAATTCCTAACTTCAAGCCCAGTACTCTATCCACTGAACCACCTGAGCTGCCTTAACTATCATACTCACTCCATTCTATTTTCAGTTACCACCTTACTAGAGATACTCATTAACACCCTCAAAAATTTCTGCAATTAGTTCTTTGCAATTCTTCTTGCCTCAGCTCTTGTCCTCCACTAGTCCATCTTTTACACTGCTGTCAGGTTATTCTCACTAGTGAATAGACTTGATTATGTCACTCCTTTGATTAAAACCCTTCCACAAATCACCATTTTCCCCCCAGATGCTGGTTGGACTTTTGAGTCTGGCATTGCAGACACCTACCTTTCCAGTCTTTTTTTCTTTTTTCATACATGCTACATTTCATGCAGAATGAATTATTTGCTCCCCATTGTTCAAATAAATGCATTGTTTTCCTGAGTTTATATTATTCTTGCTTATTCTTGCCTTGAACAACTCACTTCTGCGACCTCTTCTCGTCCTTTTGAAATCCCTACATCCAGGGCCATCTCTAGGCATCCTGATCCATATCTTGCCACTGAACATAGATGGCTCTGGAGAAGAAACTGAGACTAGTGATCATGCATAAGCCACTCTCATTTACGTGTAACAATATCACCTCTCTAATGTCATAATCATCTTTGAGAACCAAGGAAAAACAACTAAAATGCCACAGATCTCAATGAAACATCATTGATCATCCCCATTAGAAATGATCTTTCCTTCCTAACACTTTGCGCCTACTTTATATTTTTTTATTTCTAATCTACACTACAGTTACACACATCTCTAAATGTGTTCTTTTTTTTTAGTAGTAAAAGGAAGGCAATACAACTGAGTAGCAAGGGCAGGGACAAATCAGGTATAGTCTAAAGCTTTCGAAATCCACCAAACTCCTCTGTTTACAGAATCAAAAAAGATCCCAACTTTAGAGATGAAAGGAACTCCAAAGGTCATCTTCCCAAATCCTCTCATTTTATAGGCAAGGAACTCATTCACAAAGCCATTAAATGATTTGTCCAAGATCTCAGTTAATTAAATGATCCTGACTAGGGTTTGAACTCAATTCCTCTGACTAAATTTAGCAATCTTTCTATAGTACTAAGTTGTCTTTTGTTCATACATAAAAGCAAGGAAGAGCGGTTTTCCAAAGAGTGTTTGCAAATCTGGTTTTGATTAGATTGCCAAGTAAAATGGGGCAGCTAGGTAGCACATTAGAGTGTGAGATTTGGAGTCAGCAAGACCTGAATATAAATCCAATTTCAGACACTTATTCAAATATTTCATTTCAGACATTATTTCAGATATCAGATGACCCTGAACAAGTCATCTAGTCCTATCTGCCTCAGTTTACTCATCTGAAAAATGGGCATATTAGAAGCACCTACCTCCCAGCTTTGTTAACAAGGATCAAGTAAGACTACAATTATAAAAATACTTAGTGCAGTGCCTGGCTTTATAATGTTAGGTAGTGTTACTACCATCTAAGAAAGAGGGAAAGAACAGGATCTGTGTGGGACCTCATTCTAGCACAGCAACACATCTGTTAGGTTTGGGTGTCCTTAGATGACCTTGTCTCTTAAAAAAAAAAAAAAAAAAAAAAAAAACTTTTCTGTAGAGGCTGTATGTTTTTCCTGTGTAGAAAGTATTTTTGGGAGTGTCTGGATTATTCAATGAAGCTTCCAAGATGCCTGAGGTTTGGGGCACAGAAAGCAATATAACAATTTGACTTTGATATTGCTGTATCACAAAGTCAAGCAAGGCTGCACCCCTTAATAGTATCTCCAGAGTCCTTCTGCTACATTAGAAGTGTATTGTTATCAAAGATCCTTTGAGCCAGTATGGTATAATGGAAAGAACACTGCTTTTGTTGTCAGAAAATAGCTGTTTAAATCACACCTTGATTGCTAACTTTGTGATATTGAACAAATCATTTAATCATTTTGAGCTTCAGTTTCCTAACATCTGAGATAAAACTGGACCATCTATAAACATTCATTAAGTACTTATTATTCGCCAAATACTATGCCAAATGTTGGAGTAAAGCCCCAAAATGAAATAATCCCTACCTCCCAAGGAAATTATTGTATCAGGTCATAAAGGATGTAACAGAAGTTAATTCAAAATAGATCCAAGATAATAGGGGAGGGACCAACAGAAACTGTAGAGATCAGGAAAGGTCCAGTGAATTGAGAGCTGAACTAAGCTAAGGATTCTAAGACAAGGAAGCAAGGAATTAAAGTTTTCCACTATTGCCTATTGCCAGAAATAGTAGGTAGTTGTATAAAAGTAAGAGAGCAAATTAGGTCAGACAGAATGTAGAATAGGGGGAGGAGACCAAATCTGGAAATGAACGGAATGTTCTCCCTTCAGATATCCTCCTATTAGCATTCCTGGTTTCCTTTAGGACTCTACTCATTTATGTCTAACGGTGGTCACCTCTAGGGCGAGGCAGAGGAAGAAAAAAAAAGAGATTTACATGATAACTGTATATATTTTAAATGAATAGCAAGTTGTACATGATACATTTGCAGTTTCATGTGCAATCATGTTTTTCAATATGTTATCTTATGGAAATACTTGTTTTATCCCATAAATTAAAAATTAAAGATTTTTTTAAGGCATTAAAACAGAAAGGACTTTTAACATCTCATTACAGCTAGGACTCTTCCCTCTAAAGTTATCTGGGATCTACTTTGTATCTTATACATATGTACATCAGTGCATGGTGACTCTTGCCTTTAGAACATAAACTTCCTTAGAGCAGACTTAAGTAATCATTTCACTTTCAATTTCTTTGTTTCTTTTCTTCCTTTCCTCTTTTTCTTTCTTCTTCCTCCCTCTGTCTTTCCCTTCCCTCCTTCCTTTCTTTCTTCCCTCCCGCCTTCCTTTCTTCTTTCTTTTTCTTTTCTTTTTTTCCTTCTTCCTTCCTTCCTTTCTTTCTTCTTTCCTTCCCTTCTTTTTCCTTCCCTTCTTCCTTCCCTCTTTCCTTCCTTCTTTCCTTTCTTCCTCTCTACTTCCCTCTCTTCCTCTCTATCTCCCTCTTTCTCTCTCTTTTGTTCTTTCTTCTTCCCTTCCCTTCCTCCCTCTCTCCCTTCTTTCTTTCTTTCTCTCTCTCTCATTTTCTTTCATTTTCTCTTTTTTCTTTCTTTTTCTTTGTTTCTCCCTCTGCACCTAGCACTATCTAATATATCCTAAGCTCTTAATAAAAGCTAGCTTGTTTATTGATTGTAAGATCAGATGAAGCCAGATTTTGAAGGACTTAAAATTTCAAATGGAAGAATTTCTCTTTTATCCTACAGGCAAGAGAGAGCCACTATTCATGTTTCTTTCTTTGTTTGTTTTTTCTTAATTTTGTTTTTGAATAGGAAATTAAATGGTTAGAAATAGAATTTAGAAATATTGATCTGATATCTATAAGAAGGAGCAACTTACAGATATATAAGAAGAAAACCAAGTAAGACCAGTGTCACACACACCTCAAAAAAAGAGTAGATCATCTGTGACCTTAAAGAAAAGTTTCAGTTGAGTGATGAGAAAGTAAATTTTAACTTATCTTACAGGGGTATTATGAGGAAAGTTTTTTTTTTAATGCCACTTCTGCATTTTTATTCAGATCAGAGAGTTGCTTACAATTTTCCTTATGAGACAGAGTTGCCAATAAATTCTATTTAGATCAGAACAACTCAAGTTCTAGTGCTAAATGAGAGAAGAAAATAGGCAAAACATATGAGATCCAAGATTGAAGTTTCTCCTTGAGACCATCCTGGCTCTATAATGTTATATTCATGAATTCAAAATATTAAATTGAATATATTTACTAAGGAAAGTTTTTTTTGGGCGGGGCTAATATTAGAACAATATTAATAGCAGTAGGAGGTAAGGCAAATGACTATAAGAGGTTGAGAGATCCTGAGATTACCACTCAGCCATCCCCCAGATGATAAACTCCATGAAAACAAGAACCATATCTAAATTATCGTTGTATTTACCCCAATATTGAGCTTAGTGCTTTGCACAAAGAGTATGTTTAATAAATCGTTATGGAACGAATTACTGAATAAAAAATTATTTTCTATAGTCATATTCTAGCTGTCAGAACATCTCGATGTGACCCATGTGATCAAACTTGCCTCAATATATTTAGATCGGATTTACATTACATCGAACTAGATGGATAACCATATAGTTAATTTTGGCATGACATGACCTAGGCATTCCACCAAAACGTCTCGACAAACAAATTCACATTAAAAAAACTACAGAAATTTTGTAGGAAATGAAGCTTCTTCATCCATGACACATTTTTAAAAAATGGAGTCTAACACAAAAAATCAGTAATATGTTTTTAATGCATGTTACATGGTTAAGAAATTCATAAATATTACCATTATTAGTGACTATGTCTAAGATCTTCAACACCATTAGCTGCTGCTCAGCTTCCAAAGGCAAATTGGGCAGGTCCTTACAACCCCACAAGGTGGCCATAGACAAAGGGGATGGAAGTAGTGTGGATTCTCTCTCCTTCATCCATAGCCCCTATTGTACCCAAGAATAAACCATAAATATTTATAAAAACCTGAAATTTACCTGCAGAAGTGGCAATAGGAAATCTCGCAGTTTGTGAGTTATAAAGTGATACTTTTTTTTTTTTTTTTGGTATTCTCTCTGATTTTGGAAGAAATCTTCCAGAAGATGATTCAAAATTCTAGTTATGCTCAAAATGTTCCCTAAAATATGACTATCCCTTTGGAACACACTTGAGTTTTCATATATATTATAAGCAGATGAGGATATTTCTCATATTTGTGTGTCACCCCTGGCGGCCATGAGTTTTTCCATTGCTCTTTTTGGATAGTCTCTTTTGTGGCAATAATCCACTGATACTTCATTTTATCTTCATGAATATTTTTCTTAATTCCTCTTTTTTTTTTTGGCATATGGTTTGGAGAACATATATATATATATATATATATATATATGTTATTGTTGTTGTTGTTGTTGTTTTCCACTTCATTTAAATTTTTTCTTGATCAAATCCTCAAATCTTCATCCAAATATCTTTTTATTAGTCGTTCTTGAATGAACTCAATATCTGACCAATATTTCACTATCCCTGCACCTTGGTAGTAGTTCAGAAATCCAAACTCTGTTTTATTAATAAGCAGTTTTTGCCCAAAAAACTGCCTTTCTATCATGGAGGCCCCAGTGAGTGTCATCTATGCATGCCTCTAAAGTCTTCAGTCTCTTGCTTAGGGCTTTGCCTTTCCTAGTTTCATTTGTCTACATTTTATTCAAAGTGGACAATGGGCTTTCTTTGAAATGATCTCTATTCTTGGCTAGAAGGGACTACTAAATACATCCTCATTTCACAGACAAAGAAAATGGGGCATAGATGGTTAAGTGACTTGGCATGAGTCACACATTTAATAAGGGAAACAAAATTTCAAGCCAGATCTTCCTGATTTTAAGATCTTGCCCCTATATCATACTATCTTTCCATCTGATTGATTAAGGTGCCACCTTTGACCCCATAATGCTTTTTCCAAATGCACAATGATGTCTGAAATATTTTTAACAAGAGGTATCCATTTTTATTTGACAATTAGTAATATAGTTGAAAAATCCCATTTGCCTTTTGGAGTTACATATTAAATGTAACTTATTCACAAGGAATAGATGTAAAGGTGAGGAAAGTATGGAAGGAAAAGAATATTCTGGATATCAAAAATAGAAGTAGACAATTTCATAAAAGGAAGAAAGAGTTGAAGAAAAAAGCAGCAGAAGGGGGGGGGGGTAAGTGCTATCTTATTATTTCCCTACTTTGCCCTAAGGCAATCCTGCACATGAGTATTTAGCAAATCAAAACAGATGTATAGGAGAAAAAACAACAATTAAACATTACTACTGTGTTTCAGAATAAAGTATGCTCTCTGAGGAAGTTCCTGTCTTTAAAATGTTATAACCAGAGTGGGCTTTTAAAATAAATATTGCTTGCAAGTTTTCTTCTCATTAAAACTGCAAACTGGTCAATAAATATAGATTAAATTTACATAACCGTGTACATAGTTGTCTGTAAGTTGTAGTCCTCATTTTACTTTCCACTGTAGATTCCCTCCATCTTTGAGGGTAGAACGTATTTTGCCCTTCATAACACAATGCCTGGCACATAGTAAGCATTTGATATATGCCCATTGTGAAGTGTGTGATTGCTTATAAAGATAGTCTAGCAAATGTTTCTTATTGAAATTATTAAAAGTAAAGTAAAGAATTATTAGACTAGATGACATTTAAGGTAATTTTCCCACTCTCATTTTTACTTTCATAGAATAACTTGTGTCTATATACATATCCTGTATAGAAGGAATCAAATATCAAAAACTACTATTCTTTTCATGGCTTTCTTTTTACTATAAAAGTGACCTTGTCAAGTTTAAATACATACACATATACTTATATGTATATACATATTTTCCCAAGATAATTGCTTTATCATTCACTTTGAACCATATCAGTTTATGAATCTGAATAATTATTATATATGACACTATCACATAAAAGCTACATAAAAGTTGATAAATCTCTGCATTATACATAATCAACTAAATTAGATAATTATGATGCTGAGACCATTTATCGGTGATAAACAAATAAAAACAGCTTTTAAAAAGTGCAGCTTATTTTTGTGGCAAGTTATTTTTTAGAATTGACCAAATTATCTTTTTTCCATGAAAATTCTAATAAATATTGAACTTGTTAAACTTTTTATATTTGTTTCTCTTTTTGTTCTATGACATCTTAAAAAATTGAATGTTATACAGAACATTAAAATTTTTCAAATAACTATTTTCTTGTTTATCATTGCTATGCAACAACTGGAGTAGGGTTTTATCTCATTTTAACTGAAATAGAGAAAATTCATAATTTGTTTATGGCAAAAAAAAAGCTGATGTTATATGAAGTGTAGAGGGAATCATTGTTTAAAAATTATTTTTCAAGTTTAAAATAGAAATTCAATGAATTTGAAAATGAAACAAGTAGATAATTTTGTAATGTTTCAGCAGAATCTGTAATTCCTGATTGCATTCTCTTTTATGGCCTACAGAATTAATGAGTACCTAAGCAGTCAGTAAGAATAAAGATGCAGAATTTTCTTTTCTTTAGAAACTAAACATCATATACATACACACACACACACACACACACACACACACACACACACACACATACACACATATATATAACTACCAATTACTACTCAATACATAAATTTAATAAGGAGGAAATATGTAAGCTTTGAAAGAGTGCTTAGGCCTGGAGAGACTTACACGAACTGATGCTAAGTGAAATGAGCAGGACCAGGAGATCATTATATACTTCAACAATACTATATGATAATCAATTCTGATGGACCCGCCATCTTCAGCAATGAGATGAACCAAATCAGTTCCAATGGAGCAGTAATGAACTGAACCAGCTACACCCAGTGAAAGAACTTTGGGAGATGATTAAGAACCATTACATTGAATTCCCAATCCCCATATTTTTGCCTGCCTGTATTTTTGATTTCCTTCCCAGGCTTATTGTACAACATTTCAGAGTCTGATTCTTTTTGTACAGCAAAATAATGGTTTGGTCATGTATACTTATTTTGTATTTAATTTATACTATATTTAACATGTATTGGTCATCCTGTCATCTAGGGGAGGGGATGGAGGGAAGGAGGGGAAAAATTGGAACAAAGGTTTGACAATTGTCAATGCTGTAAAAATACCCATGCATATAACTTGTAAATAAAAAGCTATTAAAAAATAAAATAAAATACTGGACAATCAAAAAAAAAAAAAAAAAAAGAAAGAAAGAAAGAAAGAAAGAAAGAGTACTTAAGAGCCTGTCTTCAAAACCTACCTTTTCTGCTATTCCTTTTCTCTTAGTGCTTTTTTTCTAGCTGAAATATTCTTGTAGCAATTTTTCCTTGATCTTTTAATTTTTTTGTATTGTTTTCTCTTTTCTGGTTATACATGTATATTAACTTTTTAATATACATTTCTTTATGAATCATGGTGGGAGAGAAAAATCAGAACGAAAGGGAAAAGCCATGAGAAAGAAAACAAAACAGAAAAAAGAAATGAACGGAGCATGTCTTTGATTTACATCCAATCTCCAAAGTTCTCTTTCTGGATGCATTTTCTATCCAAAGTTTATTGGGATTGCCTTGGTTCACTGAACCACGGACAACCACCAAATCTTTCACAGTTGATCATTGCACAATCTTGATGTTACTGAGTACAATATAGTCCTAGTTCTGCTTGTTTTGCTCAGCATCAATTCATGTTAATCTTTTCAGGCCTTTCTAAAATCAGCTTGTTCATTTTTTATAGAACAATAATATGTCATTATTTTCATATACCATAACTTATTCAGACATTCCCCAACTAATGGGCCACCTACTCACTTTCCAATTCTTTGCCATCATAAAAAAGAGCATTTTTGCACATGTGGGTCCTTTTTTCCCCCTGCTTTATGATTTCTTTGGGATATAGAAGCAGTAATGGCACTGCTGAGTCAAAGGGTATGCACAGTTTTATTATTTTTTTTGGGCATAGTTCTAAATTGTTCTCCAGAATATTTGGATCATTTCACAACTCTATCAATAATGCATTAATGTCCCATTTTTCTTTCTTTCTTTTTTTAATAGCTTTTTATTTAAACATGACAATGTTCCATTTTGTTTTGCTATGCTTTGTTTTATTTTCCTTTTCTGCTTTTCTTTTTTCTATTCTGTTTTTTTAATAAAAAAAAAAGAAAGAAAGAAAGAAAGAAAGAAAGAAAGAAAGAAAGAAAGAAAGAAAGAAAGAAAGAAAGAAAAGAAAAAGAAAAGAAGGAAGGAAGAAGGAAGGAAGGAAGGAAGGAAGGAAGGAAGGAAGGAAGGAAGGAAGGAAGGAAGGAAGGAAGGAAAGAAAGAAAGAAAAGAAAAGAAAAGAAAAGAAAAGAAAAGAAAAGAAAAGAAAAGAAAAGAAAAGAAGCCAGAAATCTAAGCAAAACTATTTTCCTAGTAAAATCTCCTCCAAATCCAGGAACAATTCCACTTTTGTCTTTTTATCCCCAAAATCTAGCAAAGTACCTTTTATGATTGTGCATATAATACCACAAATCAATTGTTATCAGTTTTACTGCCTGAGTGATGTTATTAAGAATGTATATAAATTGAAGAATGAGGGCTTTACCCAAATCTTCCACTGACTGTGTGATTTAGGGCAGTTTACTTAGCTTTCCTGGCCTTCAGCTATATGGTTAAAAAAAAAAAAAAAAACTAAATAAACTTCAATGATTAGTAGACAATAAAATTTTAATACATCTAAATCTAGTACCTTCATATCTAGACAAACAAAAAAAAAAGAAAGAAAGAAAAGAAGGTAAAGAACTAAGTAGAATCTTTAAAAAATTATGCATTGTGGACCTGACTATTAAATGAGAGTAGAAAAGATTATAGATAATTCTTAGCCATATTGATATATTTACAAAAATTAACCTTGCACAAAGGTTTTAAAAAGTTTACTGATCACAGTACAATAAAATTACATTTAACAAATGGTTACTGAAGAAAGGATTACAAGTAATTGAAGACTAAATAATTTAAATAATTGGTGAATAAAAAAACAACAAAAAATAAACAGATAATACCATGAAAGAAAATGACCAAAAAATAAATATGAAGAGACTACAACAATTTTAGAGTATGCAAAGCAATATTGAGGGAAATTTTTTTCCTCTCTTAAACTTTTGCATATATAAAAAGGAAATAATAGATAATGCTATATATAGCATTTACTTTGTACCAGACCTGCTAATTACTTTACAAATCTTATCTAATTTTATCCTCAAAGCAACTTTGTAAGGTAAGTATTATTATTATCTCCATTTTAGAAATTAGGAAAATGAGGTAGAGAATTTAAATGACTTATCCAGGATTATATGGCTAGAAAGTATCTGAGGTTACATTCGAACTCAGATCTTCCTGACTCTAGTGTCAGTATATTGCCCAGTGCGCCAACTAACTTAAAAAAAGTAATTTAAAGAAAATCAAAAAGTACAGAAATAAAATAATTTAAAACAAATGAAGAAAAAATAAGAGAAATTAGAATTTTTTCTGTCAACAAAACTATAACCCAACAGATTGACTAAGATTACAAAAATAAGAAATGACAAATGTTGAGCTTCAGGAAATAGGTGTGTTAATGTTGTTGATGGAGATGCTAATTGGTCTTGTCATTTTGGAAAGCAATTTGTCACTATGCCCACAAAGTCAATAAACTTACATACTTTTTGATATATGCCTGAAAGATGGGAAGGGGAAAAGACAAAGGCATACATACAAAACAGTTATTGCAGCTAGGTGGCATAGTAGATAGGATGTTAGATTTGGAATCAGAAAGACCCAAGTTCAAATATGGTCCCCAGCAAATCACTTAAACTCCATCTGCCTGTTTTTACTTATGGTAAACAAGAACAACAATAGCAACTCCCTTTTAGGTTTGTTATGAGAATCGATTGAGATGAAATATAAAGTCCTTTGCAAACTTTCAAGGACCTTATTAATGCAATTTCATTAACAGTTTTTTTTTTGTTTGTTTGTTTGTTTTGTTTTGTTTTGTTTTTTGTAGTGACAGGACTAGAAAAATAAAGTGATACCTACAATTTGAGGAATTACTGAACACATTATTATAAATGAATTTAAGAAAATTTTATGCACTAAAAAACTGATGATAAGCTGTGGGAATATTTATACAATTTATATGATGTAAAATAAACTGAGCTGAACCAGGACAACAATAATGACAAGATTGTAAAGACAAAGAGCTTTGGAAGACTCAGGAACTTTGCTGCAGTTATCAACCACAATTACAAAGGATCAATGATGAAATATTATCCCTTTTCTGACAGAGAGGGTAAACTAAAGATGTAGAATAATATGTATATTTGGAAAGAGCCAACACAAGAATTTGTTTTGCTCCATTATTCATTTTTATTACAAGTTTTCTATAAAGGGCTGAAACTCTGAATAGGTGCACTGGAATCAGACAACCGAGCACTTAAGGCTAATTACCTATTGAACAATACTCTATTAACATATGCTTGGGAAATGGCCCTTCTCACTATTCTGTGCTGGCTTGATCTTTTGGTGTGTACAGATAATTGTAGGAGGGATTAGGGGGTGGAGTAAGACTAGCCAGAGTCACTTTGGAGGAGGATGAGGAAGAGAGAGGAGATTGGTGGGGAGCCTCATGAAGGTTTGTCTGTCTCCTTTACTTCTCCCTAAAGACCAAGGACTTTTGCTGATCCTGAGTCTGACTGATCCTGAGATCAACAGGGAGCTAATTCAGACATCACAGTTTTCTTTTCTTTTTTTTCCCCTACAGTTGACAATTAAAACGAGAATCTCATGCCTTTTTTAGGAGGTGGGGAGGGAAGTGAAAAGTATTGAGGAAGGGACTATGACTCTTATTATAGCTTGACAAATGAACTAGATAAGAGTCATATAACTCTTGTCTTATTCTTTTATCATCCTTATTACTTCACCATTAGAATTTAGAAGAACAGCTGATATTCCTCCTAAGAATTTTGTGAATAATATTAATAACAGTTGCATAACACCTTGAGGAAAAAATAAAATGTGTAAATGAAAAACAATAAAGAAAAATAACAGTAATTCTCCTTAGGAGGAATCAGAAAAAAACAAATTCAAACTGCCTAGGTTTGGATCAAATAGTGTCTTAGTTAAAGAAAATTGTATATGTCAACTGCTGACAAATAGTAGTAGATGTGAATACCAACATTCAGAATAGATAAAGTCTAGATTAATGCTTGTTTGTATTCAAACTATTACATAAAATGCAAGGGCTGGGACAATACCAGTTTTGTCTTTTTACCTCCAATGTCTAGAAAAGTACCTTGTTTGATTGTGCATATAACACCCCCAAATATTATTATTATATTATATTTATTACATTATTGATAATATTACTCTTATATTAGTATAATTATATAGTTATATTTATAGCACTTCATTAATATGAAAATCTATAGGTCAAAAGTTTGACAATAGTTCTGTGAGTGGGCACTATAGATGTCATCTCCATTTGACAAATGAAAAAAATGAGACCAAGATAAGTTAAGAGACTTGACAATGGCTAATTTGGAAAACCCAAGATAGAATTCCATCCCTGATTATGGGATTCTGTCATGGTCTTCCATCCTCCAAATTTAACACTACTGTGGACAAAAGAAAAATGATACCATCAAGATATATATAAAAAAAAAATTAAGGAAATCTTTTATCACATGTAATGTTCTTCTCTAAAATATAATGTTCTCTGTGAGCAGATTTCTTGGGGGACTTCTGGAGGCAGCCTTCATTTCAGTTCAAAGTAATCACCCTGAATGCAGCCAGGAATTAAAGTCCAAATCCTTTATTTTTTTTTTTCCAAGTACTGTCTCCTTCCTTGGGTCTGGTTAGCTTTCTTAGAGGCTTATCTCTCTCCTTTGGTTCCTGCCACTAGTCCTTTGCCTCTGCCAGCTTCTTCCTCTAGCTTCCTCCAAATGTCTCCAGCCAGCACAAAGGTGGAAGAAGGAATGACTTCTGAATCCTGTTTGAGGCTTATATGTGCTCTCTTAAAGATGCAAATCTTGTACAATGCTAATAAGTATTAAGTACATTAGTGAACTAGAGAATTGTTAAGTAGCCTGCTAAATTAGATAACTGACTTAGCATCTTGTAAGAATCCTAACAATCACATTGTATAGTTTTTTGTTTGTTTGTTTTGTTTTTAAGGAGTTGTTTTAGACTTCCAGAGAATAAAAATGTGTAGAACAGTTTTCATTTCTACTGGTGGAAAGAATGCTGGGGTTCATAAAAAACATAAACCCAAATTTAAATTAAGGTATTTTCTATCCAGTTAAGCTACATTTTCCTTATAGAGCCATGTTGTGTTCATCTATGCAAACCCCACATTACCTAGCATAACAGCTTTCAAAAAATAAGTATTTAATAGATGTTTGTTGTATCAATTATTTAAATTTTAACCATCTTATAAAATATTTTGCTGAATTAATTATTGAATTATTAATCCTACTGATATTTGGAAAGGATAAATTAACCATTTAAATAACTTAATTCAATGCCTTTTTTCTAGGTTCCCAGAATTACTTTGAAGTTAACAATCCAATAGAAATAGGAACGGAACTCTGTATAGAAACAAATATGACAACGGAGACAGGGGCAGCATCTAAAATGCCTGAAAATAGTATGTCATCAGTGCTAGTGCTACCAACTAAGATATCCTGTGAGGTAAGTTTAATACATTTGTAGCTACCTGATACTAATATCATCAAATTATAGATTTGGGGGCATTTTTTTGGATTCTTTGATTTCATCAACTGTTGTTTGATTATTTTATTTCATAGACTATTTTCTGCTGAAGTTTGTACTAGAATCCTAGATTCTTGTTTATGTTTTTTTTCAAATAGAGGAGAAACTTCTCAAGGGATATAACTAATAGTCCATCATTTTCACCATATCCATTATTATCTATTACTTAGGTGACATTTTTGAGTGCATTCAGTGTAAACTTTGATTCACAGTGTAGTGCTAGCTGTTCTTTAAGAAATACCATAAAGGTGAAAGCGATAGTCTCTGCTGTTCAGAAACCTAAATTTTACTTGGGAAAAAATACTTTTGAGCAATCTCCAATTTACTGATAACAAAATTAAGGATATTTCTATAATATGAATGACTTGTTGGCACTGTGCTAAAAGTAGGGTCTTTTTGATAAGATTCTGTAAGTTTCCAAATTGCTTTCTATGATGCATTGTTGACTAGTTTTTTTTTTTTTTGTTTCTGCATATGATATTCCTTAACATGCTAAATATTATCCATATTATAGATATGATCTATTTTATATTCTTTTTATTGAGAGGCAACAGACTATTGGTTAGAGAATTGTCCTTGAAGGGAAAAAGACCTGAATTCAAATTCTACCTGTGACACACACTAGATGTATGCCTCTGGGAAAATCACTTAACTTCTGGGGCATCCCAAGTAATCCTCTAAGATTGTAAATTGCAGAAGTCATGTAAATCAATATTAGCAGAAGAATTTGCAGTCCGAGTTCCTTATTATGAATAAATTACATATTAGGTACTATCCACCATTATTTTATCATCTTGTAAGATCCTATCAGCCATAGTACTCCACTTCATCCCTACCTTATGCAACTCTGAATGGAGGGTAGGTCATGAACCCAAGACCCTCAGTTTTAGGAAGGTTTACATTTTTGACATCTAATTATTCACCTATGAAAATTCACTGACTTCTCTATCATGTCCTCACATTGTGTATCTTGAATTCCCTATCCCCCATTTCTCTATTTTTAAATTTCCTTTTATATATTGTCTTTTCCCATTTGATTATAATAGGGTCTGTTTTTTTTTCCTTTTTTTTCTTTGTATCTCCAAAGTTTAGCATAGTGCTTGGCACATAGTAGTCACTTAATAAATGTTGGCTAACAAACTGGTTTTCGTTATATCAATGTACTTATAAATTAATTACTATTTTTTTCATTTTATATATATATGAGTTGATATAAATGGCTTGAGATCTCTTGTTAGACAATGAATTTGTGATTTTTTTTTTATTTTCACAAAAGTATGTTTGAATTTCATAAACCTTTTAGATACTCTTTTGGACTTCTTCCAATAAATAAATGAATGAATGAATGGGAATCATCTATTAGGTGTATATCATTTTATTAGATGTTTTGGGAATTAAACATACATGATCTTAGCTCTCAAGGATGGTCAAGAGAGAAAGTGACATAGTTAAATAGAATGTTAAATGTTGTCAGCACTAGGTCTTTAAACCATTAAAAAGAGAACGAGTATGAGATTGTTATGTGTTAAAATATAATCAAGAAATATTGTGTGTGAACAACATATAATCATGTGAGGAAATATAAGAACTGGAGGCAAGAGGAGCAGAGGAACTTAATGAAGAGAATTGGGTTGTAGATTAACAGAGACAGAAAAACAAGTGCTATGGAAATGAATGTTTTATTTCTTAAGTTCTGAATAAGATATTGTTGCTTATTTTTTAAATTGTTGGAATGGAAATCTAGTCTGGGATAACAGAGGATATCATATAGGTCCAAACATTGGGCAAAATCTGATAAAATTAAATATAATAGAGATAAATATAAATGATTACAATTGAGTCAAAACACTTTCATAAATGCAACATAATAGGGTAGTGTTGAAATATAAAAAAAAAAAATCCAGAAGTTTGAATAAACCATAAACTAAGAGTAAATCAATTGTGTGATTTGGTAGTCATAAACTAATTATAAGCTAGATTAAAAAACATAGATTATGAGTTCAATATGGGGAATCACATTTTAGGAAAAAAACATTGAAAACGTAGAGAGCATCCTGAGAAGTATAGCCAGGATTGTGAAGTATCTAAATCTCATGCCAGTGGAGGGAACTGGGAATGTCTAAAACCTTAATAGAGGAATACAGTGGGGACAATAGTCTTCTCTTCAAATATTTGATGGATTTTCTCTTCTGTTCCCTGAGCACAGAAATGTGGAAATGGCAAAGAGATAAATTTAGACTTATTGTCAGGAAAATAAGAACTATATAGAAGTTGCATGGGTTATATTAGGTGTTAATGAGTTTCTTCCTACTGGAGGTTGTCAAGCAAAGAATAGATTACTATTTTTTGGCTTTAATGTAGGGGTGATTCTTTTTCAGGAACTAACACTCGACCTCATTTCCAAATGATATTCTGGCCTTTAAGGCAATATTAAAGAGCTTACAGATTACATTAAATGAAGCAGGGTCCTAAAATGGAAGTAATATTTTAGGAAGATACTTTTTCAATTGAATGCAGAATATATTTGAGAAAATATTCTTCAATGTTTCAATGTTCAAAAAAAGTCTAATGCAAATAATGGATCACTCTGATATCTTGTCATAAGATAGAGATAGCCCTGTATTCTTAAAGACACAAGCTGTGATTGAATTTATCAGTCAGATAGAGCTTCATGTACAGACTTACTCTTATAGAATGATGTGTTTCTCCTCCAACAAGAAATCTATCAAAGTACAGGTAGACAGCATTAGAAGATTGGTTAGAGAAACTCCAGAAACATGGGAGACTTGAGATCTGCATTAGTAGACAGAGATTGACTAACAAAATCAAAGATATCTCAAAGTATCAATATAAAATGAAGTAGTTAAAAGTTTAAATCCCAATGGGATGATGAGGCTGGAAAAATGATAAGAAAGATTTGAAAGCAAAAAAAAAAAAAAAATGACAAGATTTGGTAACTTATCTTTTCACTAAATGCTTAGAAAAAGGAATTAGATAAATAATTCCAAAGTTTCAAACTTAGTTGACAAGGAAACAATGACATAATTGATAGAAACAGAAATATTAATAGATTATATATATAAAAAACAGCTTATATAACTTGAGAGTTGGATGAATCTTCATTTCTGCATTGTTCAAAGAAATCATTTGAAATAATTGAGCAAAATCAACTCCTTTCACCTTCATTTTTTTTTGGTTGTGAGCCACTGAAGCAATCTGTGCAGAAACCTCCCTATGTCTTCATCTTAGTAGGTATTGAAGAACTGAAGATAAGCTTGTTGACCTATCTTTGCTATGCTATAAGCATTACATAAGCATATCTTTTTCCTCAACCTGACCACTGTTATAGTAATTTGATAGTATAGATTATCAAGATCTCAGATGTTCCTTCATGGAGTGATGCATTTGTGTCATCCCATTTTGAAATTCTTAACAGAGGTGATTGAGGTCCATGTATTAGAAAGTTAAAATGCCTATCATCTATAGTTGCTATGAGTTATTTTTAAAATAGTGATTGCCATAGATTTTAGGCTCATAAAATTTGTAGCTAATGCAAAGGAAGATGAGACAGCTAACAGAGTAAATGACAAAATCAATATCCAAAAAAGATCTTGGCAGGTTAGCACTGGTTTGAAACAAATAAATGTAATTAATTGAGGAATGCAAACTTGGGTTCAAAAAAGCCAACTTCATAGATATATGATAAAGAAGGCATGATTAGACAGTATATTGTCTGGAAAAAAAAAAGATTTTGGTGCTTTAATAGACCATAAACTCAATATTAACAGACAATATGATATGGTTGCCAGAAAAAAAATGATATCTTAACTTGATTTGAGAAGCAGTAATAAGTAAGTGATTATCCCATTGTACTCTAATTTGGTCAGACAGTATTTGAAATATTGTGTTCCGTCTAGGCACTTAAGATAGACTTATCCAGCTTAAGATAGACAAAGATAAGTTGACAAGTATTTTGATGAGGGCAGGCAAAATGGTAAAGAGTCTTGTCTATGTTTCAATGAGGATAATAATGAAAATAATAATAATTATTATATACATATAATTTTTATTATACTTATATAGTTCTATGTTCCAGACACTATGCTAAGCGCTTTATAATTACTAAGTCATTTGAAACTCACAAAAAGCCTGGATATCTTATCCCTTTTTTACATATAAGGAAACTAAAGCAAACAGGTTGTGACTTGCCCACGGTCATAAAGAAAGTTTAAATGTAGCCACTAACACTAGCTGATCCAAATATGGCACTCTATCCACTGTACACCCTACTTCCCTTATTACATTTAGTAGGAATTGGGAGTATTTAGCTAGGTCATGACTTGTGGAGGTCAGATCATTGTGTTCAACTATTTGAAGAATTGTCATGTAAAAGAGGGAGAAGCCTTTTCTATCTGGTCCCAGAAGACAGAATCATAATAATGAAAGTTTCCCAAATCCCTATAAAACAGAATTTGTGACATAGGAAAACAATTCATTGAACAAAACAACTCATTTAAAAATTCAACTAGTCAAATGCAAAAGGAACTAAAAAATGTAACTAAAGAAAATAATACAATAAAATTAAAATTGAACAAATGGAAATTAATGACTCAATGACACATCAAGAATCAAACAAAACCAAAAAAAAAGGAAAAAAATAGAAGAAAATGTATAATATAATATAATATAACAACTGATCTGGAAAATAGATCAAGCAGAGACAATATTAAGGATTATTGGAATTCCTGAAAACCATGATTTAAAAAAAAAAGAGCCTACACATCATCTTTTAGCAAATTATCAAAGAAAACTGCTCTGATGTCCTAAAGGGTAAAATAGCCATTAAAAGAATTTATTTAAGGCCTCATTTCCAAAATATATAGAGAATTAGCTAATTTAAAAGAAATCAAGCCATTCTCCAATTGATAAATGGTCAAAGGATATGAACAGACAATTTTCAGATGAAGAAATTGAAACTATGTGTAACCACATGAAAAGATGCTCCAAATCACTATTGATCAGAGAAATGCAAATTAAGACAACTCTGAGGTACCACTACACACCTGTTAGATTGTTTAAGATGACAGGAAAAGATAATGATGAATTTTGGAGGGGATGTGGGAAAACTGGGACATTGTTGGTGGAGTTGTGAACGGATCCAACCACTCTGGAGATCAATATGCAATTATACTCAAAAAGTTATCAAGTTGTGCATACCTTTTGATCCAGCAGTGTTACTACTGGGTTTATATCCCAAAGACATATTAAAGAAGAGAAAGGGACCTGTATGTGAAAAAATGTTTGTGGCAGCCCTTTTCGTAGTGACTAGAAACTGGAAATTGAATGGATGCCCATCAATTGGAAAATGAATAAATTGTGGTATATGAATGTTATGGAATATTATTGTTCTGTAAGAAATGACCAGTGGGCTGAATACAGAGAGGGTTGTAGAGACTTACATGAACTGATGCTAAGTGAAATGAACAGAATCAGGAGATCTTTATACACTTCAACAACTATATGAGGATCAGTTCTGATGGAAGTGGCTGTCTTCAACAATAAGAGGATCCAAATCAGTTCCAATTGATCAGTAATGAACAGAACCAGCTACACTCAGCAAAAGAATACCTAGAAATGAGTGTGGACCATAACATTAGCATTTAAACTTTTTCTGTTATTGTTTGCTTGCATTTTTGTTTTTCTTCCCAGGTTATTTTTTACTTTCTTTCTAAATCTAATTTTTCTTGTGCAGCAAGATAACTGTATAAATAAATAAATAAATGTGTGTGTGTGAGTGTGTGTGTGTGTGAGTGTGTGTGCACGTATCATATCATATATATATATACATATATATTGTATTTAACATATACTTTAACATATTTAACATGAATGGGACTACCTGCCATCTAGGGGAGGGGGTGAAGAGAAGGAGGGGAAAAGTTGGAACTGAAGTTTTTGCAAGGGTCAATGTTGAAAAATTACCCATGCATATGTTTTGTCAATAAAAAAGTATAATAAAAAAAAAAGAATTTATTGATAATCTCCTAAAAAAGATCCCAAAACGAAAACTCCAAGGAAGATTGTAACTAAATGTCAGAATTATTGGATCAAGGAGAAAATATTGCAAGCAGCCAGAAAGAAACAATTCAAATATCAAGGAACCACAATCAGAATTATTCAGAACCTAGCACTTTCCACTTTAAAGGATAAAAGAGCCTGGAATCTGATATTCCAAAAGACAAAGGAACTTGGATTGCAGCCAAGAATCAATTATCCAGCAAAATTAATCATTAGCTTTCAGGGAAAATGATGGACATTCAATGGTACAGGCAAATTTCTTTTATTTCTGATGTAAATACCATAGCTGAACTGAAAATTTGATCTCCAAATACAGAACCCAAGAGAAGCATAAAAAAGTAAAAAGACAAGACCTCTTGAGAACTGTGTCATTATCATAGATATATTTCAAGGATGCAGTTATAATTTGATTTTATTGTGATAATATGAAAAAGAAACTAGAGGGGAAAGGGGGATTGCACTGGAAGAAGTGGAAAACAAAAGTAAAATAGGTAAATTACATCTAATGAAGAGTCAAAAATGACCTAATATAACTGAAAGAAAGAATGGAGGGGGATGAACATTGTGTGAATCTTACTCTCATCAGATTTGGCTCAAAGAGAGAACATAAAACATTTAGCTTCACAGAGAAACTTGTTTCACCTTATAGGGAGGTAGGAAGGGAAAAGGGAAAGGTAAGAGGGAGTCTAATAAAAACGAAAACAGAAATAATAGGGGAAATGCATAAAGAAGGGGAAGGGTCTGTAAAAGAGGAGGGCTTTTTGAAGGAAATGGTGGTCAGAAATAAAATACTGAGGAAAAGGGAAAGGGGAAAAATAAGAATTATAGAAAATACAAAATTAGTAACTTTAACTATAAATGTGAATGGGATGAATTCTCCCATAAAATGAAAGCAGACTATATTGAAAGCCAGAATCCTACAATATGTTGTTTAAAAGAAACACATTTAAAGCAGAGTGATACATACAGAATTAAGATAAAAGCCTAGAGTAGAATCTATTATGCCTCAGTTCAATTTTAAAAAGCAAGGATAATGATCCTCATCTCAGATCAAGCAAAAGCAAAAATAGATCTAATTAAACAAGGTAAGAAAGGAAACTATATCTTGCTAAAAGTTACTATAGTTAATAAAGTAATATCAATACTAAACATATATGTACCAAATGGTATAGCATCCAAATTCCTAGAAGAGAAATTAAAAGAGCTGCAAAAAGATATGGAAAGCAAAACTATGATAGTGGGGAATCTCAACCTTGCTTTCTTAGAAATAGATAAACAGAACCATAAAATAAATAAGAAAGAAGTTAAGGAGGTAAAGAGAATTTTAGAAAAATTAGATATGATAGTCCTTTGAAGAAAATTGAATGGAAACCAAAAGAAGTATTCTTTTTTCTCAGTGATTCATGGAATGACACAAAAATTGACCGTTTTTTGAGCATAAAATCTCAAAATCAAATACAGAAAGGCAGAAATAGTAAATGCATGTTTTTCAGCTCATGATGCAATAAAAATTACATGTAATAAAAGGCCAGGTAAAATAGACCAAAATTTAATTAGAAACTAAATAATCTGATCCTAAAGAATGAGTAGGAAAAACAACAAATCATAGACACAATCAATAATTTCAACTTCCTAAAAAAAAAATCTCCAGGGTCAGATGGATTTACATCTGAATTCTACCTAAATATTTAAAGAAAAATTAATTCCAATATTATGTAAACTCTTTGGAAAAATAGGGAAAATGGAATCCTACCAAATTATTTTTGTGATACAGACATGGTCCTGATATCTAAACCAGGTAGGGTCAAAAAAGAGAAAGAAAATTATGGACTGATTTTCCTCATAAATATTGATTCAAAAATCTTAAATAAAATTCAGCAAAGTGAATACAGCAAGTTATCCCCAGGATTTTGCAACCATGACTCAATAGAATTTATACCAGTAATTCAAGGGATGTTCAATATTAGGAAAACTACTAGCATAATTGACTATATCAATAACCAAACTAACAAAAGTCACATGGTTTTTATGTAATATAGATGCAGAAAAAGCATTAGATAAAATCCAACACCCATCCCTATTAAAAACACTAGAGAGTATAGGGGTAAATGGAATTTTCTTTAAAATGATCAATAGCATCTATTTAAAGCCATCAGCAAGCATCAGATGTAATGGGATTAAATTAAAATCTTACCCAATAGGATCAGAGGTGAAACAAGTTTGCCCATTGTATTAAAAATGCAAGTTTTGGCAATGAGAAGAAAAACAAAAACTAAATTATCACTCTTTGTAGATGATATAATGGTATGCATAGAGAATCAACTAAAAAACTACTAGAAACATTTCAAGATTTTAGCAAAGTTGCAGAATACAAAATAAATGCACATAAATCATCAGCATTTCTATGTTACCAACAAAGTCATAGCAAGATATACAAAGAGAAATTCCATTTAAAATGAGTATAGACAATATAATATATTTAGGAGTCTATAAGAATTATATGAATACAATTACAAAATACTTCCCACACAAATAATATCAAATCTAAACAACTGGAATAATATCAAGTGCTCATGGTTAGGATGAGCTAATATAATAAAAATGACAATGATACTTAAATTAATCCACTTATTCAGTACCATACCAATCAAACTGCCAAAAAATTACAGAAATAAAAAATAATAATTAAGTTCATCTGGAAGAACAAAAAGTCAAGAATTTCAGAGGAATTATTGGGAAAAATGCAAATGAAAGTGACCTAGATGTACCAGATCTAAAACTATATTATAAAGCATTAGTCATCAGAACCATTTGATACTGGCTAAGAAATAGAATAGCTGACCAGTGAAATAAGTTAGGTTCACAAAACACAATCGTTAATGACTACACACAGCGGTCCTCAAACTTCGGCCGCAGGCCAGATGTGGCAGCTGAGGATGTTTATTCTCCTCACCTAGGGCTATGAAGTTTCTTTATTTAAAAGCCCACAAAACAAAGTTTTGTTTTTACTATAGTCTGGCACTCCAACAGTCTGAGGGACAGTAAACTGGCCCCCTATTTAAAAAGTTTGAGGACCGCTGGGACAGTAGTATAGGTTTGACAAACCCAAAGACCCCAGCTATTTGACAAAAATTGCTGGGAAAATTGGAAATTAGTATGGCAGAAAGTAGACATTGACCCATATCTAATACCATATACCAAGATATGGTTGAAATGGGTTCATGATTTAGACATAAAGAGTGATATTAAGCAAATTAGAAGAACAAAGAAAGATTACCTCTCAGATCTGTGGAGAAGGAAAGAATTTGTGGCCAAAGAAGAACTAGAGTACATTATGAAATGAAAAATATATAATTTTTATTATATTACATTTAAAAAGTTTTGTACAAAAAAAACCAATGCAGACAAGATTAGGGAAGGCCTGTAGAAATTTTTACATTCAAGGGTTCTAATGAAGCCCTCATTTCTAAAATATATAGAAAATTGACTAAAATTTATAAGAATTTAAACCATTATCCAATTGATATATGTTCAAAGTATATGATATATAGGATATGAACAGACAATTTTCAGCTGAAGAAATTGAAATCATTTCTAGTCATATGAAAAGATGCTCTACATCACTATTGATCAGAGAAATGCAAATTAAAGTAATTCTGAGGTAACATTACACACCTCTCAAACTGGCTAAGATGACAGGAAAAGATAATGAGGAATGTTAGAGATGGAGGAAAACTGGGACACATATATTGTTGGTGGTGATGTGAACTAATTAAGTCATCCTGGAGAGCAATACCAAAGGGTTATCAAACTGTGCATACCCTTTGATTCAGCAGTGTTTCTAATGGACTTGTATCTTTCTCACTTTTTTTTTCCCTTTTTGATCTGATATTTCTTGTGCAGCACAAGCACATGATTAACAGGTATTGAATTGCTTGTCTTCTATGGGAAGGGATCAGGGGAAGAGAGAGGGAAGAAATTTGGAACAGAGGGTTGTGCAGTGGTGAATGATGAGGATTATTCATGCATGTGTTTTGAAGATAAAAAGTCTTAATAAAAAGAAACAAAAGAAAAAATAAAAACATTGAAAAAGTGAAAGCTAATGATGCCATGAAACATTAAAAATAATAAAACAAAGTCAAAAAAAGAAAAGAAATAGAAACGGTATCTCTTCAGAAAAACAAATGACCTAAAAACAGAAGAGAGGTAATTTCAAAATTATTGTACTACCTAAAAGCCATGATTAAAAAAAAAACAAAAAAGCCTGGACCTCATCTTTCAAGAAATCATCAAGTTAAACTGCTTCAATAGAACTTAGAGGGTAAAATGGAAATGTAAAGAATCCACCTCTTGGGCAGCTAGATGACATAGTGAATAGAATACTTGTGCTGAAGTCAGGAGGACCTAAGTTTGTATCTAGCCTTCAGACATTTAATACTTACTAGTTGTGTGATCCTAGGCAAGTCACTTAACTCTAATTGCCCCAAATAATAAAACAAACAAAGAAATCCACCTATTACCATCAGAAAGAGTTTCAAAAAGGAAAAGTCCTAGTAATATTAGATTGAAATTCCAGGACTCTGAGGTCAAAGAGAAAATATTTCAACCAACCAGAAAGAAACCATTCAAATAACAAGAATCCACAATCAGGGTCATCCAAAAAAATTTTGCTGCCACTTTAAAGAGGTAGAATACTTTGAATTATAATATTCAGGAAGATAAAAGAGTGAAATTAAAGCCAAGAATAACCTATCCAGAAAAACAGAGTATATTTGTTCAAGGAAAAAAAAAATATTTAATGAAATAAAAGATTTTTAGGATTTCTAATGGAAAGACCAGAACTGAACAGAAAATTTGACTTACAAATATAAAGCTCAAGAGAAACATAAAAAATAATCATGAAAGAGAAAGCATAAGGGACTCATTAAGATTAAATTGCCTACCTTTTATATGTGAAGATCACACATGTTACTTCTTTTTTTTTTTTTTTTGCTTTTTTTTATATTAAAGCTTTTTAATTTTCAAAACATATGCATGGATAATTTTTCAACATTAACTCTTGCAAAACCTTATGTTCTAATTTCCTTTCTTTCTTCCCATCCTTTCCCCTAGAAGGCAAGTAACCCAATATATGTTAAACATAGTAAAAATATATGTTCAACCCAACATATGCATACATATTTACATAATTATCTTGCTGCACAAGAAAAATCAAATAAAAAAATTAGAAAGAAAATAAAATGCAAATAAACAACAATAAAAAGAGTGAAGATGCTATGTTATGATCCACACTCAGTTCCCACAGTCCTCTCTCTGGCTGTAAATGGATCTCTAAATCACAATATCATTGGAACTGGCCTGGATTATCTCATTATTGAAAAGAGACAAATCCATCAGAAGTGATCATCATATAATTTTCTTGTTGCCATGTACAATGATCTCCTGATTCGGCTCATTACATTTAGCATCAGTTCATGTAAATTTCTACAAGCCTCCTTGAAATCATCCTGCTGATTATTTCTTATAGAACAAAACTATTCCATATCATTCATATGCTATAACTTATTCAGCCATTCTTCAACTGATGGGCATCCACTCAGTTTCCACTTTCTTGCCACTATAAAAAGGGCTGCCACAAACATTTCTGCACAACACATGTTACTTCTAAGAACTTTTTAATATTAGGTCAGTTAGAAAGATTCTACAAAGAAAAAGGGCACACAAGTGAGTCGACTGTGTTGGGATAATGTAAAAAAAATGAAGAGATGAAAAGAGGGATGCCTTTGACAAAAGGGAAATGCTGTTATAATAAACAAAACTATCTCATATAAAAGAGGGACACAAGGAGGGAGGAAAATGGGAAATAAGCAACATTCAAACCTCATTGACATTTAAGAAGAAAAATACACATGTATACTAAATTGATAATAGAAATCTATCTTAAAGAAAGTCAGGAGTGATAAAAGGAGTAGATAAAAATATGGTGATCAGAAGCAAAATGGACTTTAGAGTAGTGACAGGATGATGAGAGAAAGAAAACTAAAGAGGAGAAAGTAAGATGTAATGAAATGCTATGAATGTAAATGAGATGAACTCACCTTTGAGACACACACCCATTGTTGTATTGCTGGGTCAAAACAGATGTGAATAGCAGAATAGATTAAAAAACAGAATCCATCAATTTGTTATTTACAAAAAACACAGTTGAAAGAGAAGATCACAGAGTTAAAAAAAAATATGTTGGGTTGAACATATATTTTTACTATGTTTAACATATATTGGGTTACTTGCCTTCTAGAGGAAAGGATGGGAAGAAAGAAAGGAAATTAGAACATAAGGTTTTGCAAGAGTTAATGTTGAAAAATTATCCATGCATATGTTTTGAAAATTAAAAAGCTTTAATATAAAAAAAAGCAAAAAAAAAAAAAAAAAAAAAAAGAAGTAACATGTGTGATCATTACATATAAAAGGTAGGCAATTTAATCTTAATGAGTCCCTTATGCTTTCTCTTTCATGATTATTTTTTATGTTTCTCTTGATTCTGGAACAGAATCTACTACACTTCAGCTAAAGTTAAAAAAAAAGCAAGGAAGGGTAGCAATCATGACAAAGCAAAGACAAAAATAAAGCTAATTGAAATGATAAGTACGGAAACTATATCTTGTTAAAAGACACACAAGATAATGAAGTAATATCAGTATTAAATATAAGTGTGCCAAATGGCACAGAATCCAAATTTTTAAAGGAAAGGGTAAATGAATTACAGGAGGAATAGTAAATATATATATTAGTCAATGACCTCAGCTTCCCCCACTCAGGGCTAGATAAATCTAGCCATAAAATTAGGATACTAATACATTGTTGCTGGAGTTGGGAACTAGTCCAGCCATTCTGAAGAACAATTTGCAACTACACCCAAAGAGTTATAAAACTGTGCATATCCTTTTACCCTGCAATACTACTACTAGACCTGATGCAATAGATAGAGCAATGGGCTTAGAATCAGGACTATTCATCTTCATGAATTCAAATTCATCCTCAGTTATTTAGGTATATGACCCTGTACAAGTCATTTAACCCTTGTCTACATTTGTTTCTTCATTTGAACCGAGCTGCAGAGGCAAAGACAAATCACTAGAGTATCTTTGTCAATAAAACCCTAAAGTGGGTTCACAAAAAGTCAGATACAATGAAAACATCAGAGCAACAACAAAATTTATAGCATTCTTTTTTATGATGGCAAAGAACTGGAAGTTGAGAATATGCTCATCAACTGGGGAATGACTGAACAAGTTGTGGTATATAATTGTATGAGAACTGATGAGCAGATGTTTTCAAAAAAAACCTGAGCAGACTCATGCAAAGTGAAGTGAGCAGAACCTGAAGAACATTGTACACTGTTATACCATACTGTGAAGGATAGCTATTCTAGTTAAGACAATTCCAAAGGACTGAAAATGAAAAATTCTATGAACCTCCAGAAAGAGAGTTGATGAATTCTAAATTCAGAATTCAAAAAACATTTTTTACTTGCTTTATTTTTTTTCTGGTTCTATTTTTTGTCTGTGTTTCTTTTGTGGCATGATTAATATGGAATTATGTTTCTTATGATAATCAATATAAAATTGCTTGCCTTCTCAAGAAGGGAGAAGAGACAGGAGGTGGGAAGATGATTTCTACTACAAAATTTTAAAAATACTTTTAAAACATTTTGCATATGATTAAGACATTCTTATTGAGATAAAAATCTGATTACAGTTTCATGAACTACACATTTAACTGAAATTGTTGTGTATTAGCAGGAGAGAACAAATCTCAGGGCCAGACTTAACTGAAATATGAGACTATAGAAAATGAAATTCAGGGTAGTTAGGGAGTGGGGAAGAAGCCTTTCCCCTGGGCCTAAAAGTCAATGTAGGGAGTAGCCTCCTGGCTTACAGTATTTTTTTTAAAAAGACACAATTTCTTGAAGGTAGAGGAGACTGAGTGGCTTGCAAAAGAAACAGCCCTGTCTCTAAAGAATAATACAGCTTTTAGGGAACACTGATCCTAGCAAAACATGAGGATTCTGATCAGTTCCAGACTTAGGGGAGAAGTAATATCTTGGTTTACCTTGGTTATCAGCACCACCAGATTGTTATGTAAATATATACAAAGTAATTGAAAAGTAATTTGCAAAGGAATTAGTCTTATGAGTTTGAGTGGGTTGTTGCAGATCATGAAAGGCCTCAATAAGAAGATAATTTTTAAGCAGTATTTTAAAAAGAACTAGGGATTTTCCTAATCAGTAAAGTTAAAATTATGAATTTTCGGCATTGAAGAAAGATAGTAAAAAGCATGGAAATAGGAATTGGAATGTTATGCTTAAGGAAAAACAAGTAGAATGATTTGTCTGGAATGTAGAAATTGTGAGAGCAAGTAATATGCAAGAAGTCTAGAACAGAAGGCCAGAGCCAGATTGTAAAAGGCTGTGGAAAATCTGTATTGCGTACTTGTGAAAATTAAAGTTCCTAGAACTTTTAGATCAGAATGACAAGTTCAGTCCTATGCTTTAGTAATATCCTTAGCAACTAGATGTAAGACTGATTAGAGGGGAAGAGACTTGAGGCAGGAAAATCCATTAACATGCTGTTACAATAGTCTAGTCTTTGTAACTTGGATATCTAGGGTGATGATTACATGAGAAGACAGAAAGAGAAAAATGTGAAAGATAATGTAAAAATAGAATAGAAAATATTTGAGAACTGATTACAAGTATGGGATATAGTCATGGGTTAGAAAGAATTAAGAGCTGTAAATAATTCAGAAGTTGTGAACCTGAATGACAGTCAGGTTGATGAGATCCTCAACAGAAAAACAGAAGTTATAAAGAAGGGTATATTTAGAGGTAAAATATGTGTTTCTTTTGGACTTGTTTTTTATATATAGCACTCTGTTTTCCTCTTCTTTTACTTTGGAAGGCCTGTGACCGTCCCCAGCACCCAAAATCCTCTCTTTCTTCATCTGCCTTATAGAATCCCTGACTCCATTCAAGACTCAGATCAATTGCCACATGGTATCTTGTGAGTGCCTTCTCTTCTAAGGTTGCCTCCTGTTTACTCTGTATCTTTTCTATTTATACTCACTTTTTTTCTTTTTTTAAAAATTATTTATTCTGAATTTAATAAATAAAATAAGCATTTCCATAATATAGTAGAATGAGGGGGAGGGGGAGAATAATTTCACATGAAACTGCAAATCTTTTATATACGACTTGCTTTTAAATATATCATAATGTTTTCATGTAACTTTCTTTCCTTGCCCCACATTATGTCTCTTTAGAATATAAGGTTCTTGAGAACAGAGACTTTTTCTTTCCCCTTTGTCTCCTAAGTGATTAACACAATATTTGGCACATAACAATACTTAATAAATATTTGTTGATTGATTGATGAGCATATTGGGATTGAATGTAAATTTGACATCTATTGAGAAATGATTAACAGATAATTGATAATGCATAAGTGGCACCCAGGAGAGTAAATTGGGCTAGATAGGCAGATAGATGATAGATTATAGATAGATGGCACATAAATGGATTGATACATGTATAGATATACATATTATAGATACATGATTGATAGATATATAGATTGGTTGATCTAGATACCATCTGAAGCAAATGCACAGTTACTGTTAAAATATAAAATTGTAGTGAATCCAGTGAACATGGTCATGTGATTTCATTCAGCACAGTTCAGCAGCACAAGTGGGAGAAAGGGTGACAGATAAATGTATTAATACAGGATAGAGATTTGGTAAGGTATGAATATCAATAAAACAAGTAGACAAGAGATTAAAGATTACAAACCTATTCAAATGAAAAGTTCAATTGGTTAACATAGAGTAAGAATTGAGAAAGAAGGAAAATGAAACCAGAGTAAGTACTCAGGAGAGTATTAAGTGATGATTGGTGAGGATGAATAATTGGCCTAGGAAGAGCACAAGGAAACCAAGGAGGGATACAAAAATAAAAGGTTGTGCTGAGACAAAAAAAAAAAAATCACCAATTTTGGATCTGGAATGCCTGGGAATGATAATGAAATTTTGGCTTTGAGGTGCTGAGGTAGAGTGAATGATTAGTTCAGAAGGGAGTTAGGATATTGAAGAATTAGGAGGCCATTGTGTTTAAGGGATGGTCAGCTTACATATTGAGGTTCCCTAGGATAAGGGCAACAGTTGAAGTGAAGAGCAAGGCTATAAGATAGGAATGGAACTCACTGAGAAAGAAGAGAAAATAAAGGGCTACAGAAAATTGCCAGAAGGATCTAGATAAAGTTATAAATCTGGATATACTAAACTGAAAAGGAAAACAGGTTGTTGAGTTATATCAGTAGAGAAAAGATTTGGAAGGGAGAATGGAAAGTAGTGATGCCGGCTTTACATTATAAAGAATGTATCCAATACAGAGAGAATGGCCAGGTATTTAATGTCTTCATGGTAGAGTTAGGTTTCTGTGAGTGGAGAAGATGGAAGGAGCATGATAACGAGAGGTGAAAGATGAGGAAAATTTGTTAACCATCAACTTTTCTGAGTCATCTGAATGATCTGGGACAGAATAAAAGTAAAAGAGAAAGTCACAAGATCAAAGAAAGAGGAAGGAAAAGTAAGACTGTGCCAAGGATCATACTCTTCATTCATGAGTGATTATAAATAAAAGCAAATATAATTTTATAGAATTCCCACATTATTTAAAAAAACAACCTTTCCTAATGTAATTATTTCACTTCTTACCACTATATTGTGCTGAAATGCGTTCATTTAAAAATTAAATAGAAAAAAGGACCACATACTAAAAAGCATCTTAATATAGTAGAGTCGGAGTCAAGAACACCTGAGTTCAAGTCTTCTTTGACAAGTTCTGGCAAAATACATACATATATACACATCTCCATGTTTATGAATACACATACATATATGCATATAACAATAAAGTAAAACATGCCAGCCATAGTCGTGCACATGTATGCACATACATAATGCATCTACACATATATAAATGTATGTGTACATATGCACACATATACATATACACCTCTATAACATCAAAATTTTTAAAATCTCATTCTTTAAAAGTGAGATTAAAATGTTTTTATTTATTTGTTCACATATTTGTTTTTATTTTATGTAATGTAAAACTTTAATTAGATCTCCTTATTGTATATGTTTGATTATTTTCTTTATTCATTGTTATTAATTTAATGATTTAAAAGGTTGAAAAATATATAGACACAACTGCTTGATCCACAACTACTTCAAGACATGAAGACAGTTAATATATTTAATAATAATTTGTTTCTGTAGGGCTTCACAGCTTATTAGATTTCTATGTAACTTTATTTCTTTTGATCCCATACTCTAAGGAGCGTAAATATTGCTCTTTACAGTGTACCTATATTGAAATGTTCTAGGTAAGATAACAAAGAGAACTCATTGAAAGAGCTTTTCTGATCATTGTCAATAACCCTTTTTACCAATACTTTCTGTAATTAATTTATGTGAAATCTGGCCAAAGATTAATTGGGACATACTTTTTTTTTATTTTACAGGATCCTGGTGACATATTCATTCTTTTGAAAGATGAAATAATTGGTGACAATATTGAAATAGAATTTGCTACAGAAAACAAGTGTGTTAGAACACAGCCACCTCTTTGGAGCAAGACAGTCAGATGTATGAAAGCTTTAGGTAAGAGCTGGATTTGTTTTGAGTTGGGGGAAGCATAATGAATAATAAACCTTAAACCTAATTTTCTTTTCAGTGATTTTGTATAGTTTCACTTCTCTCCATGACCTCAAAAAGTTCTGCCAGGTGTTTCCTGTATTTGAGTTGTACCTACAAAGGCTGTTACTAATATTGATTTGAAAACACAAAGACTTATCGTTTATGGAAAATTGGATTGCACTATTTTGTGCTTTTGTGGTAAAATGACAGCCAACATCTCCAATGACATTAAATAGATCCTTCTTGATTTAGTGCTTTTAATATAGCTCAGCCATTAAATGTCAAGTTTAAATTATTGAATTTATTGCAATATTAGGATTAGTAGGATATTTGGATTCTCTTTAAGAACTGATATATACTACTCTGTTTTTCAGTGGATATATTTTAATCATAGTGGACAACTTTTTCCTTGGCTTGAATTTGGATTCAATTCCAACTGTAGTTTACTCCTGATTTCCATATTGTATAAGTGAAGAAAATCATTATATTATCTGACTTTGCTTACAGCATAATAAATCAAACAAAACTCTAGATGGAATGCTACCAAATATTTGGACTAACACCAAAATCTAAAATATTAACTCATAAATGGTCTCTTATAAATTTATGCTTAATTAGATTTTCAGTCTGTGAAGTTATCTTAAACACTAAATTATATTTGAAAACTTTATAACTTTGGTCAACTAACTTATCAACCATGATACCAGAAGATTTATAAGGAATATTGCCTATTTCATGACAGAGTTCCATTTTTCTTCTTTCCTTTCTTTTCTCCTTTCCTTGCTTCTTTCCTTTTTTCTTCCTTTTTTCTCTTTCTTTCTTTCTTTCCCTCTTTCTTCCCTCTCTTTTCTTTCTTTTCTTTTTTTTTTCTTATCAGCAAATAAAAGGAGATGGGAGAGAGAAAAAGCATAGATATTTGATAATTGAAATAATAATAATAACAGTTTTATATGAACTATTAAGAGGGAGAAAAAACAAACCACATAGAAAAATTTAAGATTACAAACACTTTGCAACTTCTCTAGGTATTGATCCTGTGTACATTTTACATTTGTAATATGCCATTTACTGACATCTTATGAAACTGGTACAGAAAGTAAGAGTCTGCTTCAGGTATTTTTAAATTCCAGAAAGTACTAAAATTTTAAGATTTGAGAGAGACAGAGATAGAGACATAGAGAGAGATTAGGACTATATAATTAAATCTAAAACTCATCAGCATAGAAACAATAATTGAAACCAGATTCTGAGAATTAATAAGAATGCTAGGTGAGATTATTGAGCTAGTGGGTTAAAATAATATTTCTAGGTGAAATATATATATTGGATCTAGAAACCCAACTTTGGCACTCATTTTCATGGAGGAGAATGGTGCAACAGTAGAAGGGGAAAAAAAAAAACACAAGTTTTTCAAATCCCAAATTTACTGAGATACCAGTTCACATTTTCTGATTTTAGGATTGACATGTTTGCATACCAGGAGGAAAGTTATAGGATCTTCATGTTCTATATACAATAATTTTGGATCCCTCTCCACTCTTATGATAACTATTCCTTCCATCTTTTTTTTTTTTTTGACAATTTCTTCTTTCCAGGCTTTTGGTTTTCCCCTTATCACATTTATCATTTTTACTAAGACTCCTCCTTGACCTCTAGTACCATAAATGTAGGGGGTATCCAATATTGTATCCATAGTCCATTTTCTGCCACTTTTTATAGCTATACATGGAAATATGGGTCTAGCATCTAGAAGAGACTTCATTGTTGAAAGAAATTAAATTAAATTCAATAAACATTTATTAAATTCCTACCATATGTCAAGCAAGCACTTTGATCCTATTGAGCATATAAAGACAAAAACAAAAATATTTTTGCTCTCAAGAAGTTTTGCAAGGGAGATTCAGGTGTTATCTACTTAAGAATGGTGGTTGAAATCTCAAGAGAGTAAATAAAAAAAGAAAAGGGATAAAGAAAAGAAATTAGGGGATCTGAAGGAGAATGAGGAACCAGCAAAGGTAGCCAGAGAGTGGTAAGAGAAAATGGTGATAATGCTGAGACATTTGCAAAGTGAAATGGGCCGGCTTAAGGAGTTCAAGTTGTTTGGTCTCCAAAGTCTTGGTGAAGTAAGAAGCTTAGTCATCTGTTATAAGTATTAATTATGTGGGTGAAGTTGGAGGAAGGAGATGAGAAAAGATTTTGAACAAACTATGAGGAATGAGGTTTGTATATAGCAAGGAGAGAGTAAAAGGGCTATCAAACAGCATTGTAACATAGTTGGAGATTGTTTATCTAGCTCCCTTTGTCACAGACATTCTGAATATTTCCCCACCTTGCACTCAAATTCATATGTTGGGCCCCAAGAGGATAACTGTTAAGTTTTAGAGGTCCACTTTGAGACCTAATAGTCTAGTTCATGAGTTTCTACTAATATGCCTCATCTAAAGAATTGGTAAATAGACACAATTAACTCTTAGCAAAGACATTTATTAATGTTATAGTAAGACTAGTAATTATAAACCATAATCCTCATAAATCTAGGCTCCCTGTCCCATAAACATACACAATATACATGGGAAGAGCAGAATCAAATTTACTGTACAGTGGTAATGAAGCACATATATAATATACACTATGGCAAAAGTAACTCACAATAGCTGGTACTGTGAAACTTGACATTTTCCTCATTGTATAGAACCCAAGTGTTCTCATTTGGCTATAATATCACTTATGGATAGGTTACTCATCTAAGTTCCCAGAATCTACTCTTCTCCACACCTCTATCCCTACTGATAGTGCTAGTTGTAAGCTGGTTTCATTCTGTGCTGCAAGGGATCTCATTCCTTGAATCTACTTTCTCCCCTGAGAGACTGTATGTGTCTGTCTGAACTGTGTGTTTCTATTCCCTTAGTTGTACCTCAAAATTCTTGAACCAACAAAGTCTTAAACAACTGGATAAGGCATCTTTCTCCGAGCAATATGCTGTTAGATATGATGACTGAATTGACAGAAAACTTGATTTGTTAGAGAATAAATCCTTACTCATTAAATTTAAGCAATAAACATATATCTAATATACCATGCTAAACCCTGAGGGAGATAATCTTTTCCTGAAATCAGCTTTTTGCTTCCTGCAAGGAACTTTTCTACAGAGCATTTCAAGGCTTGTACTCCGTAGCAACTGACTCTTGCCCTACAGATGAAGCATCCTCTGGCAAAATTAATCTGTCTTTTCAGTTTAGCTACAATCATCTAGCCATTATCATTCCATGCACTACAAGCACTAGGGTATTATCCTCTTTTGGGGGGCGGGGCAGCCTCAGGTCATTCTAAGCTTTAGTGCTGGTAACAGAGACAATGCTAAAATTGTGTACTGTTATGTGTCTATGCTCCCTTCTTCTATATATGTCTATAGATGGCAGTAAAGAACAAGATGGAAAAAGGATTGCATAGCCCCCAGGTGATAAGATGTCATTTAGAGATAGTGATGAAGATATGATGCCAAAAAATTAATTAGCAGAATAAGATTTTCCCAGCCCTCTGACTATGTGAAATTCAAAAGATTGGAAGAAATAAATAGCTTCCTAATGAAAATGTTGAAAGGAATCTGATGATGTCTTAGGAAAACCATGTTTCTATTAATGTGAGTTTGAGATAGGTGAACTGGACAGGAGTGAACTCTAATACAGAGACTATAGAGCAAAAAGCTTATTAGAAGGAGGATGAGCTTTCAGGAAAAGATTATCTCCCTCAGGGTTTAGCATGGTGTATTAGATATATATTTATTGCTTGAATTTCATGAGTAAGGACTTATTCTATAACAAATCAAATTTACTGTCATCCAGAAAGAGATTCAAATAGCTACTCAGTGAATCACTAACTATATGATCTTCATCAAGTGACCTCAGTCCTTTGAGTCTTGGTTTCTTCTTTTGTTAATTAAGAGGGCTACAGGAGATAATTTTTCAGATCCCTTCCAACTCAATATCTATGTTCCTATCCTTTCATCTCTGGCAGTCAGAACAAAGGAAGAAGGAATAAGAAAGGCAGTGTGTTGAAGTATGGAGAAAAGTGTGGAGGAAGGGACCCTGCCAAAATAGTTACTTGACTAGCTCTTGTTGTTTTCAGTAAGAGCCAAGAAGTACAATTTATGTTGTCCAGAGTAATCTTATATTAATTTATTGAGATATTCTGACATTTGAAGTGATATATTACACAATTTTTGAAAGTTTCAATTGATTAGTTTTTCAAATCTATAAAGATAATATTCTTTCCAAAGAAGGTACTCCTTCCCTCTCTACTTCATTTTTAATATTCCTCTGGCTCTTCTTTTTGTTTCTGAAAACATATTTTACATTTTCATTGCTTGTGTATATATCTCTTGCGTTTTTGATGCTGATCATTTCTTTTTATTTATTTAATATTTTATTTTCACCCAAATACATGTAAAACCATTTTTAATATTTTTGTTTTATTTGTTTATTTTTAATTTTTTTTTAATTTTGTTTTCTAACTTTGAGTTCCAAATTCTCTCCTCAGTTCTTCCTTTCTATTAGTTCTTCCCTCAATGTCTACAAGAATGGCTGGGCCTCCACCATCCTAAAAACAAAATATTCCTCAAAACCAACACTCCAAAATCACACCCAGAAAAGATTGCCTATTTTTATGTTTTCACTGAATATTCACTTTCGAATCTTTTTTAGATATATTTCTAACCCCAACATTCAAATAAAACTGCTCTGGGCTTATACCCCAAAGAGATACTAAAGAAGGGAAAGGGATCTGTATGTGCCAAAATGTTGTGGCAGTCCTGTTTGTAGTGGCTAGAAGCTGGAAAATGAATGGATGCCCATCAATTGGAGAATGGTTGAGTAAATTGTGGTATATGAATGTTATGGAATATTATTGTTCTATAAGGAATGACCAGCAGGATGAATACAGAGAGGACTGGCGAGACTTACATGAACTGATGCTAAGTGAAATGAGCAGAACCAGGAGATCATTATATACTTCAACAACGATACTGTTTGAGGATATATTCTGATGGAAGTGGATCTCTTCGATAAAGAGAGCTAATTCAGTTTCAACTGATCAAGGATGGACAGAAGCAGCTACACCCAAAGAAAGAACATTGGGAAATGAATATAAACTGCTTGCATTTTTGTTTTTCTTCCCGGGTTATTTATACCTTCTGAATCCAATTCTCCCTGTGCAAAAAGAGAACTGTTTGGTTCTGCACACATATATTGTATCTAGGATATACTGTAACCTATTCAACATGTAAAGGACTGCTTGCCATCTGGGGGAGGGGGTAGAGGGAGGGAGGGGAAAAATCGGAACAGAAGTGAGTGCAAGGGATAATGCCCTAAAAAATTATCCTGGCATCGGTTCTATCAATAAAAAGTTATTTAAAAAAATAAAAATAAAACTGCTCTTCACAAAGTTATCATTATTTTCTTGAATGCTAAATTTAATGATGTTTTCTTCAATCTTCATACCTTTGACCTCACAGTTTTTTTTTAAATGTTGATATTAGCCATCAGCACCCCTTCTACATATGCACTTTTCCTATTTTTTTTAAATTTATGGAACAAAACAAATATGTTTCTAACATAGTACAATAAAAAAATATATGTTTTTTTAAAATAACTTTTTATTGACAGAACCCCTGCCAGGGTAATTTTTTACAACATTATCCCTTGCACTCACTTCTGTTCCAATTTTTTCCCTCCCTCCCTCCATCGCCTCTCCCAGATGGCAAGCAATCCTATACATGTTAAATAGGTTACAGTATATTCTAGATACAATATATGTGTACAGCACCGAACAGTTCTCTTGTTGCACAGGGAGAATTAGATTCAGAAGGTATAAATAACCCAGGAAGAAAAACAAAAATGCAAACAGTTTATATTCATTTCCCAGTGTTCTTTCTTTGGGTGCAGCTGCTTCTGTCCATCCTTGATCAATGGAAACTGAATTAGAACTCTTGATCGAAGAGATCAACTTCCATCAGAATACATCCTCATATAGTATTGTTGTTGAGGTATATAATGATCTCCTGGTTCTGCTCATTTCACTTAGCATCAGTTTCTGTAAGTCTCGCCAGTCCTCTCTGTATTCATGCTGTATTCATCTGTATTCATTATTTCTTACAGAACAATAATATTCCATAATGTTCATATACCACAATTTACTCAACCATTCTCCAATTGATGGGCATCCATTCATTTTCCAGCTTCTAGCCACTACAAACAGGGCTGCCACAAACATTTTGGCACATACAGGTCCCTTTCCTTTCTTTAGTATCTCTTTGGGGTATAGGCCCAGTGGAAACACTGCTGGATCAAAGAGTATGTACAGTCTGATAACTTTTTGAGCATAGTTCCAAATTGCTCTCCAGAATGGCTGGATGTGTTCACAATTCCACCAACAATGTATCAGTGTCCCTGTTTTCCCACATCCCCTCCAACATTCCGCATTATCTTTCCCTGTCATTCTAGCCAATCTGACAGGTGTGTAGTGGTATCTCAGAGTTGTCTTAATTTGCATTTCTCTGATTAATAATTATTTGGAGCATCTTTTCATATGGCTAGAAATAGTTTTAATTTCTTCATCTGAGAATTGTCTGTTCATATCCTTTGACCATTTATCAATTGGAGAATGGCTTGATTTCTTATAAATTACAGTCAATTCTCTATGTATTTTGGAAATGAGGCCTTTATCAGAACCTTTGACTGTAAAAATGTTTTCCCAGTTTATTGTTTCCCTTCTAATCTTGTCTGCATTAGTTTTGTTTGTACAAAAACTTTTCAATTTGATATAAAAAAAATTTTCTATTTTGTTGGTCAATAGTGATCTCTAGTTCTTTGGTCATAAATTCCTTCCCCTTCCACAGGTCTGAGAGGTAAACTATCCTATGATCTTCCAATTTATTTATAATCTCATTCTTTATGCCTAGGTCATGAACCCATTTTAAACTTATCTTGGTGTACGGTGTTAAGTGTGGGTCAATGCCTAGTTTCTGCCATACCGATTTCCAATTTTCCCAGCAATTTTTGTCAAATAATGCGTTCTTATCCCAAAAACTGGGGTCTTTGGGTTTGTCAAACACTATATTATTAAAGTTATTGGCTGCTTTGTCCTTTGAACCTAACCTATCCATTGATCAACTAGTCTATTTCTTAGCCAATACCAGATGGTTTTAGTAACTGCTGCTTTAGAATATAATTTTAGATCTGGTACAGCTAGACCACCTTCATTTGATTGTTTTTTTCATTAATTCCCTTGAAATTCTTGATCTTTTGTTTTTCCATATGAACTTTGTTGTTATTTTTTCTAGGTCATCAAAATAGTTTTTTGGGAGTCTGATTGGTATACCGCTAAATAAATAGATTAGTTTAGGTAATATTGTCATCTTTATTATATTTGCTCACCCAATCCAAGAGCATTTAATATTTTTCCAGTTGGTAAGATCAGACTTAATTTGTGTGGAAAGTGTTTTGTAGTTTTGCTCATAAAGTTTCTGATTTTCCCTTGGCAGATAGATTCCTAAATATTTCATACAATCAGTACTTACTTTAAATGGAATTTCTCTTTGTAACTTTAACTGTTGGGTTTTGTTAGTGATATTTAAGAATGCTGATGACTTATATGGGTTTATTTTGTATCCTGCAACTTTGGTAAAGGTGTGAATTGTTTCTAATAACTTTTTTACTAGAATCTCTGGGGTTCTCTAAGTATACCATCATATCATGAGCAAAGAGTAATAATTTGGTTTCCTCGTTGCCTATTCTTATTCCTTTAATCTGTTTCTCAACTCTTATTGCCACAGCTAGCATTTCTAATACAATATTAAATAGTAATGGTGATAGTGGGCAACCTTGTTTCACTCCTGATCTTATTAGGAATGGTTGCAGTTTGTCCCCATTACATATGATGCTTACTGCCGGTTTTAAATAGATGCTACTGATTATTTTAAGGAAAAGTCCATTTATTCCTAATCTCTCAAGAGTTTTTAATAGGAACGGATGTTGCTTTTTATCAAATGCTTTTTCTGCATCTATTGAGCTGATCATATGGTTTTTGTTAATTTGATTATTAATACGGCCAATTATACCAATAGTTTTCCTAATATTGAACCAGCCCTGCATTCCTGGTATAAATCCTACTTGATTGTGGTGTATTATCCTGGGCATGATTTTCTGTAGTCTTTTTGCTAATATCTTATTTAAGATTTTAGCATCAATATTCATTAGGGAAATTGGTCTGTAATTTTCTTTTTTTGTTTTCAACCTACCTGGTTTAGGTATCAGTACCATGTCTGTGTCATAAAAGGAATTTGATAGGACTCCTTCATTCCCTCTTTGTTCAAGTAGTTTATAAAACATTGGGGCTAATTGTTCTTTGAATATTTAGTAGAATTCACATGTAAATCCATCTGGTCCCGCGGATTTTTTTTTTTTTTAGGGAGTTGATTAATAGCTTGTTCTATTTCTTTTTCTGAAATGGGACTATTTAAGCAATTTACTTTCTCCTCTGATAATCTGGGAAGCCTATATTTTTGGAGGTAGTCATCCATTTTGCTTAGGTTATCAAATTTATTGGCATAAAGTTGGGCAAAGTAACCCCTTATTATTTCTTTAATTTCCTCTTCATTGGTGGAAAGTTCTCCCTTTTCATTTTTAAGACTACTAATTTGATTTTCCTCTTTCCTTTTTCTAATCAGATTTACCAAAGGTTTATCAATTTTATGGGTTTTTTCATAAAACCAACTCTTAGTTTTATTTATTAGTTCAATAGTTTTTTTTTTTTTTTACTTTCAATATTATTCATTTCTCCTTTTAATTTTAGAATTTCAAGTTTAGTAATTGATTGGGGGTTTTTAATTTGGTCTTTTACTAGCTTTTTAAGTTGCAGGCCCAATTCCTTGATCTTCTCTTTCTCTATTTTATTCAAGTAAGCCTCTAAGGATATAAAATTTCCCCTTATTACCACTTTGGCTGCATCCATAAATTTTGGTATGATGTCTCACCATTATCATTATCTTGAGTGAAATTATTAATTGTGTCTCTAATTTGCTGTTTCACCCAATCATTCTTTAAGATGAGATTATTTAGTTTCCAATTATTTTTTGGTCTATTTACACTTATTGAATGTAGTTTTTATTGCATTGTGATCTGAAAAGAAAGCATTTACTATTTCTTCCTTCCTGCATTTAATTTTGAGGTCTTTATGTCCTAATATATGATCAATTTTTGTGTAGGTTCCATGAACTGCTGAGAAGAAAGTATACTCTTTTCTGTCACCATTCAGTTTTCTCCAGAGATCTATCATGCCTAATTTTTCTAATATTCTATTTACCTCTTTAATTTCTTTCTTATTTGTTTTGTGATTTGATTTATCTAAATCTGAGAGTGCAAGATTGAGATCTCCCACTATTGTAGTCTATTTCTTCTCGCAACTCTCTTAACTTCTCCTTTAGGAAGTTAGATGCTATACCACTTGGTGCATATATGTTTAATACTGATATTGCTTCATTGTCTATAGTACCCATTAGCAAGATATAGTTTCCTTCCTTATCTCTTTTAATTAGATCAATTTTTGCTTTTGCTTGATCTGAGATAAGGATGGCTATCCCTGCTTTTTTGACTTCACCTGAAGCATAATAGATTCTGCTCCAGCCTTTTACCTTTACTCTGTATATATCTCCCTGTTTTAAATGTGTTGTAACAATGCCTGTAAACAACATATTGTAGGGTTCTGACTTTTGATCCAGTCTGCTATCCGCCTCTTCTTTATGGGAGAGTTCATCCCATTCACATTTACGGTTAAAATGACTAATTCTGTATTTCCTGCCATCCTAATATCCCCAGATTATACTTTTCTTTTTCTTTTCCTCCTTCCCTTCTTCCCTAGCATTAAATTTATTGGTCCCACTTGCGTCATGCAGCTCTCCCTCTTTAGTATCCCTCCCTCCTCCCTTTGAATCCCTTCCCCTTTCTTGTACCCTTCCCTTATTACTCTTTTTCCTTTTCCCTTTTCCTCTCCCACTTTTTAATGAAGTGAGAGAAGATTCTCTGTAAAATAAATATGTCAATTATTTCCTCTTTAACAAAAAAATTATTAAAAAAGAAGCTACAATTCTAGTATGCACAAATGGCTATTCATTTCAAATATACAACAAAATTATCAAGTAAAATTTTCCCCTTTTCCCTTTCTTTCTTCCCCCTCACCCTAGAGACGGTTACTACTAGACATAGATAAGTATATCTATCTATCTATCACTATACATACATGTATGCATGTATACATGTACACACATATTCATATATTGTATATGTGTATACATGTGTGTAAAAATCTCTATATCTAGGCCATATTTCCATTTTAACTTGGTAAATGGTGAAAGATTTTAGACTTGCCTAGAATCACATTTTTCCTTTATATACTTTTTCATTATTGACTTGATATTCTTGAGTTTTTATTTTTCCAAATGATTTTTTTTTCCTAATTCATAAAATTAATCTTCCTAAGGAACAGTTCTAATCTTGCCATTCCTCTGTTTAGCCTCCAATCGATCTCTTTTGTCTCAAGGATGAAATATAACAAGCAGTTTCTATTTCCATTCACAATGTAATCCAATCTGCCTTTTCAACTTTCACTTTCCTCTCCTTTATACCCAGTGCTCTAGATAAATTGCATTATGAGATCATTGCATTTCCTACTTCCATCCATTTTTACATTCATCCTTTCTGCTTAGAATGCATTCTCTCCTCATCTGCCTTCAGAATCCTTATTGCTAATCTCTTGAAGCCTTTTCTTAATCCCCAAATTGTTAATTCTTTCTTCTTTCTCAGATTACCTTGTATTCAATTAGCTGTGTATGAGTTGTACATGGCAGATTATAAGCTCCTAAAGAAGAAAGATTTCTGTGGTTTTTGTCTTTATATCCACAGCAAAATGCCTTGCACATAGTACATATATACTATATGAATTTTTGCTCAGTTAGATTGAATAGACTATAAGAAACATTTTCAGGCAAATTACATTTTATGTTAAAAACTTTGCAGAGATTCTGTTGATTTCTTTCAAAAAACAATTTTATTTAGTTGTAAAAATTCATTCTGAATTTCATAATTTGGAGGAGGCATTACTAATAAAGAACAAACCCATGCTACTTTTTGAGGTATGACTCACATTTTTGAAGCCACATAGCTTCATTTCAAAATGAACATACAAAAACCAAGTATCTAAACAGAACAGATCCACATTGGTTCCCATAGAAACCAAAGGCAAAGAGATTAATGTTCACCAGATGGGACTGGGCTATATAATTGCTTCTCCCCCATCCCCAAAAGAAAGCAACTTCTCAGACAATGGAAATTCCAAAGAGCTTAAAACTACTTTTTAATTTTGCTTATTATGAAAATAAATATATCACTTTTTTAAAGATTAAAAAATAAAATGTCCAATTACTTGAGGATTTCTTTGAATTAAATTCTCCATGCTTTATTACTTATCAGGTCATTTTCAGTGTGCAGGGACAGACCAAAAATTGTGGAGATAGAAAAAATACAATGATTCTTGTGAGACGATTTTCCCTCATACAATCATAAAGTGTTATATTTAAAATGAAACTTAGAGATCATCTAATTCCCTGATTTTATAGTTGAAAAAAAATTGAAGTCCAGCAAATTAAAAAAATTTGGAGATACTAAAAGCCAAGATTTCTGAATTTCAATCCATTTTTTTCTATACCTCCTCTATAGCCTCCTTCCCTTGGAGAGGTATGAGATTTCCTGGGAAATAAAATCATATACTTTAATTTAGAACTTGAAGGAAATTTTGAAGACTATCTCATTCATTTCCTCCCCATTTTTCAGATGAAGAAACTGAGAAACATTAAGGATAATTACTTCCTCAGTTGTCTCATTCTTTACTTCCTCCATTTTAGAAACTTCTATTCTCTAGGGATATATAACAATATCACTAATTGTATTTCTCTAAAGTACTACTATTTGGCATACTTTGCCTGATTATATAGTTCTTGATATTATGGAATTGCCACAAGTTGGCTCTTAATTTTATGATAACCACTGAATAGATTAAAACATTCCAACATAAAGAAATAATTTCATTGAAGATGTTGTTGTGAAAGACCTTTACCAGTGAGTTTTATTTTACAATCATATTTATATCTTAAAGTTTACACACAATATTTTCCCCAACTTTCTTAGTGACAAGATCTATAATGTTGGGCTATTTGTATATACCATGTGTCCTAAGAAAATATTTTGGGTTGAAGAGTTGAGGTAGAAATAAATTGATAATTTTCTAGGTCAATCTCAGTTCCTATTTTATTTTTTTCTTCACAAATACCATCTTGTCTTACATAATAATAATGCAAAAACTCCACTTCTACCAAGAAAACCAGCCTTACCAACTGTCTCAATATTTATAATTCATTCTTTCTAGTCTTGGGAAAAAAATGTCCTTAACCTTCAAAAGCATAGTGCCTAACCCAAAGTAGGTGCTCAATAAAAGCTATTCAATTAATTCTTCAAAGTTTTCAAAGATTAACTTCTTGCTTCCACTCCCTGTTTATGATTATATGTTTAGTTTTAATGTAGTTATATTTGCTTACATGTCTCAATTAACATGTCTTCTCCCCATTCCCATTAAGTTCTTTCATTCTTGAAGACAGGAGTCATGGCATTTTATTTATTTTTTAAGCACCTGATGCAGTAGATAGAGCCCCAGCCCTGAATTCAGGAGGACCTGAGTTCAAATCTGGCCTTAGATACTTAACACTTCCTAGCTATGTGATGCTGGGGAAGTCATTTAATCTCAATTGCCTCAGCAAAAAAAAAACAAAAACAAAAACAAAAACAAAAACAAAAACAAAACAAACAAAACACCCAATGGTCAATGGCACCCTGCTTTGCCTATTCATTATGTATCTCTTAAGAATTTTAGAATCAAGTTTGACATGGGAGACCCAGTCACAGTTCTACCCATCATGGCAAGTGCTCATAAGAGAAGGTGCTGTGCTCTATGAGCAAATCAGAATTGAATTAGCTCAAAGGAAACACAAGATGAGCAAAATTAGAGAAGCTACTCCAAATATTCATATGGATTATTTGTGTTCAACCTGTGACAAGCTGTGACCAAGCTTGCGTTGGTTTGGTCGGACACACTGTAACTTGACTCTAACAGGGTGATGTCATTTTGGTCTTTCTTGAGAATTAAGGGCAACAATCACCATATGCATTGCTTCTCTTACAATCAGAACTTACTGAGTTCTTGTGGATTTTCCAGAGAATTATCATAAAGGAATCTTCAGTGCTTTTTGGAAAAAAGCAAGATTAATACTTGCTTAAGAAGAGCTCTTGAATATGCCCTGAGCTTTATCAAGTATAAGAATAGCTCTGATGTTTTGTTGATTTACTTGCTTTCTAGACTGAGGGACAGTAATTTATCCAGTTCAAATAAATCTTTAGATGTTTTCAGGTTCTGTTTAAAATAATTCCAGTTGGAGCCTTTTCTATGAAAATGTTTGTTCATGATTATTCTTTTATGGAGACATTTAAAGTACTAAGGTGACTTGAACTCTGCTGGGATGCCTAGTAAGAAACATGGGATAGTCAGTGTTTCACTAATATATCATACACCATACAGAAAGATTATATGCTACTGATATGAAGTAAATTATGCTTAAGGAGCAGGCATTAAGATAACTCTTCCCAAGGCTTGGCAATCTAAGAAACTGGAATGTAATTTTGAAATTCCATTTGCCATTGCTCCTTGCAAAGACAATCTTTAAAAGCATTCTATAATTAAGGAAAGCTTATTTTGATAGATATAACAAATATACAGTTTCTGATTCAATGCTGGGGTCTTTCTAAATGTTGGTGTGTTACAAAGGTGATCATAGATCATCAGTCTCAAGAGGGAAGTTTGATGAGTAGAAGGAAGAAATTTCCTGCTTTACTGTTTTTCTGATTTGAAACAACAGTTCTTATGATTCCTAAGGTTTTGGGGAGTTACAAGTATGGATTTTTCTCTACAGTGCTTATAAGTAAAAGACTCAATTTTGAAAGACTTTTTTCTGTTAGAACTACTATGAAATCTTTATGCAGAGGCTACAAACTTTGCTTTTATATTTCAAGCTATATAAAGATGTAGGATGTGAATTATATTTAGTTCCTGATTCTTATTTGTTTTTCATAAGATTTCCCTGCTGGCTCTGTCAATGTAAATGTCTACTGTGATGGAAACATTAAGGCCACAACAGAGATTAAATATTACACAATAGAAAATGAGATTAAACATCCACTCAAAGAGGCTGATCCAGGAAATGTGACTCAACAGGTAAGTTGACCTTCTATAAGGTGAATAATGTATTAACTAAAAGTATGTATAGTAGATAAAAGAATGTGCATTTTGGTATAAAGACTAAATGGTGATCAAATAGTAGTAAGCTGTTGATAGAAAGAGGAGACAACCTCTGTGGTGTCTGGGTGCAGCAAATTAGTTTCCTTAGGTCAAATTTTCTCAAATAATTTCAATCACAATTCCAAAAAACTCCTGCTGGAAAATGCTATCCACATCTTGAGGAGAAACTGATGAAGTATAAATACAGATCAAAGCATACTATTTTCACTTTTAAAAAATCATAGCTTTTCTTTTTGTCCTGTTTTTTCTTGTGCAGAATGTTTAATATGGAAATATATTTTACATGGTTGCATAAGTATGTATATGTATACACATGCACAAACTAATATATTCTATATCAAATTGCTTGCCATTTGAGAGGGGGGCAGGTAGGTATCAAAAATTTGGAATTCAAAATTGAATTAAAAATGATATTTAAAAAAGTGGAGAAATGAAAAATGTAATTTAAAGAAAACCTATCCATTTCAGGAAAGCTATTCTATTTAACTCATTATAAAGTTATAATAGAACAAGAAAATGAGGGAAATTCATGTTTAGAAATTCAGTCTTAAGAAACTGATTCTTTTTTATTCAGCCCAGTATAACACAAAATAAATTGAAAGACCAACCAGTTAACCAATGATTTGGAATTTGGGAAGAAAATTAAATAGGACAAAGACCAAAGAAGATTTTTTACTACATTAATTATGCTAATTACATAATTATAATATTTGTATAACTATATATAACTTTATAAATTTATAATTATTTTTACTATGTCAAGTTGTTTTTGTAATGTTATGCCACAGTTCCCTTTAACTTTCTTGCTTCGGTTTCCCTAATTATCCTGTCTCAAGTTTTCCTCAATTGTTGTCTCAGTTTTCCTCAATTGTTCTGCCTCAATCCTCCTGGTTGCAACACCACCCTTCCCTCCTAATCGTTAGAACTGATATAATTTTGGGTTGCCTAATCTAAGATTATAAATTGTAAATATTTGATCCAGATAAGAAGAGAGACCTTCTATCTTAGACATCATGACCCCCGCCCTTCCCTACTTATCAAAATATCTGGTGCCTCCTCCCATTCTGTCCTTGTTTTTCTTGATCCCAACTTATCAGAACGTCCAGTAGGTACCTCTCTGGACCCTGTCAGAACCTGCTCTCAGTGCTGTGACTCCTCCCCTGCCTCAATCTACCCTGATCATTTGGAGCCACATGTGTATATATACTTCATGGGAAACATATTAGTTGCTGGATTCTTCAAGACAATAGTCTGGGATTAACCATAGATCCATTTGGTCCCAGCACAGTCTCTCACTCTCAAATAAAATATTAAAAACTCTCTAATTTCTATCTTGCCTCAGTTTCTCCGGCATTACAGTATGCTGGAAGAATAAAGTTGATCCATTTAGAAAATTGAAACCAGCAATATAATAATAATATTCTTCATAGTTTTACAAAGTAATAAGCCCAAGAATATGTGTTAGTATAAAATTACTCTAGGGGTAATTACTTATTGAGAATTTTGATTTTATTACAAACTATTGTCCTCCATGTCCTTGTCATTTACCAAGATGAAAGATGAAAAGATGAAAGATCTTTTAGAAACCTTACTTCAGCCTAAGTTATGTTTCCTACATGAAACATTTATTCATCTATCTACTTTCTAGTTCTATCACCTTGTTGCATTAATTAAGTCATTTCTAGGGGCAAGTGAAATCCTAGATACTGAAAATATCTGAATGATGAAACAGAAGATTATACTATAATGACTGGAAATATAGGCAACAGAAACACAAAGAATACCAGGATTTTTTTTCTGAAATGCTTTTAGAGCTATTGACTTCTTTAATATCTTGCTTCTCTGCTACAGCTCATTTCCAGCTTATTTTTCTCACTTTTCTAGTTTCTCTGGGCTACCAGTTCCTGACTGACCTCTATATGATCCCATTCTTTTTTTTTTCCATTTCCGGACCTGTAGAATTGCTATCTCTTTCTTAATATTGATACTTAGCATTTATTGATAACTTTAAGATTTGCAGAGATTCATCATAATCCTTAAAAGCAACCACTATCATTATCCCTATGCTACAGTTGAGAAAATAGCACCAAGTTAGTCAAATGACTTACTCAAGATTTGCACAATTAGTATCTCTAAGTTAGAATTGGAACTCAAATCTTCCTGACATACAATTTAGCGCTCTGTTCATTTGCCTAACCACCTACCTTCCTCTGACTATTACTTTATTTTATACAAATTCCCTAGTTCTTGTTCAAATCTCTCAAGCAATGACTGATTCAAGGTGGTATCGTGGCCCTTTCCCCACATAGTTGTAATTATTTGATTCAATCAAGAAGTGTTTTTAACCTAAGAAAGATAATTACCTTTAATAGGTTTCAGTAATTAGCAGATCCCTACACTTGTATTCTCATTCTGAATCAATTAATCAATATTTATTAATACTTAATTCTGTGTCTTCTTTTTGTTAATTATTTCTTATTTATCCTTTATTTAGCCAGCTAGCTAGTTGTTTGAATGTTGTCTCCTTGAGGTAAGAACTGTCTTTTACCTTTTTTTTTCATCCCCAGTGCTTAGTACAGTGGCTGGCACATAATAGGCACTTCATACATGTTGATTCCTTGATTGATTGATTGATTGGTGAAAAGCCAAACCCAGTTAGGCTGGGCAAACAAGTACAAAAAAAAAAAACAATTCCTACACACACACACACACACTCACATAATAAAAGTAGTTTGACAGGAATGACATTAACAATTGGGAGATCAAGAAAGGTTTCATGTAAAAGATATTGCTTTACTTTGGAAATTGGAAATTTTATTTTGTCCCCAATGTTAACTGATGAATTGAGGGCTCTCTTTTTTAGCAGAAAGTAGGGAAACTAAAATAGCATTTATTCCACTGTGTAGTCTGAACCCACTTGACATAATGTCTATATTATAACTGCAAAGCAAGAATAAAAGTAATAGTATGTGTTGGTGATGCAGACAGTCTCATTTTCTTGTGAGGAATTTATCTTATCTTTTACCTAAGGCATTCCATTCATAACAAAAACACCTATAACAAAAGAATTAATAATAAACAGTCCATGGTTCTATTTGTATTCTCTTTAACTACCAATGTAGGTTCCTAATCCTTATTTTGAAGTTGCTTTTCTTCTAGGAAAAGGAAAAAAAAAAAAAAACATGCCTTGAAGAATGACAATGAAATGTAGATTGCCCCTGAACAATGTAATTGTAATTTGTAAAGAATATATTGTTCCTATTTCTATAGCTATAAGTGAAGGATAGATAAAATGAATTCCTTGAATAGTTTTGATGTTTCTGGGAAATACTCAAATCTATTCCTACCTCTAGAATATCAGCAGTAGATAGAGCACTAGTCCTGGAGTTAAGGAGACCTAAGTTTATCTAGCTTCTTTGGTGACTTTGGTTCAGTTATTTAACCTGTGTCTCAGTTTCTTCAACTTAAAATGGGGATAATAGTGGCACCTATTTCACAGAGTTGTTGTGAAGATCAGATTATTTACAAATGCCTAACACAGTAACTGGAACATTATAGGCATTTAAAAAATGCTTATTCTCTTCCCTTCCCTTCCCTATCCAGTCACATTAGTCTGACTTCGGCAAAAACCATCATCATATACATGCATCCCTGGTCTTCCTGCTATTATAGGAGACTTTGGTTATAAAGGGAAAACTCATAGATCAATTGATACTACCATAATAAGAGAAAAAAGCTCTTTCCAACACGAAGTGTACCTCTGGCTCTATGGTACTAGAATTCGTACAACTCTGCAGCTATTTTATAAACCATTTCATTTACCAAATAAAACATACAAACCCTCTTATTTTAGAAAGACTGAAATTTGTGAATATGTGGAAAGGACTAAGCTATACCAGTTGGTGTAGTCCATTTTTTTTTTTTTACACATAAGACAAATAAAAATAAATATAGGAGGAAGAAAATTTTTGTTTCAAAGGAAAATTACATATATATATATTTAAAATGTATTTATATGGATAAAAATATAGAAAATTATTCTTTTTAAATGCATCAACTGACATGCTTGGTTTTTCTAATCTATTAAAGTCTACCTTATTCAACCTAGTACAGATTTGGAATCATCTAAAAGGTAATCTATCTTTACATTTACTCATGTAACAAGTATGCATTAAATTCCTTCTGTAAGCAAAGCAAAGCAACAGAAAAATGTCCTTAAAGAGCTTACATTCTATTGGTGATTGAAATTAAGATCTCCAATAAAGTCAGTTCTTCAGAATCATGTATTGTAGAAGAACTAGGCCAAGAGAATGATAAACATTCTCAATGGCACTTTGTTAGGAGAATGAGAAGCATGACAGCAATCCTTTGGATATAGAAGCACTTGAATTAACCATCTTTTAAGTCACATGGAATCCTATGAATTAATCCAGAGTTCTTCTGGATATATTACAGCCTTGGAACTACATAGAGATTTTCTATGTTTCTTTCTAAAATATATTACCAGATTTATTTTTCCTGGATCGTGATCATATCCCAACCTAGAGAAACCAGTACTGTATCTCCTTATATACTGTCTTTTATAGTTGTTTCCTAAATGATTTCCTTCATATAAGAATTGTATAAACCTAACATGATTTCCCTTAACTTTTCTCATTATTTTGAGGAAAAGAATTGTTTAGAGATGATATTGGATCCCTTGCTTAGATTAGATATTTCTGATAATCATTTAATTTCTATTCAATTATTATGTTTGTTGGTGTGTATGCCATGTGCTTGCATTAAGTGTCTCTCAAATGAGGGCTTTAGATATTTTGAAAATAGAACATTAAATAATTCATTTGTCAGAACAGAGAATATATTGAAAAATTATGTAAAGCAGTTACTATGTTACTTTATTAGTACAGAGAGTTTCCATTAAAGAAACTTGTTCTAAAACTTAAAAGAATCCGGAATATAAAGCTTTAGCGCATTTCTAGTAGGCATTGAAGGAATAAGTTGCTTTCCATAGGGCTACATGGTATATATGAGTCAGACATAAGACTTGAACCTTTCAGAACAGTGCAGCATTAGTTATATAAAGTTAAGCCTAAAGCTAAAGCTCTAACTATAGCTAATACCTTAAAATGAAACTTCCTAGTATCTCTCTAGTTGAAGTGATATAATATGGTAGATACCCTTGATTTTACTGTAAGTTTCATTATTTTGTGTTGTACTGGAAACCTAAAAATTAGTACCAAGAGACTTTTCATAATCAATTAAAAGCATGTACAGAACCTTGCAACTGTTCTGTGATTTTGAGAGAAGGAATGATAATGAGAAATCTGGTTTTGTTGTTGTATTTTTAATGAGGCACACTATGCCTTAGAGCTCTCTTCCTACACTGGCTCATTTGCCTAAGGGCTTATTATATTCTTTTAACCCCGGAAAGGAACATGATAAATAGGAATACACTTGATCTATAAAGGTCTGAAAGCACCTCACTCTGTCCTTTCAAAGAAATGGAAGTAAAGCACAGTGTGGAAAGAGAATTAAAATTCTCATCAGATAAATACAAACAGAAGTAACTTTTATTTAATTTGAGTAATTAAAGCTTTTGAGACTCTCATCCTATTTGTAAGGCTATCCTGAGGCAACAGTGACTTATCTTGGTAAAGCAACAACCAGATATAATATAATAAAAATATTAAAACAAAAGACTAAAATCAGATAGTAATTATTGATCAAAGTAGGAGTTTGTGGCATCCTTTTCTTTCAAGGAAAAAAACAAATTGTTTTCTAGAATTTTGTATTTTCAAGAAGTTTTTCTTAGCCACATTTTTGATATTGTGATGGTGTCACTGGATCAAAGGTTATAGGCAGTTCAATAATTCTTCGGGCCTGATTCCAGATTGTTCTCCAAAATGGCTGCATCAGTTCACAATTACACCAAGGAATTAGGGTCACAATTTATCCACATCCCTTCCAACATTTGTTGTTTTCCTTTCAAACGTTTTAACCAATCTGATAGATATAAAATATCTCAAAGTTGTTTTAATTTTTGATTTGTAATGATTTAGACCATTTTATGTACATATAAGTTATTTTGATTTTTTCATAGGAAAACTGCCTGTTCATTATCCTTTGACTCATTTATTACTTGGGGAATGACTTGAATCTTTAGAAATTCTGCAAAGTTTTTTAGATATTTGAGATATGAAAGCTTTTTCTGAGAAGCTAACTATAAAATCCATCCCCAACTTTCTGCTTTCCTTCTAATTTTGTCTATTTTTAAATTTTGTACTTTATTACTAAAATCTTCTATCCCATTGAAATCAAGGGTCTGGACTGCTATAATTATCCAGTGTCCTCCCAAAATACAAAGGGATATACATGTATATGTTAGGGATACAATAATGCAAAAGTACAAAACAATAATGCAAAAGTACAAAACTCCTTCAATCAAACAATTTATAAAAAAATACTCCCCAAATTTATAAGAATAACTTTGAACAAATAAGTCATTTTGACCATTATAAATACTCAAATTAATAATAAAGGATGTATGGAGGACAATATCTGCATCTAGAGAAAAAACTGATAAATAGAAATATGTAAAGAATAATTTTACATGTATATACCCATTTACTTCTAATAGTAGCTGTCTCAGTGGGGGGAGGGAAAGAAAAGAAGAAAATAAGAAAAAAATAAATGTACATGATTATTTTATTTCATATTTAAAGGAAGAGCAAGTTGTGTATTAACTATTTGCTTCATAGGAATTCATGTTTACTTCATAAACTGTTTTATTCCATAAATTAATTTTAAAAGAATTTTTAAAAAGAAATGCCCCTAAAATTTTTATTTTATATGATTTTTGTCTTATGGCATTGTAGAAGAAAATTCCTTTAGCTTCCCATAATTTAAGGGCACTGGTTGCTAAGATGATGTGTAAGAGACACATAAAAAAGATGTTTCTGAGTACATAGCATCCCATTATTATTTCTTTAGATATCCTTTAGTCCAAAACCCCTCCTTTTAAATAATAAGAAACTAAAACCCAGAGACTTACTCAATGCAGCCCATGGGAGACATCATAGTGCTGGAAGGAGAACTGAATGTGGAAGCATTTTGGGTTCAATCCTCATCCTGCACTTAAGACTTGTGGCCCTTTGAGAAAGTCCTTTTATTTCTTTGAATCCCAAGTTTCCTCATCTGGAATATGAGAATTTGGCATAGATTTAGTTTCAAAATTCTGGGCCAAACTTCAAATCTGGGCTTTCAGATTCAAAATTTTATCTTTTCCATTGTAAAATTTTGAAGACAAATAATGAATTTGCCTAATTCTATCTCTTTGAAAAAAATCAAAACTGGATATGAAATCAGAATGTGTGAAAAGGTAATGTGTGTGTGTATATATATATATATATATATATACACAAACACACACACACATATATGTGTGTGTAAATACACATATATAATATGTATAATATGTCATATATGTGATATATATGTATATGTATATATTCCTTAGCTTCAAGAGAAGAAAGAAAAAAGCAAACTTCTTTTAAATAGTTGATCATTTTCTTTATGGAAAATTGGATATGAGGTCAGAATATATGTGTGACAAGGATATATATATTTACATATGATGTGCATAATATTTTTTATATAATATAGCATATATGTATAATACACATTCCTTAGCTCAAATGGGAAGAAACAAGAGAAGAAGGAAAAAAGGGAAATTTCTTTTAAATTGCTGGTTATTCTCTTTATGGAAAATTGGATGACAAATGCAATACAATTTTTTGGTAGATCATCCTAAGCCCTCCTCTGAGAATGAAGTATTGTTAAGAGTTCAAATGTTGGAGTTCTTGTTCTTCTCAAAACACAGGGCTTAGAGGCTTGGAGCCCTTCAGATGTCTCCAAATCCAAAGGTTCTGTCCTTCAGCCTCTGCCTCTGCTTTCTTCAAGTCTCCAACCAACACAGAGATGGAATGTCTCTCTTGTCTCCTTCTGGGGAGCCCAGGCACCAACTACAGTGGTGTGAGATGAAGATGAATCTGGTTGTCCACTGAACTCTCACTCGTAGCTTTATCCTCTGAAAGCTCTTCGTCAGCCACCAGCCAGCCAAGTGGAAAAAATGTATTCTGCCATAAATCCCTCATCACTGGCCTTTTATCTGACTCTTCTGAGAGAATGGGATTATGGGTTTTCTCCCATAGTGCTCTCTGCCCCAACGAGCTTTAAGGGAGGTGTGGACTCCCTTGAATTTAGAAAGTGTACTTTGTGAAGCTAGCATACTTGTGGACTCCAATGAGTAAAGGTGTGAACACAAGCCTTGTATTAATTAGTTCTACTTACTACCTTGTTTCAGGTTCTGGCCAAAATCTTCTTGTAAGATTAGATCAACTCTAATTAGTTAGCAGTTAGTAAGGATTCCAACAAAGTATAGCCATGACAAATGAAGATTATTGTTGTGTAGGCTTTTCTTCATTGCTGAGTGTCCCTATATTTCATTCCTGATGCGTTCTACCCACACTATTCCAGACTTGTTTTTCCTTTGAAATAATAATAAGCAATATGCCTGCTCCATAAAAATGTCCAATTAAAATTTGGATTAACTTTTAACAGTAAAAGACAGTTGTAATTTTGAAAAAAAAAATCATTAGCTTAAGTCATATAATGTAAATGATCCCTTTATAATCTGAAATTAAGTATAAGAATACTTAAAGGTATACAGAGTGGTTTATAGGCATTTTAACTTATTTATGATTGTGACTGAATGGGATATGGATTTATGGTTTGTTGATTATCCGAACCCCTTTTTAAACACCCTCTTCATTTTGTCTACCTGCAGCTGGATATTTTAATGAACTCTTCCCTATCCACATGACCAGAAGAACAACTTCATAATTTGGGATTTATTCTCTTTTCCTTCATTTTTATTATTTGTTCACTAGCTTTCATGAGAAATGTAGGATGTGAAAAAAAAAGAGTAAAACTAATTTTGTCTGTTTTTTAAAATTATCACTGAATATATATGAAGAGATAGAATCAGAAACACACAGACACAAAGACACACACACATACAGAAAATAAATAGATAAATATCTAAAGCTACCTAAACATAGAAACTATGAGGCTTTTACCCTCCCAGATTTATTGATTTAGATAATTTTTTGACTAGGTGAAAGAGATTTTTTGCCTGTTGCTATCTATCCTTAATAACTGAATGAGCGTGGCTTCATTCAAACCTGTTGATGACCTTAGCTTAAAAGACTCAAGGTCCCATTGCATCCAAGGTTGTCTCCAGTTGTCCTGATCTGTATCTGGTCACTAGAAACAGATGGCTCTGGAAGGGAAAATGAGGCAAGTGATTTTGCACAGCCCTTCCTGACTTAAGTCCAATTTACTTAATTTCGTAGTATCACTTCCCTGATGTCATGGTTTTCTTTGAAAATGAAGAACAAAGACAATAATAACAAACTTTCTATATTTATGTTGTATCTGACATCTCTAATATCTTTTTAGATATCATAGAAAGATATTTTAGATGACTTTGTATCTATCTCAACAGTATCTGATTTTAAAATGGAAAAAGAGAAATGAATTTCTCAGACATTTTATTAAAGAATTAGAGGGTACAAGCAAATTGTAGAGGCTTTTCAATTTGTCCAAAGCTTTAGGTCTTCACTTATTCTATATGCCTATAGATGAATGACCCTTGATTAAAATAGTAAAAATAAGAAAAACAGAAAAAAAGACTTAAAAGAATAGATCTGAAGAAGAGAAGAGGGGAGTCTACATCACATACCATATCTGAATCTTTCTTTATATTTAAATGTTTATTTAGAAAATAGTACTTACTTAGTTTTGCTTTTCATCGATTTAAAAAATCAGAGCAATATTTTAAAAATAGAAAAAATTCCCAAATACATTAAATATTTCATTACTAATGATTGTTCTTTAACTTTTGTCTCTGATTTTTTTCTGTTTATTAAAATGTTTATTTATTTCATGAATTGCCCCACTCCTTTTTCATACTTTCTAGCCTGATGTGTTCATTCTGACATATTTCAACCATATTTAGAGTGTAAGTATTAATATTTCTGATACTTATCTAGACCAAAGCTTCTTAAACTGTGGATCCCGACCCCACGTGGAATCACATAACTGAATGTGGGGGTTAAACAGAATGAAGTATGGAGAGAGGAAAAGTAGGAGAGAATCATGAAGAAAAGAGTGTGAAGGGTGGGGAATACTGTTTCCCAAGTATATAGTAATGGACAGATTCTTTTTTTTTTCCCTATGTGTGTATGTGTGTGTGTATGTGTGTGTGTGTGTGTGTGTGTGTAGTTGGGGAACAGAGGAAGAATTATAGCTAGGAATATATCCTGGAGAACCCAGTAGAAAAGTTGCCAGAGTGAATTGAATGATTATTGCTAACACTGATGACTTTGAAATACAGTTCCTATTTGGAAGATGCTTTCCTTAAAAAACAAAACAAAAACAAACAAACAAACAAACTACATATATATATATATATTATATATATATATATATATATCTTCAGAGTTCATTCCTTGAAAATTCTAAGCTCCTCAAATTTTATGTAATCCTATCAGTGATTGTTTTCTGGTTTTCCAATATGTAGAAACAATGTTTAAAATATTAATGGTAAACTTTTTTTTTACTTATTATTTTTGTCATAGTTTAAATACATAGTAAACTTTGAAAAAAGCTTTCTTTTTATTTAATTTTATAATAATTATAATCTTAACTCTTGAGGATTAAAAAAGAAATGACTGCAGTTAATTGAACCATCTCTGGTCTGCTCTATCCACACAATTTTTGTCTTTCCATTTCAGAAGCTGTTGTTAACAAAGTTGAATCACAAATACTCTTCATTCTTCTGTCATACATCTTGTTATTTCCTTTGAACTCCCCTCCTGGATTTAGAATTCAGGATTTTAGTCCACTGCTTAGGACTCTATGAATCTTTCTCCTATACCATTTCATTTCTGTTTTTCATAAATTCTTGTGTATTTCTCTGAAAGACTGAATCATCACCTCACTATTATCCACCCAATAAGGTAATAACCATTCTCTTCCTTGACTTGACTGAGACTCTTTAGAAAGTAATTCTAAGTGAATAACCATTTATTCACTTTAATGAATTTGGTTTTGTGTTGTTCAATTCAGTGATTCACATGTACTATTACAATTGTGTTTTCACTGAGAGGTTTTTCCTAGTGTCTTTTGGGGAACTATAAATATGCAATGAAGATTTTTCAAGATTAACTAAATTGAATTTAACCATCAAAACTAGCAAGCATTATTTCATCGCTCAATAATTAATTGCTAATTAAATTTGTGTTGGTTTATTAAAATTTGACAATTTGAAATTAAATTATTATTGTGTGTAGCATAATATTTCATATGATAATGTCACATATGATTTTTTAAATGTATAAAATTATTCTTAAATCATCAAATTTAATTAAAATATTTAAAATTAATAATTAAATTATGTGAGAATATTGTAAGACAGATACATGATGTTCTTACTTGAGTTATACTTATTAAATAATAATATATATGAGTAACATTTACAATTACATGAGAAATTCTTATTCCCCTTTTTTTTTATCAGAAAGGAGGAAAACAAGTATTTTATCCATGGAGACATTTTTTTATCATAATCAGCTTTTATTTCATCCTTTATTTTATTCTTTTAACAATTTTATAATTGCAATATTCTAAATTGGATGCCCAATTTGTATCCTTTGTTTTTCTGTTCTGTAGTCATTAATTCAGTTATTATTTGTATTAGGTTTATACTTCTTTTAATTTTCCATTTAAGTGCTTGTGAATGATAAGAATTCTCACAGTATTTGCAGTGTTGTCAGACAACCATCACTGTACTCCATGTTAATCATTTTTCTGGGTCATGTTTTCATCCAACTCATCAAGTATGATTTTAGCTCTGTAGACTGTTTAAGGAAAAGCAAATTTCTAATTCATGGAATTTTAAGCCTTGATGACAAAGTTGAGAAATAAAATAATCTTGTCTCTGAAGCCAAGAGGAATTAATCTTATTGCATATGTAGGCACACTGCTTGCATATTTGCCTGTTTGGGTGTTTGTATGTATGTGTGACACATGAAATTCCCATTACAATTCATTTACTTACTTCCTAGCATTTCCACTGCTGTCCCATGTGCTTTCTGCTGAAAGTAGAACTTCTGAAATCCACAAATCTTTTTTTATATTTTCTTGAGGTGTTATAATCCACCTGGTCACCAGTTATTTCCTTGAAATCATTCATTTTGGACTTTATTGAAATAGGAGAATTGTTTTCTTCCTAACTTTGGATACAGATTATTTTCCATGTGGCTTAGCTCTGTATTACCTGGAACACACTATCTCTATATAAGATTTATATCCTGAGATGGAAAAGATAAGTCAATTTTCTGACTATTGAAGAGAATATAATTTCCAGGATAGAGGAGATATTTCAGGTAATACAAAATAACATATACCTCATGTAGGGTCTTTTGCTTCATTGATTTTGAAAAGAATAGGGGATGATGCTGAGACCAATCTCATATCATTGAGTCTTAAAGGCAAATGCTTCAACTTCCAAGAATCTTTTATTTCCTTTCCTTTTTTGTATCTATATCTATATCTATAAATGTAAATATATTGCTCTCTTAAAAATATATAGAAAAGCTTAAATCATGCTTTTTAAGCTAGGTAGTACATTATTTTTTCCAAAGAAGATTTTTTTATACTGTTTGGTCTTTTAAGGGGATCCTTTTCAGAGTCTTTCTTTGATCTCTCATCTCCCTTTGAATTGTTTCTAACTACATAGCATTAAATCCTAAACATTTTTTAAATTAATAATAATGTGGTTATGCAATTGAACATGGGATGATTCAGCTACTTTTGTTGGATTAGAAAATTTAAAAGGTATGTATAGCCTTCTCTAATTACAAAATCTGTCCCCATGTGGCAGGTATTTTCTAATTCAAAAAGACATATCATTTCATTAAACAAACAAAAAAATCAAATAGTGAAGAGAGCTACAGTGTGTTCTCATTAGAGTATGATAGCCCCTTTGTATGAGAGTAGTAGTTTAGAGAATCCTAAGGCGAAATATTTGCATGGATTTTCATCTGGCACTTCCTTCTAAGAAAGCAAAATCTTGGTTTTGAATGGGACTTTCAATGTTATCTAATCCATCCTACATATGAATACTGTCATTTATCTCCAGACCTCCTAAATCTTATACATTTCTGTACCTAAAACTAGCAGCTTAGGTGCCCGGGGCAACTCAATTGAATAAGAGATGAGATGAAAAAAAAAAAAAAAAGAAGGGGAAAGAGGCAGAAGCACCACTTCCTACAGTACAGAGAGCAGAGATAGATGTGAGGACACTGCAAGGAAGCATGGTGCTGAGGAGTTCTAAGTTTATATTATTTTTAAAAATATATTTTATTCTGAATTTAAGAAAGAAAACAAGTTTTTCCATAACACAACAGGATAGAAAATAAAAAAGATGATTTTCCTTCAATGGTGTTCAATTATAGTCTTAGGAACTAAGTAAGGAAACTAAAAAACTTAATCAAAGGTTTATTTATTTTTATTTTATTTTTTAATAGTTTTTTTTTTATATTTACAAGTTATATGTATGGGTAATTTTACAGCATTGACAATTGCCAAACCTTTTGTTTCAATTTTTCCTCTCCTTCCCCCCACCCCCTCCCCTAGATGGCAGGATGACCAGTAGATTAGATACACAATAAGTATACATGACCAAACCATTATTTTGCTGTGCAAAAAGAATCAGACTCTAAAATATTGTACAATTAACCTGTGAAGAAAATCCAAAATGCAGGTAGGCAAAAATATAGGGATTGGGAATTCAATGTAATGGTTCTTAGTCATCTCCCAGAGTTCTTTAGCTGGGCGTAGCTGGTTCAGTTCATTACTGCTCCATTGGAACTGATTTGGTTCATCTCATTGTTGAAGAGAGCCAGGTCCATTAAAATTGATCATCATATAGTATTATTGTTGAAGTATATAATGATCTCCTGGCCCTGCTCATTTCACTCAGCATCAGTTTGTGTAAGTCTCTCCAGGACTTTCTGAAATCATCCTGTTGGTCATTTCTTACCGAACAATAATATTCCATAATATCCATATACCACAATTTATTCAGCCATTCTCCAACTGATGGGCATCTATTCAGTTTCCAGTTTCTGGCCACTACAAAGAGGAGTGACACAAACATTCATGCACATACAGATCCCTTTCCCTTCTTTATTATCTCTTTGGGATATAAGCCCAGTAGTAACAATGCTGGATCAAAGGTTATACACAGTTTGATAACTTTTTGAGCATAGTTCCAAATTGCTCTCCAGAATGGTTGGATATATTCACAATTCCACCAACAATGTATTAGTGTCCCTGTTTTAGGGGCTTAGTCATCCCCTCCAACATTCCACATTATCTTTCCCTGTCATTCTAGACAGTCTGACAGGTGTGTAGTGGTATCTCAGAGTTGTCTTGATTGGCATTTCTCTGATTAATAATGACTTGGAGCATCTTTTCATATGGCTAGAAATAGTTTCAATTTCTTTGTCTGAGAATTGTCTCTTCATATCCTTTGACCATTTATCAATTAGAGAATGGCTTGATTTCTTATAAATTAGAGTCAATTCTCTAGAGAATGGCTTGATTTCTTATAAATTAGAGTCAATTCTCTATATATTTTGGAAATGAGTCCTTTATCAGAACCTTTGACTGTAAAAATATTTTCCCAATTTATTGCTTCCCTTCTAATCTTGTCTGCATTAGTTTTGTTTGTACAAAAACTTTCCAATTTGATGTAATCAAAATTTTATATTTTGTGATCAGTAATGATCTCTAGTTCTCCTTTGACCATAAATTCCTTCCTCTTCCACAGGTCTGAGAGGTAAACTATCCTGTGTTCCTCTAATTTATTTATAATCTCATTCTTTATGTTTAGGTCATGAACCCACTTTGACCTTATCTTGGTGTACGGTGTTAAGTGTGGGTAGATGCCTAGTTTCTGCCATACTAGTTTCCAATTTTCCTAGCAATTTTTATCAAACAGTAAGTTCTTATCCCAAAAGCTAGGATCAAAGGTTTATTTTATTGCTATTCTATTTATTTCTTCCTAATCTATAAGGAAAGACTGGTGCCAATGGTTGTAGAACATTTTTTTTTCATTTCTCACTCTCTTTTTCTTAATCAGTAGTGTGATATTTTCATATAAAGTTCTGATTTTTACTGACTTTTTCCAAAGACAGAACTACATCTAGGAGAGAGCATTTGGAACATTGACTTAGGACATCAAAATGTAAAGGCTGATATCAGTATTTGTAGCCCTTCAGCCTTAGTAGCCAGAATAGTAAATTAGACTAGTAAGCTAAAGAAGATGCACCTTGAGTAAGCTGCTCTGTGACCTATCTGTCATGCCATCTTTCATAAAGAATTCGCTGTATTCACCCTTTATTAACTAGATCCTGTACTCACCACAGCAGCAATTCTGAAACTTAAAATTCTCCTCAATATCTTGACATCATTGGCTCTACTTCCCTCTTAGAAATGGAGCTCACATCTTCTTCCACTGATAAAAATCAAAATCATCAACAATAAGGTTCCTCTCCTCCCCGCACCATACCTCAAAACCATTCTTTATCATTCTCTATCTGCTTCAGTCTTTGAGGAAGAGCTGAACTTTCTTCTTGTTAAGATCTAGCCTTTTACTCATAACTTTGATATTACACCCTCAAACCTTCTTTGTTATCTGGAACATGACCTTTTTCATCTTCAATCATTTCACATCTACTAATTCTTACTTTCTCCTTAGCAATACAACTTGATCACCTTCATTCTTCAAAATTCTTCACCCTTAATCTTCTCCACAGATAATTATTCTATAACTCTTCTTCTGCAATGATAAAACAAATTTTATTACAAGCTAAATTTCTTACTAAATTATTACTTCTATTCACTTCTCAATTTTTTGTAGTATTATTTTCTATTTACCAAATGACTAAAACTACTGCACCCAGGATAACCAACGACCTCTTAAATACTAAACCCAAGACTGTTTTCTTGTGCTTCCTTCTCCTCTTTGAAGATTTTAGTGCTGTTGACTGCCCGGTCCTCATGGATACTTTCTTTTCCTTTGTCTTCAATATCAGTGCTTAATTTCCCTTACAAGAAGCAATGTGGAATGATTGGAAGAGCAGTGGGGATAGGGTGTGAGAAACCAAGTATAAAAGCTGTCTCTCTTGCTTATTATATTGGGCAAATTACCTCCCTCATCTCAGTTCCTCCTAATGTTAGATCTATATCTACAGACTAGTGTGATTGTTGACATGAGGGCCTTCAATGCCAGGCTTAGAAATTTAAATTTTATTTAAAAGATACTATGAAGTCATTAAAATGTTTGAATAAAGAAGTAATGAGATAAGATTTTCATATAAGGAATATTAATTTAAAACCCAAGTTCTTAACTTTTTTGTGTGCCATGGAAACCCTTTGGCAGTCTGCAAAACACCTTGTCAAAATGACTTTTTAAAATGGGATTTCAAAGAAGGCAATTATATTGAAATACAGATTAAGAGCCTTTGATCTAGAATAGCATCTGACATTTATATAACTCATTAAGGATTTTAAAATACTTTATACTTGATCCTCAGAGAAACCTTGTTATGTAAGTATTATTATTCCCTTTTTACTGTTGAGGAAACAAGTTCATTGACCTGTCTGATCACAAAGCTAGTAAGTACCAGGACCAGGCCTCTTTTGACTCCAAGTCCTGTATCCTTATCACTGGGAAGTAAATCCTTTAAAGGGAATCAGTATGAACAATGAGCTGAAGGATGAATTTGGTGGTAGATGGAAAAATGAAGCAAACAGTAACTTAAGAAGCCATGTTGTTGGACTCATAATATTCCAAGCCCATGGCAATGATAACTTAGAATAGAAAGAGAGTAGAGGAGATAGATGCAAGAGATTCCATGAAGGCAAAAATGGCAGATCAAAGATAACAACAAACGTTCAATCCTGGGTGACTAGTTGAATTATTGGACTCTTTACAAGTAGGGAACAAGTTCTGGGGGAAGATTAATAAGCTTCATTATATATATATGTAATATATATATAATTCCAATGTACTGGTAAGACATTTAGGTAAAAACTATGACATCTATAATTTGAGATAGAAATCTGAAGGGCAGGAGAAAGGATAAAACTGAAGCTGTATACTTAGAAGCTATGTGCATCTAGGTAAGATCTTCATATTTTTATTGTTATAGCCTCAGAGGCATGATGATAAATGTTGGACAACTGGCTCATAAGAGGAAAAGATATTCACAGCATATTTTTAAGTTTAATCTGCATTATTATCTTTTTTTTTTCATCACTTCCTTAAGTCTAGACAATGATTAAGAGTAAACCAGGCTCTGATTTGCAGAGTATACCTATTTCTGAGGTATGAATGCTCCCACTGAAAATTAATCTAATCAACTTTTATTAAATGGCTACTATGTAGTAAGCACTGGACTTAGTGCTGGGGATATAATTAATAAAAAGATAGTCCCTCTTTCCAAGGAGTTTTGATCTAATGGAAGAGCAAAGGCAGCAACATACAAAAGTCATCAGGAAAGCAGGTGTCAGGAGGTGGAGAAAGATCAAGAGGTAACTGGCATAGGGGTCTCTAGTTCTGTGGAGTTAAAATCAGACATTTAAAGTCTGAATGAACCCTTTTGTTTGGTAAGGCCTATGAACATTTTCTCAAAATAATGCATAAAAAAGACATAGGGTCACAATGAAAACCAATTATGGTAGGGTAGTTACCAAAGTATTAATATTTTTTAAAAGGTCAGGAACCCCAAATTAAGAACGTGTGATCTTGATAGTAGTTGAAGGAATTACAGTGAATGAAATATTCAAGTAACTGATCAGGTGCAGTTGAGAATAGACTTTATTTTTTTCTGGATATTTTCTGGAAATAATCAATTTATTAATTGGACTACTTAATAATCAATAAATTGATGACAGGTGCTTTCTCACTGTTCTGAATCATCTTAAAACAGGTGAGTACCTTCTGACAAAGAACTCTTCTAACAAGTAAAACTCAACCCTGATTGATGAATATTTAATTAGAAGATGAGCTAAAAGTCTTCAGCTCCTCCTGCTGAGAATGTAGTTTGATCATGAGACTCAGAAGCTTTACAGCATCTGTCCAGCAGAAGTCATTTCCATCTGGATCACTCTGATTAGTTTTCATTTTCATAATCTAAGTCATCCTAAACTCTAATGAAGAGGTTCAAGGACAGGAATTCCTTTCATAGGCAAGGATCTCACCCAGACTGGACTCTAGTTTATATATATACTCTATTTTTATACTCTATACTCTAAATAGAAATTAGATTTCCCAGTTGGGGTGGAGTCCTGTCCTTCCTAGAACAGACTTTCAAGAAAACAGGGAGAAAGTCCGAAGTTTTTCTGTTGTCCTAGGTCTCCAAAGGCTCATTTCAGAGAAAATGTCTGCTTGAAAAGAGTAAAAGAATGTGGGAGTTTTTTGAAAACCTTGTCTAGTCTATGTCTAACACTCCTTGCAGGCTCTCTCATTTTCTATATTTCTGGACATTTTGCTGAAGTGTCAAATAACCACATCATAGCTAGCTTTCACAGTTGTGTTATTACCAGCAGCTATAAGGTAATAACAGAACATGCCAAGGATTATTCAGGTCAAATGAAAGCTTTCAGAAAGTATGGTATCTCCCTATGCAAGGCTCCAATAATTCTGTAAAATAGTTAGCTTTTGATGCAGCAAAAATCTATTGAACAACTTTTTTTAAATTATCAGTTTGCTCCAACCTCATTCAATATCTCCTTCCCCACCCCCCACCAGTGACAACTAAGATAGGGCTTTTTCTTCTATGGATCTGCAAGGATCCATATGTGGGTGTGTAATACCATACAATGTAGTCAAAAGAGAAAATCAAGCAGAATGAACCTTGTTCACAAATAGGCTTCCCCTGCTCCCTTTCCGGAAGTCCATTAGGAAAGCCCACTCTGGTTAAAAGCTTTGTAGACTGGCCAGGTATGATCTCACATAGATTAAAAAGGATTTTCATTTACTGTCTCTCATTTCTAAGTAAATTGTTGATAAATGGTTGGCAAGAAAGCAAACTTCATTTTTACTCCAGAAGTTCTACTTGAGAACACTGAATTTTAGACTCATTCTTCTCAAGGGCCTATGGGTGCCAACTTGGAAAATCAATGGATAAAACTGTTAATTTGTGTTTATTTTTTTCAATTAAGCACTACTACTACTATTTCAATTAAACACAAACTACTAACACTTATACATGAACACAGACCTGTGTTTAAATTAAATCATGATTAAAAGAAAGGGAACAATCTTTGTCTCTTCATTGAATTTTTTTGTCTCCTTAGGGACTTGAAGTTTGTACCTGAAAGAGAATCTCTCAGTTTTTATTTTTTCAGACATATGCTTGTAATCTCTCATTCTAGAGATAGGAGGATCAACAAGATCATCATTAATCACACCTTAAGAATTTGGGGAGTTGTTGAGAGAATATAACATGGCTAATTAACAATTTTTAAGCTATTAAGTTAACAAAATTGTAGAAACTTAAGCCAACGTGCAATACTCCATGTAGAAAGCATATCTACATGGGTCAAAGGACTAGAAAGCTTATATATGAACTATATCCTTAATCTTTTCCTTATGGCACCATACGCAAAGATTCTATAGATCCAGGGAGGAAGAAAACTTTCCTTGCATAGCCCAGATCAATTCTCAAGCAGAAGTAATATATAGTTTTCAATCATCTCGTGGTTCCCTGTAATATAACCACATAATAACAATAACAAAACAAACAAAAATACTTAGTATGCATAATTTTGCTAAAAATTAAGAGATTGTGGAGAAAAGTTGCTCCTAAAACTGCTGTAAAGGGAAAATAAGGGTCATGGGGAGCCTTGTCTTTTTTTTTTTTCCAAACATGACTCACACATGAGTTCCCTTCTGCACATTTATGACATAGGTCAAAGGATCAGGCTCAACATTTTATATTGTGTAGATTGATAGCCCTCGAGCTGGAAGAGATCTCAAAGGGCATCTTGTCCAACTCCTTCATTTACTTAACAAATGAGAAAAGTGAGGCCTAAGGAGGTTAAATGACTTGTCAAGGTCATCTCAAAATAAATCTGAACCCAGATCCTCTAACTCAAAACCTTGTACCCTTTCCACTATACAACCATAATCCTTTATAGCATTAAAAAGTCTTTATAAACTTCTGAAATCTGTACTTTGAAACAATATTGCTTACAGAAACTAGGTGGTACAGGGTACTATGGCTGGAGAAATTCAAATATAGGCCCAGACTCTTATTAACTTTGTGACCCTGGTCAAGTCATTTTGCTTCATTTTCTTCATCTATAAAATGAGTTGAAAAAAGGAAATAGCAAATTACTCCACTATCTTTGCCAAAACAAAAGTAATCCAAAAGGGATCATGAAGAGCTAGCTGGACATGATTGGACAATAATTTAATGACAACAATCCTATTTGCTTCCTGGTGTTTAGATTATGTTATATTTATTTTTGAAATAAACTATAATATTATCCTGATTTTCTGAGGGCATTTATCATTCATAGTTACTAAATATTAGAGAAAATGATTGAGTAATAACAAAATCTCATGCTTCTTTTGTCCAGTTTTTCCCCCAGTTATTAATTTTTGGATAATATCAATTGCATCTCTACCCTGAAGTCTTCCCTTATCCCTTTAGGCTAGGAGTTATTTTACTTATATATCGGAGTGCTAATAATACTTTTTTGCACATTCTAATGAAATTATTATGTAATCTTTCTTTGTTAAAGTTTCATTGTTTTTTTATTTTTATGTTACAAACATATAGATTTTTCCCAATTTATGAGAGATTGCTTGTAACGAAATAAAATAATAAAGTAAAACTAATAATTAAATGACTGATTTCACTTAAAAGTAATATAATATTCTCCTTTTCTGCCTCACCTCTCTTTTCAGAGGTGGGATAGTAATAAATGAAATAGTAATAAAAGAATGTATTCTTTTTCATACCAATGAGCTTAGCAATCTTGTAAAATGTAATTATGAAATCTCATGCATTTAAATGATCAATAATTGTGTCTGATTGACTGTATATTCAATGAGGTCAGAGCTATGTTTTTGTTTATAAATTTTGCATTTTTATCAAAGTGTTTTGCATGCAATAAATGCTTAATGAATGTTTGATGAGTGAATCAATATAATGAAAGATTTATTTATCTTAGAATTATTTCATAAAGGTATATTAGTATCATTTAAATACTATATAATTAATATTATGTGATATTAATATGTTATATTTATGTGTTAGATATACTAAAAGTTATTGGATTCCATGTAATAAATTAAAATTACATTGCAATAAAGATGGATTTATTTATTTTTCCCAACTTGTCTATCTTGTTTGAAACAGGCCTCTTTAGAAGAACTTGATGCCATTCTCACCTCTATATTCAAAGCTGAGATACCACACTATGATCTTAGATATCTTCAACAAGAAATGCACCATCAAGAAAGTGAGTACTTTTTACCTAAAAAGTTGAAGTTGTTTATGCTCCCACTTTATTCATTTACATGCAGGATAGAATATATTAAAAGTAATATCAAACACCAAGGATTGTTCTCGTTATTTTTGCCTATATTTAACTTCACATACTGAATTGACACTTATTAGCTGTAGGACCCTAAGGAAATCACTTAACCCTGATTTTCTCATCCCCCTAAATTATACATTTGTCAAGTATTATTTTTTTCTTATTTTTTTCCATGTATTTTTTCATTATTTTAAAATATGATCACTTAAGAATTTGGAAGAAATTTTGTTGGGAAGTAGAGAAAACATAATTTTCAATTAATTTCTAATGCAAAGAACTAGAAAGAAAGATAATGCATTTTGTGGGTTCAGAGCAGTTGGATTCAGGAATTATGAATATTCTGGGATCAATTTAATCAAGTGAGTTGGGTTTAATTCCTGAGATCACAGACAAAGTGGCACCAATCAGTTAGGAAACAGGAAGTTTCTACTTTGAAATAGGAAATGGAGTATGCAGAGATTTTCGGAAAATTGTTCAGTTGGTTTCAGTCAAATCATTTGAAGAATTTAGGAGCCTCAATTTAAGAGACTGTGGGTGTGGAGAGGATGGGGTATCTCTGCAGTTTATTTTGAAACCAGCTATAGACTAAGGTACTCCTTATTTCATTTAATTTTTCCTCATTAAATTTTCATTGGTATTTTTTGGTTTTACAAACATCCATGTTTCCCAGTAGATCTCTACCCTCATCTTCATCTTCTTCCAAAGAATTTTGCTTTATTAAAAAAGAATAAAAAACCGAAAAAATAGTTTATAACTCACTTTTCAAAAAAATGGCTAACTTTTGGACAGAAAAAGAATTAGAATATAGAAAAAAATCTTCAATATTTCTATATTTAATGTTCTTTTAAAGAATTACTTGTTTTTTATTGATGGAATTAAACATGCATTTCCATAATATGGTATTTTTTTTCCAAAGGTGATTGTATGTGAAACAGCAACTTGTCAACATCCTATTCCTTTTTAAACATAGTATGCAAATTTTTCTCCTTTTTGTCTTCCCTCTTCTCCCTGCCATCAAACACATAAAGGTGTATATGTATATGTATGCATATGTATGTATTTACTTTATTATTTACTCTATTCATACTTCTATTTTTAGTTCTTTTTCTAATTGTAGGTAGCATTTTTCTTCATTCCTTATCCTTAATTTGGTTATTTATTATAATCACTCCCTTTCTTACCCTTCAATTAGCAATAGGAGCAGGGTTGTGGGGTTCAAAGCAATTGGTTTAATCCAAGTATTATGAATCATCTGGGATCAATTTGACTAAGTGAGTTGGGTTTAATTTCTGAAATCACAAAGTGGCACAAATCAGATAGAAAACAGGAAGTTTCTACTTTGAAATTGAAAATTTGGCAACCATACTGCAGCAGGGATAGAAAGCTGGAATATGGCTAACCAGGTTCTAAGGTATGCAGGGGTTCTGAACTATTAAAACAACAGCTCTCAAATGCCTACCTTTTAGAGTTACTCAGAGGATACAGACATTTGCTAACATCCTTAGAACAATAGATAGAAAACATCTGCTCCCCACAATCCTAGAACACACTCCTCACAAAAACACAGTGTCTGTAGGAAAAGTGGGCAGGCAGAGCACACTGGAGAATGTAAATGACATCCCTGCATCCTGTGTCTGAACCACTTCCATCATTGCTGCTGCATAAAATCTCTACCCTACAAATACCTTTGTAAGAAGATAGTACAATCACATAAAAAAAAAAAAAAATCCCACATTGGTCATGTCCAAAAATGTATATCAGGAGATGAACAGCATTCTTCACTATGATTAGTCCATGTGTTGATCAATGTTCTTAATTCTGTCAAAGTTATTTCTAAATTTCTCTGGTTCTGCTAGCTTCAGAATTCTTCAGTTCAAATAAATCTTCACATATTTTTTCTGTACCTATCTCTTTAATTATTTCTTACAACAAAATAGTATTCTGTTATCCTTATATACCATAGTTTGTTCAGCCATTTCCCAGTTAATGGGAACTTCTTTAGTTTCTAGATACTTGCTTCCCCATAAAGAGCTTTTTCAAATATTTTTGTACATATGGCTATTTTTCTTTGTCTTTTTAGAGAGGCCAAGTTAGAGGCCAAGAAGTAGTATTATTATTCAAGGGGAAAAATAATGATACAGCAGGAAAACTACCCAGAAAATTAGACAGCTCCAAGCTTCATTACTTTAAAATAATAAAGCCTCACACCATCATCATTCTGTCTAGCCCCCAAAATACTCTTAAGTCCTAGCATTACAACCTCTCAATTTAAAGAATATCAGTTCAGCTTGATCTAAGTCTGATTTTAAAAGTTGTCTGTAAGTGACATCCTACATCCTAGAATAATAATAATAATAATAATAATAATAATAAGGTATGATTCCCTCGTTAAGACTATTAGCCTGACTGCAGTTCTGTGATTTAGGCCATGAATCGACACCATTGACTTCTATTGCTATTCTATCTTTCTTTATCTGTTAAAATCAAATATCTTGACAGTAATGAGAGATGATGATTCACAAAGAAGGGGGACAAAGGAGGAAATAGGAATAAGAAAACTACTACAATAAGGGAGAAGATGACAGTGCTGAATACTATATTCTTCAAGGTCATCACTATATTAAAACACAGTACAATAATTGAAGCATGTAATTATAATCCTAAATCATCAAGGCTGTAGAATGTACTCTTAATACAAAGATGATATAATATTTTTCTCTCTAAAAAGCAAAGTATGAGTCTCATATATGATCCACACAATTAGTGTGGATATGTGAGTATATTCTTTTGAAAAAGATTTCCAGCAAAAGTAATTTATAAATGTTATGGAAGTAAAAAGTTAAATCTCAATTATCTAGAAGTCCATTCATTTAGAATGTCATTTAAATGCTTAAATAAAAATTGAATAACTCTTGCTATGGATGCCAGCACTGTCTCCTCTATGTTTTTTTTTAATTTATTTCATTTTTAATTTGAGAAATAAAATAAACATTTCCAAGTGACTTTTCTATCTGATACTACATCTCAGTTGGATTTTTTTGAGAGTCATAGGTTTTAACAAGTTTTTGACTAAAACTTGGCACTTGATTGTCAAGATAGAGTGGAAGGGATAAATTTGAGAAATGCTATGAAGAAAGTGGCAAGATCTAATCCTGGAAGTCCAAAAGACAATAGTAACTCAAAGTTTTCTAGCCTAGGAGTTCAGCAATATGGCTAGGCAGAGTGGAGTAAACACAGTTGACCTTGGATATTGGAAATAAGCAGAATCATGATATTATCTTCAACTTTTACTAGCATGTTGTTATGAACATATAACAGTGTCACCTCCTTATCTAAAATAAGAATAACAATGTTAATAGTTCAAAAATCCCAGGAATGCCATGATATCCACATGGGATATGGCACATTAAGTGCTTTGTGAGTTTTAAAATACTTATTATAATTGTTGATTATAATTATGGAAACTTTATTTAATGTGAGAGGGAAGCTAACCACAGCTGGGGAATCATGCTGGAAGATGAGACATATTTTTGACATACTTCATTTGAATAGTTGATAGAGTTTGATTGGGCTTATAGAACTGGGGCAGTGGTATTAGTTGGGGGGAGGATAGATAGTTCACAATTAAAAATTTGATAGCTAGGCTGCTGAAGACCCTCCAGAGGAAACGTGACAGAGTTCAACATGTTAGTTATTCAAGGATTAAACCAAGTACAATTTCAAATATTATATAATCTGGTTTCACAAATTGTTTTTTCTCCCAACCTTCATTTACTAGCTGAAGGGATTCCATGACCACTTGTGCAAAAAGGGTTGTGAGGAGATTGATTATATGACAGTCTTACCCTCTTGATAGCCAGTTAAAATATCCCTACAGACCAGGATGACTCGACAACCTATGCAGTGAAATATTTTATTTCACTTGAAACACATAGTCATGTGCCTGCTATATCCTGGTGTATTTTTTTCCCTTAATCTTTTTCAAATACGCTTAGACATTTTTTCCTCTGAAATTTCATTTATAATAAATAAAATACATGCTTCTCTGCCTATGTGTCTATATATTTTCAAATAAATGTGTGTGCATATTTATATTTCTAGCAAATAGGATGGCAGAAAGGGAGAAAAGATGGAAATATTTTGGTTTAATTTTCTTAACAAATTGGTGAATACTTCATGTTTTCATTTTTTCTAGTACTTATACTTTTATTTTAGTTGCTTGCCTTGTGAAACTTAAAATAATTAATAGTTGAAATATAAATTAAAAATAATAATTGATGTTTTTTTGAAAATAAAACTTTAATTAAATTAATAACATTAGTTCAGTGCAGTTTTTAAGAGAAAGGGCAAAGCAATGATGCAGGAAGAGCATTGTGTTATATAATTCTGAAAGAAAACAACACAGACTTCTTAAAACAACCTTGCTCTCAGCTTTTTCCTTAGAATCTTGCTACTGTATATTCTATTCTTGCCTTTGTAAATCTCATATGCCTGTGTGCCTTCTTAGTTCTCATATATTCACTCCCACACTCCCATTCAAAACCCTACAAAAGGCCCAACTAATGAAAGCAACATAAACAGAAAGGGCAATAAATCAGTTCCATTTACTAAAATGTATTATTAACAAAGTTAACATTATAGATTTGATTCCCTACTGGTATCAGTTAGTTTGGGGGCAGAGCAAATAATGGTTCATTGCTAAGATAGTTAGCCATGAGTGGAAACATATTACAGGAGAAAGAACATGAGATTTGGAGTTAGCATATAAATCCAGGATTTGCAATTTGTTAACTTTGTAATATTGAACAAAATAACTCAACTACTCTGTGCCTCAGTTTCCCCATCCATAGGATTGGATTATTGGACAAAAGTATCCCTAACGGGCTTTCCAGTTTCAGATCCATAAGGTATATGAAATGACAGTTTAGAGGAAAGGTAGGGAACATGTTACCTATGGCTAGGAAAAATTTAACAAAATAAAAATGCCAAAAATTTGCTATTTTTATATTTTAAAACTAAGTCAATATGTGGACTACTGGGATTCCTATTATGTATTAGTTGGCTCCATTTCTATTTGAGTTTGATACTACTACTTTAGAGTGAAACCTTCCAGAAAGTGAGCCCTGATTAATGATCAATTTCTCTTTTAACAATAGTTGAAATATATGAAATAACTTGAACCACCCGAAACTCTAACCTGGAATTGTAATATTTTGATATTTATCCAAAGTAGTAAATAAAATTTAAAAACCTGATTGCTTGTTAGGTAAACTTGGGATTGTTTTAGCATTGATCGTTTAGGTGTTCCAAAGATACATTCTCATTTTTCCTAGCATAACTTATTCAGCCATTCCCCAATTGATAGGCATACACTCAGTTTCCAGTTTCTTATCACTAAATGGATAAATGGAAAAATACTATACTTTTTAGCTAGAAGCTAACACCAAAGATTAGCAAAAACATTACTTCAAAAACACAAGAACAGAAGTTTCAAGCTGGAAAAGACCATAAAGATCATTTGTGCAATGTTAGTATTTGGCTCTTCCCTATGCACAAATTATTTTTATTTGTTCTATATGTATTTTTGTATTTAGTTACCTGTGTATATGTGGTTTCATTCTCCTCCTCTAATAATAGACTACATATTTTTTTAAGGATAAAATTTTTCTTATTTTTCCCTTTTAAAGATTAGTAGGCCTTATTTCTATTTGAGTTCAACATCATTAATTTACAGTAAAACCATTTATACAGTGGGCCCTGAATCATGGTTATTTTCTCTATGGTGTCCAACACATCAACAATGCTATCTCCTATGCCTACTACTATAATGCTTTAAACATTTAGGTGTCTGGAAAATGCTTGTTGAATGAATGAATTTGTGTGGTGTCTGATTCTTTATGACTACTGGAACACTATCCATGAGGTTATCTTGACAAGGATACTGGAGTGATTTGCCATTTCCTTCCTGATAATCTAGTACTTGTCCGAGACAAGATTTGAGCTCAGCAGTTTAGAACTATGCCCAAATAGATGCAGAATTGTGTATACCCTGTGATCCAGCAATGTGTCTACTGGGTCTATATACCAAAGAGATTATAAAAAAGGAAAAAGCACCCATATATGCAAAAATGTTTATAGTAGCCCTTTTTGTAGTGATAAAGAACTGGAAACCGAGTGTATGCCTATCAATTGAGGAATGGCTGAATAAATTATGTTTATATGAATGTAATAGAAAATAATTATTGTTCTATAAGAAATGATCAGCGGCAACTGTGATGGACTTGGTTCTTTTCAACAAGGAGGTGATTCAGGCCAATTCCAAAGCCTTATGATGGAGAGAGCCATTTGTATCCCGAAAGAGGACTGTGGGACTGAATGTGAATCACAACATAGTCTTTTCACCTTTGTTTTTTTTCCTCACTTTTTCCCTTTTTGATCTTATTTTTCTTATGCAGCATGATAAATGTGGAAACATATTTAGAAGAATTGTACATGGTCAACCTATATTGGATTGCTTGCTATCTAGGAGAGGGAGGGAGGAAAGGACAAAAATTTGAAACACAAGGTTTTGCAAGTGTGAATGTTGAAAATCATCTTTGCATGTATTTAGAAAATAAAAAGCTATTTTCAAAAAATAAATGATCAGCAGACTGAGCTCAAAAAGACTTGGAGAGACTTACATGACCTGATGCTAAGTGAAGTTAATAGAAACAAGAGAACATTGTGCACAGCAACAAGATTATATGATGATCAACTGTGATGGACTTGATTCCTTTCAACTATGAGATTATTCAGGCCAAATTCAATTCTCTTGTGATTGAGAGAGAGCCATCTTATTTAGAAAAATGACTGTGGGTGCCGAATATAGATCACAACAAAGTATTTTCACCTTTTTTGTTGGTTTGCTTGATTTTTTTTTTCTTTCTCACTTTTTTTCCCTTTTTGATCTGATCTTTCTTGTGCAACATGATAAAGTGGAAGAAATATGTTTAGAAGAATTGCACGTGTTTAACCTATATTGGATTACTTGCTATCTAGAAGAAGGGTAAAGTGGGAAGGGAGAGAGAAAAAAATTGGAACACAAGTTTTTTCAGGGGTGAATATTGAAAACTATATTTGCATGAATTTTTTTTATAGCTTTTTATTTACAATATATTTGCATGGGTAGTTTTTCAGCATTGATAATTGCAAAACCTTTTGTTCCAACTTTTCCCTTCCTTCCCCTCATCCCTTCCCCCAGATTCCATGATTTTTTTTTTATAATAGCCTTTTATTTTTAAAAATACATGCAAAGATATTCCTCAACATTTACCCCTGCAAAACTCTGTGTTTTAAATTTCTTTCTTCTTTGTCTCCTTCTTCCTTCCCCAGAAAGCAAGCAATTTAATATAGGTAAAACATGTTTTGCATGTATTTTTGAAAAATTAAAAAGCTATTATTATAAAAAATTTGATTTGACTTAGGTATTACTGACTCCAGGCCCAGTGTTCTATCCACTGAACCCTTCTAGTCACCTGAATGAATGAATGAATGGACATATCTTCTCATTTTAAAGATGAAGAAATGAAAGCCCAGAAATTAAATATGCTTCCCAGTGTCACATTAGACTACTAAGTGGCCCTCACTACTTCAGCTAATGTTGTAAGCTCTCACATGAAAGTTTATGAAAGTGCTTTTCCCTTTAATGTTAAATTTAATAGTATGATTCAAGGTTGTCATGAACAAAGAAGAAATCTATGAGAAAATAATCGAGGCAGACTGTTCTTCCACCAAAGAGAATAGCCAAGAGGTGGGTGAGGACAAAGCACTTTAACAAATATTGAAGATGAATGAGAGTTTGAAATAAATTAAATCCAGCAAGTATTTATTAAGTCTGCTATATTCAAAGCACTGAATAGAAACTCGAAACAAAAACCAGTCTTTCCAATCAAGGTGTTTATACTCTGCTGTATCTACCAGGATAATCTAGTAGAAAATATATCATAACTAATATACTAAAGTAACTATTTATTTACCCTAAGCAAATATTTCTGCCAAATAAATAGAGACCATGGAACTGATTTAAGTAACTAAAGTTCTACTGTCATTGTATCATAAACATTAATCCTGGTCCATTTAACTGCTCTCAGCTTAATTTTTCTTGTACATAGTCAATTCAACCAATTTTTACTGTGTGCCAGATAGTCTTCTAAGTGCCAGGAATAAAACAAACAAACAAACAAACAAACAACCCCAAAGACCAAAAACAATACTTGCTCCCAGTCTAATGAGGGAGACAATATGCAAATAACTGAATTAACAAGATAAATTGGAGACAATGCCAGAGCAAAATTACTAACGTGACAGGGAATAGGGAAAGGCTTCAGGTCAAAAGTGGATTTTACCTGAAATTTCAAAGAAGTCAGAATAGCCAGGAGGCAAAAAAAAAAAAAAAAAGAGGGAGAAAATTCCAGGCATTGGAAGCAGAGGCAGTGAAAATGCACAAAATCAAGAAACAGAGTGTCTTGTTTAAGGAATATATAGGAGGCCAGGGTCAGCGGGTCACTTTATATGTAAAAGGGAATAAGGTATAAAAAGATTTATTCTGTATGTAGCTTAATTTGTATGTGTATGTTTACATGTTGTCTCCTCCATCGTCTTGAGAACAAGGGATGTCTTTTGCTTTATTTTGTATCTCCACTACTTAGGATAGCTGCTACAGTGTGAGGCAGAAATAGGGAGACTAATCTATCAAAATTATTGTGATACATGACTTCATCAATATCATCAACATCAAATTGCTTTCCTTCTCAAGGAGGGAGTGATGGGGGAAGGGAGGGAATTTGGAATTCTAAATTCTAAAAAATAATTGTTTTAAATGTTTCATATGTCATTGGAAAATATGAAATAAAAATAATTTTAAAAGACTATTGCAATAGGGCATGAGATGATGATAGTGTTCACCAGGGTAGGGGCAGTATCAACATATCATTTGAGTACAAGGAATGCAAGTTAACATTGGGGAAAGCTAGATAATCCTTATTATCAAAGAGCACATCACCTATAGGGAAAGTATGGCCAGCAAGGAGACTTTTGGTCTAGAGAATCACAAAGATGTTGAGTGGATTCATAGGGTAATCAGTTACCACATCCTATCCAGAATTATTGCTTGATTACTGAGGAAGAGGTGCGGAATGAAAAGGGGGATATACACAGAGTAGTAAGTAGATCGTGAATAGGTCAATGATGATGGCTAATTGGGATGCAAAGGTGAAGTAAATGATCTGTGATGTAGGACATTAAGGGAAGGATAAATTCCAATATATAGTGGTCAGAGTTTCTTAAAATTTTTCCATTCGTGACCCCATTTTGCTCAATAAATTTTTACAAGACCCCAACATATAGGTATATAAAATTGGTATAGAAATCAAATATTTCATGATAATAAGTCATAATTTTGCAACTCCACACTGAATTATGAGAAGTTCTATCTAAACTAGTTTTCACTCCTTCACCAATATGGCTGGGTCTTCACATGGAAATTCCAAAGAATCAAAAGTCATTCAGTTAATTTCTCTGAGTATTGGTGTATGTATTGTTGGGTGTCAAATGCAGAGGATTGATGTTGAAGTTGCTGGGTTCCAAGGAAGGATAAATGGAGTGAGGGATTACACATCCCATTAATGGAAAAGAGGATTTTTAAAGTATAATAGAACTGGACATTTTCTGTCCAGGATATCAGTGTTTTCTTTGGCAATTATAAGACTCTCTACTTAAATCTTCTGTATTTGTGCTGCCCTAAGACATGAGATTTTAAAATGCAAAGTAAAATTAAAGAAATTAACATAAAGAATGAAGAAAGAGACAGGTATAAGGATTTAAATTGGCTTAATAGTCATTAATGAATTGACAATTCTAGGTTTGAATGAATAAGAAAAAAAATCTTTAAAAGCCACATTTTTTTACTTGTTGTTCAGTCATTTAAGTCATGTTTGTCTCTTCATGACCTCTGCTGATATCTAAGCTACTTTTTCTGCTGAGTTGCAAGGGGCCATCATTGGTTGGTTGTCAAGAAAGTATGAAATTCTAAGATGTTAGAGTATTGCTAAAATAATTGACAGTGGAGTTTAGGTTGCAAATACCAAAACAGCAAAAGAAAACTGAATACTTAAGCCCCTTCTTTTATATCTTTCCTCTTCATGGATCCTAATAGAATTTCTGAAATAGTTTGGAAAGTCTTGGCAAGCCCAATTTCAAAGCTATATAGTATTGCTATTCAATAAAGTACAGTTATTTAAGCTTTAAAAATAGAGATCTTGGTATACTGTGTCATTTTGTTCTTCAGCTCTTTTTGTTTTTACCAGCTGGTGAATTGAGAAAATCAAGGTTAAATTATCTAAGATCACAAAGTTAATAAGTGTCTGGGGCCACATTTGAACTCAGATCCAGCTCAGTATTTACTGTACCACCTAGCTTTTATAAACACATTGATATAGGTAAAACTATCAAAACATAGTATAAAAGGTTTAAGGACAAGCAGCAAAATCCAGAAGCCAACCAAAAGTCCTGACCCTAGGCAAGAAAGCATAACAGAAAGGTACACAGGAATAATGGAAGAGGTAAATGTCACTATGAGGTTCTGATATACTTTGATAGTCAAAAACAATTGCTTCCTTAGCCCTAGAAAATTTTCTGCCTCTGCTGTCTAGCTCAGGAAGCCTGAAGAAGTCACTTGAAATAAAGAATATGGAGTCTGTGATAGGCTCTGCTGCTAAAACAGAAACTTCTCAGTAAGCTTCTGAGACCTAAAAAAAAGTACCTAACCATAACCCATGGGGTTTGTGCTTGGATGCAAATATGAATTTCTGAGTGTTTATTACACTCACTTATCAAACTGAATCTCATTAATTCCATGAGAATATATTGAGAAATGTACATATTCAATCTCAATATTGTTTCTAAAACATGTATTGCTCAAGGTGCCTTGAATACCTTGTCTTTCTTAACAAAATTAATTAGGATACTTCACTTTGGGCCCTTTAGGAAGAAATGCATTGATTGCTAGTGGAGTTCTTTTCTTTTCAAGTAAATACTAGAATGAATGTTTTGAAATGTGTGAGCTACAAACAATATTCAAATCATTTCCCCCCACAGCTCCCATTTATTAAGATTTAAACAAGTAGAAACCCCAATCTTGTAATATCTTAATTTCTTTCAGAGTTCCTGAGGGTGGTAAGTTGCGGGGGAGGGGGGAGAGGGGGAGGGAAAGGAACAAATAACTGTGTTGTATGACATGAGACAATGAGTACTAGGAGTGAGTGATCAGAGAGCTCCATTATCTATCCTTATTATTGGGAACCAAAATCCACATCTCTGATTTGCTATCATTATGATGAATGTCACTATGGATGCAAATCACTTTTCAGTCCAACAATGAAGCTTTTAGTTGCTCCTAAAAATGTTTACAATATGTCAGGACCATAACAATCTTGGGGAATCTTGTCTTAGAACATTACCACACTGAAGGATATTGAAATTTCAAGTAGTTTCTCTCTCTCTCTCTCTCTCTCTCTCTCTCTCTCTCTCTCTTCTCTCTCTCTCTTCTCTCTCTCTCTCCTCTCTCTCTCTCTCTCTCTCTCTCTCCTCTCTCTCTCTCTCTCAATGCACAAAACCCCATATTTATTGATTGCCCAATACTACATACATTATTTGTATGAAATACAAATATGAAACACTGAAACACCAAGAACAGAATTACAATCTACTATTTTCCTTAAACTCTTTCTTATTTATTTCTTTGTTGGAGTGAGGAAGGAAGGAAGAAAAATCTATTTTCCTTTTCTTTTTCTTTTCCCGGGTCATTTTACAGGTGAGGTAACTGAAGCAAACAGGTTTAAGTGACTTGTTCAGAATCACATAATTAATAAGTATCTGAAATCATTGGAATTTCTGACTCCAGACCTGATATTCTATCCACTGCACCATCTGGATGCTCATGGGTTCAAAGTCTCTGCTTAGAATCATAGGATAATTGTCATAGAAAACAGAACTTTGACAGAACTTTCAACAACAGAAATACAATCTTATGATCCTTTTACACATGACATTAAGTACATAATAGGCACTTAATAAATACATAATAAGAACTTATTTAAGGTATTGTTTAATAGAGTTTTAAAAGGGTCTCACAGAAAAACTTTCATTTGGAGAGGCACTGTTGTTTTGGGGAAAGAACAATGGGCTCTCACACTTAGAATACTAGGAATTCAAAGAGTGACTCTGGGTCTGATTTAGGATGAGCATTAAGTTCCCTCCTCTAATCAATATTTTAAGATTTAAAAAGTCCAGCAACCGTGAGAGGTAGGTACAATTATTATTCTCCACTTTACAATTCAGCTAACTGGAGCAGACAGAAGTTAAGTGACTTACCTAAATATCTGAATATCTAAGCATCTGAGGATAGATTTGATGAAGTCTTCCTGACTCCATGCTTTATATTCTATTTCACCACCTTGCTTCCTCTAAGTAATAATATAAAGCTGAGCTATGTGGCAAAGCTTAAAATGTTTTGTAACTGTAACGGAATACATAAATGTTATCAATGATTATAACAATGTTACTGCATCATATGGCTAGAGTCTGTTTCTAATTCTGAAACTGTTATGAGTTAAGACTTAGTAGAGACTTAATATATATTTGTTCAATGAATGAATGAGTCAGTTTTTCTCTCTCTCAATATTTCCCCCCAAAGAAAGATCATTTGAATTCCAGATTGCTAAAATAATGCCTCCTCCTGGATATAAGGATAGAATTTCTCTAGAATATCTCTAATAGCAGCATTCCTATATAATGTATTTGGTCTCAATGAGGGCCTCTGGCTAAAAGATAGATAGATAGAAAGAAAGAAAGAAAGAAAGAAAGAAAGAAAGAAAGAAAGAAAGAAAGAAAGAAAGAAAGATACAAATATACATATATGTTTAGTATTTTTGTTATTGTTTCATTCTTTTGAGTTGTGAAGGGTTTTTCTGTCATTGGGAGATTCCTTTAAAAATACAAATACTATTGGAAAAGGTCATAGAAGGATTAGAGGAGGATTGGAGAAGGTGTGCCTGGAATGAAAAGGAAAATTTTAATGATAAGCGACAGTGGAAACAAGACAACTTGGCCTCTTTCCCAGTTTGGCTCAGGGTTGATCCTATGTGGTTTCCACCCAATCTTTTTTATCATACTTTGTTTTTTCAGCTTTATGTGGGAACAGAAAGCAAAGCTGGGATTGATTTTTCCAGGGTTTCCCATGGACTGATATTGTCTAAGCAAATTTTTATTGACTCACAAAATGTTTATTCTCAAAAACCCTTCTTAAAGTTTATAAATTAAAAAAAAAAACACTTTATTATTCTTTCTTTTCAATCTCCCGCTATATAACTCCTCCAGTCTTTGGCTTTCCTCTTCTTCTCTGCTCCTTAAACTACTAGCATCATATGAAGCTAAAGCAACTTAAGAAGTCCATTGTGGACACAACATATTATTGGCTCACAGAATACTTTGGACTTCTAAATGATGCTTTATAACAGCATCTTCAAACAAAGACGTGTGAGAGGTGATCCCAGGTGATAGAACCCTCTTATTTCATAAACTAGTCTTGAATGCACACTTAGTAATCCTCCTCTGATTGTTTCTCTATTTTGCTACATCTAGAATGTAATCATGGTGGGCACTCTGACTCAGTAGTATAATTCACAGTACACCTATGCCATTTCCATTTTTCTCATTGCTGTCTATGGCATTCAATAAATACTTTACAGAGTATGTGTTTCTTTATCTCTTTTGGATGGCAGACTTCTGTGACAGTCTGGTAAGACTATAAACCCGTTCTCAGAATATTTCTTAATGCATAAAAGCTATGGTATTACCAAAAAAAAAATAAATAAACAAAAACAATTACAGTGAAAAACAAGCATTCTTTTTTTTTTTTTTTCAGTTCAAGAAGTCCAGGTTAAAAGCTCCTTTCAATAGACCATCTAGCCAATGTTTTGAAAGCCTTTGTTTTTATGTATGGTTATCAATGAAGTATTCCAAGCTGACCATTTGCAAATATTCACTCTTGCTACATAAGAATAATAGCTAATATTATAGCATTTTAAGGTTACAGAGCACTTTCTTTATATTATTTGATTTGATCTTCACAACAACTTTGGGAAGTAGGTACTGTTTTAGATGGATAGTAAAGTTAAGTTACTTGACAGTATGTAAGGGACTAAGGATAGTTTCAAACCCAATTCTTCCTTTTGCCAAGAAAAATGTTACATCAATTATGCCATGTCTTCTACTCACTTGATCAATTCTTCTCTTTTTCTGGGGATAACATACATAACACTGCTGGTGTCATTTATTCTTCCCCCCATTCCTAAACCCTTGGTTTTTATGTACAAATCATCATTGTGTTTTATTGTAGCCTATTTAAATTGGTTTTTCATCTTCCATTACATATTGGTACATCTATAGTTTTCATTCTTGAGAGTTAATGATTTTCCAAGGTTACTAACTACTCAATAAATATTAGAATTTAAAAGATGCATGGAAAATATAGGATTGTTGAAAGTGTTTCAGAGTCTCCCAAATGCAAGCCAGCCTATTTTCCTCCTCTTACTCAATTCTATTCCCAGTTACCCATCTATGGTGCCTGGATGATAGAAAAACTAATGGATTAGTTCAGTGGGCCTTAGGCCCAGTGTCTTAGATTGAGGAATATACAGTCTTCATCCACTTGACTTTTCCTGTGTGAATTATTAATTTATTTACAATGACAGTAAATCTCATTGAAGAATTTGCTTTGAGTGAAAATAATTTTAAAATGGCATTTATAAACAGGAGCATCTGTAGAACTCTTTCAGATATAGGACATCCCTATTTAATGTGGATTTGGCAAAAAACATCCTCCACAGGACTAGTGAAATTTTTTTTTCCAGCATGAGTATTCCTATTTTGTAATCTCTTGTCTCCCCTTGACAATGAGTATCATTGAGCAAAATTAGATATCAAAGTATCGTCAAAGTTATCATTGTGATTGTAAATACCAAAGAACATTTTATAACTTTATTAGAGACAAGAGAGGTATCTTACACAGAAGCATGAAAGAAATATCACTGGTGGAGAGTGAGGCTTCATTTCATACCTTTAGTCAATTGCATGACTAAGAAGTCTGTAAACATGTCATCTGTAATATATGTGTATGTGTATAAATATGTATACATGTGTGTAAGCATATGTATATATTTATATATGTGTATATATGTATATATACACATACATATGCCTTTTTGTTTTCATCAATACTTTCATTAATCATTTGTCTAAAGATTTTGTAGAAATAGGTGAGTAAGCATATGTGGTCAACATTTATTGAGGTCTTCTGATTGTCTTTTTTAAAAGCATGATCTTTTCTTTTCTTTTAGAATTTTCTTCTGAGAGATTTCTTAAAAATTGATCCGCAGGTGTTTTTAAATGTATTAGCTTAAGCACAGTTTCCTCTGCATTATTTGCTTAATTATAGCTACTTTTTTCCAGCATCTAATTCTTAAGTACCTTCTTAACTTATTTATATGTAGCACATTAGGCACTAGGTGATGAGACCAAATGTAATGGAATCATTATAACTGAAGATAACAATTGAGAAATGTTGGCACACATATTGCAATTCATACCCCTTTGAGATCCTTCTTCCAGGGCATATGTAAATTCTTTTAGGACTATCTAGTTTTACAGAATCACAGGTTGTAGATTTGGAAAGAATCTTAGTCACCAACAACTAGTATTAATAATAATAAATAGAATTTATATAATATTTTAGAGTTTGCAGTGTTAAAGCATACATTCTCTTAGTTGAACTCACAATAACCCTATAAATTAGGTACAATAGTAATTATCCCTCTTTTAGAGATAAGGCAAGTAAGACAGAAAAAAAATGAGTGACTTTGCCGAGCATTAATTTGGAAATTTGAACCAAATACTTTTGACCTAAGTTCTGCATATTGTTCAATGCAGCATTAATTACAAGGGAAAATTTGCTAATAATTAGTATTATTGAAAAGTGGAATGTAGTGCCTTAGGAGACAGTGTTTCTCATCTTATTTGAAGATCTAGCAACATGAACATTTGTTGGGCATGTTATATAGGTATGAATAATACTAAAAGGCCACTGAGGTCCCTTATTGATTTCTAATGCAGGGGAATTTATTACTTCCTTAGATAATTCCTTCCATCTTTATTCTGATTTAATTTTTTAAAAAAACTTTTTTCTTTTTTATCAAGCAGAAATTTGCTGAATAAAAAATTTATTTCTTATACCCAAAAGTCTATCAAACTATGTACCCTTTGATCCAGGAGTGTCTCTACTGGGCGTGTATCCAAAGAGATCAAAGAAAAGAGAAAAGGGCCCACATGTACAAAATGTTTGTAACAGCCCTTTTTATGGGGGGCAAGAAACTGGAAATTTAGTGAATGTGCATCAGTTGGAGAATGGCTCAATAAGTTATGGTATATGAATGTTATGGAATATTATTGTTTTATAAGAAAGAGATCAAAAGGATGAGAGAGGCCTGGAATTACATGAACTTATGCTAAGTGAAGTGAATAGAACTAGGAGATCATTGTACACAGCAACAGCAAGATTATACAATGATCATTCTGATGGACATGGCTCTTTTGAACAGTGAGGTGATGCAAGCCAGTTCCAATGATTGTGTGATGAAGAGAGCCTTCTGTATCCAGAAAGAGAAATGTGGGGACTGAGTGTGGATCCCAATAAAGTATTTTCACTTTTTTGTTATTTGCTTGCATTTTGTTTTCTTTATCGTATTTTTTTCCTTTTGGATCTGATTTTTTTTTTGTTCAGTCTGGTAATTGTGGAAATATGTATAGAAGAATAGCACATATTTAACATGTATTGGATTACTTACCATTTAGGGGAGGAGATGGAAGAAAGGACATAGGAAAAAAAACATTTGGAACACAAAGTTTTGCAAGGGTGAATGTTGAAAACTATCTATGCTTATGTTTTAAAAACAAAAAGCTTTTTTAAAAAGCAGAAAAAAGAAAAGTATAGTTCTGAAATTGATTTTTAATTTAGTATTTCATTTTGCTCCAATTCATATAAAACAATTTTCAACATTCATTTTTAAAATTGAGCTTACATTTTCTTTATCCCTCATCACCACCTCTCAAAAAAGGCAAGCAATTTGATAGAGGTTATACATGTGTAGTTATATGAAAAATTCCATATTAGTCATTATAAAGGAAAAATTCCATATTAGTCATATTATAAAGTCATAGATTAAAATAAAAAATCCCAAAATAGAGTTTAAAATTATGCTTTAATCTGTATTCTGACTGCATTAGATTCTAACATATGTAAATTTCTCTCCCTCTCTTCCCTTCCTTCCCCTCCCCTCCCTTCTTCCCTCCATCTAGCCTACTTTCTCCCTCTCTCCTTTCTCCCTCCCTCTTTCTCTCTCTCTTTCCCCTTTTTCTTCCCTTCTTCCCTCCCTCTCCCTCTCACTCTCGATCTCAATCTTACTCTCACTCTCATTTTTTATGATTTCCCTTTTCTCTTCGGCATTTTATGCTTTTCTTTAGTCTTGTATTTGAAAGTCAAATTTTCTATTCAGCTATAGTCTTTTTATTGAAAATGTTGAAAATTAAAAAGTCTTCTATGCCATTGAATATCTATCTTTCCCACAAAGGATTATATTTGATTTTGTTGGTAGATGATTCTGTGTTGTAATTCTTGCTCATTTGCCCTCTGGGAATATCAAATTCTAATCCTTCTTATCTGTAATGTAGAGAAGCTGCTAAATCTGATATTATCCTGACCATGTGTTAAGGGGCAGGTCAATTCCCCTAGAGCCTCCACAGTTATGGATCATAGCATCTGAAAGAGTTGCAGGGCAGTTTTTGCTGATAGAGGTGTTATGGAATGGGAATGAGATAAATTGGAGGCAGAGGGAAGAGGAGAGAGGTCAGACAATGCAATGGCCTCTCAGTCAGAGAGGTCAGAGAACAGCAACTGCCTCTCAGTCTCCTTTTATCATCCTCTCACATGAGGAGATCCATTCTGCAGGTCTAGGTTGGATCTGAGCAGCCACTGTCAGGTCATTCCATCAATCATGGCTCTGTGAAACTTGAATGTTTTTTTTCTGACTGTTTTTAATATTTTTTCCTTGACTTGGAAATTCTGGAATTTGACTATAATATTCCTGGGAGTTTTAAATTTGGAATCTCTTTGAGAAGATGGTTGATGGATTCTTTTAATTTCCATTTTACCCACTAGTTCCAGAATATCAGAGCACTTTTCCTTTATAGTTTCTTGAAAGATGGTATCTATGCTCTTTTCAATTATCTCTTTTTGATCTATTTTCTAGGTCAGTTGTTTCTCTAAAACATATTATTCCCCTCCCCCCTCCATTCTTTTGGTTATGTTTGATTGATTCTTGATATTTCATAAAGTCATTAACTTCCACTTGTCCAATTCTTTTCTAAGGAGTTCTTTTCTTTAGTGCATTTTTATGGCCCTTTTTCATTTGACTATTCCTGTTTTTCAAGGAGATCTCTCCAGTAAAGTTTTATATGTCGTTTTCTATTTGGCCAATTTTGCTTTTCAAAGAATTTTTCTCCTCACTGAGTTTTTTTGCTTCTTTTACTGTTTGGCCTATTCTGACTTTTAGTGTGTTGTTTTCTTCAATGTATTTTGTGCCTCCTTTACTCAGCTTTAGACTCATTTTTCAAGAATTTCTTGCATCACTTTCATTTCTCTTCCCAATTTTTCCTCTACCTTTCTTACTTGATTTTTAAAATCCTTTCTGAGCTCTTCCATGATCTGACATCAATTCATATATATGTGTGTGTGTGTGTACATATATATGTATATATATGTATGTATGTATATTATTTATGGCTTTGGATGTTTTGATCTTCTTTATCACCATAGTGATTTTTATAGTCAGGTTTTTTTTCCTATTGTTTGCTCATTTTTCTAGCCTATTTCTGGCTAAGGTGGGGCTCTGCTTTTAAAGGGCACACTGTCCTAAACTGCAGGGATTTTGTGTAGTTTTTGTCAGAGATACTTCTTGGAATCTGTACATTTTTAGTTTTTCCAAGTAATCTAAGCAGAAATATGTTTACTGTTCTCCCTGTTTTGTGCTCTAGTCTATGAGTGATCACAAAAACTCTTTTCTGCCCTGGAACTGTGAAAGGGTTCATGCTTCACTGCAGCTGCAAGTTCTTGTGTGCTTATCCTCCTCTTCACAATACCTGCCACCTAGCTCTGAAACAAGAGTCTGATTATGGACAAAACAATAGGGTATTGCCCCAAGTGCCAAGAAAAAGACCCTAGAATCTCCTTCTGACCCCCTTTATTATCTGTGATCTGAAAGCTTGGGAAGCAATCACTGCAACTACTGATTCAATGGCTCCTAAGGCCTGTTCCTAATTCATTAGTGCTGAGTCTCCACTGGGGCTGTCTTCACTGAACTGTGCTCCACTCTCACTCTGTTGCCCCAAACCTTTCTTGACAAACTTCTAAGCTGTCTTAGGTAGTAAAATTGTTTTACCCTGTGCTTTTGTAGGTTCTGTTACTCCAGAATTTGTTTTAGGTAATAATTAAAGGTCTTTAGTGAAATTTGGGGGACAATTCAGACAAGTCTCAGTCTTTTCTCTCTTGTGTTGGTTGTGCACTTAGTTTGGAAATTCCAAAAACTAAAATTAAAGAAAAGTCGAAGGTTTGTGGAATATTTTTTTCAGAAGCCATGTCTGTATATAATAAATATTTTGATCAAAATGAAAATAAGAAGATATTAGAGCAAGTACTAAATAACATCACACCAAAATGAAATTGGAAGTGATCGGTTATTGATATTGGGGTCATTTTAAAAATCATAATTTGGTAACAGGACAGATCTAGCTTAAATTAAAAGATAAGGATGAACAGAAACTATAGTCTTGACAGCACCTCATCATTCCAGCCTCCTTAAGCAAGATTGTTTTCTTCTTAGTATTTTTTTTGATATTTCTACTAAGAATTATTTTGAGTTGCTAAACTTTTAACACATTCTGCGATGCATATTGATGTTCTGCAAAAAAAAGGTCTTGAAACAACTTGGTGACCCCAAAAGTGTATCTAGTGAAGCATTAATGTGAAAACACTGAAATATTTTCCCTTGAAAGTACATTCCTTTTATTAACCTAAGATGGCAATGGTGAAATTTCTAACAAGTTTTCTGCTCCTTATTTTCCCACTGTTGAGAAAAACAATGTTTTGTTACAAATAATTTGATTCACATTATACATTTCTTTTTTTAAAAATCAACAAGACATTCCATGTAAAAAATACCTGTGATTTATTTAATTTACCTAAGGCAAGGTTAAAATTCATCAAAATGAGTTGTTACTAGGAAATTGAAGAAATGAAACTATCAGTCCATGAACTCCTGGATAAAAAGGAAATCACTTTACATTTCTCCCCAAATACCACTCCCACTACCTACATTGGTTTGAGTTGTCCTTACAGTCATTCCTTTCCCTTTTTTCCCCTATAAGTTTCTATATTCTAAAATATGGATTTTTAACAGGATGTGTATAGACTCCTAAGAGACCCAGGAATAGATTTCTATCAACTTTGATATGAAAAAAAAAACGTTCCATTTCAATTTAATTGGTTTCTTTTGTAATATTATGTATTTTATTTTGTGCACTTAAATTGACTAATCTAAGAGTTCGTAAACTTTACCAGACTGACAAAGGGATTTGTAACATGAGAAAATGTTAAGAATCCTTGTTTCAAGAGTATAATTTCAGAATATATGAAAATGAAGGAGCAGAACCAGAAGAACAATTTACACAGTAACAGTAATATTGACCAAATGTGAAAGATTGAGTAACTCTGATCAACACAATGACTCACCACAACTCTAAAGAACTCAGGATTTAAAATGTTATCCACATCCAAATAGAAAACTGATAAATCCAGAGTATGGATTGAAGGATAAATTTGCTTCTCCCCACCGCACCCGCCCTTACCTCTCTCGGTTTCTCTCTCTCTCTCTCTCTCTCTCTCTCTCTCTCTCTCTCTCTCGTTCTCTCTCTTATTTTTTTTTCTTTTTTGGAACATGGCTAATGCAAAAAACCTTTTCTTGATAACAGGTTTTTTTTGCAATTTTGTTTTATTTCTTTTCTTTTAAGTGTCTGGGGAAGGTTGTAGGGGGGCAGGAAGAAAATCTGAAAGTGCATATAACATTAAATTTAAACATTGGATTTTTAAAAAGATAGATTGGAGCCAGATTCTGAAGGATTTAAAATTTCCCACCATCGCCATCACCCCCCCCCCAAAAGATAATCCTGTAGGACCTTAAAAATACTAATTTTGTCCCTCATCCATTTTTCTTTTATCCTCTTTGCTTTGTCTGAAATATATCTATTTACCTGGTTTTTAGGGCTGTTCACCTTTCTGTGATCCTAATAATAATAATAAATTAACATATTAATCTTGTCTGAATATCAGTGATGAAGGATTAATTGTGGATATTATCCTTCCTTAGAACCTGTGATTTGCAGAAGCAATCTCTTTCTCCTTGCTTCGGATTTCTAAGCCCAAATCCTTTTTGTTCTACCTGTTCACTTGCTATTTCTGGCCTTTATCTCTCAGCTAATGTGCAGAGTAGAGATGATTGATGAGCTCTAAGATCAAAATGCACTTAGTTCACTTACCAATTGACATGCCTGCTCTCATGACCTAGTTTAGGTGTCCAGGATTACACCTCTGTCTCACCTCTCTTGTGGCCAACTCTCAGGGAGAATTCCCATCATTATGATTTTATAGAACCCAAACATATTTAACATTTAGAATGAATAATAAATGCATTTTACTCCAGAATTTAGAGAATTCCTCACAGGAACTTGCATAGGTATAGAGTATAAGTATATATATATATATATATATATATATATATATATATATATATATATATATATTATATATATGTATAAGTATAAGAGACAGGTGCAGGAAACATATTCAGGAGACAAGTACAGGAGATAGGAAGAAAATAATCTTTCTTTCCAAACTGTCTTTTTTCTTAAAAAAAAAATGGGAAATATAGGACATAGAATTCCAGGACTAAAAGGGACTTCAGATGTCATCTAGTTCAACTACCTCATTTCATAATTGAGAAAACTGAGGTACAGAAATGGCTTTGGTTTACCTTTACTAAGCACGTGGTGCTGACAGACTAAGGTCACATAAAAGATAAAAAACAGGAGGTCAAAAGCTGAACTCCAAGTCCAATAAGTGTTATACGGAGGTGACTATGGTTGCTTCTAACAGAATCTTTGAAATCATAGTTTGAGAGCTGGGATTTACATCTATAATCTGTGATCATCTATATCAGTCACTTTACAGATCAGGAAACTGAAGTCCATAGATATTGAATAATTTGCCAGAGGGCACAGAAGTAATAAGAACTGGAATTTGAACCCAACTCCTCTGATTTCACATCTAATACATATTCTATTGTAGCAGATGTTTCTATGAGAAAAGCGGTAACCAGAAACATAACCTTACTCTTATTAGATATTCAATATTTTTAGACTCTAGATGAATCTTTTCATTTGGTTCTTGCATATTAATAATAGCTGGCTTTTATATAATTTGAAGTTATGATGCTTTTACATACATTATTTAATTTGAGGGTCAGAATAGCCTTGTGAGTCTCACAGAGTAATTTTTTTTTTTTTTTTTGAGGAGGAAGGGATTCTGGACACATAAAGCAGCAAACAAGCATGAAGCTTAAAATAGTGTTTCATTTATTATTTTCAAAAAGAAAAGGGAACCTCCATTCTGTCTAAAATTCCTTGATTATTTCTATTATAAATATACTGAAGGTAGTGCAGTTCACTGGAAAGAGCACTAAGTCAGCCATGGAGGAGGAGGTAGGAAGATGGTGATGTTACTAGACACCTGAACTATGTTATCTAAATTGGCATGGCAGTTATGAAGATCTCATTCATTGTAGAGGAGAGGAGTTTCCATCAGTTTTCTTTAAATCGGCTATTTGTGCTGAGCTGTGTTGTTAACTTAATAGTGGTTCAATTAAATTGAATATGTGTGTATGTATACATTCATATATATTAACATACATATCTATTAACTATACAAAAATTTTCAAATGAATCAACTTCATGACCTTTGAAGCAATAGAAAAGGGATTTGAATTATGAATTTGATGGTTGTAATAAACTAACATTATCTTGAGACTCAGTTTCTTGGAAAATAAGAATCTCTGCAGCAATCTTTAACCTAACAAGAAAGTCCTTTAATGTGTTATAGATTAAGTTATTTTATCTTTAGTAACAAGTACAACATTTGAAAGAGATAACGAGTATAGATTTTCCCGACATTAAACTAAGGAAATATTACTGATAAAATGAAGAGGAGCCATGTGTATTAGAGCTGGGAATTAGAATTCATAAATACTGATTTTGGAAGAATATGAGTAGCAAGAATTAGAATTGTAAAACAAGTAGGCTAGGAAGTTAAAATATAGAATGTGTATATATCATTAGTTTGATCTTTGAACAAATGAGTTTTTTTTCACAATGAAAAAGTAGGTCGGAATTTTTTTTTAATTATGGAGCTTTTCATAAAGTAACATTTTCCTTTCTAATTATTTTCCATGTTATATCTTTAATAAAAGCTTATACATGTGACATATATATCCCACCCATGTGTATATATGTGAGTATATATATGTGTGTATATATGTGCATATATACATATGGATATATATGTGTATATATGTATGTGCATTTGTATATGTACACGGATGTTTTTTGAGACAGGGTCACACTATTTCACCCATACTGGAAGTACAACAAATACTCATATACCCAATTTCAATACTGATTGAGAATTCTCATTTTCCAATCTAAGCTGGCTTGTCCCTCCCTTGGCAGCTTGGTTGCCCTTTAATCTCAAAGGGCTCACTGTTCTCTACTTAGTGTGGACATCTACAACAACTTTGGCTCTTGTTTAGCTCAGAGCTATTCACCAGCCTCAGACCACTCATTATCAGACTACTCAACCACAAGATATACAGGCATTGCTACCATTTATGACTGATGGATTGATTCTTCAGTAATAAGTTAATGCTATTCTATGAATATAATCCTTTCTCTGTCAATTCTGCTGCTGAATTCTACATAGGCCTTAGATTTCCATATCCATTTTAGTAGTCTTGGGGCTGAGAGAAGATTCTTAAAAGAATCAGACAGATTGATGATGCATAAAGCAATAAGTCTTTTTTTATTATAGTATGTGTTCCTCACAGCAGGGAAGGCATGAGGCCTAATGTGAGAAACTGCAAGCAGAGCATAAGGAAACATAGAGCAGGGAAAGAGCGTTTCAGGGCAAAAAGATATCACTGAATCTTGGTATTTGAGATTAAATGTAATAGTTTCAATCAACAAAATAGGTCACCATCCTTCAGGTGAGATGATTTTTTGGATAAAGCAGGAAGAAGAGGGGTTCAGCAGCAGTCTTGTTAGAGGCTGCCTTTTGACGTGGTATACTCAAGTTATTCTGGGCTCTCATCACTTCTGCCTACTTTGATGAGTGGGATGTTTGCATCTAGGCTTGAATGACTCAAGCCACGATTGTAAATTTTATAGAGTTGGGAAATCACTCTCCATTCCTCCATTGCTTCAGGCTATATAGGCAAGAGACCAATGTTGACTGACTTCATAAATAAGGATGAGTTTTCGATATATTATTATTAATAATATGTATAAGTGCAATCATAGTGTGTTTTATAAAATAAATTTGCATGAGGACACAGATAACAAGGAATTGAGTAGAGAGTTTCATTGTCTTCCTAGCTCTTGTCTTCAGAGAATTCAGAACTACTTCAGGAGAAAACATTTCAGAGTTCTGGAATTTTAGAATTGTTCTTTAATTTGTTGGCCTCCCATTTTGTAGGTGTCTTTGTGATCAAAGAGAACATCACTGTCTTACTTCTTTTTCTACAATATATGAACACTTTTATATCTGAAAATATACATGTGACCCCTTAAAAAAAAGATCAGTAGTGTTGTAATTCCAATCTGCCATACTTGATGCTTTCACTGGCCCACCCAATAAATAGCTACTATACTTCTTGACCATGTAGTGATTGAAAAGAAAAAAAATAATCATCTCTTTCCAGTTTACATTTCTCAAGTTCCTTTTCCATCCTCTTAGAGTAAGAAGAAACTTTAGGTTATATAGCACAAAGCCCTCATTTTATAAATGAAGAAAATGAACACTACTTAGAGAGGTTAAGCCCAAATTCCACAAGTAGGAAGAAGAGACCAAACTTGAATTCAAGGAAGCATCAAGATATGGCTATCATCTTTTAGCTTAAAATGACACAAAAAGATTCTCACTGTCCATTAAATCTTTATTTATGCAGCATCCCAGGCAGTATTTTATGAGTGCATATGGAAGGATTCCATTTCCACATTTTTTAACTACGTAATTTTTGTTATTGTTTTTCTTTGAAGCAATTGACTGTTTTATTTGTTGCATTTAAAGAACAGACCAAAATAATTAAATTTTTGCTATATAGCTTAACTGGATTCACCAAAAGGAGAGTGCAACATAGGCAACAAGACAGAAGTACTAGGGTTACCAAATGAATTCCCCAAACTAGAACTATGTCTAAAAATTTAGAACTAAAATGTACCTATGAACCTATTACAACTGGAATTAACACAACCAAACACCCAAAAGGGGTGCCTTTTGGTCCGTTTTCTTCATATCACTCTCACTCCTGCCTGCCTCTACCTTTCCCCTCCCAAACATATATACAGGGGCCAAAACTAACATACAAAAAAGCAAGAATTGGAATGGGCAAGGAAGAGAAAAAAAATACTAATAGCACTGCAGTGCCTTTATGTTGATCTTCAGGCCATTCTTGGAAAAAGGCATCCATCATAGTCAAGGATTTCTGGTTCCCTGCCTCAGGCAAGGTCAGACAATTCTGAAGTCAGGTCAGTCACTGGATCAGTTATATTCCATAAAGTTATACTCTCATCTAATGTTTCTATTCTCCTATAACTTAGAATATTTGAACTTACCAGAAAAAATAATTTCATAATTATTTGCTTCTTTTTATTCATCTGGATGTCCTAGAAGATGTCCTATCCTCTTAAAATTTTTCTTTTGATCACTTTAGTTCAATAATTATGATACTATTAGTAATGAGGTCCTGTGTGATTTAAAATCAGCCGGAATCAGGAATTCAGGTTAAGGGAAAAATCTTTAATCTTTATTCTTTTTGAGGTGAACGGTGATTGCAATAGCAATATGGGCAGCTGTGACAGGAAGCCAGCCAGCAGAGGTGAAGGAGGATTGCAGGTGAAGGGGGGGGTCGCGATAGCAATGCGAGCAGCTATGTCAAGAAGCCAGACAGCAGTCTCTCTTTCCGCTTCCCTTTCCACTCCCCTGCCTCCACCCACAAAAATCATCATTTCCTATACAACACATCAGGACTTGCACAAAAAGTAGGCGGGGGCCATTCTTTCTCCAAGCATATATATTAATAGAGTATGGTCCAATTACTATTTAGCCTCACGTGCTTGGGACCTCAGTGCATCAATTTGAGCCTCAGCCCATTACAGTCCTGGGTAACTAAGTGGGATTGGAAAAGAAAGTATAAAGTATTGATAAGATTATAATATTTCCTGAGGCAAGCAGAGGGAAACCCCACCATGCTATATAACAAATCAGAAAGCCAGATTATGATGTCAGACCCCTGAGGTTAAATTTCCTATATAAATCTGCCCATGGTCTACATCATCTTTGCTGAATCCATTTTTGGGTTAGCCTACTATGGCATTCTGCCTCATGATGTCTTTCTTTTCATCCTTTCCCCATTCCTTGTGGTATCTTTCTCCTCATTGTAGCTAACTCTTTTAGGATACTAAACTCCTCTATTTAACCTGCCAGTTAATAGCATACTCCACCTCATGGCATATTCCCTTTCTTCTAGTTAATTGTGACTTTCATTTGGGAACTTTTCCACTGTTAATTGTTAAAAACCTTTTTTCTTATAAACTACATACTCTCCCAAATCTATTTCATATTTATACTTCTAATGTCTATTTTGTCTTTTCATTCTGTCTACAATCTCTTCACATAGATAAAGGTATCTTTTGAGAAAGAAAAAGCTATTGTGAATTCTTCACAGGTGAATTGCTACTAAAACCCATCATTTGGATCTGAACCTCATCATTTAGTGCTGGCCCTCAACCTTGTCATTAGAGAGATTACCTCTGGTCATAGGGAAAGGTCTCTGAGCATCATCAAAAAGAGTTATCTCTAGTGAGGTGATTATTTAGATTATTTAGACAGCTTGTTGGTACAGTGTATGAAGCACTAGACCTGGAATCAGGAAAATTCATCTTATTGAGTTCAAAGTTGGTCTCAAATACTTACTTGCTAAATAACCCTGGTCAAAGTCACTTAAACTTATTTGTGTCAGGTTCTCCTCTGTAAAATGAGCCAGAAAATGAAATGTCAAATGAGTCTTGTATCCTTATCAGGAAAAATTCAAGTGGGGTCATAAAGAGTTGGATTTGGATGCAAATTGTCCTTAAATGAAACCAGAGACAGAATTGTACCTAGAGTTTGTTTTTTTTTTTCTTCCTAGGACAAGTGATATGAAATGTTCAGCAGAGACCCCAGGGCACAGAGATGCTGTTGAGCAGGGTTTGGGAGGAGAGTGGGATAGTGACAAGAAGGACCTAATCTAGGTATGGTCATTGTTGAGAGGAAGCAGAGCTAGGAACATGGTGAAGTTGCTGTTGCTGGAGAGGTTACCACTGAGATTTAGAATGTGGGGCATGGCAAGACCACAGAAGATCTCACTTGGCTGAGAATGTGGATAGAGTAAGAAGTAAGTTCTCAAATCTTCCTGTATTAAGTAATTGTTTTGGTATGTTAACCAGAGAAGCAATATAGCATTGTGGTTAAAGAGTTTGTCTCAGGAACAGAAAGTCAAGTCAAATCAGCAAATATATATTAAGCACCTATTATGTGCCACTGAAAAACAAACAGAACTTTCTATTTTGTCCTCTAAGTAATGGGTAGCCCTGGCATACTTCATATAGGAGGTTGATAGATATGCACTTTAGGAAGATCAATAATAATTAAGTGAACCATGAAGAGAGACTTGAGGAAGGGAGAACAACCAGCAGGAAGAATATGGCTTCAGATCCTACTTCTGACATTCTGGCTGTGGAAACCTGGGCAAATTAGAGTACCAAAAAATTCTTTCAGACTGTTTAGTTGCAGAGCAGGGACTGATCTGCATTATTGGAGTTGGTTCCCTCATTGGAAGTTCCTTATATTGATAGAATTATAGTTAATTACAAGAAGAACATAAAAAGAAATAACTAGATCTAAAAGTAAATTGTTATTTTGAAGGCTTGCATTTTACTGCCTGAGGGCGAAGTCTGCCCCTTTTCTTAGGTCAGGTGCATTTCAGATTAAGAGCAAGCATAAAAAGTTTACTTTAAAAAAAAAAAAACAAAGAGTATACCATTCCCTGAATTTGTTAGATAGCTAATAAGGAAGGTTATATCTTCATTTAATAGTTTTCTTTCTCTAAAGCAACAAAACAATGTGGGAAAGAAGGATACATGAGAAATGTTTAAGTGAAAGCATCCATTTATCTCTATGTCATTACAGACTAGATAACTAATAGAAAAAGAGAAAGGAAAAGGTTGAATAGAAGAATGACAAAAGTACAAGTAAATTTCCTTCCAGACTCTCCAAAGTCACAAGTAGTACATCTAATCACCTTCTGTCTTTTTAACTCAATCTGGCATAGTGAGGGTACGACCCCAGTAATAAGCCAGCACCGCTTGGCAGGTCTTCCTCACCTTCTGTTGCTGTGAGATAACACTGATGTCTCTTCCTGATAACTGAGGGACAGAATTCTAAGTCAAAGTAGCCAAAACCTAGGGACAGTGCAATTCTTTTAAGACACATATTGAGTCAACCTTTATACCCATCATCTGTATCTGAATAAACATTCTGTATTAAATTATTTCATTGATAAGTAAGCTAGAAATGAAAAATAGTATTATGATGATAATAATTATAACATTGTGACACAAAATAGCTTTGCTAAAAGTCTGTATGAATATTTTAAAATGTGTTTAATTTTGTTGCTCTGCCTAAATGCTATGGGATAATTTGTCTTCTTAACTCTATGTAGAGCTGATTCTCTTATATCATTGACCATTTCATCTATCAAACAATCATTCACTTAACAAATTTTGGGTCCTCTTGTTTTATTGTTCAATAATTAAGGACATTTAATTTTCAACAATGGGCCACATATTTCCTATTTCACAATTAATTAAAAGATGGGTTCATATGAGATACCCTTGTGCTTATTATTGTTGCTTGATTATGAAAATGCTTTTGATTGGATATAATGCCACCTTATAAGCTCTTTTACAATATATCCATCCCAATATATTAGCAAGAGTGCTTAAGATTTATTAGAAAGTGTAACAACAAAAGTAACTCTGTTCAATGATATTCTAATAATAAATATAAAGTAAAGCATAAAATAGGAAGATATATACCCATAAAAGATGTTTGCCACAATAATAAAGATCTTATATACAGTAAAAATTGGAGAAGTCCTTGCGGCTAGTGAAGTCTTTCTCTATTTCTCTTAGCAGATGATATTGTGCTCATTGCATCAATATCTAGAACACTGTAAAGCCTTCTAGAAGAGATCTATAATCACTCAAATAAATTTTGACCTGTTCATTCAACTAGGAAACACCAAGTAGATGAAGAACATATATTACTAAGATTTTAACATACATTTTGAATGCATGGCTTAATGAATTTATTCAATATTAGGTATCGATAGGTCAGACAATACAGATGCCCCTGTGGAGTATTCACCCAATACCAGATGAACGTGATAGATATTTCCATCATGTTGGACAGACCCCAATGACAGATTTTGGGGAGAAAGTGAATAAAAGGTCTTACAGCATATATATCTTTGTTGAGATTTACATCATTGGTGAGACCCTGCATCTTTGTGATGACAGATCTATTTGAGTATATGAGTTTGGGTGTTGTGGAAAGAAAGTTAGATTTTGAATCAGAGTTTTAATTCAAATTCTGCCTCTGATGCTTGTTGTTGGGGTGACCTTGAACAGGCCACTTAAGAATTGTGGGTCTCAGATTCTTCATTTTTAGGATGAGTTATTTGGAAATTGCTAAGTACTTTGATATCAAAACTTTGATATCAAAAAAAAAAAACCTTTAATATCACTCTTTTTTCTGTGTCTTCAGCAAATGTGAGTAAAGCACCTACAAGAGCTATTGCCAGGATGCATCTTTACTTCCAGGGTTTACTTCCAGGGGTAATGGCTGCTAAAATAGTCTTGAAAAGCCAGGCTAAATAGTTTTTATCTTATTCTTTAAATAGTAGAGAGCCACTGAAACTTTTTTAAATTAGGAAAGTTCATGTCCAAGTCTATGCATTTATTTTAGCTGCTATGTAGAGAATGTATTATACAAAATGTATAGTGTGATTAGTTGGGAAGTGAGTGGTGTAGTCAATCATTTTGCTATTTAACCAAACCATTAAAGAGGGAAATAAGAGAATAAGCATTATAGAACCTACTATGTTCCAGGGACTATGTTAAATAAGCAGTTTTTACAAATATTATCATTTGATCTTTTCAAAAACTCTGGGAGGTGGGTGTTATTATTATCCCCATTTTACAGTTGAGAAAGTTAAGACGTAGAAAGCTTTAGTGACTTTTCAAAAGTGCACATGGCAAGAAAGTGTATGCTAAATTTGAAATGCGGTCTTCATGATTCCAAGTGCAGTACTCTATCCCCACTAGGCTGCCACTCATTTAAAAAAAGCCAGTGATGGACTCAAAATGAGCTTTCTAGGCACCTAGTTGTTAGTTTGTATTTATTTTGGCAAAGTATTAAGCCACAAATCTCTTTCGTTGATATTATTTCCACTCATACTGCTCTATTATAGTATTTTGAAGTTCTACTAGATTGAATTCAACATGGTGTGTCTCCTTTCCCTTCTTTCCCAAATTTGTAGTGGCATAAAAGGCAGAGTCATAGGGAGCAACTAAATTGTCAGTCACAAAATAAAATATATAAGAACCACCATAGTAGACTAATTAAGTAAGCTTAAGATCACTGTCATGTCTAACTCTTTGTTACTGACTCCTCCTGACTCCATTTGGGATTGTCTCAGGAAAGATACTGGAGTAGCTTGCTATTTCCTACTCCAGCTCATATAACAAATAAAAAAACTAAGGTAAACGGGGTTGTGACTTTTCCAGAGTCATACAGTTGGTACATTTCTGAGGTCAGGTTTGAAGGCAGGAAATTGAGTCTTTTTGACATGATACCTGGCACTCTAGCTACTTATCCAACTACCTGCCCAACTATTAGCTCTCCTAAATAGAAGATGTAAGTACTCTTAAAATTATATAATGCTTCAAGTCTTGCAGAGCACCTTGTATGTCATAGGTATGCACCCTATTCTTCCAACAATAAGGAATGCTTTGAGGCACTGAATTTCAGAGTTGGAATAACTTAACCATAGTTAAAGAGTTTCCAATTAAACTCATGACCTTGCTGCCTTGGAGGCTTTTACCATTTTGCTGTTTGTGCAGGTGTCAAATATATACAAATGAAATGGATTTACATAAGCATACATTTGGGGCATATTTCACTATTATCTGGACAGTTTTCTGGTAGTTGTAAAAGCTGACATTTTCTCATCTGAAGGCAGAACACTTCCTACATGCCTCGGGCACCGACTGATAACCAGACAGATTTGCCAACATGCTGCATAAGAATGAAAAACAAGAGGCTCTGTCCTCAGCTTTTTTTCCATTCTTTGCATCAATTTTTTTTCCCACTTTGAAAGCTACTTTTTATGGTAACAAGTTTGGAAGATAGGCTTTAACCATCAACAGCATAATAGAGTAGTTGGGAACCATGTCATCTAGACAGTCCCCTCTGTCTCTCTAAAACTCAGTGGCTTATTCAAAGTCCACTTACTTCAGAAAGAAGCAGAGTTCTAATTAAGATGCAGAAGTTTCTAATACAGTCTTCTACGAGCTTAGAGCTATTAGATTCAAGGAAGGGAAGCTGGGTTCAAATTCTCACTCTGATATTCATTACTTATGTAGTCTTCATTACATTTCATGCTTCTTTTTCCCCCTCAATAGCATTCCAATTATATACAAAGATAGTTTTAATATTTGTTTCTGTAAGATTTTTTGCGTTCCATTTGTTTTCTCCCTCCTTCTGAATGCATGCCCCCTCATCCCTCATTGTTCACTAAGACAGCAAGCAATCTGATATAGGTAATGCATGTAAAAACATGTTAAATGTATTTTCATATTAGTCATATTGTGAAAGCAAAATTAGAACAAAAGGGAAAACAAAACCAAAATATATAAACAAAAACAAAACATATAAAAATGAAAAAAGCAAAAATAGTATGCTTTGATCTGCATTTAGGCTCCATAGTTCTATAGATGTGAGTGTCATTTTTCATCAGAAGTTTATTTGAATTGTTTCAGAACACAGTATTATTGGGAAGAGCTAAGTCTATCATAATTCATTATCTCAAAATGTTGCTGTTACTATGTGCAGTGTTCTCCGGGTTCTACTCACTTCACTCAGTATCAGTACATATAAGACTTACCAGGTTTTTTCTGAAATCTGACAATTCATCATTTCTTATAGAAGATTAGTATTCTATTACATTCCTGTACTACTATTTGTTCAGCCATTCTCCAATTAATGGACAGAGTCTCCATTTCCAATTTTTCGGTACCACATAAAGAGGTGGTACACATATTTTATATATGTGAGCTAGTTTCCCTTTTTGTGAACTTTTTTGCTTTAATTGTATTTTTTCAAATTTTCAATAATATTTTAATTTCCCAAATACATGTAAAATAGTTTTTAACATTCACTTTCATAAGACTTTGTGTTTCAAGATTTTCTTTCCTTCCTTACTTTCACTCTCCCTAAGACAGCAAGAAATCTAAATTAAATATGTGCAATTCTTATAGATATATTTCCATATTTGCTATGTTGTAAAAGAAAAATGAGACCCAAAGGGAAAAAAATGAAAAAGAAAAAAACAAATAAAACAAAAAAAAAATGAAAATACTGTGCTTTAATTCACATTCAGTCTTTATCGTTTTCTTTCTGTATGTGAATGATACTTTCCATTGAAAGCCTATTGGAATTATCTTGATTCACCACATTGCTGAGAAGAGTCAAGTCCATCACACTCCATCATCATATAATTTTGTTGTTACTATGTAAAATGTTCTCTGAGCTCTGCTCAGTTCACTCAGCATCAGTTCATGCAAGTCTTTCTTTTTTTTTTCTGAAATCAGCCTGTAGCAGACTTCTTTTCTATTTTTTATAATAACTTTTTGTTTTCTCAAATGCATGCAAAGATAATTTTCAATATTGATCGTTGCAAAAACCTTACATTCTAAATTATGAACTCTTTGTGATATAGACCCAGTAGTAGTATTTCTAGATCAAAGGGTATGCACACTGTTACAGCTGTTTGGCATAGTTCCAATTTTTTTTTTTCAGAATGGTTGGATTAGTTCACAACTCCATGAACCAATTAGTGTACCAATTTCCCCATAATATCCTCCCAATATTTTTTCTGTCATCTTTTCTAATTTGAGAAGTATGATGTGATACCTCAGAGTTATTTTAATTTTGCATTTCTTTAATCAATAATGATTTAGAGTATTTTAATATGACTATAGATAACTTTAATTCCTTCATCTGAAAAATGCCTTATTGATATCATTTGACCATTTATCAATTGCTAAATGATTTTTATAAATTTGACTAAATTTTCTATATATTTTAGAAATAAAACCTTTATCAGAAACACTGGCTATAAAAATATTTCTAATCTTTCTGCTTCTCTTCTAATCTTCATGTAAAAACATTTTGATTTAATGTAATCAAAATTACTTATTTTGCATTTCATAATGTTCTCTATTTCTTGTTTGTTTATAAATTCCTCCCTTCTCCAAAGATGTGACAGATAAACCATTCCTTGATCTCCTAATATGATTATAATAATACTCTTTTTGTATAAATCATGAACCCATTCCAACCTTATCTTGGTATAGAATGTGAAATGTTGGTCAGTATCTAGTTACTGCTATATTATTTTCCACTTTTCTCAGCCTTTTTCTCAAATAGTGGTTTCTTATCCCAGAAGCTGGAGTCTTTGAGTTTATCAAACAATAAATTACTAGAGTCATTGACTATTGTGTCTTGTGAACCTAACTTATTCTCCTGATCAACTACTCTGTTTCTTAGCCAGTACCAAATGACTTTAATAATCACTGCATTATAATACAATTTTAGGTCTCTTATGAGTAGGGCACCTTCCTTTGCACTTTTTAAATTAATGTCCTTTATATTTTTGTTGAATTTTGTTATTATTTTTCCAGCTCTATAAAATGTTTTTTGGAAGTTTGAGTATGACAGTGAATAACTAGATTGAATTAATTAGAATGGTCTTTTTATATTAGTTCAGCCTGTCTCTAAAGAATTGATATTTTTCCAGTTGTTTAAATTTGACTTTATTTTTGTGAAAAGTGTTTTATAATTGCATTCATAGGGTTCCTGGGTTTGTCCTCAAAGGTAGATTCCCAAATATTTTATATTCTCTGCAGTTATTTTAAATGGAATTTTTCTTCCTATCTCTTGCTTGCTGAGAAGATTTATGTGGCCTCATTTTGTACCCTGCTACTTTGCTAATGTTGTTCATTGTTTCAAGTAGTTTTTAGTTGATTCTCTAGTATTCTCACATTCAATTATGATTGTTAATTATGTATTTCCCTTTGTTCTATTTTTCTGTTTGTATTTTTCTCTCTCCTCTCATCCTGCGCCCATTCACCAGTGTTTTGCTTCTGACTCACACTTCCCTCAGTCTGACTTCCCTTCTATCAGCTCATCCCTTTTCTTCCCCTTTTCCTCCTACTTCCCTGAATGATAAAATAAATTTCTATATCCAGCTAAATGTGTATGTTATTCCTTCTTTGTGCCAAAGCTGATGAGAGTAAAATTCAAATGTTTTTCCCTTCCCTTCCCCCCCTCTATAATAGGTCTTTTGCATCTCTTCCTGTAATATAATTTACCCTATTCTCCCTGTCACCTTTTTCTCTTCCCAATATGATCCTTTTTTTTTAACTCTTAATATTTTTGTATCATTATATTAAAGTCAACTTATACTTTCCCTTTTGTCTATATATACTCCTTCTAGCTGCCCTAATGGAAATATAATAGCCTAGAGTTACAAATATCTTCTCGTGTAGGCATTTAAACAGTTTAATCTTACTGAATAGGGGACTTCCGGTTAAGATGGCGGAGAGGAGGCACACAGCTGCATAAGCTCCACGCTTTCTCTCACTATCCATTTCATTACAAGCCTCTGAATTAATGCTTGACTGAAAAAAAACCCACAAATAGTTACCAAGAGAAGCCATCCTTGAGATTCGCCAAGAAAGGTTTGTCTTTACTGGAGGGCTGGGACGGTTTTAGATCGGGCGCAGGCGGCGGGCAGCGGCAGTGAGAGCACGGGAGCAGACTGGAGAGGGGCTGGGGAGTGATCGCAGCCGTCTCTGCGGGGAGAGCTTCGCTACAGGTTTGGATACTTTGCTCTGGCAGCAAGTCAGCAGCCCAGCAGAGAAGCTAAAAACACCGGGGCTGAAGAACACAACCCCAAACAGCTGGAGTCTCTCGGGACCTGGCCGCCCCCTCCTTCCCCCCCACAGTGACTCAGCATGCTCTGGGATCTCAGAGCGCACGCGCAACACAGTCCTGCTAGTGCCTCACTGCTGCCCCCCCCCCCCAGTCTGTAGAGGAAGCTCGATAACATACCCAGCCCCTCCCCCAAAGAAAGACTCCAGTTTTTTCTGTTTTTCTTTGGTAGTTTGTCTCTGATTATTAGACAGAATGAGCAAGAAGCTGAAGAGGACTTTAACCCTTGACAGCTTCTATACAGATAGAGAGCAGACTCTAAATTCTGAGGAGACTAAAAACAGACTGTCTCCAGGTGAATCCCCAAAGGAGGAGATCATCTGTTCCTCAGCACAGATGAAACTCATAGAAGTGATTAAAAAGGCTCTCACAAGGGAGCTAGAAGAAAAATGGGGAAAGCAGAGTGAGGCTTGGCAAAAGGAGAGGGAAGCTTGGCAAAAGAGCCTGGAGAAAGTTAAAGAGAGAGTGGATAAAAAAGTAAAATCCTTGAAAAATAGGATTAGTGAACTGGAAACAGAAAACAGCTCTCTAAAAAACAAAATTGGTGAAATGGAAAAAAATTCCACAGAACAAAAGAACTCAATTGGACAATTAGAAAAAGATTTTAAAAAAGTGAGTGAAGAAAATACTTCACTGAAAATCAGAATTGAACAAGTGGAATTGAATGACTCGAGGAGACAAGAAGAATCAATCAAGCAAATCCAAAAAAATCAAACAATGGAGAAAAATGTGAAATACCTTCTGGGGAAGACAACAGACCTGGAAAACAGATCCAGGAGAGACAATCTGAGAATCATTGGACTTCCAGAAAAACATGATGAAAAAAAGAGCCTGGACACTATTTTCCAGGAAATTATCAAAGAGAACTGCCCAGAAGTCATAGGAACAGAGGAAAAAATAAACATTGAAAGGATTCATCGATCACCCACTGAAAGGGATCCTAAAATCAAAACACCAAGGAATATAGTGGCCAAATGCCAGAACCCTCAGATGAAGGAAAAAATATTGCAAGCGGCTAGAAAAACCCAATTCAAGTATCAAGGAGCCACAATAAGGATCACCCAGGATCTGGCAGCATCCACATTAAAAGATCGAAGGGCCTGGAATATGATATTCCAAAAGGCTAAGGAACTTGGTATGCAACCAAAAATAACTTACCCAGCGAGAATGAGCATCTTTTTCCAGGGAAGAAGATGGACATTCAACGAAGTAAGCGAATTTCATCTATTTCTGATGAAAAAACCAGAACTTAACAAAAAGTTTGATCTACAAATATAGAACTCAAGAGAAACCTAAAAAGGTAAAGATTAATCTTGGGAACTATATTTTGACTATATAGATGTATAAAGAATACATGTATACCTTGTTCTAGAAATTGATGTGGAAAGGACATTGTATCAGAAAAAGGGTAAAGTGGGGGTAGTACATCTCATGAAGAGGCATAGGAAACCTATTATATCTGAGAGAAAGAATGGAGAGGGATGAATATAGTGGGTATCTTACTGCCTTCAGAATAGGCTTTAAGTGAAAAATCTTAAGACATATTCAATCTATGATGAAACTTCTCCCACCTCATTGAAAAGTGAGAAGGGAAAAGTGAAAAGGGAAGGAATAAGCTAAGTGGAAGGGATTATGGGAACTGGGAGGGAAAGGGGTAAGATAGGGGGAGGAACTCTAAGGCGGGAGGAGGGATACTAAAAAGGGAGGGCTGTGAGAAGCAAGTGGTGCTCACAAGCTTAATACTGGGAAGGGGGGGAAAGGAGAAAGAAGGGAGAAAAGCATAAACCGGGGTTAACAAGATGGCAAGTAATACAGAATTGGTCATTCTAACCATAAACGTGAACGGGGTAAACTCCCCCATAAAGAGGAAGCGGTTAGCAGAATGGATTAAAAGCCAGAATCCTACAATATGTTGTTTACAGGAAACACACCTGAAGCAAGGAGATACATGCAGGTTAAAGGTAAAAGGTTGGAGCAAAATCTACTATGCTTCAGGTGAAGTCAAAAAAGCAGGAGTAGCCATCCTGATCTCAGATCAAGCTAAAGCAAAAATTGATCTAATTAAAAGAGATAAGGAAGGGCACTATATCTTGCTAAAGGGCAGCATGGATAATGAAGCACTATCTATATTAAACATATATGCACCAAGTGGGGTAGCATCTAAATTCTTAAAAGAGAAACTAAGAGAGCTGCAAGAAGAAATAGACAGTAAAACTATAATAGTGGGAGATCTTAACCTTGCACTCTCAGAATTAGATAAATCAAACCACAAAATAAATAAGAAAGAAGTCAAAGAGGTAAATAGAATACTAGAAAAGTTAGATATGATAGATCTCTGGAGAAAATGTAATGGAGACAGAAAGGAATACACTTTCTTTTCAGCAGTTCATGGAACCTATACAAAAATTGACCATATATTAGGACATAAAAACCTCAAACTCAAATGCAGTAAGGCAGAAATAGTAAATGCATCCTTTTCAGACCACGATGCAATGAAAATTACATTCAACAAAAAACCAGGGGGAAGTAGACCAAAAAATAATTGGAAACTAAATAATCTCATACTAAAGAATGATTGGGTGAAACAGCAAATCATAGACATAATTAATAACTTCACCCAAGAAAACGATAATAATGAGACATCATACCAAAATGTATGGGATGCAGCCAAAGCGGTAATAAGGGGAAATTTCATATCTCTAGAGGCCTATTTGCATAAAATAGAGAAAGAGAAGGTCAATGAATTGGGTTTGCAACTAAAAATGCTAGAAAAGGAACAAATTAAAAACCCCCAGTCAAACACTAAACTTGAAATTCTAAAAATAAAAGGTGAGATCAATAAAATTGAAAGTAAAGAAACTATTGAATTGATTAATAAAACTAAGAGTTGGTTCTATGAAAAAACCAACAAAATAGACAAACCCTTAGTAAATCTGATTAAAAAAAGGAAAGAGGAAAATCAAATTGTTAGTCTTAAAAATGAAAAGGGAGAACTCACCACTAATGAAGAGGAAATTAGAGCAATAATTAGGAGTTACTTTGCCGAAGTTTATGCCAATAAATTCGACAACTTAAATGAAATAGAAAAATACCTCCAAAAATATAGCTTGCCCAAACTAACAGAGGAAGAAGTAAATATCCTAAACAGTCCCATCTCAGAAAATGAAATAGAACAAACTATCAATCAACTCCCTAAGAAAAAATCCCCAGGACCAGATGGATTTACATGTGAATTCTACCAAACATTTAAAGAACAATTAACTCCAATGTTATATAAACTATTTGAAAAAATAGGGATTGAAGGAGTCCTACCAAACTCCTTTTATGACACAGACATGGTACTGATACCTAAACCAGGTAGGCTGAAAATAGAGAAAGAAAATTATAGACCAATCTCCCTAATGAATATTGATGCTAAAATCTTAAATAAAATATTAGCAAAAAGATTACAGAAAATCGTCACCAGATTAATACACTATGACCAAGTAGGATTTATACCAGGAATGCAGGGCTGGTTCAATATTAGGAAAACTATTAGCATAATTGACTATATCAATAACCAAACAAACAAAAACCATATGATCATCTCAATAGATGCAGAAAAAGCATTTGATAAAATCCAACATCCATTCCTAATAACAACACTTGAGAGCATAGGAATAAATGGACTTTTCCTTAAAATAGTCAGGAGCATATATTTAAAACCATCAGTAAGCATCATATGCAATGGGGAAAAACTGGAACCTTTCCCAGTAAGATCTGGAGTGAAGCAAGGTTGCCCACTATCACCATTATTATTTAATATTGTATTAGAAACACTAGCCTCGGCAATAAGAGTCGAGAAAGATATTAAAGGAATTAGAGTAGGCAATGAGGAAACCAAACTATCACTCTTTGCAGATGATATGATGGTATACCTAGAGAACCCCAGAGATTCTACTAAAAAGCTATTGGAAATAATTCATAATTTTAGCAAAGTAGCTGGCTACAAAATAAATCCCCATAAATCCTCAGCATTTTTATACATCACCAACAAAACCCAACAGCAAGAGATACAAAGAGAAATTCCATTCAGAATAACTGTTGATACCATAAAATATTTGGGAATCTATCTACCAAAGGAAAGTCAGGAATTATATGAGCAAAATTATAAAAAAGTCTCCACACAAATAAAGTCAGACTTAAATAATTGGAAAAATATTAAGTGCTCTTGGATCGGCCGAGCGAACATAATAAAGATGACAATACTCCCTAAACTAATCTATTTATTTAGTGCTATACCAATCAGACTTCCAAGAAAATATTTTATTGATCTAGAAAAAATAACAACAAAATTCATATGGAACAATAAAAAGTCGAGAATCTCAAGGGAATTAATGAAAAAAAAAATCAAATGAAGGTGGCCTAGCTGTACCTGATCTAAAATTATATTATAAAGCAGCAGTCACCAAAACCATTTGGTATTGGCTAAGAAATAGATTAGTGGATCAGTGGAAAAGGCTAGGTTCACAAGACAGAATAGTCAATTATAGCAATCTAGTGTTTGACAAACCCAAAGCCCCTAACTTCTGGGAAAAGAATTCATTATTTGATAAAAACTGCTGGTTTAATTGGAAATTAGTATGGCAGAAATTAGGCATGGACCCACACTTAACACCATATACCAAGATAAGATCAAAATGGGTCTATGACCTAGGCATAAAGAATGAGATTATAAATAAATTAGAGGAACATAGAATAGTTTATCTCTCAGACTTGTGGAGGAGAAAGAAATTTGTGACCAAAGATGAACTAGAGACCATTACTGATCACAAAATAGAAAATTTCGATTATATCAAATTAAAAAGCCTTTGTACAAATAAAACTAATGCAAACAAGATTAGAAGGGAAGCAACAAACTGGGAAAACATTTTCACAGTTAAAGGTTCTGATAAAGGCCTCATTTCCAAAATATATAGCGAACTGACTCAAATTTATAAGAAATCAAGCCATTCTCCAATTGATAAATGGTCAAAGGATATGAACAGACAATTTTCAGAGGATGAAATTGAAACTATTACCACTCATATGAAAGAGTGTTCCAAATCATTATTGATCAGAGAAATGCAAATTAAGACAACTCTGAGATACCACTACACACCTGTCAGATTGGCTAAGATGACAGGAAAAAATAATGATGAATGTTGGAGGGGATGCGGGAAAACTGGGACACTAATGCATTGTTGGTGGAGTTGTGAACAAATCCAACCATTCTGGAGAGCAATCTGGAATTATGCCCAAAAAATTATCAAATTGTGCATACCCTTTGATCCAGCAGTGTTTCTATTGGGCTTATAACCCTAAGAAATACTAAAGAAGGGAAAGGGACCTCTATGTGCCAAAATGTTTGTAGCAGCCCTGTTTGTAGTGGCTAGAAACTGGAAAATGAATGGATGCCCATCAATTGGAGAATGGCTGGGTAAATTGTGGTATATGAATGTTATGGAATATTATTGTTCTGTAAGAAATGACCAGCAGGATGAATACAGAGAGGACTGGCGAGACTTACATGAACTGATGCTAAGTGAAATGAGCAGAACCAGGAGATCATTATACACTTCGACAACGATATTGTATGAGGACATATTTTGATGGAAGTGGACTTCTTTGACAAAGAGACCTGAGTTTCAATTGATAAATGACGGACAAAAGCAGCTACACCCAAAGAAAGAACACTGGGAAACGAATGTGAACTATCTGCATTTTTGTTTTTCTTCCCGGGTTATTTATACCTTCTGAATCCAATTCTCCCTATGCAACAAGAGAACTGTTCGGTTCTGCAAACATATATTGTATCTAGGATATACTGCAACATATCCAACATATAAAGGACTGCTTGCCATCTAGGGGAGGGGGTGGAGGGAGGGAGGGAAAAAAAAATTGGAACAGAAACGAGTGTCAATATAAAGTAATTATTAAATAAAAATTAAATTAAAAAAAATCTTACTGAATAATATGTTTTGTTTTATTTTCCCTTTTCTGTTTGCCTTTTTATGTTTTTCTTTTAGTGTATTTGAAGATTGGATTTTTGTCTTCAGCTCTGTTCCTTTCATCAGTAAAATTTGAAAGTCCCCTAATTTGTTGAATGTCCATTACACCTCCCTCAAGGAATATGCTCAGTTTTGCTAGGTAGTTGATGCTTGGTTCTAATCTAAGCCCTTTGCCTTCTGGGATATCATATTTCATTGCTTCGAATCCTTTGATCAAGAAGCTGCTAAATTCTGAGTAATCCTGACTTTTGCTCCTTGGTATTTAAATTGTTTCTTTCTAGCTGTTTGCAATAGTTTCTCCATCACATGATAATTCTGGAATTTCACTATTATATTCCTTTCTTTCAAGAAGTAATTGGTGGATTCTTTCAATTACTATTTTGCCATCTCTTTCTAGGATATCAGGGCAGCTTTCTTTGATAATTTTTTTATGTTTATATATATATATATATATATATATATATATATATATATATATACACACACACACACATATATATATATATATATATATAAATTTATTTATTTTTAATTTAAGTTTTTTATTTACAAAACATATGCATGGGTAATTTTTCAACATTGGCCCTTCGAAAGCCTTCTATTGCAAATTTTCCCTTCCTCCCCCTCACCTCCTTCCCTAAATGGCAGGGAATCCAATATATGTTATATATGTTAAAATATATGTTAAATCCAATATATGTATACATATTTATAGAGTTAGCTTGCTGCACAAGAAAAAATGAATCAAGAAGGAAAAAAAAAAAACCTGGGAAAGAAAATAAAACTCAAGCAAACAACAACAGAAAGAGTAAGAATGCTATGTTGTAGTTCACACTCAACTCCTATGATTCTCTCTTTAGGTGTAGATGTCTCTCTTCACTAAACAATTGGAATTGGTTTGAATCATCTCATTGCTGAAGAGAGCCACTTCCATCAGAATTCATCATCATAAAGTCTTGTTGTTGCCGTGTATAATGATCTCCTGGTTCTGCTCATTTCACTCAGCTTCATTTCATATAAGCCTCTCCAGGCCTCTCTGAAATCATCCTGCTGGTCGTTTCTTACAGAACAATAATATTCCATAACATTCATATACTATAACTTGTTCAGCCATCTTCAATTGATGGGCAACCACTCAGTTTCCAGTTTCTTGCCACTACAAAGAGGCTGCCACAAACATTTTTTGCACATGTGGATCCCTTTCCCTCCTTTATGATCCTTGATAATTTCTTGAAAGAGATTGTCCAGATTCATTTTTTAGCCATGGCTTTCAGGTATTCTAATAATTCTTAAATTCTTTCTCCTGCATCTATTTTCCAAGTCAGTTTTTTGCTCAATACAGGATTTTTCATTTTCTTCTATTTTTTCATTATTTTGATTGATTTGTGTTGTCTCATAGAGTTATTAGCTTCTCAATTCTAATTTTTAATGATTTTTTTTCTTCAATTAACTTTTTATCTCTTTTTCCACTTGACCAAGTTTAAAGAAATTGTTTTTTTCAGGGCATTTTCCCCCATTTGGCCAATTTTATTTTTAAAGGATTTGTTGTTTTCAGTCAATTTATGTACTTCCTTTTCGAAACTGTTAACTCTTTTATTTCCACAATTCTCCTGCATTACTTGCATTTTTCCCAATTTTTATTCTATCTTTCTTACTTGATTTTAAAATCCATTTTTATCTCTTCCAAGAGAACTTTTTGAACTTTGGATCAAGTCATATTCCCTTTGAGGCTTCATATATAGGCATTTTGCCATTGTTATCCTCTTTTGAGTTTGTTTTCTGATCTTCTCTGTCACTCTATCTATCTATCTCACTTCTCTATCACTTCTCTATTATTATCACACTATATAAATATATATTTCTATGGTCAAGGATGGGTCTGATGTGCTGATGTTTACCCATTTTTCTGAGATGGCCTGGCCTAGACATGCCTGTTTTGCTAAGGATTTGGGATTCATAATTTGTCTTCTATACTTGGGTTGGAGGCTTCACAGCTGGCCTTTTTTGCTACCGGCCTGCTAAGCTAAGACCAAAGTACCTCTGCTACTGATCTATGCTGTGGCTAAGAGCCTCTTGCAAGATTACCTTCATAGTTCCTGTACTGCTCTACACTTTCATTGACCCAAGTGATACAGAATTTTTATAAAGGCATTATAAGTTATTTTAAGCTTGAAAATTGTTTCACTCCATCTTTTTGTTGGTTCTGTCACTCCAGAGTCCATGAGAGGCTTTATTTAGCATTGTTTCTAAGGGAAACTGGAGAGCTCAAGCACTTTCATGATTTTGTCCCTCTCATTTGTCTTTTATAAGATTCAATTTCTTCAGTAATAAAATGTAATCTTACAATTATAAACATAGAATTTGAAAAAACATAAGATGACATCTTGTCCAACACTGTAACTTTACACACAAAGAAATAGAGATTGTAACTTTCAAAAGGTAAGATGATGATAAGGTGGAATTTGAATAAAGGACCTCTGACTCTATAACTAATCTTTCCACTGTAAATCCTCCTTTCAATTACTTATCTTAATGGAGTTGTTATAAAGCTTAAAACCAGGGAAGCATTTTCAGAAAAAAAACAACAACAACAACAACTTTCCAAATTAGATTGGTCTAGAGAAAGGTCTAGAATGCAGGCATTCTAAAAATTATATCATCAACAACAGTTGTAGAAACATGGAAATCCTTAATCTGAAAAAAACTAAATGAAAGACATGAAAACAATCTTAAAATATCCAAAGCATTATTGAAGAAATAATAAGATTTTAGAATTGGAAGGGAATCTCCTCTCTCTTTATGTTTATCCAGTCTTACTTATTTTATAGGCAAGGAAACTAAGTCTATTAGTGGAATTTTTATTTGACCAGGGTACACAAATGGCAAATCCAGGATACACATGTATACTAGTACTAAATTAAATTCTTTTTCTATAACACACTAATGTTTTGTCTCAGAAATAGGAGTAAAATCAATGAATAGAATTTACAAGGAAGAAGATTTTAATCTAACATTAAAAAACTATTTTATTTTTATTGGGCTATAGAACATATGATTTCAATGATAGGTAGAACTATTTTTAAATTAATCTTAATTGTTTCACTGAGAGATTAAGTGATCTTCCCAGGGTCACAAAGCCAGTATGTGTCAGAAGAACTTATTCATTCATAGATTCTTGGGAATTTTCTTCTTCAATAATAGAAGCTCGGTTGTTTCCAGACAGTTTTTCTACTTCCTGATTCCAATAATCATTGATTAAGAACACTGATGACAGAATCTTAACTTCAATGAATTCAGAAACAAGGAAGTTATGATTAGGGCTTTGTTGCTTGAAAGTAGCCAACTTCCTCTGGGAAAGGTCAGCAGCATTAGGAAACACATGAGTAACTAAGCCTCTGGATTCATCAACTCTGACACATTAGAAACACTTTTTTGATCTTCCAGATTTTGTTGCCTCTTCTAACCATGATACAGTTAGTTCTGAACTTTTGGTCTCCTGTGTGCCAGGAACGGAAGTAAGAAATCCTCTGCCCCAAATGAAATTCTAGGTCTGATCCAAAATAAATTTGTGAGAGACCTGAAATTTCTCTGCCCAACATGCTATGAGTGACAACTCAGAAAGAATAAGAAATTATTCTTTCATAACTACTGGCCATTTAAAATATAGCAGAATCATTCTTTTATGATCCAGGATGCAAGAGTAAAAGAACAATAAATTATTTTTAAGCTTAAGCCTTAGAAAGGCATTTTTGTTTTGGATTCTAGTCATATGTATTTTATTTTATGAATATTTAAAAATATTCTGGACTCTGAAGAGTCCATAGACTTCATCAGACGATAAAAGAGCCCATGACAAAAAAATATTAAATGCCTCTCAATCTAAGAATATTAATTCCTTGGTGTGGTATCTATTTCCATTAATGGAGGAAGTTTTCAAACAAAGGAATTCTCTTAAGAACCAGAGGAAACCTTAAAAGACATTTTATAGAAATCCTTCATTTTCTAATAAGGAATTGAAACCAAGAGACATTGAATGACTTTCCCAACATCACATGGAAGCAGATAACTTTTAAAACTAGCAAATAATTAGAATTAGACTCAAAGTCTCTGTTCAAGCGCAGTTCATCAAATCTAGTACCCATGATCTTTTCTGAGCTTTTCAGTAGCTCTCTTGATTTCCTCCTCTCTTAGATAGATAGATAGATAGATAGATAGATAGATAGATAGATAAATGAATAGAGAAATATTTGGTGAGGTAATTGGAGCTAAATGATTTGCCTAAGGTCATATAGCTAGTAACTGTCAGATTGGAACTCAGGTCCTCCTAACTTTAGAGCTGATGCTCTATCTATTGTGCTATGTGGCTGCCCCCATATTGGTTTGCATTTAATTATATGTTTATATGTTGTACCCTCCAGAAAAATTTAAGCTTCTTGAGGTCCAAGGCAATTTTGTATTTATCCCCCTAGTGCCCAGCATAGTCCTTAAAATTATCTTTTAAAAAATTGATCTGAGATTTCTTTAGTATAAGGAGCTTCTGATAAGAAAATTTTGCTTCAAATGCAGATGGGCATCTTTGCAGTTTATTGGCTTAGAGAATTGCTAGAGAAACTTGTCCAAGATCTCACACCAACCAGACAGAGGTCAGAGATAGAAGTTAATCCAGATCTTTCTGATGCTTATAGCAGCTTTCTACCAATTATAGTACACTGCATCTCAGTTAAGAAATAGTAGGTGATTAAGAGATTTTTTTTTATTTGTTCAGGAATAGAATGGAAATTTTCTTTATTTGAATTGTGATTGTATAATTTTGATTTATAAGAATAGCTAGTATTTACTTTAGATTTATGTAGTTTGCAATAGTTGTTCAATCATCAGTCATGTCTGACTCTCCATGACACCATTTAAGGTTTTCTTGGTAAATATACCATAGTGATTTGCTGTTTACTTCTGTAACTCATTTTTACAGATTAGAAACTGAGGCAAACAGAGTAAAGGGTCTTGCCCAGGCTCATACAGCTAGTAAGTGTCTGAGGCCAGATTTGAATTCATCTTCTTGACTTCAGTCCAGGTACAGTCTCTCCCTTGCATCACTTAATTACCCAATAATTTCCAAAGTCCTTTACAAATATTTATATCATTTTATCTGTATAACAACTTTTTTTCAGATAAAAAACTGAGGCAGAAATTTAGTGCATTATCTATTATTAGGGTATACAGCTAGCACAGTGTTTGTAGCTGGATTTAAACTCATAGCTTTCTGATTCCAGATTCATTATTGTATCTACTGAGCTACCATACACAGACATACACACAGATACACATACACATATGCCTGTTCCATATATAAATTTGGATGTTCTGTATACATATATGTATGTGTACACATATATGTGTTCATATGTAATTGTGTTTTAAATACATGCGTGCATATGTAACTCTTCAAGTCATAAAAGATCTGATCATGGTGATACATAAAATTGTTATCTCCTGCAGGCTTGGACTGTAGTGTTTTAGTCACTTTCTGAAGTGATGGTACTGAGAGATAAGGATGAAAAATATTAAAAATCAGATAGGGTTTAGATTGTTAATACTTTGAACCAGTATTAAGAAACATAATTCAAGAACCTTATCCATATTAGTTGTCACATTTCTACATGACACCAGTTGCGAAGATATGGAGGAAAAAATGAATAAAGAAGTTGGTGTAATTGACTTGCTGGGATAGGGAAATGGAGCAGAGATTTCCTGTCAGACTGTGAAGAATAGACTATGGGTATATCACATATACACATATGTATGTGTATGTAAATATGTATATACACACACATATATTCATGCATGCTGGTATGTATGTTTGCTAATATTCATATTTGGACCAGGTGTGTGACTTCATTTGTATGTGAAATTGCAGGTAAGGAAATTTCTATTGATATTGCTCTGCATTTAGGGAACCCTGTGAGTTTATATGTTTTTCCTCCAGTCACATTGGCAGTATGTTCCAGGAGCCAGACTTCAATTCAGTCTCCTTAATTTTGAGGCCAGCCCTTTATTCACTATTCCATAGTCTCTCATATATTTGTTATATGAATTTTCAATGGTATTAAATTGCTTTATTTTCTATTTACAGATAAACAATTTCAAGAACTTCCAACCCTTCTCCATTGTGCAGCAAAGTTTGGCTTAAAGAATTTGGCTGTCCATTTACTTCAGTGTTCAGGTGCAAGCTGGGCATCAAAAGCTGCAAATATAGAAGGAGCAAACCCTGCACATATTGCTGAAAGTCAAGGTCACAAGGAACTCAAGAGAATCTTTGAAGAATTTTCAGTAAGTTACAAATGGGCCCAAACATTTTATATGTGTTTGTATACTGTCCTTATATGAAAATGTCACTATTTATCCATTTTCACTAGGATTCTGGATTATTTCCCAGTAAAAGCGATTGATTAAAATGATCAGTTCAGACTTTCTTATTTTTACCCAGTTTCACAATTAACCAAAAACCTTTGTCAGTTAAGTTTAGCAACATAGTAAATAGTTAATCTTTATTGTCACCTTATTTAAAACAACAACAACAAAAACCTCTGAATTCCCTCCATATCATATAACCTGCTTGTAAGAGGTAACAAAATTAATCCAGTAATTGTTATCATTTGCCTACTATAAATTGTTGCTGGATTAATACAAACGATTAGAATATGCATGCAAAACACAATAAAAGTTTTTTTTTTAATCTGGTATGTAAAAATAAATGGGCTGATTAGTGAAAAAAGAAAGATAGAAAGAAAGAAAGAAAGAAAGAAAGAAAGAAAGAAAGAAAGAAAGAAAGAAAGAAAGAAAGAAAGAAAGAAAGAAAGAAAGAAAGAAAGAAAGAAAGAAAAAGAAAGAGAAGAAGGGAGGGAGGAAGGGAGGGAGGAAGGGAGGGAGGAAGGGAGGACGACAGTTAATAAAGAGTTAATTCATAATGATTCTTCTGTTATTGTTTCCAATGATCTCCCACATAAGATTCAGTCTGCAGTCAGCCTCAGTCTATATCTAACCCAAATCCTGCAGTTTTCCCTTTTAAAAGAAAATGGATGAATAGTGTTGTGAAGAGAAATAAGAGAAATTAAAAAAAAATACTTCACTTGGCAACTTGAAATTTCTGAAATGTAAAAGCATTCTTAAATACAACTGTGTGACATACTAACCTTTACTTCCAAATTTTTCTTCCTTTTACCAATAAATCAGTGGGAGTTAATTGAAATAATGCAGAGGAGTTGTTTTCCTCAAAGTTCTTCAACTTCCCCCAACCCTAAAAAATAAGAAATTATGTGGCAAATATAGAGTAATTAAATATTAATTCCCAACATAAGACTGAAACACCTTTACTGCATGAGTTAAAAAAAAAAGAAACCTCATGAGATAATATCTGAGAACTGACAGAATCCCTCTTCAAAAACCTCCATTCCCTAACCAACTATGTACAGTAGCTGCACAAGTCACTAGCAAACTCATAGCCCTGTGCTTCACAATCTGGCAGTGTCCCTGCACCATTGTCCATTGACAATAAATCAACTGCACCAACTCTTTGTCACCTTTCCAAGGAAAATCTTTGAGTACTACCTACATTTCTCTGTAACTGGTTTCATGTTTAATGATAATGTCAACATGGATAAGGTTCTTGGGTTCGGTTTCTTCATATTGGTGAAAGATTAAACATATTAACAGATAAAGCAGTGTCAATGCTCTGATTCTTAATATCTTTTCATCCCTTATTATCACTCTACTTCTATCACTTCAGAAGTTGGGGGTAACAAAAGACTACTGCCCAGGACTGAAGGCATTTTATAGCTTCATGGATGCCTTTTATTACCATCATCAGAATACTGGCCAAAATTATATTGATAATCCTACCTCTACTTAATAAGTAGCCCTCCACTATTTAACAATAGTCTAACCTATTTGAGACTATTTAGCAATAGTCTTAGCCAGCTTTCTAAATCCTTCCTGTATACTCTTTTATAACTTTTATATTCTAGGGATGCAAACTTCACAGCTGAAAAATTGTATGCTGGTGCCAGTTGAATAACATTGCTTTTCTGAATGACTATGACTACAGGTTGTTAGGCTCTACTAAAACAAGATTCTTTAACATATTTTTGCCATGTTAGTTGGACAGCTGAAGAATTTGAACAATTATCTGATGTCAGCAAATGACTGCAGCTGTAGCAAAGGATGGCCATAACAGCCAATGTCATAGCTTCTCAATTATCTATCTATAAATAATTATGGCTGCAGTCATGTTTTTTTTGGTTGTTGTTGTTGTTATGTTTTGCTTTCTATAACGAAAAAAAAAATTAAAGAAGAAAAAGTCCAAATTTTTCAAGTGGAGAATTAATAGAAATGTACTGTCATTTTATAATAAGCCATAGAAAATGTTAGCAAATTAATTTATTTGAAGACATTTTCTCATTAAGAGCCATTCCCTATTTTGGTAAATGGCATAATATTTAAATGTGAATAAAATATTTCCTTATTGGTAACACATTTGCATATTGTGTACTTTTTCCTAGTGTTTATAATTAGATTGTTCAAGTGAAACATAAATATTCAAAGTTTACATGAAAAATTAACCAAAACAGGTAAAATTTATCAAAACAGTAATTAAAATTAATTAAATCAGCTTTAAAAACAGGTAATTTCTTCACTGTTTAGAAATTGGAATCTACTAATGACTCACATCTCTATACAATAAAAATAATGAAATATAATATTTATTCAATTTGGCTATGTCAAAATAAAGTTAGAAAATAAACCTTGTGAAAGATATCCAGAAAAATTGAGTTGGTTTCAGTTGGAGAAGAAGGATCTGTCCTAGTTTAACGTGTGTTTGGAAGATACTTTATCTGAGGACAGCTTTACTTTTTTAAGATACATTTTATTTTCCAGACTCAAATGCTATTAAAAAAAATGACAAATAAAAAAGAAGTTGGGTTTTATATTCTTTCACTGAGTCAAGTATGTGACTGAATATTATTTTCTGTTATATAAAACTGTCTACAAGATCCTGACAGTTCCCCCCAATGTGTTCATTAAGACACACTCAATGGAGGAATAGACCATTCTCAAAAATATTACAGAGAAGAGAAAGCAGATATATGGGTTGTTTGTTGCCAGAATCACCTTGGCTGCATAAGCACAGAGGGAAGCCCTATCAATGATCTTTTCTATTCTTTTGGAGTCTTCCTTTGGTGAAAAATTAAGGCCTGAGTGTTTTAAAATGTTGTACCTCCATTAATATGTCTGTGGGGGGGGGAGGGGGGAGCGCACATATTTGCTTAAGTGCAATGCTTTATCTAGGTGCATCTTGCTTAATAACATTATCACTTCTCATCAAGAGCTGAAATAGTTTATTCCCACTTTGATAGTTCTTAATGTATGTTTTGCTTGTATGTGTGTGTATTTGCATGTGAGAGAGAGAGTTTTCCTAATTAGATTATATTTTAAACTCACATTTCCACTGGATTATCTGTCTCTTCATTTATTAAGGGAATTAAAAAATTAAAATGTTTTCTAGACCTCTTAGCTTCTGTTGCATAGCAGTCATCTGCTTCACCAGTTAAACTAAAGCACCTTAAATAATGATGAAAGGAGCTCTTCCAATTACTTTATTTGCTTTTCTGAGAGAATCTCTAAGCTGCTTTTCCATTTAGCGGGACAATTTTTTAAATCTTAAATAATTTATTCCATTACATATTCTTTCCTTGGTAATTGCATTCATTTATGTTTCTGTTGTTTAGATGGAGTTTGTCAAAATTCATCTGAGGTCAAAATTCTGCCTGCCCATGAACTAAGAATGACTTCAAATTTGTTAAACATAATAAAATATAGCAATCATTCTTAGGTTAAAAATAGGCAGTAAAAGGATTTGCTAACCCCTAGTTTAAAGTGTTTGAAAATTTAGTTATCATTCTCACTTTCAGGTTGTTGTTTTTAGAGTTTTTTTTTTTTTAAGATCTTTTGTTCAGTCTTGATCTTTTGATAATTAGGCCCAGATTTACAAGGTACATATTTGGAGATAAATCTAGTAAGTCCTTTGGAAAGAAGGATATATGTTTTCATTCCTTTTCTTGTATATAAGGTATCCAGTTGTTGTTGATAGTGGAGATATTAAAAGTAACAATCATTTAATTTATATATACATAAATATACATATATACACTATATACATATATAAGTACATTGACATATATATATACATATATATAGGTATGTGGATTAAGAGAGAGAAGGTACTTAGCATCCTCTATTTACTTCATCTTTTCTGCCAATTTCCACCTCACAATTCAAAGGAATGTAGATTGCATAAACTAGGAAGGAGATACTATTTTTTATTTTTGTGTTTCTTTGACCAAAGATATTTTTTTAATCACCCAAGTGGAAAATCTTTCAGTGATAAATAAGCTTCTCTGCACTTGACAATTGAGATTCTTTAATTACAGACATAAAGTCTATCGCCAAGCTTATATTCAAAATATTTCTAGCTGTTGACCATTCAAAAGTTTACATGCCTTGGAATTGTCTTAAAGAGTAAAGAACATCTCCATGCCCTGCTGAGTCAACAGAATGGAGAAAAACTACTTAGATAAGAAATCAAGGAATCTTCCTATGAATGTTCTGAAACTGGTTACCAAGCTCTAGGAGTTGTGTTCTAAAGATTTAAAGAAAAATTTAACTAGCTATATTTTAGTGGCATGAAATAGATGTAACCAAATATGAATCTAGATAATCTAATATCACTATTTTAATTATTAAACATATAAACAATGCATGTTTATATTATGTACATATTAAAAACATAAAATAATAATTTATATTTGTTTGATACTTTGAGGATTGAAAAGCACTTGGAGAAACTGTTGAAAAGTATATTCTTGTTCCAGGGTAACAGTTTCAAAAAGAAATGTTTAACTAAAAAGCAGCTTACTGGATGGAACTGGTGGCCAGTTGGTGCTGGTTACTGCTTTGCCACTAACTAGACATGTGAATTTGAACTAGTCCCTTAATCTCTTTGAGTCTCAATTTCCTTACCTGTAAAATTATTTCAAAAGTTCCTACTGAACTGTATCTATGAACAAATTTGGAATCAAGATTTTCATTATTACTTTTACCTGAAATGAAAAGTTGTAGGGAAATTCAAACTTGACTCTGGCTTCAGAGATTCTCTGCAAATCTAGACAATAGATGGATGAAATATTCATAAACAATTGAAAAAAGTTAATTTAAAAAATATTAGTTTCTTTTGTCCTTCTCTCCAAGTTGTTTAAATTATTTATTGTCAAAAATGATTATGTTAATACTTAAAATAGCCTTTGTAAATTGGTATATATTGTTGTTGACCTAAATGTGATACCAAAAGTTTTGAAAGATTTCTTTTATGTTTTTAAATCCAAAGCAAGACCTTTATCTCAGATTTCCTTGCTTACCACTTAGTGTCACCAAAACAAAATTCCAAAAGATATTCAGTTGAAATAAAAATGCCTAATTGTAAAAATTCCATAAGAAAAAAACAAGGATTTTAATTATACCTAGAGTATAAGATCTTTGAGGGCAGGCAGATGTTAGGCAAGTCAGAGCCTTGCACATAAAAGAATAAATGATTATTGAAATGAATCTTAGAGCTGCAAAAGTTATTTTACTATCCTCTTTGTTGACTATAAATGATCTTTAAAGAGTGGTTTTATCATGTGCCAAGTAGATAATTTTTCTTTCGATGACCCAGTTTGCTATTGTTTGACCTACCTATGAGGAATGCCTGTAATTCCTATGTTCTTAGGGGAAGCATTTTTAAATGTGTGTGACTATTGCCCTCTGGTGGCTAGCTGACAGAAAATGGAACCCAAATGCTGTTGATAATGGATGGGTGGGTTGGGAATGAGGAGGAATTTGGCCAATAGACTAAAAAAAGAAGGCTAAAGTATTCCTAGGAAAAATACCTTGGTTCTTATAATGATTCCATTGTTTGTTGAACAAGATTTGTATTTAAATAGTCAGTCTGCATCGATCTTTCTCTTCTCTATATCTTCCATTTTCTGTCATTATTGCACAATCAGCATTTTATTTTGCAAAACACACACATGAAAGGGATTTATATTCTGGATCATGTACTGCAAAATTTATAAAACATACATTGTCTTTCCCAGTTATTTTGCTGTAAATGAAATTCCAACTGAGTTTAGACTTTTGGACAGAGACCACATCTCATTTTTTGTTAAAGGAACCCAGAATAGGATTAGACATATTGTAGGTATTTGCTGTGGATACTTGTTGATTAATTAAATAGAAATCAAACGAAAGATGGAGAAGCAGAAGTTTCTCTTACAAGAAAATTAGCAGGAATTTCTCTAAAAATCTATATTTAGGGATGTAGCTCCTTTAATTAATACTTGAATCAATATTTGATATGTCATAGCTTGTGATGAGAAGGAATAAAAGGGAAATGAGAGGATCAAGTCAAATCAATTAAGTCCTTACAGTATACCAGGCAGTGTGCTAAGAATTCAAAAGACAGGCAAAATTTAGTCCCTTTTTTCAAGAAGCTTATTATCTAATGTTGTGATTACACAAAAACAACTATGCAAATGGTTGGTTTATGTGAGCAGAATACGATCCATTTTGAATGAAGAATAGCATAAGATAAAAAGTGCTTAAAGCAGGTGATCAGGAAAGAGATATATATTTGGAAAAGAAGTAGGCAGCTCAACTAGCTGATGGATAGACAAATAATGTAATTCCGATGTCAATAGGCCAAGACACCAAGAGAATGGGAATGTTGGCAGAACCTCCTTGGAAAGTTCTTTGAGGACACAGACAATATTAATATAAGAAGGATAATGGGCTGTAATGTATATCATGGGAAGAATATCCACATCAATGAAATTAACAGTTCCACAGAAGTATCGAGCAGAATTTTGTTGTCCCAAAAGTCTTAGTATTAAGTTTACACTTTATTAATTTCAGAAAATTGCCCTGTAATAATAAGATTAGCTTTCAAATTCTCTATCTTTAATGGAAAATTCTTACAAGCTACAATACTATGCCCTTCTTTTTGGCGTGAGATATATTTATCTCAATATTTTCCCATACTCACCTCCATTGTGGAGCTACAATAAAATTAAAATTTAATCATATTTTCCATATTTTTACATATACCAAACTAGATTATCAAAGAGTTCCATTTAATATCATTAATTGAGTTATATTCAATCCTGCACGTCCCAAAAGTCTTAGTACAGATGTAAGCTATTCAAGCTAAATTTTTATTACAGCTTTCATACAAAAATCTGAAAAAATCTTAAAGGACATAGTATTGCAGCTTTCGGGAACTTAGTATTGGAATAGAGACTTTATAAATAATTCTCATTATCACAACATAAGTGCTTTTTATTCCGACAAATACATCAGTGTTTCAATATCAATACCTAATGTTAAAACATTAACCATATAGTTTTTAAAATGCCCCCCAACAATTATTCATCTGAAACCTAGACTTCATATGTTTTGATTTTTAGTGAAAATAAACCTTATTTTAGACAAAAGGACCAATATACATCTTATTAAGTTGCTAAGTTGCAGTATTTTTGTTCTGACAAGCTTAAACTTTTTTTTAATAGCCAGAGACTATTTCAAAAACCCTTTGTCTGTATTTTTATTACAAATGTAGAAGGAGTGAAAAAGACAATATACTTTTGTTGAGGCTGTCAGGGAAATTAAGTAGTTTCATTTCATATCTCACTCTGCTCCAATTATGTAAGTAGTATAGAATTATTGGACATATAGATGCTATTTATTATACTAGCTCACTAATAGTGTAATTGTGTAGTTATATAACTATGATGACTCATTTTAAATTTGAGACTTATAATCATTCAGGATTGGAGTAAGGCTTCAAATAAATATCTTCAGGTTGAATATACAATTCTAGACAAGTTAGAATCAAATGAAAAGGATTAATTTTATCTGAGTGCACTCTACTCAAACTAAGACTATGTGTCAATTGTCCACATTAAAATAACAAAATGTAAATTCTCAAGAGACAATGGAATTTATGCCCTGTAAAATTTCCCTTTCCAAAAAGATTGCATTTGTCATTATGATGAACTTATTGATTTATTCATACTATCTTTGCCCTTTTCACTAGGGCATAGATCATCTTAACTAACTAATATCTGAGTGTTTCCCAAGTATGTACTAAGCATAGTACAGATACTGTGGCTAGTTAGGAGCTAACATGGCCTTTTGCCCTTGAGGAGATTTAAGTCAAGTAGGAGAAAGTCATTTGTATAAGCTTATTTGTAGATGCTATCAGTATGGTGTGGCCAATTTAAATTTGTTTCAAACCATTGTAAAATTTCTCTTTAGTTTTTCTTTTTAAAAAATAATGACATAATTAAAAATGTATGCTCTTTTTGAAAGCACTTGTGATAAGATCAATTTCACATCTAATGTTGTGTTAGAAGTAATGCATAGAATTTTTTTCAGCATGTCTAAATAATATCCAATAAGGTTATAGCAGAAGAGGTTGCTAACAAAGAACAAAAAGCTTTGTGTCTTATAGGGAACAGACTATTTACACAAATATTTCTTAAAGTTATAAAAGATTAAAATGTATATTTAAACATTTTAGATGATTTTAAAGCATCATTAAATGTTCATTATTTTTAAAGTTTATCTAAAATTTATTAAAATTAAAGTTTATTGTAAAATTAATTTTATTAAAATTAATAACATGGACATATTAATCAAAATATCAATGCTTTCCTATCCAATCTTATCTAATCTAATCCAACAAGATATTTTTAAGCTCCTACTTTGGGATAGTATTTTCCTATGGACTATGAATTCAAAGACAAAAAAATTAGGTTCTGCCTTCAAGGAACTCACATTCTCCTAAAAAGGAAAGAATATAACTTGGGAACAAATAAGTATACACCTGCTAATTTCAGCAGGAAGCAGAGATTGTTAAAAACTTAAGGGGCTGAAAAAAGTTTCCAATAGTAAGTGAAATATAGCTGAGTCTTATAGGAAAAAGAGCTAGAAGTAAAGAGAAAGTATAGTCTAAACATGGATGATAGTTTTTTCAAAGGTAAAGAGGTCAGAGATGTAGTGTCATTCTTAGGAAACAAAGTTGACCAGTTTGTCAGAAATATAATGAGTGCATAAGAGGGAGCAATATGCAATATTCCTGAAAATTTAAACTGGAACCCCAAATTGAAAGACATCAAATCCCAAGATGAGAAATTTGCATTTTATTCATACTCAACAGAATCATGTAAGGTTCTTAACATTTCCATGATCATTCTTATACCTTAGGAAGCTATGTGGAAAATGGATTGGAAAGGGTCAAAACTAGAAATCTGGCTATTTATTGAGTCTCTCTTGCCAGGCAAGAAAAGATATGACTGACCTACGAATATTGCAGATAGTAAAGATAAGGAAATAGATACAAGAGACATTTGTAAAGGTATACTTAACTAGCAAGTTGTCTACTGAGATATTGAAGTAAAGAAGAGGATAAAATTAAAAGTGATTCTAAGATTGATAACCTCATCAATCAATGACCAGGAAAAATAAGACTACCACTAATGAGTATAGAGTCTGAGAAGAGTTAGGTTTAGGAAGAGAGAAACAATGGGTTCTCTCTTGGATATGTTGAGTTTGAATTCATGCTATTAGAGATGCTCAACAAGTAGACAAGAGACTAAGGCTCAATAAATGGATTTGGGAATTATCTGCACAGAGGTGATAATTGTAAATAATTGTAATTTTGTAAAGCTAAGTGCTTTACATTTATCTCATTTAATCCTCACAACAACCTTAGGAAATAAGTAAAGGAATTTGGGCAGAGAGAAGTAGAATGCATAGAACAAAGTGAAGATTTTATCAGCCTACTAATGTCCTACAAGTGACAGATTCACCTAACTAGAAGTTATCTTTATTTAGCTTTAGTAGAATGTGTTGTTCTCATTTATATAAGAATTTATACACTGATGCAAATTTTAATTAAACTATAGGAATTAGAAATATTTTAGAAGGTTGTCTGAGCTTCAGAGAGATGAAGTAATTCACTCATGACCACACAGGCTAGTAAGTGTCAGAGGTAGGATTTGAATCAGATCTTTTTAACTCATAGTTTAACTCATGTTATTTTCTTTGCTATGCCCTAATACTTCTCATTGGCTGATTCATCATGCTTTTCTTCCCTACTATGTCATACTACTTTTAATTGATACATTACCAATAAAAATGTTTCATAATTATTTTGTTTTGTATTATTTTGGCTATACTGCAATTTCTTTGAAAAAATCTGGAGGTTTTAGTGATCTGTAAGCATGACTTGAATCTGAGTTGACAGCCAACAAAGTTTGAACTGCCTTGAAAGAAATAAAGTGTCTTGGGATAGGAAAGGAAGTGATTGTCTCACTGGATTCTCTGTATCAGACAAATTCTGTAATGTTAACTTTAAATTCTAGGCATTTCATTTTAGAATGAACATAGATAATCTGAAGAATGCACAGAGTAGGACAATAAAAATGGTAGAGAGTCTTTAAATCTTGCTTTTTGATAATTTATTAAAAGTCTGGAATTATTTAACATGAAGACAAGAAGAGGTTGTTTTGTCTTATTTTTAAGGAATTCCAGGGGCCATGATTGCTTTCTGTAAGCACTTGTACATCTATCACGTGAATGAAATATTAAATTTGTCCTACTTACCTATGGGAGGAAGACCTAAGAAAAGGGGGTAGAAGTGGAAAAGGGACAAATTTAGGCATGAAGGAGGAAACTGCCTAAACATGGAGTAGACTACTTCAAGAAGTAGGTCAGATATCTTCAAGAAAATGTTGGATTCATTATATTCTTCAAGGTACTAGATGGTCTCTAAGATGATTCCTGTTCTATGTTTTTGTCCCTCTAATGCTGAGAAAATTCTGGGCAACCTCCAAAAGGCAATATAATCTACATCTTTCCTCCTGATCAGTTATGGATCCATCTTATATAGTACCTGGGTTAGAGATATTTTTGGATGGCTTAACTCAAATGTAGAGTGCATCTGATCCCATATAATACAATTGAGGCAATAATAATAACAGCTAACATTTGTAAAAAAAAAAAAAAAAAACCATTCCCCAGTTGATAAATGATCAAAACTATGATCTATATCCAAAGGGTTATAAAATCATGCATATCCTTTGATTTAACACTATCACTATTAGGCATTTATCTCAAAAGAGATTTGGGGAAAAAAAGGATCTACATGTAATTTATATTCATTTATATTTATATATTTATTTATAGCTGCTCTTTTATCAGGGCAAAGAATTGGAAATTTAGGGGATCACCATCAATTGGTGAATGTCCCCATTTTGCAAATGACAAAACTGAAGCAGAAAAAGATTAAATTACTTGTCAAGAGTCACACCACTAATAGGTGTTTTAAACAGGATTTGACTTTCCCTTCTGGAAGGCCAGCATTCTAGGCATTGTACCACTCAGCTCCCAAAGAAACTCACACCTTTTGTGTACTTATTTAATTTGGTATTATTAGACAACTATCAATTTGAGGAACAGTAGGTCTCATACAGGATGCTTTGGAATATTAGAGAATTTGCTCAATACTTTCTGGAGGGTCACACCAACTATAGGGACTTTCCTTTTTGGACTCTGTGCTAGGCATCCTACAGGACAAGAGAGTGCCATCAGTGAATACAGTATCTCCCTGTTTCAAATCTTTCTTTATATTAATAACTGGATAGTTAGCAAGTCTCAGTAGCTTTTGACTCCTCAGACACAGTCTAAAAAGTAAGTTAATGATATAACCAATGCTTGCTTTTCTCAAAACCATGGCAATTCATTAGGAGCATATGTCTGCGTATAGAATTATATACACATTGGGTGTGTATATATAATTTAGAGCTGGAGGGAACCTCACAAGATGTTTCCACATGATAGTGTTTGGCTTATATATAATAGAATGTTGAATATGAATGAATGTTTTCAGCTTGTCTGATATGTGTCCCATAAAACAGTATCTCTTGTTATCTTTGAACACACAATGAAGCCAACTCCATAATTAAAATAGCTCCAACCTGACCTGTTTGAACAAGCTGATTATGTAATTGGCTAAACCAGATAATTAGATTCACGAAGTAGATTTCTTGCATTTAACTCTAGTATTCAACTCAGATCAAATCAACCAAATCATATCTAATTTTCCACATCCCTTGACTTTTTCAGTACAGAGGTATAGCTTAAACAGAAGCTTTACATTCTACTAAGGAAATATATCTTGACTTTTTTTTTTAATTAAAAAAAAACACTTGAAGTTCTTTTCCTTTTACTTTTGGTACATTAAAAGAGCATTGTTTAGTGACTCAAGTACTAATCTTAGAATCAGCCAGACTGGGATTTAAATCCTGTTATATTTCCCAGCTATATAACCTTGGGGAAGCCATCTAATTGTGCCCTGATCAAGGCTACTCCTTAAAACTAAAAACATAGAACAGATGCTGGAAATTTGGAAAGGGAATTTCTTATCCAAAATTCCCTATATCAAGGAAGTAAGTGGCTTAGACACAAAATAACCTATATATTTTAGTTTCTAGGAAGTTATTCCATTTTCATTTTATTTTTATATTCAAAATATTATTTCTAATAATTTCTAATAATAATAATAAAGATGGAGTACTATTTCTTCTAATTTCCACATAATGTGAATTAGTTAAGACCTACAGTGTTGTGTGATCTGATTTTCTTTTTAGAATAAGGTCTATATTTTGGAAGCAAAATTATATGAAAAATAGACCTAATCTTATATATATGTATATGTGTATGTATTTATGAATATGTATATTTGTGAATCTATACATAGATATATCCATGTGGATATATCCATACCCATAAACACACACACATATGTATATTTATGGATATGTATATTTGTGGATCTATAAATATATATACATATAGAAATAAGTATGTATATGTATTTATGAATATGTACAGTTGGGAATATACATATATATATACACACACACACATGCATGTGTATACATATGAATAGATACATATCCATCCATAAATACATATATATGTATGTGTTTAATTTCTGATTGCTTTTCAGTGCTAGACTTTTGTCTTTATGGACTTTATCCTTGTTTCTTATAAGTAGTCATTATAATACAAAATGCTCAGGATGAAGAGATGAGCATCATCAGACAAAATCCAAAGATGTTGATGTAAGACCTGCTTTGTTTTACTGTAATAATTTAGTATGTATAAGTCATCAACTAGTTGTTTAGACTTAAAATGGAAATCTGACCATATCTTATTCTTCCTACTTCTATTCAATAGACTATAGTTGGCACTCTATTACCTTCAAAATCAAAATCAAACACAAAATCTCTGGCTTTGCTCTTTATAATCTACTTAATACTATCTTTCTAGTATTCTTACACTTTATTCCCTTCTATATACTCTGTGACCCAGTGACACTGGCCTCCAAATGTTTGCATAGGCTATTCCCAAGGCAAGGGCAACTTGGTGGTATAGTGGGGAAACCACTGAACCTAGATTCAGGAAGAACAGAGTTCAAATCCTACTTTCCACATTTATTAGCTGTGTGACCCTGGGTATATCATTCTAACCTGTTTACCTCAGTTTTCTCATCTGTGAAAGGAGCTGGAAAAAGACATGGCAAACCATCCCACTATCTTTGCCCAGAAAACCCCACAAAGAGTCAGAAATGACTGAACAACCACAAAATTCCCTTGGAGTGCTTTTTCTTGGCTTCCCTGACTTCTTTCAAGTCTCACTTTCTGCAAGAAGCCTTTCCTAGTCCACCTTAATGCTAGACCTCTCCTCCAAAGTTACTCCCATTTATTCTCTATAAATCTTTTTGGACATAGCTGTTTGCATGTTTTCTCCATTAGATTGTGTTCCTTTTACCTTTGTATCTTCAGCTACTTAGCACAGTATCTACACATGGTAGCCACTTAGGAAATGATAATTGAGATATAGAACAATTTGATGTAACACAGAAGTAATCCTGAAGCAACAAACTTTTAAAAAAACACCAACTAGATGCAACACTGTTCTGGGTACTAGGGAAGACTTGACTCCTCTTGTCATTGAACTTGTCTTTTGGAGGGAAAAAGCACAGACAAAGATCACTCTGATAGCCCAAAATTGTAAGGTAAGGATGGGAGAGAAAATCAGAATAAACAGCTCTTCCTAGGAGAAAGGAGGAAGTTGTTACTTACAGGAGGGATCCTGACAGGCTTCATGGAAAAAGATCTCTCCTGATCCCCTCAACCACTAAAGCTTTCTCCACAAAAATTAACTTGTTCATATTGTGTGTATATTTTACATACGTCTATATTCATACATGTTATGTCATAGGAGAGTATTAGCTCCTCCTTACAGCAACAATTTCACTTTTGTTTTGACAGAGTTCTTGGTATGCATATAATAGGCACTTAAAATGCTTTTTGATTGGATGGTGAAGCAACTTGAGCTTTGAGTAATATTTAGAAATTTGGCAGGCAAAAAAGAAAGGGAAGGCATTCCAAGCATCAGAAATGGTGTAAGCAATGGCTTGGAAGGGGGAAAATGGAGGGTAATGATTCCTTTGGGAAAATTACTTCCCTAAATCTCTGTTTAGAACCATCTTCTTCCACTTCATTTAATCTAGCCTCAGATAATTCCTAAAAGAACAGCCAACAGCCCATTAATTCATGCCAGAAAACATAAGCATTCTCACACAAGTAGCCTTAAAAGAATTGGAATAAATTAGAAGTCCCAAAAGGCAAGTAATGTATTTGGAAAGCTCAGCACTGTCTGTAGATAGATGTAAGAATATGTAAAATGCTATTGAATCTATAGAAATCAATAACCTGCTTAATTTATTTTTGTGGGGACAGCATTTTTTTTCTGTCTGAATCTGGAATATCTCAGCCAAATATTTCTCCCAAAGGGATTCTCCGATGATTTGCCAGGAGGGAGACTCTTTGATGTAATCTGTTATGATTCCTTAATATGAATATGTTTTTCATAAGAAAGGACATTATATATGTGTATGTGTTGGTGAGTATTTCATAAAATACAGTTAAATAGGGAATGGGGAAAAGAGATGGAGAATTAAATGAAAATCTTGAGTTTGATGAATCCAGATACTATAAGGATGAATTTAAGCACCTTAAAAGCTATTGAAAAAAAAATATTCTGTAGTTTTGGAGAGAAAGAACTAGAGGAGATACTTAGCTTAGTTCATTTAATGTTTCATCTATTAGCAGGATATCTCCATAATAAAATGAAAAGAAAAATGTCAAATAAGTAACAGATTGTTTAATTTATTATATAGCAACAAACAAATTTAACTTTTCTAAGTTTTATAAATTCCCAAAATTGGTTGCCAATCCCTATTATATCAATTAATCAACATACGATAATAGTTCACAATTATAGAGTATTTTAATAATTGCAAAACAGATTTCATACATTAACATCATAATAACTCTTTGAAGTAAGTGCTGTTATTATTCCCATTTTACAAATGAGGAAAGGCAGAGGGAGATTAAGTCATTTCCCAGATTCTAACTTGTAGTAAAGGTCTGGTATCAAATTCAAAATCATACCTTCATGACTCCAACATTTTAGAAAATTATAGTAAGCTTAAAATTATATTCTGGGGATATTAAAACAACTTTGAAACAACCTTCCGATTAAGTTAAGGCACAAATGGAGAAAAGGAGAGATTGAAAAATGATAAAACGGGAAATAGATTTAGAGCTAGAAAGAGATGATTTCAGGCTTTTGATGTTTCATCTCTTACATCAACTGAAAAACATCTCTTGAAGTTGGAGGAAGGTTTTTTTTTTCATATTTCTTATGTTATGTATTTTCTGCTTCATTAAACATAGCCAAAATCAAAATAAGATAATGCAATAGATTTTATGTAACGATTTGCCAAACTTCTCCATAAAATGTGATTTATTGCTTAACTAGGAAAATTATCATTAGACTCTTTATCAATAAAGAGATCATTAGGAGAATTAGGATATTTCTCAGATACACAAATTTCATAGTCTAAAAACAGTTTAAAACAATTCACCCTTCCTTCAAATAGGGTTAGACTTAGTTAACAGAGAAAGGCAGAAGCCCTATTTTATTCATAGATTATATAGCTACTGATTCCTTTGTGCCTAACTTCACAATAACTAATTAACATTTTTGCCAAGTTCCCAGAATAGCTAATGACATCTGCATATTGTCTATTCACAGGGTCGTGGCAGGTGTGTGAATGTGCACATGTGTGAATGCACACAAACATATACATGAACACACATGCACACACACAGAGTAAATGTATTTTTAAGTAAATTAGATTCTACTACGTTTTGGAGACTTGGTTTGTGGAGAAAGAAACCAAAAGAGATGCCCCTACTATACTGTTTCTTCAAGTACAATGACAGGTGGCATTTCTGTTCAGTATCCTGATGAAATGATCAGCTTTGCTATGTTGAGCAAGGCATTCTTAATAGTCCCTCTAAACCTTTGCTGGTTCAAACACTGTCTTTTTAAGTTAAATCAAGCATTATATTCCCTGATATCTCACCACAATTTCTGTAATCAGATATTGAACAAGGCAAAGATTTCAGAATACAAATGAAAAGGTTTTTTTAATCATGCATTATTTATTAACTAGCCTCAGTGTATCCTGTCTTACACAAAAGACAGAGGCCTAGGGCTTAAAAAGATTGCCATTTCAAATAATAAGAGACCTATGTATTTCCTCTCATTATATGAATGTGTATGTCTGTGTGTATATATGTATATGTGTACATATATATTTGAGTGTGTAGATATACATATATGTAAATATATGTATATGTACAGACACACACACATATATATGTTCTTTTTATCTAATGATTTTGTTTCAGAATCCGAGAAGACTCTAAAATCACTCTTTTTTCTCAGATTTTTGTTCATTCATTTATTCATTCATTCATATATGGTTACTACATTCGTTCACTTAACAAAAATTTCTTGAGTGCTATAATCCACTAGACATTATGCTAAATATTAAAGACATAGAGACCAAGCAAAACAAAATAAGAGAATAAAATAAGAATGACAAAATAAGAAAATAATACAAACCAAAACAAAACAATCTTTGCACTTGGGGAACATACAAGTATATGCTGGGACAATAAATATTCCTCTTAGACACTAAAAGCTGATATGCCTTACATTTTACCTGCTCCCTTCCTAAGCTTCAGTTTTCTCAAGTCATTGTCATGAAACAGTGGATTATGGATCCATGGAATATGTATTAATGGATCACATTAATCAACATAAAGATTTCAAGAAAAAATTGAAAAGAATTTTTATGATTCATTATTTATTGAAAACCTACAGTGTTTTATTTTACAGTAAAGGAGAAGCCTTATCCAAAAAAACAAAAACAAACAAAACACACACACACACACACACACACACACACACACACACACACATACACGTATATTTCCTTTTAGGTTAACACTTTGCTCCATATTTTTCCTTTATTTCATAATGTAATTCAAAATGTACCATAAGTATTTTTTCTCTTTTCTTTCTTCAAAGAGGAGCTTACACATTCTTTGATAGCAAGATTGCATAACTTTTCTTCCAGTTGATGCTTAGCAAAATGTTTGATACACAGAAGGTCCATAATACATGTTTGTTAATTGAAACTTGAAATGATGAGTCACAAGATCTTAATTTGAATCCTAACACTGTCACTTAATAATTGCCAATTTAATCTCTCAGGTGAGAGAATTGTTCTGAATTTTCAAAACATGAGGTAACCTTTGAAGGGAAGGTACTCACTGCTGAGGGGTTGACAGTGAGGATTAGGGGAGAACTAGAAAAGGTCTCTTTTAAAAAGTAGCTCTTAAGCTAAGTCTTGGAAGAAACCAGGAATATCAATGACCAGAAGTGAGGAGAGTGTACCTTCTAGTTGGGAGACAGACAGTACAAAGATATGGAGAAGATATGGGACATTTTGTATGAGGAAAAGCAAATAGGTCAATAAAACAGAATATGCTAAACAAATATTTTAAAAAGCAGAAAAAAGTCAAGTTGTCTTCAGAGGATATTTATAATTAATCCTGGAAAGCTACTGATATTTATTAAATAAAGGGTTAATATGGTTGGTGTTCTAGGAATATCTTTTTGTTAATTGTGTAGAAGATGAAATGGGGGAGATATTCAAGAAAAGGAGATTAAGAAGCTATTATAATAATCTGGGCAAAAAATGTTGAATGTCTTAAATAAGATAGTATGAATGAATGAATGGATGAAGAGGAGTTATATAGGAGATACTGTGGAAATACATATGACAGGGTTAGGTAATTGAGCTATGTGGGATGAGTAAAAGTTAAAAGTTGAGAATGACATTGCTATTTTGTACTTATATTACTGAAATGACAGTGGCCTCCTTTATGATAATAGACATTTAAGAAAAGTGTAGGATTTGGTTGGAAAAAAGTTTTGTTTCAAATATACTGAATTTGAACTGCTTACAGAACTTCAAAAGGGAAATGTTCATTGAGCAATTGTTGAAGCAGGACTCGAGTTCTAAAGAAAGATGTTATTCTAGAGAAAGGCTGTTATTAAGAGAAAGATTAAGATGTTATTTGCATAAATCTGTTAACTGAACGCGTAGCATCTGATGAGATCACCAAGTAAAAAATATAAAGAGAGAAGAAAGGACAGAACATAGCCTTGAGTTATTCTCATCATTAGTTGGCATGACATAGATGAAGATCCAGGCAAAACAACTGATAGAAAAGGGAACAAGGACAGTGTTAGGAAGATGTAAAGAAGAGAAAGTGTTTAGGAGAAGGTTTTGGTCAGGCGCATTCAGTGCTAAAGAGAAGCTAAGAAGAATGAGGAATGAGAAAAGGACTCTAGAGTTGGCAGTTAAGAAATCATTGGTAATTTTTAAAAGGGCAGTTCCAGTTGAATGAAAAGTTTTCAGAATTATAATAAATTTCAGAAATGTTAGAAGTGAGGAGAGAAGCACAGAAGAAAGATTGTTTGTTCAAGAAGTCTAGCTGTTAAGGTGGAAAGAAATAGAGAATAATATTTAGTATAGAAGATAGCATCTAGTAAGGTATTATCTTAAAAGGATGGTAGGTTTTGGTGTAAGTAGCAAAGGAGGGAGAGATTTAATATTAGCAAAAGAAAGGGAGATAGTGCAGGCAAGCTACTAGAGAAGCAAAAGAAGATGGACTGAAGGATATATGTGCAAAGATTGTCTTTGGGAAAGAGAAGGATCTGAGACTGGAGTGAAGAAGGAAATAATGAGGAATAACGTAAGAGAGAGGTGAGAAAGAAGAAAAGGAGGAGGGAACTAGTAGAAAATATTGAGTACTTACTATGTGCCAAGTAAGACAAAAGTGAAAGTCTTCACTTATTAAAGGTCATAAATTTGAAGCTGTATGTGATCTTATTTCAATTTCCTCATTTTGCAGTTGAGGAAACTGAAACCCTGAGAGATTAAATTGGCAATTATTAAATGACAGTATCAATACCACACTGATGCCACAAACATCATCATATTTAAAATACATAAAAACTACAAGGTCCAAGCATGGTGATATTTGCCAATATAGATTGAAATCTAGATTGGAAACTAAACAGATCAAAACTTCTGCACTAGTGAGTAGTAATATTGGTCTATGAATGGCTAGTATACTTCTAATGTAGTTGACATAGGGAGACCCAGTGAGTGAATGAATGAACACATATCTAGATAAATTAATGAATGGGGAGAAGGAAGAGAGAGACAGAGAGAGAGACAGAGAGAGAGAGAGAGAGAGAATAGATTGATGAATAGATAATTACAAGGTAAATTGGGGAAATAGGTAGTGGATTGTCTACTTCTTATGCTTGTACTTCATCAAATCATAGGTATTTTTCCCCTTAATCATTAATCTGCCATTGAGCTAGGTACTCAGTCATGTCTATATAAATTAAATGATTTACATAATCTTCTGCAAAATGGGGACAAAGTGTTTCCTTCCAATCTTAATATTGTATTTTTATGAATTCCAACTGGAACAGGATTTCTCGGCTAGAAACCTGTGAACTTGAGCATGTTTCTTTTCTTGGTACCATTAAACTAATTTATTTGCATCAAAATATACAGCCATTTAGAACTATCACATGTTTTCCAGTAAAATGAAAAATTTGTTTCCATTGAAGCCAAAATTTATCTTATTAATTAAAGAAGAGAGGCAGAGTATGTCACTGAAAACAATAACTGTGGAATCAAAGAACCTGGGTTCAAAAAAGGGAGAAATTTAATATTAAAGAAGAATGAATAGAATGAGAGAGGATAAAAGGGAAAATCAGCCTTAAGCTAAAATAAATAGAATTAATCAGCATCCTAATCTGTAAAATGGGGATGAAAAAATATCAATAGCACCCACCTCAGAAAATTGTGGTGAGGATCAAATGAAACAACATATATTTTGCAAATCTAAGTGCTATAGGTGGATATTGTATATTGAAGTAAGGCCAACTCTAGATTTGTGTTTATCAAAAAAAAAAAGTCTTCAAGTATAGTTCTGTTTGTATTTAAAGAAAACACAAAGGCAAAAATAATAACTCCTAACCATTCCCTGGTTTGACCAATTGTAATATATATAGATATATGTATCATTTTTGTTGTTACTCTTATCAAAATACTGATCAAAGAACTGATCTTAATGGTTTTTCAACCTGAGGGTAGAGGGAGAATAAATCGGGGAAAATGCAATCAAAGGGATCCTCTGTGAGGCTTTGGAGAAATTTTGAGGAATATTTTTCTGGACTCATTTATCCTGAATATATCATACTATTTATTACTTAGGCATTGTTCTAATTCAAATACACATTTCCTGACATTGATTTTGGATCCCTAATGCATGACTTCTGGTAGAGGAGAAAAATTCAACTTGTAACTGGCCTGAGCGTTTCATCTAAGATATGAACTGTCAGATTTTTTAAAAAGCTGTCACATTAATTAGTGCCCATTAGTGCTAAACAAGTTTTAAAATTCATGCCTTCATTTGGGCTTGTGGTTGACTTCACTATAAACAAGTATGTTTCTTCCTTTATTAATTTTTAATATATCTTTCTCAGTACTGCTATGTCCACTTGTTCAGATCTGGCTTTTGGTAAAATATCACTAAGCCAATTAATCCATTTCTTTAATGAGAACTTTCTATTATGAAGCTCTGGTAAATGCTTACACATATTGATTCTATCCATCTTGTACTTGGTGGGTAGAACGCCAACTTTTAAAGCAATTGGGTTCATTACCACACTATTAAACAACAGGGCTAAATGAGGTAACAGAATAAGAAAGGCTACTTTCAGTGAGAAATCTGTGAGGTTTCTCTCTGGCTTTATTCTGATGGGAGAATAAGCTGTAAGACTCTTTCTAAGGAACCCATGCCCTTTAAAGATTTCATCTCATTAACTCACATGATAATTTTATGAAATATATAAGGATGCTGTACTTCAAAGAGGAAATTTAGGAGTAGATAGAGGATTATTTGAATTTTGAATCAGAGCAAAAGAAGAGTTTAGAAAAAGGTATGGAGCCAAGGATTTGTAAATGATGTCTCCCAAGTGAGTTGGCTTACATCTTAAAATCTTCTCTGGACTAACCAGGTGCTACAATTACCCTTGCCCTAAATTCTAATTCCATTCCAATTTTGCCAATAAATCTAACTGCATTTTTCCCTGCATTCAGTTATATATGTCCAGCATATCACTATTGTTTAAATATGATACAGTTTAGTATAGTAGAGGAGGAAAGCTGAATGGTGAGATGCAGAGAAAACAAAACTATTGTTTGAGAGTTTACTATTCTCTAAATGTGCTAGATGTCACCATGTGTCCACTTAATGGATTTTAATCATATTTTGAAAGAATAATTATGACACAGTGTCTTTTTAATAATATGACAACCTTCTACACAGAACAAATATGGCTCTCCTGCCAGCTCTTTCTGCCAAATGAGGGTGTGATCTCAGGTATAAGTTTGGGAAATATTCTTATTCAAATTTTCTCTTTTCCTCAGTTACATTTCATCAGCCCCTCAGTCTGTAAAGAATTGGATTTGAATAGATCAGATCTTGATTATTAAGCCAAAGAGAATGCAGTCTTTCATAAGTATTTGGGTGACCTCAAATTGGTGTTTGGCCATAACTATGTGTGTGGATAATAGAGATGATTCTGGTAATCAGAAAAGGAAAGAAGATTTGAATTTAAGGAGATTTTACAACAAACTCAACAAAATGACAAGGGTGGAGGAGGGAGTACAGGAGAGATGTTTCTTCAAGCCTGTTTAGCAGGCTTGATTTTTTTTTGAATATTTTAAATATGAGCAGAAAATAAGTTTCCTATGTTGATAGCTTCTAAAACTTTTCTAAAGTCATACTTTTTATATAACATTCTTTCATTTTAATCAATGTACAAGTATTAAACATGAACCTACTTAACCAGGCAGTTAGGTAACATAGTAGAAAATATCAAGTATGTGCTAGTATCCAAGAAGTCCAGCATTAAAATCCTTCCTTAGATATTTACTTAAGAGGTGGTCTTGCTAAGTAATTCAACCTTTCTGACCTTCAATTTTTCTCATATGTAAAATGGACATAATAATAGCATCTATCAGTGTTGGTGAAAGCATTAATTGAGATAGCATATATAAAGTACTTTGAAATCCTTACAAGACTATATAAAGGCTAGTTAATGTTATCATAATCAAAGTGCCAGGCATTATATAAGTTTTATGAATAACAAAGACCAAGTAAAAGCCTGCCCTCTCCAAGAACTTAGATCCTATTAAGGGAGGCAAACATGTATTTATTAAGTAAATGCAAAATATATGCAAAGTAAATTCTGAAAGGGACACAGAGAACTAGAAGATGGGGAAATCAGAAAAAAGTTTCATATAAAAGGTTCTACTTAAACTGAGTTTTAAAGGAAATTAGGGCTTTTAGCAAGTATAGTTAAGATGGGAATGCATTCTAGATATGAGGGAAACTTAGGGAAAGGCATGGTATATTATATGTGAAGAATAGCAAAGAAATCAGGCTAGCCTTTAGAGTATGGGAAGAGGAGCAATGTATAATAAACTTGGAAAGGTAGTTTAGGGCTAAAGGGTTTTAAAAACTAGCCAGAGAGCAAGGATTGATTGCATTTTATTGAGTGAGGTCATAATATGGACAGTTTACATTTTAGGAAAATCATTTTGGCAACTTTATGCAGGGTGGTTTGGAAGGGAAGAGATTTCAATCAAAAAGATTCATTAGAATGATGTTAGAATTAATCTACATTGAGTTTATAGTGATAGAACCTGAACTAGGCCACTGGCTGTATGAGCAAAAAATTACCCAATAAATATGTTGAAAAAGAAGATCACTTGTATTTCACATTATTTAAAAACTGTTCTTTAAATTGCCAATATCTTTGGTTTGCCAGCTAATTAGAGAACTGCTCTGATGCATGATTTTGTTCAAAAGGTACAGGCCCCCAGTGATCATATTTATGCTTAATTTCCAGAAGGTCAGCACTTTTGAGATTTGCTGACTATTTTACAATAGAATAATTATAAATGTTTTTCTTATTATACCAATCATCAACACCATGGAGTTTAATTAAATTGCCAACCTGTATTGTTGAGAACTCAGGAGTAATAGAGAACTGATGAGTATGGGTACTTTCATATTCACTATTCAAAGCTGCTAAATTGTATTTCATAGCATGCCATAGTTTCCACCTTATGAGAACTTATCTTTGTTTTGCAAGTTCCTGCAGGAAGTATCCTATCAAGATGAAAGTTGCAGAAACTTTTCCTATATAATACTAGAATCCAGAGACTGTTGTGATATAATGGAGTCTGGCCTCTCAAGAAACCAAGAAAAATCTTAAAACAGATGTCAGTATTTGTAGTTAGTGGTCTTATTTGCAAATACTATGTTAAATTCTTGATCTATAAAAACAATGTGTTTTTATATGAATGAGAATTATGTTTGAAAAAATATACTTAGGTTATACTTGGAATTGGTGACATTTTTAGCATTCATATATTTATTGTCCTGAAACTTAATAATCCAAAGATATCTTTTTACTAAGCTAGATGCAGCAAATATTCAAGGGAAATACTTAGCAAATGAATTTATGACACAGTCAGAGCCAAGATGGCAGAGTAAAGGAAGCAACTTGCCTAAGCTTTCCCCCAAACCCCTCCAAATACCTTAAAGTAATATGCTAAACAAATTCTAGTGTATCAGAACCAGCAAAAAGAGAAAGTGAAATAATTTTCTAGTGCAAGACAATTTAGAAGGGCAGCAGAAAAAAGGTCTTTCACAATAGGGTAAGAGTGGACCATAGTCCAGCAAAGATTCATCAGCATAACTCTAGTCCTAACAAACCAGGAGCAGGCCTTGACAGCCACTGAATCAGCAGCAGCAGCAATCACTACTTCCTGAGCTCTTCATCCACAAATGGTAAAGGAGTCAAACAACAAGTTAGAAGGAGATTGCAGGAGACTCTTTGCTAACTTTGAGGAAGAACTTTGTTGCTTTGTCCATATTCAGATCTGGGTCATAGTCTTGGATGGTAGTCCTAGGGTGAGGAAGAGCACTAGCATACCAGAGCTTGAAGCCTCAGTGGATTAGAGACTCTCCTCACAATTTCAGGGCAGAAAAGAGTGTTTATAGTCACTCATAGACCGGAGAACAGGCTAGGAGATTATGAAATACCTCTCCTTCAATTATACCATCTTGGAAGAATGGAAAACTTACAGGTTCCTGGAAATATCTCTGAATATAGCTGCATAAACCCCTGAAGCTTTAGACAGCTGTACCCTTCACTTTGAATGCAAAGACCAACTTTAACCAAGAATTAAAAGTCAAGTAATAGGCTGGGAAAATGAGCAAATAATAGAAAAAAAATTCTGAAAGTTACTATGATGAGAAAGAAGAACAAAGTATATACTTAAAGGAACAAAGTCAAATTTTCTATGTGCAAAGCCTCCAAGAAAATTATAAATTGATCTTGGGCCATATAAGAGCTCAAAAAGGATTTTGAAAACCCAATAAGAAAGGTAGAGGATAAATTTGGAAAAGAGAAACTTGAGGGGTACCCACAATTTGTTAACTTGACATAAAACTGTACCAAATTCTTTTTTTCAAGACTAGAAAGCTAAAAGGAAACTAAGAGAAGGAAAAGAACCTTTCTCCTGGTTTCTCCTGGTGTGAAAGGAGAAAAGTGTGAAAGCTTAGAGAGAATATCTGAAAGGAGAGATCATCATGCTACAGAAAGATGGAAAAGGAAGGAAATTGAAGAAAAGTCATAAGATGAAGAAATTAAAAGATAAATAGTGATTTTAGAGAAAACAGGAGTGTAGAGAGAGGAAGAAAGAAATAACATTTTTAAAATGAATGTTAAAAATGTTTTTATATATAACTGGGGAAAATAAAATACCAATTTTTTAAGCAAACTTATGGCAGCATTTTAGAGAGGCCAAATGAAGAACTTTAGGAATCAGAAAATGCTTTGTCACAGCAATATCTCCTTCAACTTGCTTAAGAAAACAATTCTTTTTATTAATCTTGAGTCCCATCCTTCAATAAATTAAGGTGGGGTTGGGAAAGTAAGGGAGGGAAACTAAAACCCAGGAAAAAAAAAACACAATGTTTTTGGTCAGGAAAAGATGTTGCTGTTACTGTTACTGTTTCTGGCACTTCTGAGATATTACTTATTCCCTCCAATCATTTAAAGCTCAGATGGAGGAAAAAGAGAAGGAGGAGCAGAGAGAAGAAATCATTGCCAGCATCCTAAAGACAAACTTATCTTTATTACATGAGGGGCTCAAAATAATTCAATGACTGGTGCAAGAAAGAAGACTAAATGTCAATAAATAGATATCATGTCCATGCAAAATTGATATACATGGTATTTTTTTAATATTACAGATTTGAAGAAAGCACCCTACAAATTATTTGATTTAAGCCTTTCATTTTATAGATGAAGATGAGGCCTATAAATGACTTGACCAAAGTCTCTCGGAGTTAAGCGTTAGAATTCTAAAATTGAAAAGTAGCATTACATAGTAGAAAAATCATGGTCCTGGAGTCAAGGGACCTGAATTAAAATTCCAATTCTGATAATTATTATCTATGTGACACTAGGCATTCGTTAAAGTTCACTGAATTTTGATTTCCTTTTCTATAAAAGATGGGGAATTCCACTAAATGACATTTGAGATCCTTTCCAATCTATGATCCTATGATTCTGAATCTAATGTCATTGATTCATCTTGGAAAAATTATTTAATATTTCTAGTCTTTAATTTTCTCATCTGCAAAATAAGAGAGTTGAACTAAATGATCCTTTGGTCCTCTCTAACTGTTATATTCTATGATTTTCTAACTGAATTTCTTCATACTTTCAGCATATTAGACTTTTTCTTTGCTGTTTATACCAATTGATTTATTGTTTTATAAACTTTTTCCATTTGTTTTACTGTTTCCAAAGAGTGATCCCCAATTATTTATATATAAAACTGTCCTTGCTATTTTATCTTAGTATATTCTGGATGAGATAGAAATCTGAATTCTAGATGAAATGGGTCTGATTTCTCAAGGGCCCTCTAGCCAGATGATAAATGTTACTCTGTTATAAGAGAAAGTATAATACCAGGAAGCAATGAGAGACAGAGGCAAATGGAGAAACACTCTGTAGGCACAGAAAAACAATAATAATGCATGGTAATGAAATAGTTCTGGGAAAACAAGTACAACTGGAAATAGAATTGTAAGAGAAATACATTTTGTCCAGATATGCTATGTATTGTGTACAAATTCAGTTGCTCAGTGAATGTAAAATGATCAACTATATAACTGAGAAATTGATAAATGGTAAAAGGATATGAACAGGCAGTTTTCAGAGGAAGAAATCAAAACTAGCAAAAATCATATATTGTAAAAAAAACTCCAAGTTTTTAATAATTAGAGAAATGAAAATTAAAACAATTGTGAAGTGCCTCCTCATACTCATTAGACTAGCTAAAATGACAGAAAAGTAAAATGACAAATGCTAGAGGGAATGTGGAGAAATATAAACATTAATGTCTTGTTGGTTAAACTGTGAGATTTGGAAAACAATTTGGAACATTCTGAAAAATAATTAGTGGTTTGATTGATTATAAAGTCTGTAACATTATAGTACAATATGATTGATTGGGAATTGGGAATGAGGGCTAACAAAACACCCTCCTTCTGTAACATTATAGTACAATATGATTGATTGGGAATTGGGAATGAGGGCTAACAAAACACCCTCCTTCCATGCTGTCATGAAGAAATGTTCATTGAGTCCACCTGCAAGGGAAGTTTAGCAACAGTGAACCAGACTATCTTAGATAACAGACCAGACCAGACTCCCTGATGCACACCTGTATCTTTCAAGAATAGCATATTCTTGAGGCAACTTCTAAATTTAACTCAGAGATGAATGATTTACAGAAATGCTGGATTTCCAAACTTAAGTCTGAGACAAGTGAAGCATGAGTTTAGCAGTTACAAAAATGTTGGCAGTGGTACCAAATAGAATCAATTTCATTTTCCTAAGGTTCAGTGATAAAATATAAAAGCATCTGCCCTCTAAAAGTTTACATACTTTTGATTAGCATTTTGCAATACAATTGAAAATTAGTCTTTGTAATACAATTTCAAAACACTTTAATCTACAATTTTCAGAACACATCACTTTACACTGTTTTGAATCAATTTGAGCAACTATTAAAATTAATTCTTTCTCAACAATTTATACCATGAGGAAATGAAGAACTAAGGTTTGGTCTTTACTTTCAGTCTTAATCACTGGAGAATATAATTTTAATGGCTTTTTTCTGGAAGCAGATGATTTAAAAAAAGATTATAGCTTATTATTTCTATCTTCAACTAAATTGTAATTTACCAGTTTAATGAACATGGTCTCTGCTCCATATTTTTAGTATATACTTTAAAAGTTTTAAAGGAAAAATTATGGTGACTTCTCCATGACTTGAAAAAAAAAAACTTGAAACTGAAAGAAGAGAAATGCAGTGATATTTGAATATGCAAATAATAGATGTTCAATATGTGTTCTTTAGTTGATGAAATTAAGCTCAATCTTCATTCTTATCTATCTCTACCCTCCTTCAAAAAGTTGGTCAAAATACAAGTATCTAATATAGATCTAGTGAGGGCAAAACTCCTAAATAAAATAAAGTATGTAGTTAGGCATGTAATGGGAAAATAGTTCTTTTCAGTCTTGGGTTCATTCAAATCCTGCCTCAGACACTTACGAGTTAATCACTTAGTCTAAATATTCTTTCATTTTCTCATCTATAAAAAGGAATAATAATAATATCTACTTCATAAGGTTGTTGTGAACATCGAGTAAAATAAAATGTGCTTTCAGTGACTTTACTAAGTCTTTATCCCAAAGAGATCATAAGAAAGGAAAAAAAAAAACATATGTGCAAAAATGTTTGTAGCAGCTCTTTTTGTAGTAGCAAGTAACAGGAAAACTGAGTGGATGCTCATTAATTGGAGAATGACTGAATAAATTATGGCATATGAATGTTATGGAATATTATTGTTCAACAAGAAATAATCAGCAGGATGATTTCAGAAAGGCCTGGAGTGACTTGCATGAACTGGTGCTAATTGAAGTGAGTAAAAGCAAAAAAAAAAAATCTATACAACAAGAACAAGATTATATGATGATCAAATCTGATGGACGTTGCTCTTTTCAACAATGAAATAATTCAGGCCAATTCCAATAGACTTGTGAGGAGAGAGCCAACTGCAAATGGAAAGAGGAATATGGACATTGAATATAGAAAACAATGTAGTATTTTCACCTTTGTTGTTGTTTGCTTATTTGTTTTTTCTCTTTTAATCTAATTTTTCCTGTGAAGCATGATAAATGTGGAAATATGTTTAGAATAATTGCGTATGATTAACTTATATTGGATTATTTGCCATCTGGGTGGGGGCAGGGAGAGAGGGGGAGTAAAATTTGGCACACTAAAAGTTTTTGCAAGGGTGAATGTTGAAAACTATCTTTGCATGTATTTTGAAAAATAAAAAGCTATTATTAAAAAAAAATGATGCTTTGCATAGATCTTAAATGTGATGAAATATCAAATTCCAAAAGTCAGTAGCTATGACTACCTGAAATAATGACACTTTTCTGTGGATTTTTGAATGGTTTATTATGGCTTCATGGTGTATCTGGGAAAGTATCAAAGTGAAATCTGCTTCTCCCCAATGCATTATTATACCTTATTTCTCGGGAAATTAAAAAGTGACCAAGCATTAAAGCAGGATCAGATATAATAATGCTGTGTTTCATGATAGAAGCAACTATGTGGTACAGTGGCTTTTGTAGTCGGCTTAGAGCTAGCAAGACCTGAGTTCTAATTCGACCTTAAATATTTACTATGTAATCCAAGTCTCTCAATCTTTGTCTGCCTCAATTTCTTCAATTATAAAATACAGATGACCATGATAGCACCTACTTCATAGATTTGTGAGGTCCAAATAAGATGCCTCTCTCTCTCTCTCTCTCTCTCTCTCTCTCTCTCTTTTTTTTTTTTTTTTAGTGCATGTAGCATTGGATCCGGAGTCAAAAAAATCTTAAATTCAAATCTAGTCTCAGTCGCTTATCAGCTGTGTAACCTTGGGAAATCCACTTAATCTCTGTCTGCCTCAGTTTCCTTAATTGTAAAATGAGAATCATAATAATATATACTTCACAAGTCTTTGTAAAGATCAAATGAGACCAAATGAAATATTTGTAAGACATTTAGCATAGTGCCTGGCACATTGTAAATAGTTAATTAATGCTTGTTCCAGTCTTCCATTTCCTCATTAGTTTAGTTTATGGCATCAATACAAACTATGTGGCTTGGTGAGGAGAAAAGGAAGCTAGTTTTTAAAAAAATAGGCCACAAAGAATGATGATTTGGTCTAATTTGGGGAGAAGACCTCAGAATAGGGTAATTAATTGATTGAGGGGAATAAGGGAAATAGGAAGGAATTCCATATGTTTTAAAAAAAAAAAAGCAGCTTAGAAACAGAACAGATGCTAAGAAAAGATTTGCTTAAGGAATGAAAAAGGGCCAAGAGAAGGAAGTCACAAATGGTAATTACAGGAAAAATCAAACATCTCTATTAGATTCCACATGACTCAAGCATGGGAATTTTCAAGGTAGAACCTAGGTAAAATTTGGAGATCAAATAGAAAGAAATGATTCACTGAAGCTTAGATGAAGGGTGTTCTGTCTAACTTTAGTGGGAAACAGACACATCTGTGAGAACCCAATTACTTCATTAAACTATAGCAAATCCAGTTAACTATTTGTTATATACAAGTATATACTTGTTATATACAAGTATAACTACTTGTATATAGATGTCCCTAAGATTTTCTTGCTCTATAGCATATATATTACAAACTAAATTATACAGGATGATTTCAGAAAGACTTGAAGAGACTTACATGAACTGATGCTAAGTGAAGTGAGTAGAATCAAGAGAACATTGTATACAATTCCAATAGCCTTGTGATAGTCATCTGCACTCAGAGAGAGCTCTATGGGGACTGAGTGTGAATCACAACATAATATTTTCACTTTTTTGTTGTTGTTTCCTTGTATTTTATTTTCTTTCTCATTATTTTTCTCTTTTGATCTGATTTTTCTTGTAGAGCATGATAATTGTGGAAATATGTATAGAAGAATTGCACATGTATAATATATTGGATCACTTGCCATCTACATAAGGGGGTGTGGGGAAGGGAGGGAGAAAAAATTGGGAACACAAGGTTTTGCAAAAGTGAATGTTGAAAACTACCTATGCATATGTTTTGAAAATAAAAAAATTCAAAATAAAAACAAAGCAAAGTAAAAACAAAACAAACAAACAAACAAACAACCAAAAATATATAGATCAAAAAAAATTAGATGATCTAGAAATTGTGATTCTTAACACAAAACAAATACGATGGTATTTCAATTCCCTGAAGAGTCACTATTTCTAGATCATCTAATTTTTTTGATCTAAATATTTTTTGATATTTAAATGTAAAATCCTTTATAATAATAAATTAATTGATATTATCTTGTAGGCTCCTTAATGCACTCCCTTAAACTCACTCAATTAAATGTACTTGGTAGTGCATGCTTATAATTCCTGTGACAGAAAATGAGGCTGTCAAATCTCTTAAATTCCAGAATTCTGAGCTGCATAAAACTAATTAGTTTCCAATATGGAATGGAGAAGTGAAGAAAAGGCCAGACTGGCTGAGAAGAAGCAAATCATCCCAGATCAAAAATAGAGCAAGTCAAAGTTTTTGTTTCAATAAGATGAGTATTGAGATAAAGTCTGTTGGTAATTGATGTCCTTTCTAACTGATTATCCATCTATCTATCCACTCATATAAATATCAATCCACCTACCTACTTATTTACTTATTTATGTAGTTATGCATCATGTATCTGTCCATCCATTCATATTTCCATCCACTGATCTATGTATTATATATTATGTGCCTAGAACATAGTAGGTATTATACAGATTCTTATTTCCTTCACAAGTTTGGGAAATTGTACAGAATTTTCATTGACCCCCAAACTATTGCCCACCCTAAAACCCATCTCATTAATACTGAATTCTCTTTAAAATGCCTATTACTTTAAAAATATCTGCACTTTCCTTAAAGTTTCTTATTTACTAAATCCCAGATACCAAAAGAATCTTGAAAAATGGCATCACAAAGTAGAAAAAAATCAATGCTATAGAACTAGAAGACTTAGAGATTCACATCATACCTCTGTCACTAACAATGAGAATGAATTGGGAAAATAACTGAATCTTTCCAGGAGTTTATTCTTTTTTCAGCTAGAAATAAGGTATTTGGAATAGATGGTCTTTAAATTTCTTTCAAAATCTATGCTAGATTTTATAAATTCTATCTCTTAGCATTAAGTTAGCATTATTCAAGCTAATAATGGTTAGCTAAGATAATACATAAAGTTCTGAATTGATAAAGATGAGATTTAATTAAGTTCTGAAGGGTTGACCATGCTTTGTTCCATTTGCCACTCATTTTCCAAGTGGGCTAGTTTAGCTTAGTTCAACAATGATCTCTGACACTCTTATACTTGTCATTATCTTTTATTATAGAGATTATAAACTCATGGATTTACAACTGATGAGAAATTAAAGGCCATCTAATGCAGCTCATATTTAGTGTGAACATGGATGAGCTTCCCAGTTGCACAAAGGGAGCAATAACACATTTTTTCCAAACTTACTTGGCTCCTCAGGTTGGAAGACACCCTTATGGAGCAGAATAAGAGAGGTGGTTATTTATAGCCAGAGGGTTAGCACAAGAACAAATAGAGATCAGAAAGAATGAATATTGATGTGTTAATTAGCAGAGTAGAGAACATCTGGGTGGCTACTCATATCATAATTTTCATTCTTCTGACATTCCTAAAATTGGCAGTCAGGCACTTTCTGCAACCCAAATTGATTCTGCAGCTGCATCACCCAATCATTTGATAAACTATTACTCTCTAGCCTTAGAACCTGCATTTTATTCACAATCTCCAAAGTCCGAGGCAGACAACCAAGTTCATTCCATTACCAATTGAGAATCTCTTAAGTAGCATTGAACAATAGAAAAAATACTAGCTAGGAAACCAATGGATCTAGATTTTTTGTCCAGTACTTTGGATAGGTCACATAGCTTCTCTGAATCTGAATTTCCCCATATTTCAAATATGTAGTTTGGACTGGATTTAAGGTCTCTCTTGGCTCTAAATTCAATGTATCCTTTAGAAAGTGGGTCACATGTACCTGTTCTCTAATGGAGAGATAATGGTAGATAAAATATTCTTCCTTAGTCACTAAAAGCTTAAAAATAGGAATTGAAGTGATGATTTCCTTGAGTAAAGAGCTTCCAATGAGGAAATTCCTCTGCCCATGAAAGTCAACAACTTACAGTCTTGGATATTTAGCTCTAACAGTGGTGTCAGAACCACTGAAAATGAAGGTGAGAAATATTTTTAAGATTATATAAAATTATAATACAACATAGATATCACAGGATTCTGTCCTAGGACCTTTTCTCTTCTTCCTCGACAGTATTTTAGTTTCCATGGATTTAATTACCATTTCTATAGTAATAATTCTCAAATATACTTATGCACGTCTAACCTCTCTGCTGCCATCCAGGCTCAAAGCTCAAACTGTCTGTCAGATATCTAGAATAAGATATCTGATAGGAATGGTGAGTTCAATGTGTCCAAAACTGAATTGTAGATTTTATTCTTGCCACGTTTCTCAACTATGTCCCCTTCTTTCCTCTGATACTACTAATGCTCAGGTGCAGGTTCTCATCTTCTCATATTTGTATGACAACCTGCTGGTTGAATTTACTCCCCATTCCAGTACATTTTTTTCCATTCGATTCCAAAGTGATTTTTCTAAAGCAAAAATCTGACAATGTAACTCCCACTTCCACCCCAACTCTATAAACTCCAGTGACTCTCTATCACTTCCAGGATTAAATACTAATACTTTGGCATTCAAAGTCCTTCATAATTATTCTTTGATGCTAACCTCCTTGCTGTTCCCACAAGAAGGCACTCTCATGTCTTGACTCTGAGAATTTTCTGTGGCTGTCTCACATGCTCTTTCCTCATCTCTGCCTGCTAGCTTCTCTGGTTTCTTTGAAGTCACAGCTTAAAAAAATCTTATATTTAAAATGACTGAAGAGGAAAGTAATAAATATCGGAAGGGATGTGGGAAAATTGGTACACTAATTCATTGTTGGTGGAATTGTGAACTGTTCCAACTGTTTTAGAAAGCAATCTGGAATTATTCCTCAAGAATTTTTTACCTAGAAATACCAATATTATGTCTAGCTCCAAAGATGATTAGCAGGGAAAAAAAGAATCTTTGTTTTCTAAAATGTTATACAGCTTTCTTTGTTGTAGAAAAGAATGGGAAATTGCAGGGATATTCATCAATCTATTGGTAAATGACTGAAAAAGTTGTGATATCTGATTGTGATGGAAGATTACTATGATGTAAGAAATGATGAACACAATGATCCTAGAAAAATATGGAAAGACTTGCATGAAATAACGAAGAGTGAAATGACCAAAACCAAGATAACTTTATACTTTGTAATATTATTTTAAAGTCAACTTTAAGCAAATAAGACATATTGACTATTGTAAATAAATATATAAATGACACATAAAGTAAGATGGTCTGATTGCAGAGAAAGAACTGACAATCAAAAGTAGGAACAGAATAATTTTATATATATGTACATGTATGTCTAATTTGGGTCTAATGGTAGCCATCTCAAGGGCAAAGTGGGGGGAGAATAGAACAAAAAGAAATTTACCACATTATTTTGTTGTATATATTGAAAGTTGTATATAGGAAATAATACATAATATATAAGCAGTTTCATGTGCAATCATTTTTATTGTACTACATTGTGGAAATTCTTGTTCTATTCCATAAATATATACTAATGTAATTTTAAAAGGGAAAAAAAGAAAAAGAAAAAAAAAATCCTACCTTCTTCAGGAAGCCTTTCCCCATCTATTCCACTTATAGTGGTTTCTTTTTACTGATTATTTCCTTATCTTATGTATGATTTGTTTGTACAGAGTTCTTTGCATATTGTTTCCCCTTCTCCCATTACATTATGAGCTTCTTGAGATCAAGGACTTTGTTGTTTTGTTTTGTTCTGTCTTCTTGCCCCCAAAACTTAACGCATTATCTGTAACAGTCAGCTTTTAATTGATGTTTACTGACTGATCCAAATTTGTGAGCTACATGTCATTTTCAACTCCTCACTCTCCTTTACTCCACATATCCCATAATATTTCTCATATACAAACTATTTCCACTTACACATCCACTAACCCACATTTGTGTGTATGTGTGTGTTGTAGATAAATAATAGATAGATAGATAGAACATATATAAAACTTATAGTCCTAGATGCCTATGGACTTAAGACATTTATTAAGATATTAAGTGACTTGCCCATGATAATACTACTACCATATATCAAAAATGGGACACATGTATATTTATTGCATATGTACATATGTAGGTAGCTATAATAGGTATTTATATATGTCCTCCTGTATCAGACTACTCCACCACTTGCACAAAAACATGCATAAGCGCATACACACACACACACACACACACACACACACACACACACAGCCTTCAACTAAATTTGTCTCAGTTCATGAATGGGAATGAGAAAATTGGAGAATAAACTCCCTGAAGTTAGAATGAAGGGTTCCATCACAGGTCCTGGTGAAGAAATGGAATAGATTGAGCCTTGGAGTGCTAAAAAAACAAATAAATTTACCCCCCCCCCAAGATGTTCTTAAAAAAAAAAAAACTGTTTATGACCCTTAAAGGAGTTCTCATGATTAACTATCAACATTTCATAATAAAAATGTTTACATATTATTAAGTCATGATTGGATTCTCCATTACACATTGCTTTATTTTAGCAACATATACAGAATTGGCCAAATTCAAGTCCCATCTTTGATATATGCTGCTTGTGTGATACTGGGAAAATTGCTTTACTGCCTCAGACAGTTTTCTAAGACTGTAAGTTATACATTAAATGCTGTAGAGTTTTAGATGTAGTGTCTTCATGCCAAATAAAATCACAATTCATATAAATTTTCTATCTTAAATTACTTCATTGCAACATATGATGATATAATAATATATATTTAATGTTTTAAAGTTTGTAAAGCAATTTTTGAATGTTACAGTGACCCTGTAAGTCAAGAACTTTAAACTACTTTAATCCCCATTTTACAAATAAGGAAACAGAGACTCCAAAAGTTTAAGTACATCTCTGATGCTCACACTGTATCATACAAGATGCGAAGTAGAGTTCACATGGCACTGAGTCAATTCAGTTTGGTTCAATTTAGGAAGCATTTATTAAGAATATACTATTTTCTAAATCCAATGTAAGAAACTAAGGATCAAAAAAACAAAAACAATTCCTATTCTCAAAAATTCTTCTAGACTGTATCCACTTACACCATGCTACTTCCATTATCAATGAGAAACACGTAATTATAAGTATTTTGTAAAGCTCAAAACATTATGTAAATGTTAGCTATGATTTTTGTGGCAATGGTGATTGGACTTGAGAATCACAGGATGATTGGCATTAGAAGAGATCTCAGCAGCCATCTGGTTCAATTATGTGTGAAATGAACTAGGTGTTCACCTAGTTATTTTCCCCTGACTTATTTGCAGTATCAACTCACTATAGCACATTTTTGTTCAGTCATTTCTAATGCAAAGGATTCAGCAAGGTTGAGGGATAAAATAAGAATTAAGAATCTTCTCTTTCTCTTATTTGTTGGTTGTCACCATCTTGTTCAGATCAAGAAAGAACCTTTTCCTTTCTTTCATCTTCCTCTTTTCTCCAGTATACAATTTATTTTTTTTGATCCTCCTCTACCTCATTCTTTTCTGTGTTTTCAAACTCCTCCATCCCTCCCTCTAGCCTTCCCTCTTTCCCTCCCTTTCTTCCTTTCTTCCTTCCTTCCTCCTTCCTTCCTTCTTTACTTGTTTCTATCTTTCCTTCTATCTCTTTTTTCTTTTCATTCCTTTCCATCTTTTTCTTTCTTTCTTTCATTTGTTCATTCATTCTTGCAAAGCAGCTGTGGTATAATGGATAGAAAAAAACATGTAAATGTGGATTCAGGGTCTGTCTCTGACAGTTAATGGCTATGTGACTCTGGGGAATCATTTAACTTCTCATTGCTCCAGCCAATTCTCTGAAATTATAAGATCCAGAGGAAGTCATCCTGCCTTAATAAAGGGAAGTCTCTTTAACCAGGAATTTCCTATAATAATGAGATTGCAGGTTCAGTCCCTATCCCACTTTTTATAAGCCTATAACATTCTTAAATTCATCTTCTTGTTACCTGTGTTTGCTTCCAAATTTTACATCTTCTAGATCTTTTTTAAAGTCTTGAGTATTTTGTTTCCTATGCATCAACACCAGTCTGTACAAACTATTTTTCCTCCTCATTGCAATGGTGTCCAGAATGGCACTCTTAAGTATCTTCCTTCTATCCAAGCCTGACTTTCCCTGTAGCATTTTAATTATGGATTCTAACTGTAATCTGAAATCTACTTTCCCAATTCTATATCATTATCTTCCCTATGCTAATCTATCTCTACTCCATTCCATTCTCCACTCACCTATCAAATTGATCTTTCTAAAACTCAATTCTGCACATCCCCCCCCCCATTCAATCAAGTCCAGCGATTCCTTATCACCTCCAGTGTGACCTATTGGTCAAAACTCATTTTTGCCATTTAAAACTCTTCATAACCTATTCCCCTCCGTATCTTTCTCCTTACATTTTCTATAATCCAATGACATTTCTAGTCTTGCTATTCTTTTCAGAGAACATTCTACCTCCTTGCTCTCTTTCATTATTTGTCCCCATGCTTGGAATACTCTCACTCTTCATTTTTACTCCTTAACTTCACTGTTTCATCAATTCTAAGAAGAAATTCCATTTTCTGTTAAAAAAAAAATTTCCCAGCACTCATCTTAGTACCTTCCCTCTAAGACTATCTCCAATTTATGCTTTATGTATCTTGTTTATACATGGTTGTTTGAGTATTGTTTCCCCCATTAGATTGTGGATTGTGGGGATTTTTATTTTTTCTTTCTTTGCATTCTTAAGACTTAATAAATGCTAGCTCATTGACTTTTAGTAAAATTAAGTGGGATCTTTAGCTCAAAAATCATATATATATATATATATCCTGACTCATCCTATCTTTAATCATAAAGTATAGATATTAAGGATTTATATATATATAGTCAATTGTGTCAAATATAGTTATGATTATAGGTCAGAGTCAAGGAGGGAGATATCAGGCATCTGTGTTTTATTTTAACTGTGCTTTGGATGAAAGTACAAGAGAGTGAGAAAAAAATTTTGTCAAAAATAAAGAAAATATAAAATTGGGAGGAGTAAATGAAATGGATTATAATGGTGCCAGGATCCAAAAATATGATAGAATAAAATGATAAGCCAAATTTAATTAAATGTCATTTAGTAAGATAAGTGTATTTTTTTTCATTTGGGCTAAAAAATATATCATTCTTGAATACCAGATTGGGAATAATTGGACAATACAATTCATATAAAAATGAAGTCTGAGATATTTTAGTAGGCGAAACATGAATAAACACTGGCACATTGCAAGCAAAAACATTAATATGATCTTAGATGACATCAAAGAAGGCAGCTTGACTGACATCAAAGAAGCAGTTACTGACCCAGAAGGTGACAATTCTCTTATAGTCTCTTCTGGTCAGGTCACATCCTAAGTATTTTGTTTATTCCTGATCATTACATTTGAAAAAGTATTCTGACAAGCTGGAGAGTATCCAGACAAAGGTAACAAGTATGGTGAACAGCCTGGAGCTACATAGCTCAGTGGATAGAGGATTAGGCCTTGATTCAGAAAGGGCTGAGTTAATTTGGTCTGCCATGTGTACCAACCATGTGATCTTGGGTAAGAAGCTTAACCTCTGTTTATCTTAGTTTCCTCAAATATAAGTGATGGTGATAAAAATACTATATCTTTCCAGAGATTTTCTGAGAATCAAATTAGATATTTGTAAATCTATTAGTACAGTATCTGGCACATAATAGGTACCATAGAAATATGATAATAATTATTATTATTAAAAGATCTGGGAATTTTTAGTCCAGGGTAGAAGAAAATAGTTTAAGGAAGATAATGATAGTCATTTCTAACATGTTGGATTCAACTTTTTGCTATATAGAATAATAAGTAAATTTGTTCTACTTGATGCTAGAGGACATGTAGATGTAGGAGCAAAAGAATGGCAGCTTCAGAGATGTAGATTTGAGCTCAATGTTAACATCTCAACAATTCAAGATATTTTAAAAGAGAATGGGTTGTTTTAGAAGGAAGTGAGCACTTCATTACTGATGTCTGCAAATAGAGATTTTAATAAAGCTCCATTGAGCATGTTGTAGAGGTAACTAAATTTCAGGTAGAAGTTAGTATCGTCTGAGATCTCTTCTACTCTAGTTTTTAATTCTGTGATTTTGTAAAAGAAGGTTAGAAGTTTGGTCTGTTATACTTATGTACCAGGGCTTAAGAGGGTTAATAGATGTTAGAACTCTTCCTTGCATGACTCAATCAAAAGGTCTAAATATTTACAGCTTTAAACAAACACTATGGTGGGTCAAGAATAAGAATTCATCAGTCATGCTTAAATATGCTTTTCATCAAAACTGCCTGGATTTAATCTGACTTGACATAGGGCAGAAGACATCTGTCATTTGTAATTTTCATCTCCCTCCTTAAGCATGTAGATCAGATTACTAATATAAATCTTTGTGCATCGAGCTGAGTAGTATTCAGAATTGAAGTCAAGAAGCTTGAGAAGATGCTTTAAATTCAGATCAACTAATATAAAAAACATTGCTCAATTCAAATAGTCAATTCAAATAAATATACATGAGTTAGATTCCCATTGTGAACAAGGTGCTAGATGTTGAAGAAGCTAAGATGAAACAAGGCATAATTCCTGCCTTGAAGAGTTTACAATTGGATAAGCAAACATAGAGCTTGTCTACCTACCTAGTTCATTTCCCACAGCACCTCTTCTAAACATCTTCCCTCAAACCCTCAATGGTGGGCTCTCTGTCTGTCTGTCTGTCTCTCTGTTTCTCTCTCTCTCTCTCTCTCTTTTTCTCTCTCTCTCTCTCTCTCTATCTCTCTCTCTCTCTCTCCCTCCTTCTCTCTCCCCCTCTCTCTCTCACACACACAGCATATAAATGAATCTTCCTTTACAGAAAAAATTAAGTCTAGCTGGCTTGACTATGTCCATTCATCTTTTTAGACATCAGTGACCACTCTTCTCCTTTCCTCTGATAACAGAAGAGTCGTTGCAATACTTCACTAAGATTGATTGACACTCTTGATGCCATTTCCCTCAACTTTCTTCAGGGCTTTTTCCATAAGTGATCTTGTTACAGATTGAATCTATCCCTCTTTCCTGACTCCTTCATAAATATTTTCAGGTCCATCCACTCTTAAAAAAAACAACAACTAACTTTTTACCTTGCCTAGCTATAGTCCATCTCTCTTATTGCATCTTTGTTAATCTGCTTGTAAAAACTTACCCACTACTTAGTCTTTCCTCGACTCCTTTATAAGACTCATTCCAATACTATATTGTCCCTGTGGTGTCAGTAATTTCTTAGTTTCAAATCTATTGTTTAGTGTTCCTCACATACACTGTGTACCAGCTAAACTAGATGTTTATATGTTGTCTGCTCTCATCCTGGGTTCCCAGATCTTTGTCTCTATCTCCCATGCTAAAATAATTCACATCAGTCCTTTCCACTGGCCCACTAAACTGACATGTCTTCTATGAGATCATATCCCCAAGTAGAAGTATTTCCTCAGTGTCTAAGTATCTCACACCTTTGTATTTTACCCTACCTATTTGGGCAGATAAATGGCGAAGCATGTAGTGTGCTGGTCCTAGAGTCAGGAAGATTTATCTTCCTGAGATCAATTCTGGTCTCAGACACTTATTAACATATAACCCTGCACAAGTCATTTAACCTTGTTTGTCTCAGTTTTCTCATCTATAAAATTAGTTGGAGAAAGTAATGGCAAACCATTCTATTATCTTTGTTAAAAAAGAAAGAAAGAAAGAAAGAAAATCTCCTTTCACCCTACCTCCTCAAAAGTGTTTTGTGATTGACCACTCCCTTCCCGATATACTCTCTTTTTTGTCACCCTCTACCCTCTTCCCATTTCCCATGGCCTTCCTATTTTCCTGCAGAGTAAGATAGATTTCCATACCTCTGTTAATATGTGTGTTATTTCCTATTTGAGCCAATTCTGGTGAGAGTAAGGTTCACTCATTCACCCTCTCCTCTCCCTCTTGCCCTGTAGTATAAAAGCTTTTTCTTGATTGCTTTTTTTTTATTTTTTTAGTAATTTGCAGCATTCCACTTCTCCCTTTCCCTTTCTCCCAGTACATTCTTCTCTAATCCCTTAAATTCATCTTTTAAAAAAGACATTATCCTTTCATGTCAAGTCATATCCAGGTCCTCTGTCTATATATACTCCTATCATAATAATAGAAAGGCAAAAAACAACTTTCTAAAAGTTAGAGTTTTCCAACAATAAAATGGAGTATATCACAAAGCTTTGGACTCCCCATGAAAAATGATCTTGCAGGGAGGGGCTTCATGACCATTCTCAAAAGAAATAATTTGATATTGGATGAAATATTAGACTAAATTCCTTGTAAGGTTGCCAATTGAGATAAATACTTATTGACTGGGAAGAGGACTTATCAAAGAGCCTAAGATCTTTATGGAAGTCATAGCAGGTAATCAGAAATAGAATGCAAGTTTTCTGACAAGCATTTAGTACTTTTTCCACCAAACTATATTGCATGCTTCTAGCACCTTAAAAATATTATTTTCAAGAAGCTTTTCTTGGAAGAAAGGAATAGTTTAGATACTAGAAGAATCTGATTTATTCAAACACCAGGTGGTATTATTTTGCAGTATCTTTCTATGTGCTAATTAGACTTTATTTGCAAACTGCCTCATTATGACTTATTAATTAAACTCATAAACCATGGAAATTTTAATTATAAAAGTAAAGCAACAAATATCCTGGGAAGTAAACATCATTGCTTCTAACTTCCATTCTTTTGAATTATTTTATTGAAATCATTCTTCTTCCTAGTTCATTTCTCCCCAAAAGATTTATTGCTTAAAAAAAATCAAAGTTTCCCCATGTCCGCATATCACCAATTTTGATAACTTCAAAGGTAACACAATAAGTGGTCAATTCTTTATAAGTAATGAAGCAATGTAGTTTAAAAATTTTTTTTTAAGATTTTATTTATTTCTATACTTCTGCATGTGCTCTGAGACATCAACTTTATGTTCTATGAGTTTATGTAAAAGCAAGACATTGGAAATCCTCTGAGTTAGAATTATAGTTATCTCAGTTCTTTGAAACAAGATTCTGTATAATCAGTCTTTAACATGTGTGTGTGTGTGTGTGTGTGTAAATTTACATAGAATGGTAGGTTTGTCCTAAATGTGTTCTACATTTAAGACAATAGTTTCTTGTTCAAACAAAAATGAAATTGCATTGTTTTTATGGAGTTAGATGGGAGGATGGAATAGCTAACCATTTGTGTTCCTAGTTTAAGGAGCTCACAGTTAGTTCTAGGAATAAAAAGGTGATATAAACTACAGAAAACTTTGTCTATTTCAACTTCTCATCAGTAGAGCCTATGTGGAAATAGAGAAATCAAGGATACATGTTATTTTTTTCTAGATTTGTCTGATAACTAAGTAAAATAAAGGTAAGACAATATGGCATCAGAGATAAAAGGCTGAACTTGGAGTCATAAAGAACTGGGTTCAAGTCTGACCTTAACACATACTATGTAATAATGAGCAATAACTTAATGTCTAGGAGTCCAATTCCCTTACCGAAAAAAAGTGGGTGTAGGGGGTTATCACTTGACTTTACAGGGTTAGTGTAACTCAAATGAAGCAACATGTTTCAGTAGAAACAATGAGGGGGAAAGAAGTAATAGTATCAGATCTCAAAATATAGTAAAAATCAGGAATCAGAATTTTTATTTGCAATCTAAAAAATTAAAAACAGATCAGTAGAATTAATTAAAATCAGGGGAACAAAACCCAGAATCAACCAAAAATGATAGTACAATATTTTGGAAGGCAATTTGGCAGAAATTATGTTTAGCTCAGCATCTCATGCAATATATTTCAATAAATATTACATAGACTAAATAGAAAAGATGATATCATCAATTAGAAAAGGAGAATTTTGTAACTATGAATCAATGGGAAGTTCTTGACACTATAAAGTTAATTATAAAAATGACATGCACAATTTTGATTACATAAAATTGAAAAGTTTGCCACAAATGTATGGCAATTGGGAATAGAAGGAAAACAGTTTGAACTGAGAAGAAAATAATTGCAACTTGTTTTTCTTATAAATTTCTAATAACTAAAGCATATAGGAAATTGGTGCACATATATAATAGAGCTATTCAACAGGCAATAATCAAAGAATATGAACAAGTTATTTTCAAAAGATGTTCAAGCCAACAGCCATATAAAATCCTATTACTAATAACTAAAAAGATATAAATGAAGATGTCTGTGAGCTTCCAACTCAGACTCCAATTTAACATCTGACACCATTGTACAATAGAAGTTCACTGTTTTATATGCAATCTTTGTTTTATTCTTTGGTATTATTCCCATTTTGCAGAGAACAATTCAACTATGAATAACTTGAGTGATATCTTGAACACAAGTTTTCTTATTTCAACTCCAGTTCTCTTATCATTAAACAACATTGTCTTAAGGACATTTTGAAAGTCAACATATGTATCTAAAAGTATTGTGTTCATCATGTTTAAAAGACTGAATTCATTGATAATCTCATTGTTTGTACAGTATTCCTAATATGTAACATTGTGTCTAGAACAATGTAGGTATTTAATAAATGTCTGTTGATTCATTGGTTGCCTAGCTGAATTTTTGGGCTCTAATCATTTAAGAATATAGATATTTTCCTTCTGTTCTTAGTTCTTTTAGTAAGGAGGTTAAAATTATATTAGTAAGAAGTGCCTAGTAATGAATTACTGACTATAATGATAACTTTAATTAAAAATACATTTTATATTGAATCAGAGACTTTCCACTTTGGATAATTTTAGGTAATTAATATGGAAGTTGAAGATTTTATCTATGGTAAGGACTAAAGTAGAGAGAGAACCTATATGTACAAAAAAGTATAAGTTCTTTTCTGGAGTTAAAATTTGGTAATTGAGAGGATGCCCATCAATTGGGGAATGGATAAGTACATTTTTGCATGTTATTATGATGAAATACTATTGTGCTATAAGAAATGATGACCAGGATACTCTCAGAAAAAAAATCTAGAAAGATTTCCATGAATTGATGCAAAATGAAATGTACTATGTACAAAGTAGCAGCAATATTGTGAGATGATCAATTGTGAATGACATAACTATTCTCAGCAATCTAATGATCCAAGAAAACTCTAAAGGACTAATGATAAAAATGCTATTCATACCAGAGAAAGAATTAATAGTATATGAATACTGACTGAACCATACTTTCTTTTTACTTTATTTTTCTTGAAGGTTTTTTGGAGGGCTCTCTATCATCTTTAACAACATGAACATGAATATTATGGCAACTTTGTTCATGACTACACATATATAACTTATATTGGATTGCTTGTATTCTCAATTTGAAAGGTTGGGAGTGAGAAAGAGAAAGAACCTTAAACTCAAAGTTTTAAAAATTAATGTTAAAAATTATTTTACATGTAACTGGGAAAAAGTAAAATACTAATTTTAATATAAAATAAACACCAAAAATATAGAGACACAGAGAGAAACCAAAAGAGACAGAGACAGAAAAAAATGAATCATTTTTCCTGCTTCTCTTCCCTTATTCTTGATCATCAATGAGCATAACTGGAACCCCTTTTATTACATTATTATCTACCCAATTATAAACCAATAGGAGGCATCCCCATCATTATTTGAATAGATAAAATGTATTAATAGAAAAGGTGAGTTGGGAGACCAAGGAAAAGGTAAGAACTTTACACTTAAACTCAATATGTTGTTGGTTAAATTGAACAGAGGGAAACATGTTTATTTTCAGTTGCAGAAGGCCAGAAAAACTGGGCATAGACAAAATATAATAAGAACAAAGTTCCATAATACAAAAAACTGGTGTGAGTGAAGGGATAGCAAAGACTAGAAAATCTATGACAAGATGAATTCAATACAATTGAACTTGGTAAATTAGTAAAATTTTTGCCAGAAATGCTACTGTTACTGGAAGTAATTGACTACCCCAATGTGGTTGGGTTTTTGCTCTTCAGAATTCTGTTTTCTCATTTCTCCCTGTCCTCTTTAGAGAGTGAATAGATAAAGCCATGATTATCTATTTATCTATCTATCTATCTATCTATCCTTATATCTGTATATTCTGATGAAACTTTCTCATTGTGTTTCAATTAATCAAAATGCAAGTAATTTATTTTGTGTCTACTATGTGCCAATCAACATGCTAGGCACTAGTCATATAAATACTATGAACATTTTTTTTTTCAACTAAGTAATGCAATCCCAGTATGGCTGAGTTCTACACAGACTGTTTAAAGAGAATTTTTGAAACATATGGATGTTCTATTTTCAAAAATCACAGTAGAGTGTTATCAGCTAGTACAGCCTGTTATCTACAGGCTGTAGATTTGGCAGTGGTGGAAACTTGACCTTCATTGTTTAAATGATGAGCCTTTTCTTTCTTTTCTTTCTTTTTTTTTACATAACTCCCAAAGTACATATTATGCTTTTTAGAAATTTCCTCTCCCATAGTGGTCTTTCAGCCAAAGCCTAGCTGAGTCACTGAGATTAAATTTGACATAGTAATTAGGTACATTTTATACATGTAAACATAAAAAAAGCATATACATAGTGAGCCTGATTCTCTCCCCTCCTACACATGTCCCCATTATGCTCAATGCTCCTAGCATGCTATCCATCTTTGCTTATCCCACATTCCTGCATGCCAACTTCACTCCCCCACAGCAGAGTAGTTCTTCAAGATGCCAGTTCTGCTTTACTCTACCTCAGAATTTAAGCCCAGAAAATAGTATGACTACAGTATAAGGTTTAATAAAGTTCTGGTGACTGTGCTTAGAATAAAAGTACGTTACTGGGCAATGCTGTAATATAATGGAAGACACACTGATTCTGAAGACAAGGCACCAGGAATTCGCAGATACAATCTATGGACATGGAAGGGTCTTTTAAATCCCCTTCTCTTCTATTTTATCTTTTGTGAAATAAAAGGTTTGGAATAGATGGCTTCTGAGGTTGATATTCAATGTTGTTTATAAAAGTATACACATATACAAACACATGCATACATAGAGAGAGAGAAAAAGAAAGAAAAAAAAGAAAGGAGAGAGAGACAGCTCTCTTTCCATTATACCTCATTGTCTCTTGGGGCAGACTTTTTAATAGCCTTGATAGCATGAGGCAGATTAATGGATTTAAGTTAATATTGCCTGTTCTCTAATTTGTATTTAGATTCTCACCCCCCCTACCTCTCTCTCCTCTTCCTCTCTCCCTGTCTCCCTCCCTTCCTCCCTCTCTCTCTCTCTCTCTTTCTCTTTCTCTCTCTCCTCTCTTTCTCTCTCTCTCTCTCTCTCTCTCTCTCTCTCTCTCTCTCTCTCTGTCTCCCCCTTTTATATATGTGTGTGTGTGTGTGTGTGTGTGTGTGTGTACACTTTTATAAATCACACTAAATATCTTTCAGACTTAAGCCACAGACCAGATTTGAGGAAAAGCTGCAGTTTTTATTTGGAGGACTTCTCAATACCTTATATACCCAGAAACACCTATCTAAGAAAGTTGGAAATAAGTTGGTTTATCAGAATTTCAGTGGCAGAATTTAAGCTTAGAAACTATGAGTCATATAATAATAGGTAAACTCAGGATTTCAGTAGCACTTCATTCCAAAGCTGCTTCCTGCCTGCTCTAAGAAAGAAGAAAAACTGTTTTATAGCCTGTTTTATTCCAATCTGCATTGAACTCATGCTAAATATACCCAATGGTTATGTATGGCTGATGAACTTTGTGTTGTTTGCTACTGCCATCTCCCTCTCTCCAGAGACTTTGTGAAAACTGTATCTCCAGATTCCAAGCAACATGGCAAATTTGCTCCAGGTGGTTATGATATGTCACAAACTCATGAAGAGATTCCCATTATTGATTGAACTGTGCTCCACTTGGTCTCATGACTCAGATTCGAGCAAAGGCTCAAATTTGAAAATTTACAGAAAAGTAGTACTCAGGAAATTAGTGCAAGCATCAGTTTTTTTATTATATATCATAGAAAATATGCAAAAATAAAAGTAATATACAGAATATGATAACACCAACAGGCAAATATTTCAGTCATTTTCAGGAACGGACTCACTCACATGATGATGTCAAGGATAAGATTTGAAGGGGAATTCATTCTCAGAGCAGGGTCTGAGCAAGGAAGTTTTATAACATAAAGGTGGATTTGATTGACACAGATAATTAGCACCATATATGGGAGGGGAAATTCTCTATCTGACTAAATGTGATAGGGAAATTCCTCTGAAACATTTATCTATATTAATAAGGACTATAAATTTGCTGAGGGTTCAAATTGGCAATTAGAAAATCTAGGAGTGAATAGCAGAAAGAGTCAGGGTTATTTACAGGCTCACACTGAGTCAGGATAATGGAAAAATACAGTCAATCTGTTATTGCTTGCATATCTATGGTCATTAGGTCCACTTAGCCTAAGAGATTAAATTTTAGAGATTTATCACTAATAACTACAACACTAAACAACATATTTTTTTAAAATCACATTGATGACAAACTCATATCACATTAATCATCTTGCCTTTAAACGAAGCCCCTTTGCATTCATCTATTTTGCTCTGCCAAAGGCTGATATTCAGAGATGTCTGAGTAATCAACAGGACTGTTAAGGCTGGTAGCATATTCCCCTTTGCCACACTTAAAAATGGATGAGCACAATGGCTTTTAAATCCTTGTCAAGAATACAATAAGATTTGCAGCCCAATAATCTCCAGTGTCTTTGACAACAATGATTCTATACATCCAAACATTTTCCCCTATAAACTGGGCTTATCCATTTGTTTTCAATCATTACCACTTCTTTTTTCCCCCTTTCAAACTTCCCTTCTCCAATTTGAGAGGGTTATCCTCATGATGTTGATTTAGCCACTTTTTTGTCTTTTTGTCTTTTAAAAACCAAAAATGGACCACTCAGGCAAATGGGTTTTATTCACTTTAAAATCCTAAATTTAATTTGTTCCAAAAAGTTTAGATAATCATCATGGTGATATGCTGTTCTTACCCATTCCCACTCTCTACCCCTTTCCTAAGGAGACATGGAAATCAACAAAGAATGCCCATCAAATTAACCTAGAAATTGTGTCATGTTCTTATTTGTAGTACAATTTTTTCACAAGTCTTATTCTATCATCTTATAATAATTTCCTCTATAATTGACTCATTTTTATTCCTTTCTACCACCCTAATTTACTTAGGGATTATCTTGAGCCATCCAATAATTTCATTTAGATGTTACTTAATATTGATTTGAATACTGATATTGTTATTTACTCTCATAATTTCTTTCAAGGTATTGGTGAAGACTATTTTTTATCACAGGAAATTGGATGAGTATCATAGTTTTGTTTTATTTTGTTTTTAGTAAATGTCCTTTCCACATTATTCTGTTTAAGCTCTTCCAGAAGATACATTTGCCATCCATCAGGCTAAAATTTCTTTGGCCTTGTTGATTCTTAACTCAAATGAAATAATTCCTTCTTTGATTATCACACATCAGCATTACCTGTTTGACTTACAGCTGTAATCATGTTTATTTTATATGTATTTAGCTTTATCTTTAATGTGGAATTAAATATTTCATCCACCCAGTTTGTGCTTCTTTTTCCAGCTCCTGAAGTACAAAAACTATTTCAAAATCTTCATGGCTCCCATTATCACACTGATATTAGACATACTTTTGTGCCCTGTAACATCTATCTAATAGAGATTTGGCATTTCCAGTTAAGATACATTATGAAACACAGGCAACCCATATTCACTTGTCATCTCTCTGTCCTCTCAGTCCCATTGCTTGTCAGCATGAACAAACATTTGATGCATTGTTTTAATACAAACAGTGTAATTTTTAGTTTGTGCTCAATCTAAATCTTGGAATAACTGCTGTCTAATAATTACAATAGGTCACATTTATATAGTGCTTCGGGATTGGCAAAGGACTTTGTAAATATTATCCAATTTGTTCTTTTTCCTTGAAAAGAAACTAAGTCTTAGAATGTTTAGATTATTTGTCAAAGATCACGTAACCAAAAAAGTGTCAGAAGTGGGATTTGAACCCACCTCATCCTGAGGCTCACTTTAGTACTCTATTAACCATGCCACCATGTCACCTTTAATGAAAACATAACTTAAATGGACACTACTTATGGGACTTTATTCAAATCTCTCAGTTCATTTCCCCTAATATTTTTCTCTGTTTTATTAATGCCTTTTGTTTTGTTTGTTTAAAGAAGAGAGTATGACACAGTAAATAGAGGGATAGCCTTGAAGTCAGGAAGTCCTTCATTCATGTTCCAACTCTAATATATTTTGACTCTATGATCTTGGCTGAGCCATCTATTATCTCAAAGCCCTATGAAACTTTATAAGATTATAAATTGCAGAGAAGGTGCTGATCTGTATTGGTAGAGGGAATTTTCCAATTCAGGAATTACTTATACAATAAAATCATAGGTCTAAATAAATTAAAATTTTCCTAATGCCAGATCCTCAAATATTCTCCTTTGTTAAAAAAAACTATATAATTATACAGAATATATATACACATGTGTGAATACATGTATACATGCATTGCTTTATATGTATACATGTGTATTGTATCTATGTGTGTATATATGTGTATGTATATATATATATATATATGCACATGCTACATAAAATCAAAAGATTGAGCCAGTGCATTTGAAAATATATGTAAGACCTAGTAACTGTACATAATACCTGTCTATTGTGAGATATATAGTATTAATGCAATTACTTCTGGAACACCTTGTATTTTATTGAAGTCATCTTATATTTCTTAATCTTTTAAGAATGCTAAAAGGCATTTCCATTTTTCACATAATCAAAAGAACTTGTACCAATTGGCATTTGTCAATTTACCTCTTCACTCATATCATTTTTCTTTACTACTGAAAGTGTTTCTACTGAAAGTGACTATCTATCTACTTGTGCAAGAATGGTTTAAAGAGAAATTCATGATCAAATCTTACCAGGCTGGGTGCAAATGTGAACACACTCATTTGGTTTTCATTTATATCTGTTCTTTGTAACTTCTATCACAGTTTGCATCTATCTCTTTTTCTTAAGCCCAGTGCCTTTCCTCAAAATTAGCTTTGCTTTTTGTGATGTTGCATGCAAGTTTGGTCCATCTGATGCTGATGTTTCCTAACATTTCTCAAGCATGGTCACTTCATTCGTGTTTGTACCACAGTCTTTCCTTTTCCTGTTTCTTCTTCTTAGTTGGTTAATGTTTTACTTTATTCTCATACAACAATTGCTTGTGTAGCTTGTTGAACTCCATCTTTGACCCATGGCCATCTCATGAGTGAAGGTACAGCAAGTTTCAGGAATCTGGTGGGAGACATCAAGTCTCCTGGAACTCTTCCAATTCAAAAAAAAAAAAGATTTAAAAAACTATACAAAAAAGCTTGAAACCATCATCTGGAAGCTTTAGTATATTGACAACTGCATTCTGGAAGCAAGCAAATATTTTTAAAATAAGCATTGATTGTCTTATAAAACCAAAAGGATCTGAGTAAGTACAAGGCAGAGGAAATTTTGATCTTTTCTGTGTAATGGATCCTTTTGGCTACCTTGAAACCTATGGAGTATTCTCCAAATAATGTTTTTAAATTTATAAATTATATAAGAATTCAAAGAAGACCAATTTAATTAAAATAGTTAACAAAAAGTTTTTGATAATATTTTCTTTTTTGCCCAATGGTACATAAAAACAAATTTTTAACATTAAAAAATTTTTTCATCCTAAATTCTCTCCCCTTTTCCCTTCCCTCATATTTCCCTGGGATAGTAAGTAATTTCATATAGGTTTTACATGAGCAACAATGAAAAATATCCCTGCACTGATATATCACTCATATCATGAAAGAAAACACAGACAAAAAATGAAGAAGTTAAAAATAATTTATTTCAATCTGCATTCACATTCCATTAGATCTTTCTCTGAATTCACTGTCAGTTATTTCAAATTGTTTTGGATCATTATGTTGCTGCAAATAGTTGTCATTCACAGTTGATCTTCATGTAATAATATTGCTGCTACTGTGTATAATGTTCTTCTGGTTCTGCTCAGTTTGTATCAGTTCATGTAAGTCTTTCTGTGTTTTGTTTTGTTTTTTTCTGAAATCATAGTGCTCCTCATTTCTTATAGCACAATGATATTCCATTTCAGTCATTTACCTCAACTTATTCATCAATTTTTCAATTGATGCATATCTCCTCAATTTTCAATTTTTGCCACCACAAAAAAGTTTCCACAAATAGTTTTTTGCAGATATGTCTTTTTCATCTTCTTTTTTTAACTCTTTGAGACACATACCTAATAATGGTATTCTGGTTGAAGAGTATGCACAGTTTTTATAGCCCTGGGTATAATTCCAAATCATTTTTCAGAATGGTTGGATCAATTCACATTGCATTACTGAATAAAATATTTTTGAAAAGAAAACAACAAGATATTTCTGGGGGTTGAGCCAAGATGGCAGAGTAAAGTCAAGAAGCTGCTCAAGTTCTCCCAGTATTTCTCAAAAACCATAAAAAGCCAAGCCTTTGAACAGGATCTAATTGAATGAAACCATTCTCCAGCTCAAGATAGACTGAAAAAAACTTCAAGAATGATCAGTTTCACAGGGGTAAAAATGGTGTTTAGACTCTGGGAAAGCAGGTGAGAGAGTCTTAATCACAGTAAATTAACATCTAATGTCTTCTGTCCTGGCTTAGTGGAGGAGAAAATTAGGGGGCCAGTTTCTAGCCCCAGCTCAGAAAGCAAACTCTGGGAAACCAGGCTGCTTCCTGAAAAGAACAGACAAAACTACCCCTTCCAAACACAAAGGGCCCTTGTGCTCAAAGCCAAGGTTTAGATCTGCACAGAAAACTTGGACAGTGCCACCTTTGCCCAGGAGCAGAGCACGACCTTAAAAGTGAAGAAGAAGAAGGAGAAGGAGAAGGAGAAGGAGAAGGAGAAGAAGAAGAAGAAGAAGAAGAAGAAGAAGAAGAAGAAGAAGAAGAAGAAAAAGAAGAAGAAGAAGAGAAGAAGAAGAAGAAGAAGAAGAAGAAGAAGAAGAAGAAGAAGAAGAAGAAGAAGAAGAAGAAGAAAGAAAGAAAGAAAAAAGAAAGAAGAAGAAGAAGAAGAAGGAAGAAAGGAAGAAGAAGAAGAAGAAGAAGAAGAAGAAGAAGAAGAAGAAGAAGAAGAAGAAGAAGAAGAAAGAAGAAGAAAAAGAAGAAGAAGAAGAAGAAAGAAGAAGAACAAGAACAAAAAGAAGAAGGAAGAAGAAATACCAAAAGAAAAGGAAAGAAAATGAGCAAGAAACAAAAAAGAACCTTGATCATAGAAAGCTACTATGGTGACAGGATAGACCAAAACACAAACTCAGATGAGGACAGAATATCCACAGAAGAAATCTCAAAGAATGAGATAAATTGGCTTCAAACCCAAAGGGACTTCTTGGAAATACTTATAAAGACTTCAAAAGGCAAATGAGAGATATAGAAGAAAAATGAGGAGAGAAATGAGAGGTCTGCATGAGAGAGTCGTCAGTTTGGAAAAGGAGGGGAAAAAATTGTCTGAAGAAAACAATTCCTTAAAAACTAGAGAAAACCAAATGAAAAAAGAGATACAAAAGATAACTGAAAAAAAATCACACATTAAAAACTAGAATGTTTTTCATGGAAAGCTAATGGAAGCTAATGACTTTGTGAGACAGCATGAATCAATCAAATTAATTAAAAAGAATGAAAAATGGAAGAAAATGCAATATTTTATAAAAACATATCATTGGCAAAACAGCTGACCTAGAAAAGAGATCCAGACGAAACAATTTAAAAATTATTGGTCTACCTGAAACCATGACCAAAAAAAGAGCCTGGATAGCATTCTACAAGAGATCATTGAAGAAAACTCCCCAGAAACAGAGAGGGAGAAATATTCATTGAATGAATCCATTGATCATCTCCACAAAGAGATCCCACAAAGGAAATTCCAAGGAACATTGTTTCAAAACTCCAAAAATTATAATCTCAAAGAAAAATACTGCAAGATAAAAACAATCCAAATATCAAGGAACAACAGTAAGGATTATCCAGGATCTTACAGCTTTTACAATAAATGATCTTAGAACCTGGAATACGATATTCCAGAAGGCAAAGGACCTAGGGTTCCAATCAAGGATTAAGTAACCAGTGAGACTCAGCATTATCTTTCAGGGGAGAAGATGGATCTTCAATTTTAAAAAAATTAACAAAATACATAAATCTTTGGATAATTTGATCAGAAAAAGGAAAGAAATAAAACCCCAATCACCAGCATCAAAAATGAAAGAAGGGAACTTACCACCAATGAAAAAAATAATAATAATTAGGAGATATTTTGCCAAACTGTATGGCAGCAAATCTGACAATTTAAACCAAAATGGCTCAATATGTACAAAAATATAATCTGCCCAGGTTAACAGAAGAGGAAATAAAATGCTTAAATGGTCCCATTTTAGAAAAAGAAATTGAACAAGTCATCAATGAAATCTCTAAGAAAAAAAAAATCTTCAGGGCAAGCTGGATTCACAAGTGAATTCTACCAAACATTTAAAAAATAATTAATTACAATACTTTGCAAATTATTTGGAAAAATAGGTAAAGAAGGAGTACTGCCAAATTCCTTCAATGATACAAATATGACACTGATACCTAAATCAGGAAATACTAAAACAGAAAGAATATTACATACAATTATAAGAATACAAGACAATTGAAGCAAAAAAATTAAATAAAATGTTAGCAAATAGATTACAGCAACTTACCATCAGGATAATACACTATGATCAAGTGGTATTCATACCAGGAACACAGGACTGATTCAATATCAGGAAAGCTATTACCATAATTTACTATATCAATAACAAAACAAAAAAAATCATATGATAACCTCAGAAATGAAGAAAAAACTTTTGACAAAATACAACACTCATTCCTATTAAAAACACTAGGGAGCATAGGGATAAAGGGAGTTTTCCTTAAAATAATAAGCAGCATCTATTTAAAACCTCTAGCAAGCATTACGTGTAGTGAAGGGAAGCTAGAAGAATTTCCGATAAGATCAGGGGTGAAACAAGAATGTCTATTATCATCACTATTATCCAAGATTGTACTAGAAATCTTGACTTTGGCAGTAAGAAAATGAAAAGAAATTAAAGGAATTAGAATAGGCAATGAGGGAAAACAATCACTCTTTGCAGATAATATGATGATATACTTAGAGAATCCTAGAAAATCATCCAAAAATCTACTGGAAACAATTCCCAGTTTCAGTAATGTTGGAGGATATAAAATAAACCCTACAAATCATTGGCATTTCTATATATTACTGACAAAGCCCACCAGCAAGAGATAGAAAGAGAAATTCAATTTAAAATTACTTTAGACAAAATAAAATACTTGGGGTTCTACCTGCAAAGACAAACCCAAGAACTATATGAACACAATTACAAAATACTTCTCACACAAATAAAGTCAGGTATAAACAATTGGAAAAATATAAATTATTCATGGCTAGGTTGAGTCAATGTAATAAAAATGACAATCTAAATTGGTCTGCTTGTTCAGTGCCATGCCAAAAAAAAAAAAAAACAAAACAAAAAAAAAAAACTGCCAAAGCATTATTTTATAGAACTAGAAAAAATAATAACAAAATTGATCTGGAAGAACAAAAGGTCAAGAATATCAAGGGAATTAATGAAAAAATACAAATGATGTTGTGTTAGCAATACCAAACCTATAATGATATTATAAAACAGCAGTCATCAAAACCATTTAGTAGTGGCTGAGAAATAAAGTGGTAGATTAGTGCAATAGATTAGACACCCAGGGTACAATAAGCAAGACCTACAGCAATCTAATATCTGATAAGTCCCCAAACTTAGCTTCTGGAATAAGAATTCACTATTTGACAAAATTGCAGGGAAAACTAGAAAATAATATATCAGAAACTCGGCATAGACCTACATCTCACACCCCATACCAAAATAAGGTCAAAATGGGTACATGATTTGGACATAAAGGATGATACCATAAACAAATTAGAATAACAAAGGATAATTTACCTATCAGATCTTTGGAGAAGGGAGGAATTTATGACCAAAGAAGAACTAGAGAACATTATGAAAAGCAAAATATACATAGATAGATAGATAGATATAGATATATATAAAACTTTTATTATATTAAATTAAAAAGATTTTGCACAAGCAAAGACAAGAGATACAAGATTAAAAGGGAAGAACAAATATGGGAAAAAATCTTTACAGCTAGTATTTCTGATAAAGGTCTCATTTCTAATATATATATATATATATATATATATATATATATATATATATATATATATATATAACTGCATGAAATGGTGATTCAGTGGATAAATTGCCAAGTCTACAAATTAAGCTTTAGATAGCTACCAACTTTGTGGTCCTGGATAAGTCACTTAACTTTATTTGCCTTAGTTTGTCTCACTGTGCTGGTCTATAAAATGGAAAAAAGTGATCATTATTGATATTTATTATTATTATCCCCTCTTCCTCATCTCACATCAACTAGATGCCTTCTGCCACTATTCCTCCTTTATCCCTGTCTCTCATGAAACCATTCTCTTTCCAAGGAAAATCCCTCTCTATGTAGCATTAATCTAATTTCATCCAATATTCTCTAGTACTATGTTCTCTTTATCATCTTAACTTTCTCACTTATCTTCAATTAATCTCCCTGTCATACTACTTTCTATTATTTACAAACATGCTTTGTCTCTCCCATCCTCAAAAAGCCCATGCTTGATCTATCTATCTCTGTTAGTTCTTATCCTGTATTTCTTCTGCCTTTTGTGGCTAAACTCCTTGAGGAAACCATCTACAAAGATGCTTCCACATTTTTTCCTCTCACTTTTCTCTTTACTTTCAAGCCTGACTTCTGACTTCATCATTCAATTAAAACTGCTGTACTAATGATTTTTTTGAACTGCCAAATCTTGTGACCTTTCCTCAGTTCTCATCTCTCTTGACCTCTCCACAGCTTCTGACACTGTCAGTCTTTTCTCGTAATATTTTCTTCTCTCTAGGTTTTTGTGACATGGCTCTCTCCTAGTTCTCCTCCTTACCTGACTTCTTTTTCTCAGTCTCCTTTTCAGACCAGCTTTGTCTCAGTGGGGGGCGTGCAGGAGCCCAGCCACCTACCACAGTGATGTGAGATGAAGATGAATCTGGTTGTCCACTGAACGCTCGACTCGTAGCTTCTTCACTCTGAAAAACATTCCCTAATTCATAAATGGTCAAAAGATATGAACAGACAATTTTCAGATGATTAAATTAAAGCCATTTATAGCTATATGAAACAATGCTCTAAATCACTATTAATTAGAGAAATGCAAATTAAAAAAAAAAACTCAACTCACATTTCTCAGACTGGTAAGATGACAGGAAAGGATAATGATAAATGTTGAAAGTGATGTGGGAAAACTGGGATACTAATGAATTGTTGGTGGAACTGTGAAATGATCCAATCATTCTAGAAAACAATTGGGAACTGTGCCCACAGGGCTATAAAACTGTGCATGCCCTTTGACTCAGTAGTGCCATTATAAGTTCTGTATCCCAAGGAATTCATAAAGAAAGGAAAAGGATTGACGTGCAAAAATGTTTGTAATAATTCTTTTTGTGGTAGCAAATAATTAGAAAAGGAGTGGATGCCCATCAATTGAAGAATGGCTGAATAAGTTATGGTACATGAAGGTAATGGAATATTATTTTTCTATAAAAAATGATGAACAAGCTAATTATAGAAAAGCCTGGAAAGATTTACATAAACTAATGCTTAGTGAAAGAACAGAACCAGGAATATAGTATATACAATAATAGCAAGAATGTGTGATGATCAACTATGAAAGGACAAACTATGAACAAAAAAGGTCATCTGCAACCAGAGAAAAAACTAGGGCGACTGAATGTAACTCAACACATGCTATGTTTACTTCTTGTTTCTGTTTTTTTTTTTTTAATCTCTCCCGTGGTTTTTCCCATTTGCTCTGATTTTTCTTTCCAAACATAATTCATAAAACAATGTGTATTAGAAATAAATACACTATTTTTTTAAAAGAAAAGAAGACAATAATCACATTTGCAGTACCCAGCTTAAGAACCTTTGGTCCAATAAACTGATATCACATACTAATCTATACTAGCAAATTTTATATCAGGAAAAGTATTTTTAATTATAAATTGATTTTCAAAATCATTTTTTAGTTCTTCCATGTCCTGAGCTCAATACTTATATTTCTTGGAGGTTTTGCATATAGGAGCTTCAATTTTGTTATCTTTTTCTGAGTGTATGTTTTGATATCCCTGTGTGTGTGTATTTGTGTGTGCATTCACAAATGCAATATGTTTCTTGAAACATAGCCAACATGGTTGATGGTAAGATCCAAAATCTTCTCAAAAGTAAAAAGTAATGAACTGAAGCAAATAAACGATATTTAATAGTTATAAATATAAAGGTCAAAATTTCGGTTCAAAAATCAATGTCCATAATGAAAAGAAAGTGGAGATATAACAATGGTTCACATGGCAAAATCCTAGAAAGCTGCATGTCAACTATGCAATATGCTGATGTTGCAATCTTATTTGGCATTTTCTTGGCAAAGATACTGAAGTGTTTTCCATGTCCTTCTGTAGTTCATTTGAAAAAATAAGGAAACTTAAGGAAAGAGGGTTAAGTGACTGGCCCAGGATTACCCAGCAAGTATATGTCTGAAGTTCGACTTGAACTGAGGACTTTATGACTCCAGGTCTGGTACTTTATCCAGTGCATCACCTAGCAGCTCAACAGGACAATATGGTGACCAACAAATCTGTTGCATTTTAGGCCTTCTTAGTGGATGAATAGTTTTAAGGAGAGAAATGAGATGATAGAACTGGTGATCCCTACATTGGCCAAATTTCAGTGTATTTTGTTCAGGGTTAAATACTACATTTTGGAAAGGCACTGAGAAATTGTAGCATTTTCAGGAATGAGTAGTGAGAATATTGAGGAGAATGGAGACTATGTTATATGTGCACCAGATGAAGGAACTACTGATGTCAAACCTGCAGAAGAAAAGACACAGCTATGTTATCCATTTTCAAATATTTGAGATTGTATCATATGGAAGAGAGAGTATAACTTTTCTTCTTGTCCTCTGAGGATAGAAATAAAAGTGATCAATATGTATTGTTAAAATGAAAATTTGAGCGATATATGAGGGAAAAAATAATTCTTAACAATTTGAACTATGCAAAAATGTTACATGTTATCTTAAGTGATGGAAAGTTTTCAGATGGAAGCTGTATGATCATTTGTTAGGAATGAAATCTAGGGATTCTTGATTATGTGTGAGTTGTCTAGATAATACTGTAGGTATTTATACCTTGGACCTCTGAGATTCCAGGATTAACAAAGTAACACCAAAAAGATCTCAGAAGGGACTGTTGGTTATCCATGGCTTTTGATGAACCTAGGACATCTTTTGAAAATCTTCTATTCGTAGAAAAGTTTCACTTTATGTCATTTTTTGTCCTGATCCATGGATCCATTCTATCTGCACCATCTGATTTCATTGAATTCAATAAACATTGATTAAATACAAACTATGAATGAACCATTACATTCATTTTCAAAATATAGACAGAAAAAAATAATTTAAAAGTTCTTATTCTCAGGGATTTTGCTTTCTGTCCAAAGGAGTAATGAATAACTCTCCATCTGTTTATATTGATACAGTCTTTTCCCCCCATTTTCTAATATACCATAAGATCTAGAGTTCAAAGTTATTTTAAAAATCACCTAGTAAATACCTTCATTTTTTTAAACAGATAAGGAAATGGGACTTCCAGAGAGGGTGATGTCACAAAATAGCTAATTGGTGATTAAACCTGCATTTTCTAACTGCCTCTTCCTTCTCAGGAAAAAAAAAATGTTGACAACTTATAAATAAAGGCAATAGAAGGCACAAATTTGAGGGGTGAAGGGGAAATGAAAATTCATTTCCCCAAGTAGTTCCCCTTATGTATATAAATATGATATGAAAGAAAATAATATTGGCAAGATATATGCTCAGTAAACAAAACAAATGGCATCAGTTTCAAAGTCATGACTGTGGCTATTTGAATTTTTATTTTTATTCATATGCTAATGGATTTTCCATCACTTCCACTTTCAAATACACATACATGCACACACACACACACACACACACACACACACACATCTGCACACACCACAAACTATGCCTTGTTACAAAAGGAAGGAAATCTTAAAACAAACATATTGATAGATGCTGACAATTTATGTGATATCTAATATCCATTATAACCCCCCTTATAAAAAGGGGAGAGGAAAAGTATTTTATTATTTATTCTTTGAAGCCAAGTTTAGTCATTATAATTGTGTGTTTATGTGTGTGTGAGAAAGAGGGAGAGGGAGACAGAGGAAGGGAAGGAGGGCTCTGGTCCTGCCAGTGGAATGCAAGCTTTGATTGTCCCTCTCTTATTTAAGGTGCTTTGAAAATAAGGTCTCTTATGAACTATATAATAAGCACTTACCCAGATTCCAAATTATTTTGACTCTCGCAAATCATTAAATCATTGCTTAAAACATGGAGAAATTGGTATTTTTTTGGGCAGAGGATTGCCCATACTAGTAAAATCATGGACCATTAGAATTATTGAAACTGTTGTTATATTTAATCAGTTTTTGACTAGGTTGACAAATATGTTCAACAAGGAGATGACAGTGATGTTAAAAAGAATTATTCTTGTCAGAGAAAATATGCATCAGCCATAACCAGACTTTAATATCTGTGAGTCACGCTTTCATGACTGTGGTACCCCTATTAACATATGCAACTCTAGGGAAATTCACCATACATTAAGCTATATTGGCAGCATTCCACCAGCTGGGAGATTGCTAACAGATTTTCTCCCTAGCTATTTAATCAAGTTCTATCTGTTTTCTCTTTAATTTTCTTTCCAAAGTAAGAAAATCTCTTGTATTCCTATGGTTCTCTCAATTTTTCCCCTCTGCATTGTCCATTTTTCTCTTAAAATCACACTGAATCCTGTAGGTAAAATAATACTATACTATGTCATTGCAAGAATATTTGATTTCCAGACCACACTAATGAAACTCCATAATTCTAAGCCAAAGTCGTAATGGGTAGGTGAAAGAAATCTAGCATCATAGTCTCAGATTTAATTCAAGTTGCCAAATTCTCTTGATTTTGTTGACTAGAGTTACATGTGGTCGGGCCACATTAATTCCATTTAAAATCATCGCCCTTCACCTCCCATTTGCTTCCAAGTGGATTTCCTGTGAATAGAAAAAAAATATTCACTCTGTTAAATATTATAGTTAAATGACTTGGTGAAGAAATTTTAAGTTTAAAAGAGAACCTTCAAAAAGGTGTGTGTGTGTGTGTGTGTGTGTGTGTGTGTGTGTGTAATTAATTACCTCTTCCTTTGTTCCTTCCACTTGTTGATGACTATTTACATAATGATAATTTGAAAATAAATAATTTAAGGAAAATACTCATATGGCTACAAAGTAGAGATCTGCTACCTTTCCAAAGATCAAGGAGAATGTCAAGGGGCAGATAGCATTTATTTGTCATTTAGGGACAGAAGATAGTAGCAGAGATCCCAAGTCCAGTTTAGTTGCATTTTCTGCAAAGCCTTTTGTTTTGAAATCAATCAGAAGATTATCAAAATCTCCTGTAGGTCATTCATAATCATTAGAGTTTTCTGGCTGGTAGAGAAATCAAGGAATGAAAGCAGTCCATAATGTTATTGCATGAATGGCTGCTATATTATATCTGAAGCTTTTCAACCATCCTTAAAGTTTAATGGACATCAGATTGATGCCATATTAGGATATATCAAAACTTCTTAGATGTGATGGAATATTACTTTGCTATAATACATGATGAGCTCAATGATCTTAGAAAAACATAGCTAGACTTATATTGTTTTAAAAACAACTTTGACTGAATAAGTCATTTTGACCATTATAGGTCACATGAAGGAAGACACTTTTTCAGGGAAAGATAAATAGTACATATAAATAGAAGTATGCATAGAATGATTTTACATATATTGATGATAAATATATTTGTGTCTTATTTTATCTACCTAGGGTGGGGGAAAGGTGGGAGGAAAGAAAAAAAAAAGAAATTGACATAATAACTTTATTATATATTTAAAGGCAATAGCAAGTTTTACATAATAGTTTTACAGTTTTATGTATAATCATCTTATTATACTATATTATGGAAATGCCTATTTTATTCCATAGATTAAAAATTAAACAAGTATTTTTCAAAAGTCCTTAGAATTATGGAATGCTACAAGAAGACAAAGTTCTTATGTTCCAAATGTAGCCACAGCACTCAAGACACCTGAGCATATACATATACAAACACACACACACACACACACACACACACACACACACACACACACACCTCCTTCCCCTGACACTTTCTCAGAGGTTTATATTCCTAGAGGGAATACAACTGTTTCAAGAAAGTCCCAACGTAGATAAATAAACAATACAATTCAGTCATGTTCCCAAAGCCCAGAGATTCACCTGGGTCTGAGTTACCTTTGGAAGTCAGAATATCTCCCTAGCAATGATAAATCTCTGTCATTGAAGAAAGTTTATTTTTTTACCTCCTTAAATTCATCACTGAATTGTATTCCCTTTCACTTTACCCAGGAAGTGGCACATAGCAGAACCCTATTGCCAACCAAGCAGTAATAATTCTTGCAGGTGTTGAAAGTTCAGTTTACAGTCTTATGTTTCAGGGTGTTTGAATTCCCGTTGAAATGAATTGTAGGTAACTAGATTTCCACTTTACTTCAGTGATGTATCTTCATGAAATTTCACAGTTTAAATCAGATTTTCTCAACTTCCTTTTAAGGCCCAGCTCATGAAATATTTTCCTGATTCTCTTCCACTGAGAGTGATTTCTCTTCCTCCTTAAATTTTCCTTAAGTATTTGGTCTACATCAGTTCAATTTTTGGCTTCCATCACGTACACAAGGATATAAAATATCCTGCTCTCTCCCTATTATCACCCAATACACTACTTTACACACAATAAGCACTTTAAAAATTGTATCAATCCTCATTTAAATATAAATATAACTCTTAGATTGTGCTTTTCATTTCTTTCCTTGGGGGTTTTAAGAATACTTTTTTTTTTTGGTTGTGTGTGTGTGTGTGTGTGTGTGTGTGTGTGTGTGTGTGTATGTTTTGTTTTATTCTTGCTGAGGCAATTGGGGTTAAGTGACTTGCCCAGGGTCACACAGCTAGAAAGTGTTAAGTGTCTGAGAACGTATTTGAACTCAGGTCGTCCTGACTTCAGAAGTGATGCTCTATCCATTGCGCCATCTAGTTGTCCCTTTTTATTTATGTATGTATTTATTTTTGCTGAGGCAATTGGGGTTAAGTTGTAATAGAGAGTTTTAAATATTTTATTTGGATTTCTGAGAGGGAGAGATTGTGTGGGGGCATGTTGCCCCCAGGGCTGATGTCCAAAGCATCCGGCAAATAATGTGAGTTCTCAATGACATATATATCATTGGCTCTAAGCTTGGGGCTCTAAGACAAAGAGGGATAGAGTCCAAACTCTGGTGAGCAGAGAATCTCCAAGCAGAGACCATCAGTCAGGTTCTGACAGGTTGGGGTATAGGACTATAAATTCTAACAAACTGGGAGTCAAGGATGTGTCCAGCTTAGAGCCAGAAAGTCTGAAACTTAGAGTTATAAACAATGCCAGTTAGATATCCAATGTAGGACATCTGGAGTCTTATCTTCTGGAATGTCAGATCTCCCAGCCCTAATAATCTCAGTTCTAGTGGGCAAAAAAAGGAGGCTTGCAGTCAGGGAAACTGAGGCAGGAGATTTCAGGGAAATTGAGGCAGAACAATTTAGGGAAACTGAGGCAGTTCAATTAGAAAAATTGTCAGAACAATTTAGGGAAACTGAGGCAGAACAATTGGGAAAACTGAGACAGGACAATTAGGGAAACTGAGGTAGGACATTAAAAGGGAACTGCGGCACAATAAAGTGATTTGCCCAGGGTCACAGAGCTAGGAAGTGTTAAGTGTCTGAGGCCAAATTTGAACTCAGGTCCTCCTGCCTTCAGAGCTAGTCCTCTATCCACTTCATCACCTAGTTGCCCCTAGTTTTTTTTTTTTTTTTTAAGACTGTATTAGTTTTCCTTTTTATTATGACCTTACACAACAAAAATACAAATGTTTCAATATACATATAAGAATGAAAGAGAATGTTATATATTAAATTGGACTTCTATATGTACAGTTTTTAAACATGTATGTTAAATTTAAGAAAGTCATAACAAAAATGTTATATTTTCATCAAAAAAACAAATCTGTGTAATTCTGTATGCCAATGAGCTCATGATTATTATTGAATTCCCCCACTAGATTGTGAGTTACAAAAGGATATAGAATATCTTTTACCTTTCTTTATGTCCCAAGTTCTTAGCCCAGCATCTGACACAAAGTAGGTGTTAATATTTATCAATAATTTTATTCCATTCAGCAATCATGCATTTATGTATCTACTGTATGCCATCCATTGTGCTAAGAAAGATAGTACAAAAAATACTTCCTGTCCTTTAAGAGTTTTACATTCTACTTGAGGAAACTAAATTTAAATAGGCAAACACAAACCTTATACCAAGCAAATTCAAAATTCTTTAAGTGGGAAAGGTATCGCTAATAATTTGAGAAATCAGAAAATCCCCTATGAAAGTAGTTGGCATTTGTGCTATATTTTCAAGAGATCAAGGAAAGGTTGGTGGGGTCAAATTATGGGAAATAAAAGGCCCCCAATTCTTTCCAGCAATAATAAAGTTTAAAAAAAAATATAATAGAAATGCAGCTGTAGTATGACAGAAATGTAATTTCTGTCCAAGATACAATTAACAAAGACAAAGGATTTTATTTCTGACATATATTAATAATAAAAACAAGAATACGTGAAGCACAATTGCAATATCTCAAACAAAAGGTGAAATGTACAAATTAAGAGCCATCTACATTCCAAATAGTCATGTGGACTATTTGTGCCCCATCGGTGGCAGAACTTTCTGAGTTCTTATTGGTCCGATTAGCCTTGGTCAGATACATTATATCTCAACTCCAACATAGTGATATCATTTAGGTCCTTGAGAAAAAAATACAATAATCAACCAATGATCTTCTATATTCTTCACATATGTGCCATGTATCAAAGTTTCTCTGCATGTGAATGAAACATCTTGACTCATAGTTAGAAATTCACCTTTATTAGGGCACTTTTGAAGCTCCAAAATTGGCTCCAAATTTTGACCTAGTCACAAGTAAATATTTGGATTTGAGAAAAGATTTGATTGTACTGCATTGTTGTGTTAACCATAGAAATGTCTTGACAGTTGTGTTCTTCCTAGGAATAACTTATGGGGAAGTGATGGGTGGTTGTATATGTGCGGGTGTGATGAGGTTTGTGTCAGGGCAGAGAACTGTGGAAATCCCCTTTTGGTCAGAGGTGCTGGTCCTTCTCAAAAGAATTCATGAACCCGAAATATTAATGGCAAAAATGGAGGTTTTTTGTTGGATAGGAAGCCAGCTTTACTAGGAAGCCTGACATTCTCAGAGGCAAGTCTTGTTAAGGAAATGGAGTTAGCGCTGAGAAGAGAATGTCTCCGCAGCGGGCAGGGTTCTACTTTGGACATTCTGCAAAGAATGAGTTTAGAAACTGCCCTTTAAAAAGGAATCTTGAGGTTCAGGTTTCAGGTTGAAAAGAGAGCCAAAGTTCCCAAGCCTAGATGTTTATCAATATCTGGCCCAGGTCTCCCAAAAGAATTTGAATGGGGATCTGGCTATCAGGCTATCAATGGGGGATGATTTGCCCTAGAAAGAACCAGCCAGGAGGATATGCTCTTATAGACTTTCTGGAATCTGTGGGGTGAGGAATCAAAAGGCCCAGAGTTTCAAAGTGTTATTTTTACAGATCAAAAGGGAACACAGTTTCAGAGTGATAGTTTTAAAGGGAACACAGTTTCACACCCACTTCAGATGTGTTTGTGTGCTTTCTTTGCCCTAAGTGTCTTGAATACTTTTTGTGGAAGCTTCTCCACTGCATAAGAATTTATCTTCTGCTTTCAGATGATTTTATTATGTTAAAGTCTCCTAATATATCCCTAATACTCTAGCTATCTGAAATTTCTGTTCCATTAATCTCAAGGATATTTCAAGAACCCCAGATGGAATATAGCAACCCATTCCAAAAGAAATATTAGGAGCTCTTTTTTTTTTACTTGTAATGGTGTTGAATTATCTACCAAGTTTTGATTGGTTTATGATTCATTTTTAAAATGAGTTTTATATACTTTGATTTTTTACATTGCCTAATAGCAAAGAATTCAAAAAGAAAAAGAGAAAAATATCAAAAAATCTGATCAATACAACAATTCCTGATGACATATATAATTTTTAGCCCTTAGCAACTCTTCATATCTCTGAAAAAGAATGAGGGAGAGATTTCTTCTCATATTTCCTCTTTAGGGACAAATTTTGCTTCCTTTTTAAAATGTATTCTTTTAATATTTATTTCAAAAGTGTATTAATAGAAGAAAATGCAGTAACCACCAGTAAAATGGTAACCTGTGAGAGAGTATACCCTATGTGCACAGAGGGTGAATCTCTCATCAATTTATTTGCTGTGCAATTTGATTAAATGTCTTTTGCTTAAGGAAATATATCTTGTTACATGGACAACAAAAGAATCATATTGTTAGGGTCTCAGGGGCGATATTTTTGAGTGGAAGTTAACCTATTTGAATACCTCAGACCTGTGTTGACATTTTTTAGGAAATCCATGTATAAAAGGAGATGTGTTGAAAATAACTGTTGAAAATAACCTTAGCCTTTTACTATCAGCATGACTTAATGGCACCTACATTTTTGATTATATAAATCATTTTCATATTTAACCTCTTGAATGAGAGCAAAAGAGAGGCCTTTCCATTCCTAAAGAATTTATTCAGAAATATTCTTACTTTTCTCTAACATAATATTCCTGTATTATATAATTGTTCAGCTGCAAAGTAAATAAAAAATTGTTTTTGGAATCAAGCTAATATCTTAGGCAGTGATAAAAACTTTAGATATTATTAAAATGGATTTCATTTTAATTAAAGGGGGAAATATCTTTTGGATTAGAAATGTAGAGAATTTAAATAAGATTTCATGCCACTTTTATTTATGGCCCCATCTAAAACAGCTTCTTCATAAGTCTTATATATTCAAGAGTTGCCTAGTGGTAGCATGAGCCTGGACTCTGTTGATAAATCTGCAGGACCTATAAAGCTTGTCACTTTCAAAGAATTAGAAGTTTGATTCTCTGCAAACAAGTGAACCTATAATCCAAAAACCTTCCTGGATTACTTTACAAGAATGATGGCCCCCTAATGTTTCTCATTTGTCTGTTTACCTTCAGTTTTCAAATAAGCTTAGACTATTGGACACCTACTGAGTGTTCTGATTATCTTCCATTGTTGTGATATCACTGTCATTAATTCCTGAGAGATACACAGACATGACCTTTCTTGAGAAATTTATATTTCATAATAGCATTAGGCACTCTGGATAATGCACTGTGCAGTACTTTATTGCTTCACAATTTACCAGAGATATCTGGTAATCCCCTTTCCACAAAGCACATTGCCTATTAAGCTGTGGCTGGGTACTTAATCAAGCCCAAATGCAGTTATTGAAAGGAAATCCCTTATGAAAAAAGTTGACTTCCACAGTAGGTTTTCCCATCCTGACTTTTTTTGCCCATTTCCTTTTCTGCTTTTTCATTAAAATCAGCATTCAGATTTAGATTCACATATCCTAATAGTTATTAAATACCAATCAAGAAACATTTCCATTTAAGCACAGTACCCATAGTCATGCGTAGAGCAGTGTCCATGCTCCATTGTGCTGGAGGGTAATGCTTTTCCAATCTGGCCTCACTCTGTGTGTGCTTTGGACAGTACCTATAGGAATCCATTAATATATTTCATCTGCTCTAGCTTTCCCTTATCAATAATTTCATTTAAGGAATGATGATAGTTAATAAGATGGAAGAAAACTTGAAGCACAGGGAAACTTTGAATTTTAATGTCCATTTTTAGAAATATTCTTTGAGTTGTTTTTAATTTTAGCATCTCCCCAAAAAGGTATTTTAATGTCCTAATTTACAATTGATTAAAGAAATGCACATTAAAACAACTTTTTAGGTACCACATCACACCTATCAAATTAATTAAAATGACAGGAAAAGATAATAATAAATGTTGGAGGAGATGAGGAAAAACTGGGACACTAATGAATTGTTGATGGAATTGTGAACTGATCCAACCATTCTGTAGAAAAATGTGGAACTATATCCAAATGTCTATCAAACTCCACACCAACCATTTGATTCAGCAGTGCCATGACTGGATCTATATCCCAAATAGTTATAGAAGAGGGATATAGTGCAAAAATGTTTGATTCAGCTCTCTTAGTGGTGACAAGGAATTGGAAATTGAAAAGAAGCCTATCATTTGTGGAATCACTGAATAAATTGCGGTATTTGAATGTAATGGAACACTATTGTTCTATAAGAAATGTAGAGCAAGAGGACAGCTAGATAGTACAGTGGATAGAGCATCAACTCTGAAGTCAGGAGTACCTGAGATCAAATCTAGCCTCAGACACTTAATACTTATTTGCTGTGTGACTCTGGGCAAGTCACTTAATCCCAATTACCTCAGCAAAAAAAAAAATGAATAAATGAATGAATGAATGATGAGCAGACTGATTTCAGACAAGAGTGAAAAGACATACATGGACTGATGCTGAGTGAAGTGAGCAGAACCAGGAGAACATTATACCCAGTAACAGCAAGACCATGGGGATCAAATATGATAGTCCTTGCTCTTCTCAGTACTACAGTGATCCAAAACAATTTGAAAAGATGGGATGGAAATTTGACTCAGATCCTTAATATCTTAGAAATGAGGCCTTTATCAGAAACACTGGCTATAAAATGTTTCCCCCAGCTTTCTTCTTCCATTGATTTTGTTTGTGCAAAACATTTTCAATTTAATATAACCAAACATCCATTTTTCATTTCATTATTTTCTTTAATTGTTCTTTGGCCATAAATTCCTCCCTTCTCCATAGATCTGACAGGTAAACTATCCCTTGCTCTACTATCTTATATCACCCTTATAATATCACTCTTTATGTCTTAATAATGAACCCATTTCTACCTTAACTTGGTATAGGGTGTGAGATTTTGATCAATACCTACTTTCTGCCATACTATTTTCCAGTTTTCTGGCAATTTTTGTCAAAGAGTGAATATACAGTACATTAATATAATCGTTGTCTATGTATCTGGTGCACCTAACCTATTCCTCTGATCTACAATTCTATTTTTTAACCAGTACCAGATGGTTTTGATGACTGCTGCTTATCATATAATTTTAGGTCTGGTAGAGCTATGTCTGAACTGTCACTTTCAAGAGACCTTTTTTATTACCACTTCCAACCATTGCTAATGAGGAAGTTAATGTGCCCCTCTTAAATAATCTGTTTTACACTGCATATATCTCAATTCTTTTGTTGTTGTTGAAGGGGGAAGTTTCTAAATGTATGTGAGGGAGGAAAGGGTATGCCTGGAAATGAGGGATATTTTAAAAAATCAATAAAATTATTTTTAAATGAAGGCTATTGATCTAAATGATGTTTAAAGTCTTCCTAATTCTGTCTAACTTACTGCATTTTTGTATGTTTAAGAAATGAATTAAATGCCATACTTTGTATTTCAATATATGAACTAATGAAAATAAGTATATCCCTTTCTAAAATGTATGATATGGTTATAAATACTAATGTACAGAGAAAGGACCATAATAGAGTATAAAGTAGAGAGAGATCAAGGGATCTTCAAGATAGGAAGCCCTCCTATCCTGTTCATTTGAACGTGGCAGTTAGGTGATATAGTAGTGAATGGAACATTGGATCTAGAGTTAGAAAGTTATGAGTTTAAATCTTGTCTTAGACATTTACTAGCTGTATGATAATACAGCTCTCTGTTTGCCTCAGTTTCTTCAACTATTTAATGGAGATAATGATAATACTTATAGGACTGTTGTAAAGATCAAATAAGATAGCATTTGTAAAAAGCTTAACAGTTCCTTACACATAATACGTACTATATAAGTGCTTACTTTTTTCTCCCCCTTTCCCCATGTCTCTTTTCCACTGAAAGAGAGAAAGAGAAACAGATGTACAAAACAAACCATAAATCTAAAGTTAATAAAAATGGGCATAGTTTGAAATGTGATCTTCATTAATTTAAGTGGAAATTAAATGAAAAGGACTTGAGATATTTCCAAATACATTTTTGAAATTAGAGCAACCACTCAACTGCTGATTTAAAAGTTGAAGCCATGAGCAATATACAGGGACATTATGAAGATCCAGAGATGTGGTCCCTGTAGATATAGGTGTGTTTCTACCAAATGCCATCATAAATGAAAGGATTTGAATCCAACAAAGTATGAAAGACATTTTCTATCTACTGTTGGAGAACCCACATTCTCTTTTTAAAATGCAGCTGCTACTCAAACAAAAAAAAAAAATGAGCCCTTGCAAAAATTCCAGGATGATCCCTCTCGTCCTCCACAGAGAAGTAAGAACTATGCTTCTCTTCTTGTCTCTGGTATCAATCAGATTTTCATGCAGTAGGAGGCTCTGGGCCTCCAGGTCCAGACTCATGAATGGAATAAAAGCCTTAATCCTATACAAAATGGACCAGAATTACATATACCTTTATTGTATTTGATGTGGAATCAACACTGTTTTCCTAATTTATGAATTAGTTCTATATGCATTTAAAATTTCACTCACTATGGAATGTAATGAAAAGAAATTTCAAGGCTTAAGACTACCCTATATGAAACAGTTTCTCATATCTTCACAAGGAAACCCTTCCTTCTCTTCCCAATTCATTCTCATACATTGTCACCTATGTACTCACTACTGTGTCATTTATATTATACTATATACTGTGATATACTCAAGTGGATAGAAAAATATGTAAAAAAAAATGCTTGTCTTCTAAGTGTTTACAACTTAATGCAGTACCTGACACCAAGTAGGTACTTAAATTATATTTGACTAATTGACTAACACACATAAATTTCTATGATGTAAGATGTGTCTTTCCAGCTTTCCTATTCTAGAAAGTATATTCATTCAGCACTAGGAAGTATCATGAGTCTTCATTGTCATTCTTATAATTCCATTGTCGATAACCCCTAAATGCTTCATCATGTGGCAATTTACTAAGCATTCTATCTTCTAAGCTTGACTTGATTAAAAACAAATAAGATTCCGAAAAAAAATAAGTCAATTACATAGGTTTTGATTCCTAGGAAAATCCTGAAATGCTCTAGTAAAGGAATGGCTTAATAAAAATCTAGAAATGGAAGTCTGATTACCAAGAATCAATATCACTTTATCAAAAACAAATCTTGCCAGGCTAGCTTCATTTTCTTTTTTGACAGGGTTACTCTATTGGTAGATGAGAAAAACATCATACCTGTCATTGATCTAGATTTCAACAAGCATCTGCCAAACTTTCTTATGCTATCCTTAAAGATAAGATAGAGGAACATAGACTAATTAATAGTAAAGTGTGTTGGAATTTAGAATGTATGAATGTCTGGACTCAAAGTGGTATGACTAATGCCCCTATGGCAATTTTAAGCTAGGCCTCCAGTAGAATAAACTTTTAGTCAAATCAGTAAACACTGATTGAACATTTGCTTTTAGGCAGGCCTTGTACTAAGCACTTGGGATAAAAAGTCAAAAATAAAGCAGTTCCTGTCCTCAAGCAGCTAACATTCTTGGGGAGAAGGGATATCAGAGATGAAGAAAGAAGTCATATGTTTGTCAATTTTTTAATAAAACTTTTTATGTTTTAAACATATGGGTGGATAATTTTTCAAAATTGACCCTTACATAGCCTTATGTTCCAAATTTTCCCCTCCTTTCCCTAACCTCCTCCCCTAGATGGCAAGCAATCCAATATATGCTATACATATTTAAATATATGTTAAATCTAATATATGTAAACATATTTATACAATTATCTTGCTGCATAAGAAGAATCAGATCAAAAAGGAAAGAAAATGAATAAGAAAACAAAATGCATGCTTGTCAAATTTTCAGGTAAACACAAAACTGACAGGGAAAGTTAACATATTGGAAAGGAAAATTAGAATCCAAAAAGAGTTGATTAATGAGCTACATTAATAAAGTAAAAAGTAAAGAAATAAGTCTTCAGCCTTGCAATTGGATTCAAATGATCAGCTTCACAAGTACAAGGCAGGAGAGGTATGACTAGAAAACTACTTTTGGGATTAAAGATCTAAAAGCCAATAGTAGGATACTATAGTCAGTCAGCAACACTTATTAAGTGCAAAAACTATGGTCCTGGAATATACTAATGACATGTGAAATCAACAACAATGACAACAACAAAGTTGATATAATAATATGCTACTTTTACAGGCATAATATTTAGAACTTAGAAAGTAACGGGCTCATACTCTCTCCTCATCATGGAACATCTCAAATAATATATCAAGTTCTGTTTATCACACTTTAAGATCATTTAAAAGCTAGTGGGCAGACAGAGGGGAACAGGACAAAGTCAAGATCCTTGATATCATGACTTATGAAGACAGTTTCCAGTAACTGGGGATGTTTGGCCTAGAAAAGGGGACTCTAAAAGTGGGTAAGACAGCTGCTTACATGTATTTGAAGGACATATACATGGAAGAGGGAAGACACATTCTCATCCACCGAGATCTGGGCTAGAAACACAGAGCTTCAGGTTGGAACTCATGTTAAGAAAACACTTTCTAATGATTAGACCGTCCAATTTATAACTTCATAACAATTAGTGCATCCAGATATGTAACTGGCTTTCTTGGAAGATAATTTCCTCCTAATGTGAAGTTCTTTAACTTAAGTTGTACTATTATACTCAGTATTAGTGCAAATTGGACTATCTGGTAAAAAAAAAAAAATCCTTCAAGATTGAAATTCTGTATATCAGGGAGATACTCAAAGACTTTTCTCAATCTACTTAGCTTTCAATAAAGTCAAATCTTTTATATTTTGAAAAAGTTTAAAAATCATTAGAGTTGAAGCAGTTAAAAAGAATGGTTCTAATAATAATAAAACCACTGCCATATTCTATTTCATGGTTGATAATAAGAGTACTTTTTTGGCCTGGTTAAAATGAAAATTATACAGCAAGCATCCTTTCCTAATATGAATTCTCTGGTCCCAAACTATGATGTAATCTTTTTTTTTTAAATGAAGCTTCATTATGTGCTCCTTGTCATGTCAATAAGCATTTATTAAGTACTTATTTTATGCTAGACACTGTGCTAAATGCTGGATATTCAAGAAAAGACAATATAGTCCCTGTTCTCAAGTTGCTGTAAGAGGGGAAGACATATACAAATAGCTGTGCACCAAAAAATTATATATATAGAAAGGGTACATTGGAAATATCATTAGTAAGAAGACACCAACATTACAGGGAGTTAGGAAATATGTGGTGTTCTTTTTTCTTTAAAATATAATAGTTCTCTCTGGGAGCAGGTTTCTCGGGGAGCTTTTCTGGAGGCAGCCTTAGTTTCGGTTAAAAGTAATAATCACTCCAAATGCAGCCAGGGATTACAATCTTTTATTGTTTCTTCCAAAATCTTATCTCCTTCACTTGGGGCTTGGCTAGTTTTCTGGAGGCCTTCTCTCTCCTTGGTTCCAAGAGCTCTTGCTGCTAGTCCTTTGCCTCTGCTCCCTTCAGCCTCCAGCCAGCACAAAGGTGGAAGATGGAATGAATCTCTCTTGCCTCCAAGAGAGGGCTTCTGGCTGAACTCACTTGGCGTTCCCCTCTCAATGTTTTCAGCTGAACTAACTGAGCGTCTGTCTGCTTCTTATATATGATCTCCTCTGAGAGAGTGGAATTATGAGATCTGAGAGTGGGATTATGGGTTTCCTCCCAGAGTGCTCTCTGATCCTAAGAGCTTCTTGCTTATATGAGCTCTCTAAAGGTGTGAACACAAGCATTGTTTTTATCAGTTCTACTTAGTACCTTGTTTCTTCTGGCCCATAACATCTCTTTGTAGGATCAGATCAATCATACTGGACCATGCTAAATTAGATAATTATTGTCTCTATCAACTCTAATGACTTAACAGCTTGTAAGGATTCCAACAGAAATACTTCTTGTAGAAGTTTTGATTTTAAATGATACTTGAAAGAAGTTAAGGAAGGCAGAATATAGAGATAATGTAAGATGGAAATTCAAGTTCTAGGCATGGGAGACAATTAGTAAAATGCACAGAATATAGAGATAGAGTATCATGTGTAAGGAACATCAAAGAGGTCAATGTCACTTGCACATGGAGGAAGTAGGAATAAAACTGGAAGAATATGAGTTGGTCAAATTCTGAAGGACTTTACATGGCAAACTGTAATGTACAAACTAGCTCTCTGGAAGATCTCAGGATTACCCCAAGTCTTTGGTTCAGTGGAGGAGTGAAAAAGACAGGAGAGCTGCCATGATGCCTTCCAGAGTCTGGAGTCTGGTGTCTTCTCTTATGTCTGTGGCTGAGAGCTGTGGCTAAGAGAGCTTTTCCAGTTGTCCCAGCCCTTAAATACTTCAGTATGATTACATCACTACATCAACTGAGCACAGGCAACCATTACATCACCATAGAGAACCATTATCTCACACTGAAGAGGTATTTAACTATAAGCACCATGCTGACTTAGATTTAAGTATGCCATTTCAGAGTTCCGGCCCTCCACACAAACAAAGGATTTTATATTTGATCCTAACTGTAATAGGGAAATAGTGGATTTAAGGGTGGAAATGACATAGTTAGACCTATATTTTAGGAAGATCTAATGTTTAATATCTAAGGGAAAAAGGAGTTGAAATGGTAAAAGACATGAGTAAAAGAAACTAACCAGAAGGCTACTGCAATAGTTCAAGTGCAAGATGATTAAGGTCTGCATGGTTAAAAGAAAAATCAGTGGAGAGAAAGAATTTATGTGTGTATTGCATATTTATACATATTTAATGTTATATTAGTGGAGTCCACAGGATTTAGCAACTGATTAGATATGGGAAGGGGACTAAGAAAAATTGACAAGTCTGTCAAGAGAGATATACTAATTTTGTGAGAGGATAGTAGATCATTCAACAATAATACAGAAGTTAGGAAAAGAGGAAATTTGAGGGAAAACAATGATGAGTTCAGTTTTGAACATATTGAGTTAAGAAGTCTACAAGACATCAAGTTTGAGATGTTCAGTGAATAGTTGCTCTTCTGCATCAGATGAACAGGAAGGGGAAAAATAAGTTAAATTGAAATTTAGAATCCTGGTTTTAAGCAAAGAGGAATCTTGGCAACAATGCAGTTCAAAGTCCTCTTAATTTACCAATCAGGAACAAATCTATAAAGGGAACGATTTCCTGACGATCAATATGCATATTGGTACACAATTTTCCTATGGGCTTCAAATCATTTCAAAAGGTTTTTATTCCAGGTCAATATCATTTTGATTAATTTCACAGTATAGCACAGTAAAGTCAAAAAAAATGGATTTAATCCCTGCCTCTGTCAGTCTCTATGTATATGATTTTGAGGAAGTCACTTCTCCCTCTATTTCCCCACCCCAGTGGAGGCAGTATGTTACAGTGGAAAGAAAACTGACTCAGTAATTTCAGCAATTAACTCCACTTCCCTAGACCTCTGTTCTCTCATCCATAAATGGGGGGGCTGAATTAGATGGGTTTCTGAAATCGCTTCCAGAGCTAAATACATTTTTCTGCCCAATTTTTGTACTAAACTATATGGCACCATGGGAGTAGGTCCCAAAATGTACCCAAGAACCCCAGGCTTGCCATCCACTATTGCTGAGAATCCTTAGAATTTCTGGTCTTTTGCAGGACTTAGCACAGTATCTGAGGCATAGGTAAGTACTTACTAAATGCTTCTTGCCTTGCCTTGACTTTCCATATGTCTTGCAGCTGAACTCTCTTACTAGGTCATCTCTTCCAATTAAAATGAGAACTCAGTGAGAATAAGCAATGTCTAACTTTTATTGTATCTCCATCTCTGAGCTCAGTCAGTGCTTGGCATATTGTAGTGTTTAGTATAATACTTTTTTTTTTAAGTTTTCATGACACCAACGTTCTGGTCAGTATTTTTCCATTATGTCAAATGAAACTCTGTTTCTCTGCCAACAAACAGTAATAATCTGACAGCTTTCTTTATTCTCCACATTTTAAAACTCCCCAAACAACTGCTTCTACAACTCCAGTAAAGAAAAATTGTCATTCCCAAACTTGCCACCAAACCACATAATAAAAAATATCTCAGAAGTTTGGAATGACAGTGAGTGGGGAGAGTACCTGATCTATTGCAATAGGCTACTGCTTGGTTTCCCAATCCACAGCTGTCAAACTGATCTTCTTAAACTGCAGTTCTAACCATGTCATCCCCCATTCAATAAAGTCCAGTGGTTTGCTATAATCCCTAGGATAATATATTAAATTCTCTGTTTGACTTTTAAATCTCTTCATAACATGAACCCTTCTTACCTTTCCATTTTTATACTTTACTTCTCTCTATTATTTTGTGAAAATAAGTAAATATAAACAATGATAAAGTAGACAAATTTCCTGAATGATTAATCATTCCTTATGAGTATTTTGGACTTGTTGCAAATAGTTTGCAAATAGGTTATGATAAGCTCTCTCGTCCCCAGGACCTAGATCCCTATTTAATCATCACTTTACTTTCTCAAATATTTAATGAGCACCTACTATAATATGTGGTGAAAAAACAAATACTGTAGTAAGTGCTATGGAAAGTAGAAAAAACACACAATCTCAAGATCTTGTTTCCTAAAATGCAAAGGTATCTATTGTCATAAGCACTAATTTAAACACAGTGTTTTTTGCTTCTTTACAGTATCTCAATACATCTTGGCTGCCTATGGAGCTATACTTTAGTGCCACAAGGAAAATCAATAGTAATAATACAAAGTGTTGAAAGTAGGGTCACATTAGTCCATTTTCAAAACTAAATTTTCTAAGTTTAAAAGACTATTTTTTGTTGAGTAAGGAATAGCCTGAACTACCTATGATTCCCTGTAATTCCATTAGAGGATAAATATGGAACAAGATTAAAGAAGTTTTTTTTAAATTACCTTTACTTTTTCTTCATTTGCAAGAGTGTGTGTATGTACACATTTACAATGTTTTGATGTTTTAATTTTATTGAAACACTTTGATGTTACATAACCAGAATTTCAGATGATATCCCTCACTTAAGCATATCTTTTAACAAATGACCAAAAAAAGCTTAGCAAAACTACCTAACATATCAAACAATGCAGGCAAGCATTTTGCCTACTTCTGAAAAGAAAAGAGATGCATAATCTCAACTTTTTTTCTTTTGCCAAGTACAGTAATCATAATTGTACTGTATTTAATTCAGTCATTTCAGTCACATACAGCTTTTCTTAACTCTTTTTGGGATTTTATTGGCAAAAATATTGAAGCAATTTACCATTTCCTTCTCCAGCCCATTTGACAGATATGGAAACTGGGGCAAACAGTGTTAAATGACTTGCTAGTAAATGTCTGAAGTCAGATTTGAACTCAGGAAGTCAGTTATCCTGACTCTAGACCCAGAACTCTATGCACTACTATTGCTCATTAGCTCATTACACAGTATTTAGCTTCACATCATTTAATTTGGAACCAAAGATATCACTCTTTTCAGGGCTGTTCATTCATCTTCACTATTCATCTATCACCCAATTCTCATCTGCACAACGGCCATACCTAGTAAAACTTTCTCATAAGTTGATCAAACCATGGTTGAAAGTAACTAACCAGCTTCAAATCCCTAAGTGAATTAGTGGGATGTCTACCACAAACATGTGAAGACTTCTCCAAACAGAATAGATGAATGAGAACAATTTGTCCCAACTGAAGTAGCTGAAATAGGCACTGTGACCCACTTAGAGCTAAGTCAGAAATACAAGAAGCCAAAGTCATTCACTGTATTCCTGGGTCATCATTAGTGATCTTGATTTTTTTCTTACCAAAGAACTTCAGTAACTCCAAAACACTGAGTGATGTTTAGGACTACACACTCAACTCTGGATCTCTTAAATCCAATTCACCCATGCTAGTCAAAACATTTTGCATTATTGCCATATTTAAGCAACTTATACATTTTGAGCTTTTTGTGATTTATGGTTAATTATAGTGGTAAAAGTCTACCTTTGTAAAGCCACTTTCCAATTTTCCCAGATGTTCTTATAAAATAGTTATTTCTTGCCATAGTAATTTTTATTCTCAGATTATCAAATACTGGTTTATTAAATTCACTTGTTTCTCAATCTTCTTTATCAGTCTGGGTCTCTTCAGAAATGAGGAATGAACAACATTAACTTTCATGTTCTTGTTTTTGCTTATTTCACTTATCATCAGTACATATATCTTTCAGTATTTCTCTGAATTTTTCATATTTGCTATTTCTTATGGGGCAGCAATATCCCATTGTATTCATGTAACAATTCACAATTCACGTTGGTATTCCCAAATCTATTTTGCTACCACAAAAAGTAAAGCCATTAGTATTTTGGCATATATAGGACTCTTTTCCCTTCACCTCACTAAGGCACACACCCAGCAGAAGTAGAAAGTAGATCATAGATATTGGATATTTTAGTCACTTTTATGTGGATTGTTCCAAACCAATTAACAGAATGGTTAGATCAGTTCATTACTCCAACAACAATTTTGCATGTGTGTGTCTTTTTGCAGCTCATTATTGAAATCTTTGTCAATTTGCTGAAGTTGACAAATTTGTTGAGGTGAAACTCAAGAGTTGTTTTTATGGCAGCTCTCTCTTTATAAGTGATTTAGACCCTTTGTCTATATATTGTTAATAGTTTGCAATTCTTCTTTATTTTTCATTTATATTTAACTTCTTATCCTTTAAGAAATGGCCATTGATCTTACATATTTTTGCTAACTCCTTATATAATTTGAATATAAGAAATAGGTTGTACGAAGAGTTTTCCCCATCCAAAATTTTTCCTTTTTACCCTGATTGTATTGATTTTGTTCTTATAAAAGCTTATGTAATTTGAATGATCTATTTTATCTTTCCTAATCATCTAATTCTCATATTTTGTTAAGAATCTTCCCTACCCATATCTGTGAAAAGAACTTTCTATTATTAGTTTTAAAATGATTTTGTTTGACTATATTTATGTAATATGCATTTTGAATTTTTTAATGGTATATGGTTAATGATAATGGTAAAAAAAAAAAACTGCCTTTGTGAATTTACTTTCCATTTTTCCCAGATGTTCTTATAATATACTTATTTCTTACCCTAGTAATTTATGTTCTCAGTTTATCAAATATTCATTTGTTTCTGAGTCTTCTTTATCAGTTGCTTATACCAAATTATTTTGATGATTGGTATTCTATAATGCAATTTGAAGTCTGGAAGTTCCATTCCTTTTTCCTCACTACTTTTTCTTTTAAACATTTCTCTTAAGGCTATATACATTTATTCCTCCTAGAAATGAATTTTTGTCATTTTATCTAGTTCTGTAAATATGCCCTTCACATACAATTCAATTGGTGTAGTATTAAATTTATGAGTTACAGTAACACTGTCTTGTTTATTACATTGGCCTTTTCAACCATAAGCAATGAATAGCCCTCTCATTCTTTAACTCATTCTCTTTTTTTCTCTAAAAATACTTTATGAAATTTTAAATGTATCTTAGTATATTGACTTTTGAATATCTTACAGGATTTTAAGGTTTTTATTTTTAATTGTTTTCTCAAGAGACTTCATGTTTCTAAATTGAAATATTATTGATTTTTGTGAATTTATTTTGTATCCTTTACTGAAGCTATTGTCTTTATTTCTTTATCAATTTTCTGGAGTTTTCTAAGCAAATTACATATCATCCAGAAATATTCAACTTTTAATTTCTTTCTCTTTTTTTTTATTAGTCTGTTTTAGTTGGTTTTTTTTGTTTGTTTGTTTGTTTTTGTTTTTTGCTATCTGATCTGATATTTCCAGCCAAAGAAAACCTATCCTGGGCAATCTCATTGGTAAATTCAACCAAATGCCATAATTTCCTATTTTAGATTGTATTCTATATGAACAACAATATGGGTAGTAAACAGTGAAACTTTAATATCATTTGTGTCCTTTAAATATCTTTAATGATTTGAGGGGAAAATTATTTTATACATAAATAACATGTAAAATCTATTGATTTGATCTCTGCAGGCCTTTGACAAAGATGGTTACTTTGGAGCTATGAATATTTGATAATTTCTGCATATATCTATAACTTTTATCTTGGAATGAAGTATTATTTTCTGGAGTAGTAAAATTAAACTTATTCATATTCAAAATTCATTATCATATAAGTTAAAATATGTAAGAGAACCAATCATTTTAAAACTAATTGGCAAAAGCTACCATGGTTTTGAATTTTGATAAATTTTCAAATATGTAAAAGAAAAATCTCTAAATTTCAAAATATAATAATCCCAAATCTCTTTTTTGTCTTAATAAGTATGTTTTTTAATTCCTCATAATGATACTTCAACCCCAGCAGTTACTTATAAAAATTATATGATAACTACTTGAAGTCTACTATACATTTAAATTTATTTTTAATGAATAGCAGAGTAACAGCAATTGAGTTTCTTAGTGGAAATTTTAGGTCTTCTAGACTAATGAAACACAAAAGAAATTATTTAACATCTTTCTGCTAAGTGTCTATATCCACTAAAATGATCATGCTTGAACAAACCTATGGTCCACCCAGTCGATTATTTCCATGCTTGTAGTTAAATGATTATCTCTATTCCTTGCAAAAGAAAATAGTGAGAATTGTCATTTAAAATAAAGATTTTTACAGGAATTATCTGTAATAATGAATAGCAAATCTTCTGAAATAAAGCACTTCTTTCTTGACACACTTCCAACAAAACCTAATGAAAAAATACAGCAAATTAAAATTACTTCATGTTCAATAGCTGAGAACAAATTCTTGATAGTAGAGAAACATTTACAAAACATTTTAGAATATAATTCTGGAGGAATAAAGAAACAGAGGTCTTTTGAGATAAATAAAAATGGTAGTACTTCAGTTTTCCCCAGTTTGTAATTTTAACACAAAGACTTCATTATCATTCACTTTATCTTTTGCTTGGAAAAAAATACAATTTAAAACATCTTTCATTGGGGCAAAATGCATAAAGTAGAAAATTGGAAGTGGACAATTGTATGATGTTTAATTCATTAGTGTAACTTGTTTTGTCCATTTAATAAAAACTATAAGAATCTTTTCCTTTAGTGCAGATGCTTCTCCCAGGAGTACCAGATGCTATAAGAATGACCTAAAAAGCATCATGGCATTCCATTATTCCTCTCCCATCCCTCCACTTTTCCCACATTTTATCAGATAACCTGTAAGCTAATTTGCATTTTTCCAGAGGAGAATTGAAAATGGAGAAAAAATAGAGAAGAGGTGAAATGACTCCTCTAACTTCTCTAATACTCAATGGGTGGTAGTAATGCAAATGGGTTATAGGATTGGGAGGAGATAAATACATAAGTGGCAAGTCCACTTATTTATTTGCCAGGCACTGTGTTCCAAAGGCAGCCAGGTGAGATAATGAATAGAGTATCAGGCCTTTAGTCAAAAAACTCATTTACATAAATTCAAATCTGCCTTCAGATATTTATTAGCTGTAAGATGCTGGGCATAAGTCATTTGACCTTTTTGCTTCAATTTCCTCATCTCTAAAATGAACTAGAGAAAGAAATGGCAAACTACTCCAATATCTTTAAGAAAACTCCTAAAGGAGTCACACACAAAAATTATGTCTGACAGTACTGATCCACAACAACAAAAGCATTAAATGCTAGGAATACAAATAGAAGTAAAAACAAAGACATTCCCTGCTCCAATTAGTTTACATCCTAAAGGTAGAAAATAACACACAAAAGAGAGGTAAAAGTCATGAAAAGTGGAATGATTGTACCCATTTTAGGAACATGATTATGAAGCTCAGAAAAGGCAAATTGCTATGAGTTCACTTGGAGTTCTTTTAGAACAAAAAAGAATTTGAGGTGTGAACCAAAAATTACTCATTTTCACAGATACCTGAGGACACAGACTCCTTAGAAATAATTAATCAGCTGCAAAGAATATTATGTTCAAGTGATGAGATGATAGTTCATTATTTTCTAAAAGTTTTGATGTAAACTTTCTAGTCCTTTATCAGTTAAATAAAATAATTCTATAATTTGATGCCTTGTTCATTAGAATAGAAATAAATGGCATAATTCAAGTTCATTAGAATAGGCCCAGTCCTTCATTGTAATATTCATTCTCTCATTAATAATTGATCAATCTGAATTGATTGCCACCTTTAGGAGCATCCTCTTTCAAAGTCATATTGTCTTAGGCATTTGAGAAGTCCATTGACCTTTCATTAAAATGCTGGCATGTTGGTATTTTTATTTGTATGGTTACCTTCTGGAACTTCTATGTATGTGTGTGTATATGTGTGCATGCACATGCACACATGTGGAAATGTTTAATATGCATGATTCTTGCTCATTTCTTCCCTCATTTTTTTGCCTTTCTCATTTTCCACCAATTCATCCCACCTCAAAGAAGCCCTCCCTTATAACTAATAAGTATAATTATGCAAAACAAATCAACCTATCACATTGGTTATATCAGAAAATGTATTCTACACTTCTAATATATCACTCTCTGCTACAACATGTATAACTAACTTTTCACTGTTAGATTCACTATCAGTCTTCTTGGAATTATGGTTGATCAGAGCTCTGAAACCTTTTGAAGTTGTTTTCTTTTATTGTGTAAATTGTTCTACTATTTTTGCCTATTTTTCTCTGCATCATTCCATTCACATCTTGCATTAAATTCACAAACAACAGTTTCTTTAACCATTCTAAAATTTATAGAGATTCTCTTTTTTTCTGAAGTTTTGCTGCAACAAAAGTACATATAATTTTTGGACTCATGGGTCTTTCCCTTTGTCCTAAGCTCTTTGGAGTTTACATATAATATATTTGGAATCACTTCCTCAAGGGCCATGCACAATTTTGTGACTGTGGGGCACTGTTCCAAATTATTTTTCTGAAAGTATCAATTCTAATGTATATATCCTCCCACAATCCTTCCAACATTTGAAGATTTTCTGTCATTTTATCTTTGTTGATGTGAAGGAGGGGAAGGTAGAATCTAATAGTGTTAAAGATTTTGAGAACATTTCATTCTTTGTAAAGTATATGTTTATTTTTTTTTCACTAATAAGCATTTTTTCTTGTGCACCTATCTTTTAGGTCTTTTAAAGCTGTCCATTTCTTTTAAGATTTTGATATCATAGAAAATGTTTTCATTCTGCTCACTTACTTTCATTAGTTCATAAAAATATTCAAGGTTTCTCTAAAATTTTCCACTTCATTATTTCTTACAACACGATTGTATTGTATTCCTCATCCAATGATTCTTTTAGCTGCTACCCAATTGATGGTCACCCCCTTAGTTTCCAAATATTTTCCAAAAGAGATAGTGTAAATGGTTTTCATAGTGCTCTGATTATTTAAACTCATTGAGATCTTTTAGAATTCTCTTTATCACAGATTATATTGATACATCAAAATAAAAATGATTTATAGTTTAAACAAATTTAAAAGTATCACTATATTTGCAGTTGACTCATTTAATGTCAAAATATGACTGAATGACTCCAAAAACAATAAACATGTCTTTAGCAACTCAGGGATATTTCTCTATTATGATGAATCAAATGGTATTCTAGAAGGTCATGTAAGCTTCCTTCATGGCGAACATATTTCATCAATGTTCAAATCACAAAATGTTTTGGCATTTTTCATTAATATAATATGCCATTCTTTCTATTTTTAATCATAATACTTAAATGAGTAAATAACTAGCTTATGACAGTGAAATTGAGAGATAAGTAGATTTAGAGTGATAGGGTATTTCTTGTATCTTAAAACTTTTGGGGGGAGAAAACACATCCAGCCATCACTGTCTGAGTGGTATTTTGCTAGAAACTACAGGGGTTTTCTTCTAAACACTTAAGTTCTGAGGTCCTGAAAAAAATAACTTCACTTTTTAGTCTCAGTTTCCTAATCTACAAAAATAATTATAAAAATGAAATATACCTCCCAGAGTAATTGTTGTGAAGATCAAACAAGATAGGTTTCTTCTAAAAATAAGAGTGTGTATAATAACAAGAATGTAGGGTATTCTTGTTTTACAGGCCAAAAACAGGTGATGGGCTATATTTGATTCTCGCACTATACTTTGCTAAACCTTAATCTGGTCTACTTTCTCTATTTTAAAGATGAGGGAACTGAGAGTACAATCACTTGCTAAAGGACATATAGCTAGTGATTGTTTGAGGTAAGACTAGGACCATGTTTATGAAAATATACAACTATGGGACATCTCAATGCACTGGGATTTTTTCCACATGCCATGGACTTTGGATGGCTAAGTAATCATTCTGCTGATGATGGTATTGCAGGAATATCTCATAACAGTAACTAGGAGGGCCAAGCACAAAGCTTCTTCATACACTCATAAAAAAGTATGGGCAGCCCTGAAATTGTATTCTGTCAAGAATTTGTACTTTTCACTTTAGGAGAGTTTATCCTTATCTAATCAGCTCTTGCCATTGTTACTGTTGTTAAAATTCTAATTATCACTTGATATAAAAAGTCAGCTTCTCCTAGTATGAAAAGGGACACTGGCAATTAATGTGGCAGAGCCAGCAGATATTTTCTTCAAATTATTTCTCTGTTTCATGCTTAGGTCTTTAGATACGTATTAGACAATTTTCTAATTTGAAGCTGACCAAGGAATGAAGGCATTAAATGAAGCTGACTACCTCAGTGTATTAGAGTATAAGCATGAGGGACAATAACTTAGATTCTTTACTGAGTTCCCTATTAACACATATATTGAGGCAGAGAATAGATGGCTATGGTTCTAGGCACTATAGAAAGGGCTCATTCAGGATCAAGCATCACAAAAAATTCATAAGAGAAGTTATACAAATTTTTCTTATAAATATTTTTAAGACAAATTCAATTAAGAAGATGGTGGGAGGAGGGCAAAGGCACCATCTCAAATACATACCTGACGTATCATACCGTACTGGGACTTCTGAATGCCATGGACCTTGAGTGGTGAAGTAACTATTTTACTGATGCTAGTGTCCAGGAACATGTAAGAGCTCTGAAGCTAGAAGGACAGCAGGAGCAGAATTGAGATAAAGTTTATCTAAAGTTCAGGCATCTTTAAGGGTGGGGAGGAGCAGAAGAAACCATGCTTTTTGGTAGCTTCTTATTTAAAAATCATTACTCTTGTTAAGTGTGGTCAGTGCCCCTCTAATTTTTGGTGCCCTAGAACAAAGCCAACTTGGTCCACTCATGTACAAGACGGACTCCACTCCCTTCAACTCTAGGATTGAGTTCTTATGCCTACAAAATTTAGATAATTGTGCATTTGAAACAAGGCTAACCTCAAATGCATTAGGAAAAGGAAGGTGAATAATTGATGTCTTGTAGCATTTTAAAAACTTCATCTGTCCTGTTGACTGAAGCTGCATGCTCAGTTCTTGATACTTATAACTAGGGCATGTCCAGATCTTCTGGAGCAGGAAAAGTTGTTTGTAACGAAATTCATTAACAGAATAAAGAAATGAGGCTTGCTTTCTGAGAGGAACAATCTAGGAAAAAATTGCCAGTTTCGAGCTCTATCCATCTACTTACTCATCATTTTCCCAGATTTTCTTTCCCTCCTGAAACATTGTGTACCTGATCTTAGCTCAATGGCAACAATTCTTGAATAATTTAAAGAAAGTGCTTTGAAAGCTGGGTGTAGCTGAGAGCCTAAATCTGCATTTGGCACTGTAAGGAGAAAGAGAGACAATCGTACATATAGGAAAAGAAAAAGATAGACAGATAGACGGAGATAGAAACATTTAGAAAGAAAGAAAGAAAGATAGATGATAGATAGATAAACAGAGAAAGAAAGACACAGACACAGACACCCAGAGAGACAGAGAAAGGATAGGAGGGAAAGAGATCAAAAAAGAAACAGAGTGCAAATTATATTTTCCATATTTTCCAATAACTTTAGTGTTGCTGAACATAATCTAAAGTTCATCAGGGTCAGACACATGCTCTAGCATCTTTCCAAGAATGGGTAATTAATAGTCTTTCCTTGGATTTCAACAAGCATGTGACTTGACGAGAGATAAAGAGCCTTGCCTAAGGAATCAAAGAAAGCTGGAAGCTCTAACATATTCAACATCATTCAGAGAGATTTTTAATTTTTTTTTTATTTTGAACTTAAACACCAAAATGTGAGCATACATAATGAACATCAAATTCAAATACATATACACACCCATACACAGAGGATACTATGTGAAGCCTTGAGTCTCCATTTCAAACCACATTTTTAAAAAAAAAGGATATAAATTCTACATGTTATCATTGAAGCAGTCTTACTCTCCTTCTAAACTTTTATTTGGAGCATTTTTAAAAAGTTTATAATGATACTCTTTTTTTATTTGTTTGTTTGTTTGTTTATTGTATCACTATTGTTAACCTCTCTCTCCCCCAATTAAAAAACTAGAGAAAGAGGGAACATAGTCAAGGGAAATGCACCCACAATGTCTATTTTTAAAAATGTGTTTCTACACATTGTGCCAATCTGTCAAGAGCAGGTTAATGCTTTACCATACGCTCTCTGGAGACATAGTTGATTATTGTTTTGATCAGAATTCTGAAGCTTTCAAAGTTGTTTTTATTTATATTATGATTCCTGTAGAAATTGTTCCAGTTCTATTCATTTCACTTGCCTTCATTTAACTTAAGATTCTTTAAAATCATTTTTTAATAATTTCTAACAGTACAGTAACATTTCTTTACACTTAGATATTACAGATTATTCAGTCATTTCTCAGTTGCCTTGAGGCAATTAAAAGGTACTTTCTTTGATTCTTTTATTTCCCTCCCTGTTAGACTCTCTTTCAGTATCAGAAAATTTGTTTTATTTATGATTTTCTCTCTCCATTATGGCCTCCCTTTTAATCATTCATCTCCCTATTCCTGATCACAAGCTACTCTTGTCCAGTCTCTCATCACACTAATTCTAGCTTTACAAAAGGGGATGCATCCCCTTTCCTGTTTCCAGTGATCTGTCTGACACTTTGTGCATTTCTGAAGTGGAATAAATCACTGTGGTTTCCCATTAGATTTCTTTTTTTTTTTAAATAAAGCTTTTTTATTTTCAAAACATATGCATGGATAATTTGACAACACTGACCCTTGCATAGCCTTATGTTTCAGATTTTCTCTTCCTTCCCTAGATGACAAGCACTCCAGTATATATTAAACATGTTAAAATATATGTTAAATCCAATATGTATAAACATTTATACCATTCTCTTGCTGCACAAGAAAAATCAGATCAAAAAAAGAAAGTAAATGAATAAGAAAATAAAATGTAAGTGAACAACAACAAAAAGAGTGAGAATGTTATGTTGTAATCCACATTCAGTTCCCCCAACCTCTGTCTGGGTATAGATGTTGGGTTTTTTTTCACTGCAAGATCATTGGACCTGTCATCAATCATTTCACTGTTGGAAAGAGTCACCCTCATCAGAATTGATTGTCATATAATATTGATGTTGCCGTGTACCCCATTAGATTTCTTAATCATTATCTGGTTTGGTATGAACTTAAGAGTTTTACAAGTGTTAAGTATGTGGGAGTTGTATAAGTTGTTTTAATGAGTTAGGTAATAGGATTTCTAAATAATAGCAGTCATTTTTCACATCACATGCTGAGTTCAGAACTTACTGAATCAAAACAAAGGTGCAAAAAAATTGGTTCATGGAAAGCTGGAGGCTACTTCACTATAAGCATTTTTCCATCCACATTTATTATAACTTTATCTGTAATTTGCATCTTAAAAGTTTCCTAATTCAATGTTGTCTCTCAATTTATGTACATAAATGCTAGAAAATGCTAACATGAAGATTTAATGAGAAAATAAATTTTTCTAAGACATTTGTACAGAAGTACTCTGGGACCCAATGAAGAAGTGAAATGCTGCCCAAATATGGACTAATGAAATTTGGATTTGGGAGTTGGAGATTGCATCTAGGTTTGATCACTGGTTCAAATCAATTTAAATTATGAAATGGGGTGAAATTTATAATAATATTGCAGTGATAATACAGTTTGGGAGGTACAAAATCACTCAAAAGAGCCTCCAGTTTTGTAAGATATCAAAGTACCTCATAACCTAACTTAATCCACATTATTTAAGTCACATAATTTTTTTTTTTTTTTGCGAAAATGTGAAGAGCCAGATCTCTGCATAAAAATCCAATTTCTACACCATACCTTTCCTTCAAAAGAAATTTCTAAGAGCAATTTGGAATTATACCCAAAAGTCTACCAAACTGTGCATACCCTTTGATCCTGCAGTGTCTCTACTGGGTCTGTGTCCCAAAGAGATCATAGAAAAGGGAAAAGAACCCATATGTGCAAACATTTTTGTAGCAACCCTTTTTGTGGTGGCAAAGAACTGGAAACTGTGTGGATGCTCATCAGTTGAGGAATGGCTGAATAAGTTATGGTATATGTATGATTAGAAATGACCAGAAAGGCCTGGAGAGACTTGCATGAACTGATACTAATGAAGTGAGAAGAACCAAGAGAATATTATATACAACCACAAGATTATGTAATTATCAACTGTGATGGACTTGGCTCTTTTCAACAATGAGATGATTCAAGCCAATTACAATAGACTTGTGAAGACAGCCATCTGCATCAAGAAAAAAGATTCCAGGGACTGAATGTATATTTTACAACATATATTCACACTTTTTTATTGTTTGCTTGCTTTTTTTCTTTCTCTTTTTGATTTGAATTTTCTTGTGCAGCATGATAAGTGAAATATGTCACATATTTAACATATATTGGATCACTTACATCTAGGGGAGGGGGTGTGGGGAAGGGAAGGAGAAAAATTTGGAACAAAGGTTTTTGTAAGGGTGAATGTTGAAAATTATTTTTGCATACATTTTGAAAAGAAAAAGGTATCTAAAAAATAAAAGAGTTTCCAAGATCAGTTGGTAGTAGATGGCCAAGAGCAAAAGAAAAGCAAATGGCAGAAACTTGCCTTTGTGACTGGGAAGGAAAAACACTATGAGATAAATAGCATATTTTTTTATCATAAAAAGGGAGGACAGAATGAGTAAATCAAAGAATTTTGTGCAGCTCAAAGAAACCGGAGGAGTAATCTAACCAAAATCCTACTTTTACATGGAAGGAGTGTGGCATAGTTTATATGATATTGGAGTTGGAGTCAGTAACACCTGGATTTAAATTCTGTCTCAAAATATCATTAGATGTATAACTCTGGGCAAGGCATTTATCTCTAGAAGTCTCAGTTTGCTCACAGTTTTTTGACTCTTAAAACATATCATAGCTGTCACCTACCATAAATATGAGAAATACAAGTGATGCATTATGGAATAGTACAATGAAAAGTGACCTCCTCAGAGCTTAGAAGACCTGAATTTGAGTCTTATCTTTCATTTCATCTGTATGACCCTCAGTCAGTCACTTACTTTCTCAATACTTTAGGCAACTTCCTAAGATGTAGAAGAATAGAAAAAATGTCACATAAGAGAGGCAAGCTTCTTCACTTTGAAATTTCCCAAACAAATAAAATCACGGATTCAATTACTATTCCTATGAAGAGTTCAGGGCCCAGGGAGATTGAATAACATGTCCAGGGTTACCTGGATATGTACTAGAAAGATCCAAACTTTAATTCAGGTCTCCATGCTCCCAGGTCAGTGTTCTTTCCTCTTCATTTTCCTAAATTCAAATCCAGTCTCAGACATTTACTACCTGTGTGATCTTGGACAAATCACTTAACCTTGTTTGCCTCAGTTTCCTCATCTATAAAATGATTTGGAAAAAAAAAAAGACAAACCACTCCAGTTAGTCCAAGAATTAGTCCAATTGGTTTTTATAAAAAGTTGGATATGACTGAAACAATTGAAGAAGAAAACAAACTTCAAGGGGATGTAAAGTCAGCTCCATACCACAAATAACTTTTTGCATGTACATGTTAATAGGAAGGGAAAAAACCAAACATGCTATTCGAAATATGTGGAATTTTAATTTAGTTACCATATTAAAAATCCAATAGATTCATGGCATTGTAAAAGGTACAATCTTCAGAGGAATAAAGTACTTACAAATATGTTAACACTCCCTCCCTGTGGATTCCTCAGTTCATTTTAAATAAGATGAATAACATAGAAATATAGACTTAATTCTGTTAGAAAGTTCTGGTAGCCATAAAGTACATTGGAGGGGAAGTAAACATAAAATTAATACACATAAAATCTGCAAGTCACAAAACTTTCCAGGCTAATGTCTCAGATGTTATGAGAAATTTCATTTACTTCTTATTTAGCTCTATAAAATGTTTTCCCATCATTCCTGAATGATTTTTTGAATGTTTCTCTCACAAAGATCTTTACCTGGGAACTTTTTCAAGTTGTTGCATAAAGGATCATATCCAGTGAGATTATAAATGAGATATTCTGAAATCTGATTTAAAAGTTCACACAAAGTTGGGGTTAAGAGAGCACAGAATTCTGATCTCATGGATAAACTCTCATACTTCCATCTCCACTCAGGCTACTTGTTATCAAATCTTGTGTTCTTTAGTGTCCATGAGAGAACATGTTGTATTGAGTTCTAACTGCCAAATATGAAAAAGTAGCAAAATGAACCCATCATCTCCAGGAAAATCTCTAATCTTATGTGAGGATCAGAACAGATGAGTTAATAGACTTGAGACCATCAATGGGGCAGGACAGCATCACTGGCAAGGAAATAGGCTGGGAGATGCTACCAAAGTATGGTGACAACAAGAAATAAAATGTCACTGAGATCATGAGTAGCTTGCAAAAGCATAAAGTGTGGTTGTCCCAAAAGTTCCCATGATGATTCTCTTGTCCATTTCAATTGTTACGAAGTTCTATTTATATTGTTCTTGTAAAACTTTCTGAGGAAAAGAATAGTCTCAGATATGTCTCATTACAGTACAGTTCCACAGGAAAATTGTCATTTAAAACATACATTCCCTTAAATAGAGATTATCATTTCTATCTTTATGTACTTACCAATCATGAGGTAGGTACCAATAAATGTTTGTTGATTGATTGATGCTGAACCCACAGAATGACTTTGCCTTCTTCTAAAAAGGTGTTGTTGTTCAGTAAAATTGGTTCCATACATGTTTGACTCTTCATGGGCATAATGATTAAATGGATTGAAGGAGGGGAGAGAAAGTAAGGAGTCAAGTTTGATACCTAGAAGGCAAGACTAATAGAGAATGAAGGAGCACATATAATCATCCCACTAGAACCTAATAATAGGTAAATGCTTTTCTAAAAGCTGGGCAATAGTGAACCATGATTCTCAATAGCCTCAAATCCCTCTTGTAGATGAATGTTGTTGATTCTCACTTAATGATCATAGAGTGTTTCTCATGCTAAAGTGATTCATAACATGGAATTTGTTTCATGATCGACACTGATAATTGTGAAAATGCAACACTCTAGTAAAACAGAGAGCCGTCTCCCCTCTTCTGAAAATTCTGAAGCAGAACCCAGCACCCACTACCACAAGGGGAAACAAAAAAGAAAAGATTTTCTTTTCTTAACCAGATAGCAGTTTCATGAATTTAAATTCCAAATTTTATCATTATTATTTCTGTCTATTCACTAGAACTTTTCAATTTAAAAACTTCAAAACTACAATAACAAAAGTAATTGAAGGAAACTAACTATATTATACATAGCAAAGAGCACTGTTCAACTTGACTCTCCCCTTTCTAAGAGATTTCTTTCAAATATGATTCATTCTGCCCATCCCTCCCTACCACCTCACTTAGTTTCTTAGAGAAGAATTTAAACTGCAAAGTCAATGTGGAACAAGATTATATATTTACCAAAGTCTAAAGTAAAAAACAGAAAGTTTAGGAAGTAATTACTTTCACTTGGAAGAGATTTAAACATGTCATTTTAAATTTTATAACCAATTTCAATCTTAACCTCCCCTCAATCATCTGACTGTTAGAGGTCAAGTAAATAATGCTTCATACTTCTTTCACACACACACACACACACACACACACACACACACACACACACACACATCTCCTACTGCCACAGAGGCAATTTCATCTGGAATACCTGTGTAGTTTGAGCTTATTTCTTTTAAAGAATACAGATTTTAAAAAATAAAAATTAAATTAAATTTAAAAAGTATCCAGATAGATCCCCCAATGTTTTCTTTGTCTGATAGGCAGAGAAAGCAAAAACAGAAACTCAAGAATGAAAAAATGCATCAGAAAACCTTATTTATTTTAGTGGAATTGGGGCTTTAGTGATGTTAAACTTTGTTATTCAGAAAAGAACATACTAAGTTTGGATACTTCAGTGGGTTAAGTCCAAAGCTTGAAGACAGAAGTTATGAGTTCAAATCAATCACAAATAAACATCCCTTGCCTATTATGTCTCAGGCTTAGCAGCTCGATAATACAGTGAATAGAGCACTGAGTTTAGAATCAGGAAGACACCTTCATGAGTTCAAATTTGACTTCAGACACATACAAGTTCTGTGATCTTGGGCAAGCCATTTAACTTTGTCTCAGTTCCTCAACTGTAAAATGAGCTGGAGATGGAAAAGACAAACCACCCTAGTATCTTTGCCAAAATGGGGGTCATGAAGAGTTGGCCATAGCTGAAAACAATTGAACAACAAAAATATATCAGGTATCTGTACTAAACAGTCTGGGAATATAAAAAGGAAGCAAAAAGTTACTCCTGTCCTGAAGCAGCTTACAATCAAAATAACACCTGAGACACTTAATAGAAGTTGCGATTTTTGCTTCAGTCTTCTCATTGATAAAATACAGATGATAATAATAGTATGTCCCCCTCCCAGTTGGAAGAATCAAATAAGATAACATAAGTAAAAAAATTTAGCAAGCCTTTAAGTGTTACAGAAATACTTGCTAACTGTGTAAGATGCATGTCCATATATACCTTGGAAGACTGGTAAAGTTCTAAGTATCTCTGATCTAAATTCCTTATCAAAATTAAGTCAATTCTTGTGGCTCTCTTTAACAAAGAGATGATTCAAATCAGTTCTAATTGTTCAGTGATGAAGAAAGCCATTTATATGCAGAGAGATGACTGTGGGAACTGAGTGTGGGTCACAACATAGCATTTTCATTGTTGCTTGCTTGCATTTTTTTCTTCTTAATCTTCTTCTACTACTGATTTGATTTGATTTTTCTTGTACAACACAATAATTGTATAAATATGTATTCATATATTGGATTTGATATATATTTCTACCATGTTTAATATATATTGGACTATTTGCCATCTAGTGGATGGCATGGGGGAAGGGAAGGAAAATTGGAACACAAGGTTTTGCAGGGAATTAATGTTAAAGAATTGTCCATGCATATGTTTTGAAAAATAAAAAGTTTTAATTTAAAAAAAAGAATGCCAGTTCTAAAGAATTAAGTGAAACATGTTACTTATACTTTCCCAATCAAATTTTGGAAGATATGAGTTAACTATAAAGAGATTCTTGGTCTCTGCCACAGATTTGATTCATTGTAAACAATATCATTATCTGTTAAAGGAAATGTGGTGGCTCAGAAACACATGAGAAGGTGGAACTCTGAAAAAATAAATTGAAAAGTCTCTAAATTAAAGTAGTTCGCTTTTTACTTTAGAGTTGAATTTGCTGGGCAAGCAGGGGAAAACTAGGCACATTTTTTCTGGGAATAGTCATTTACTTTATCTTACCTTATTGCTAAAGAGAGAAACAGAAAGAGAGATGATAGTTGGGGCATGGAAGACAATAAGGAGGTGGCAGTATGCATCTTTTCAGGCCCCAAAGTTTTTTGGCATACGTTTCCCATACTGATCTAGCACATTTCTCTTCCAGCATTAATAATTTTCTGGCATTATGAACACCTTTGCTGATCTAGCATTTTGCTATATGGTATTTTATTCCATCTTGGAAAATGGTAGTACCCCCAGTAATCTAATAAAGAGGAGAAAACTTGCTTAAAAATCAGGAGAAAAAATGTTTTGTATATTCTTTATGTCTGCCAAATAACAAAGTTGGCGCACCACAGGAAACCATAAAGTTTTAGATGAAATGCTTTCTAATCCCTTTTTTTTCCAGGAGGGGTGGCAAGAATTTGTATTTTGGACTTTTGCAATAATTGTTATTTGCTACTTTTCTCTAATTTCTTTTCCTCACTCAGCAGAGAAAATGCTTTCTTAAGCAGTTAACATCATTTATATTCTTATTAAGGAGTTTCTGAGAAATCAGAATGACCTTTTACTGAAGGCAAGATTTGACAGAAAGAGTACTGAAATGAAAACCAAGAGGTTTCTAGTACTGACTTTGTCAGCTAACTTGCTATGTAACCCTGACATCACTCAGTGTCTCTAGACCTAAGATGCCTCACTAATAAAGAGAAAGGCTGAAGAAGATGATTTCTAAGGTCCATTCCAACATTCATATTCAATGCTTTCAAATTATTGAAATCAAGGTGGAGATTACAAAGAAAATATAAAAAGAACCGAGGGAGTATTGTGTCAAATTTGAAATCTGAATATATTTGTATTTTAGTTGAATGCAAATTAAAGAATAAGATACTTGCTGAAGCTCTAATAGACTGTGAACAGCTTAGAGGCTGTTGACAGGAGTTCTACTGACATAAGTACATGTGTTTTTCCTGGCAAAAAGGAAACATCTGGATGGTTTCTGTGAAAGCTGTGACTCAGTCCACTAAATTTTTTTTTGCTTTTCTACATAGTTGTACTTTATCCTATCTGCTACTATTTGGTGAGAGCCCAACCATCTGCCCTGTGTTAGCAACAATTTGATTTGCTAAATAATTGATGAAATCTGAAATACTTTATCAAAGGAAGTATGCTTCATCACAATAAAAAGCAAAACAAAGCAAGTTTGATAGTGTGGGACTTGGGCATGGTGTAGAACAACAGTGCTAACATTCAACAAAATGTTCCTTGTTCTGTTTTGTGGGAACATTTTTTCAATGATACTTTAAAATTACTTTCCGTCTGTAATGAGTGTAAATCAAGAAAGGGGAAGTTTGTTTCTTCTTTAAAAGTCAAGCCTAACTGTTGAACAATTGAAAACAAAGTTTTCTTTTAGATTTCAATAATAACAAGCTTAGCTTGTATTCAGAAACTAGACATTCTTTTTCAGTGCAATAGAGATCCTTGTCCACTATTTTCCATGTATGATATCCCTTACTTAGGAGAGGACACTTACCTGAATCTCAGCCTTTCTTCACCCAGATGGACTATTTGTTCTCCAAAGAGTTCTGGAAGCCAACAGCTGATTCCTTTCTCAAAAATAAATCTTAAGAATGGATTATTCAGCTTTCCCTAAAAAGGGTGCAGGGACAGGCTTCTCTCTTCATCCCACTAAAATGCCAGCTCTGTTGACTTCTTAGGAAAAGATACAATTTTGAAGATATCCTTAGAAATCATGTTTATTAAACATCTGCTATATGTAAGGAAGACACTAGACAGTGGGGATCCAGAAAAAAAGGAAAAGTGTGTATATTTGTTCTCTCCAGAAAGATCATATCTTAAGCAGGTAACACCACTACATTAGAAATCTCTGGGGCAGCTAGGTGGCACATTGGATAGAGCACCAGTCCTGAAGTCAGGAATTCAAATCTGGCCTCAGACACATAACACTTCCTAGCTGTGTGACCCTAGACAAGTCACTTAATCCCAATTGCTTCAGAGAAAAGTAAAAAAAAAAAAAACTCTGAGAAATCAGTATAATCTTTCCTTTATTATAGGGTATGGTAAAAAGTCAGAAGCAAAATAAGGCAGGAAAGATTGAATGAGTTTGGTGAAGAGGTGATTTTTGTACCAACTTCTTATCCCTTCCATTGGTTTGTGTCCTATATTTTTAATCTAATCTGTGCCCCTTCCTGAAGAGTGTGAATTCTTATTATAAATGAAAGTCTTCAGATATCTGTGGACCCAGAATTCCAGTACTTCTCTGTCTTTATTTTCAATAAGTAGAGTCGGAGTAGACCACCCAGTACCACTAGAAAGACCTAAACACTTGGGTCCCTCTGTTTGGATTAAAGATCCTAGGAGCTTTAGAAGAGTTTCAAAACGACCTATTACCCAAATTACTTCTATAAAATGCTCTCTCCCACCCTTCCAATGTAGCTCCTGCAGCCTTTATGCTCCTGTTCTAACCAGACCCATCCCATTTTTTTCTCTTACAAAGTGACCTTCACATTCCTTTGGTTGTCCAAATGCTTTGGGTTGAAATCTTCAAGTTTCTTCCAAATCCCATGGAAAAATTAAGTCCCTCAAGACCCTCAGTCTTGGCTGCTTGCTCTCTCTTTCTTTATATCCAGACCTGTTTGTAGCAATGTCTCAGGCTCTTTTTTAGGTGACAGTTTAAAAGTATCTGAAAAATGATAGCACTTGCAGTATGATTTTTATTTGCCTTTTTAAAAATGCAATTTGTGCAACTTGAAAAAGAGGCAAAAACTAAGTTGACTGTTTTGCCTTATGATGTTTTAAATGATTTATAATATTCCCTAAAATTTAAAAAAAAAAAACCTGTCTGTCAGAATTTGATGTCACAGATTCCTTTTTGGCATAATAAAAAACAGGAGAAAATGGTGTCAGCCATGTTTGCCTTAGGAAATAAAAGGTCACAAATCAAAGAAAGCAATAAATTATTATATATCTTGTGACAAAGTAGAGATACAATACAATGTTACCATATTTTTAGTTGTAAATACAAGATATAATTATTAGTTGTGATAGCCCATTTGATTCATAGATACTAAATTCTAGAGTCCTTCCAATGAGTCCTCTATAATGTTAACAATATCATAATAACTATTATAATAAATAATAATAAACTAGCTAATGTGGACTATAGGGAAGAGCAATTGATAATTTGTGGCACACCATTCCATATATATGTCTATTGTTAGGCATAAAAAATGTTAAAAGACATAAATTCTTGCCTGTAGCCAGTTCATGAAAGGGTTAGCTTGGTCTGAGTTTCTGTTGGGATATTCGAAAATTTGGAATTCCAACACTCTTCAATGGATCTGAGTCTCATTATTGTGCAAAAATAATGATATACTCCCATAACCCACCCAAAAGAGATCCATTTCATATACAGGGCAATCTTCTAAAGATCTTTTGACATTGTGTGAATAGCAGTAAAGTCCACCACTTGTCCATCCCTCTTTCTCAATATGTGATCAACCCAATTTCTTTTCTGGTCATGGGTTTTTGAAATGCCATACTTTGCAACACTTTGTTTGCATAATTCTTCTATGATAATGTGTTATATCCCATCATGTATATCAGCAATGTAGCATCATTGCAAGATTTTAATTTTTAAAGATCTGATTTTGAAAGAAACATAGGATCATTTAAGCACAAGGTCTAGTTTTCACAAGCCAATCCAAGCCATTGATCTTCTCCTGCTCAATTCTAGTCCTAGCTGATCATCCATGAACAGTGTCTAACTAAATTATAGGTACTAATGGACCAGCTCTGTGGGATTTATATATATTTATGCATGCTGCATACCATAGTCTGGACAATAGGCATTTTTCATAGATATGGTTTTTAGAGATAGGCTGAGATTTTGAATAATTTGTGGATCTTATCCAAAAGTCTCAATAAAATTATAGGGCTTAATGCAATCAACACAATTAAATATATGAATGGGAACATTTGCACTCTGTGTTAGACATTCCACAATCATGTCTGTCAAACTCATTGGAATGAAGATGAGTCTATTAAATGTTTATTCTGTGCCAGTCACTATACTACGTGCTGTGAATACATAGACAAGAAAAAGATAATCCTTATGCCTAAGGAGCTTACATTTTAATGGGAAGGAGAGTGGATAACTCATATAAAGAAATGCTGATCAGGGAATGTCAGGGATGGTGAGTGGTAATTAACTGATATACCCTTTGTATCCAGAAGTAATATTGATTTGCTGGGTCATTAAGCTTTGGTTACTATTCTCAAAACAAGAAGTAGAAAGGGTAAAGAGATACTTGTATTTGTGTACACATGACATAGAAAATAAGTAATCAGATGATTATAGTTAATAGATGTAGTAAGCTTTCACCAATCAACATGCTCCCAGGGTATAAGGTGTGCACATATTTAGATGGGTTCAGGGGCAGGCATAGCAAGGTATCATGTCAGGAAGATAATGTTGGTAAGATAACTGGAATAGCTCAATGTAGTGAACTCCCACTAATTAGGAGAACTCTACTTCTCATTATTACATCTCTCCTCTGATATTAATAAGAATAATCATTGAACAGAGTGATCTCTGTCACTACATGTTTCAAGGAATCTTGTATAATTTTTATAGGTTCATAGAAGAAGTTGTTAAGAAGAGAACTTTGAAGGAGATGTTTTGCTCTAGTAATCAAATAGTTTTTATAGTCAACAAACAATAAATGCAAGAACATCTTATATGACTTTTTTCTGTAACTGTCCACCTTGCTTGGAATGCTCTCCCTCTTCTATTCTGACTACTAATCTCCCTGGATTCCTTTAAGTGCCAGTTAAAATCCCATTTTTTACAGGATGCCTTCTCTAACACTTCTTAATTCCAGTGTTCTCCTTCTTTTAATTATTTCCTCTTTATAATGGCAGATGGCAAAAGCTTAATAAATATTTGTGGAATAGAATAAGATAGTCAACAAACAATGAATACAGTGGGATTTTATATTTTCTGAATTGGTTGTATAATTATAAAAATGTAGTCTGCAATAGAATATCATTGACAAAAATTTGCCTATTCTTGTTTCATACCTTTATAAAAGATACCCTGAAGTTGTTCGGTTATTTCAGTCTCTTCATGATCCCATTTGGGATTTTCTTGGAAAAGAGAATGGTTTGACATGTCTTGTTCCAGCTCATTTTACAGGTGAGAAAACTGAGGAAGGCAGAGGTAAATGATTTACCCAGGGTCACATAGCTAGTAAGTTGGATTGAACTCAGGTCTTCTTGACTTCAGGCCTGATGCTCTATTCACCATGAAACTTATTTACCCCAGAAAACATGTGTCTATACATAGTATCATAAATATTTTGAGGAAATAGAAAAGAAGGGGTATAGGGTAACGACTACATGTATCTTCTTAGTTGTCCTTTAATTGATAATGATAAAGTATATGGATTTTTAACATGCCTTCATTAATTACACTGTCCTCTTTTAGATACCTTGAGCATCAGCTCTTCAATATGATATCAAATGTGTTTAATGTAAGTTTTATTATGTGGATAGAGACTAGATCTGTGATTACTTGGTACAAAGAAATCCTTTGTGATTAAAGTTTCTGTGGCACTCTTGGCATCCTCTTTGGAACTCACAGTTTTAGAATCCTCAGGGACAGAGAAGGGATGATTTTTCTTCTGTCCATCCCCTGTGCTCCTCCAGTCACAAACTGAAGGGAGCTTTGGAAGCAGGTCTTTCTGACTTGGAGACCTGTTTTCTTTGCAATCCATATAGATTAAACATGTGCAATTCTTCTAAATATATTTCTACATTTATCATGACGGACAAGAAAAATCAGATGAAAAAAGGGAAAAATGAGAAAGAAAAAATAAGCAAGCAAACAACAACAACAAAGGTGAAAACACCATGCTATGATCCACACAGGCTGCTTCCTTGACTTTTGAAATGTTCATAATTATTGGTACTGTAGTATAGGTAGATCACTTACAAGTAACTATGCTTTATGGCATGGCATGGCACTCAAGAATGTTGTGCTGATGGTGAGAGACCACTGTTTTAGACTGTTGGAAACAACAGTTTTCTGTTGTTTTGTGTCTCAAAATATGTATCTTGCTGAATCAATGGTCCATGGTTATCCACCTGGTATAATGCAAACACAGCTGTAACTTGGGCTGCCTGGAAATATAGTCAGGGTAGTAAAATCTGGGGAATAATACTTCTTCCTAGATAAGGGATAGGGGTAGGTGTGTGCTAGTTGAACAACTGCACTTTCTTCAGAGCTTTCTGTCATTACTTTGTTACAACTATCCCAATGATCTTCCACCTCACTTTTCTCCAAATCTCATCCCTGGTTTGACTACTTGCTATTTTATTATCTTCTAGCTCATCACTGTCATCTTTTACCCACACTACTTTTCTCCAAGCATCCATCATTCTGCCTTTCCCATTTATCTGACTGTTCTCCAAGCAGCTGAAAACACACATATTTCTGATTTTATCTGAATTTGCCCCAGGCATAATAAATATTAATTATGGTTTGGAGACCCATTATTTTTTGGATCTTTGTTTTCCTTATTTTTTTTCTTCTATTTTTTACTTCTTACTTCTTCAACAAGATTATGTCACAGTCTAAAAGAGGTGATTCCTCTATCATTGTTGAAAAAAGTTTATTGCATGAATCATGTTGGATCAGTATGTCATATTCTTTAAATTTACTTGGGATGATTTCTGCTAGTTGGGTCTCTTGACATGATTTGTGATAATGTTTTTAAAATTCTTTCTATTCACTATTTTAAGAAATGATATTTTTTCATGTGCTAACAAAAGGTATAAGGGATAGAAAGCAGGCTTTAGTACTAGGTCACTTGGATTTGAGTCCTGCCCCTGACACCTACTGTTTGTATGGCCCTAGAAAAATCATCTTATCTCTCAGTGCGCTAGATAAATTTCTAACACCATAAGATTCAGAAGCAGTAATAATTTGCATTGGTAAAAGGAACTCCTTCACTGGGAGTTCCCAAAGTCAATAAAAACCCAGGTATAATCTCTGTCTCTGCTTCTCATAATCTTCAATCATTCTCTTACATAAGATTATATAAATGTTTGTTATATTCTAAAGAGCTGTTGCTCTTGATTGCCATATATCCCACATATCTTTATGTTTGGTAAGGAAGTGAGGTGCTTGCTAACTAAGATAGCATGTAGGATTTTTTGTCAACTTGCTATGGTTATCAGACATGGAAACAGATTATAATAATTTCCTAAGGAATGTTAATTGATGTACATTTCCTTCCTTAACTTTTATATGCAATTTTGGCACATAAACTGCAACTGTTTTATTTTAGTCTTTATACAAATGTTTATCATTAGCATTACAAGAGAAAATGGTAAATTATCACATAAAATCATATTTCTTGATACATTTAGATGCCTGATAAACTTAATTCCACCAACTCTTCTATTTGCCTTTCCAATAAGGACGTGTGAGAGTTTCACCTACTTAGCTATAACTTTCTTTTGTCTTCCAGTTTCACGTTCGGCATCCTCACATATGTGACCAAATGATAGTCTCTGTTCAAGGATTTCATATTTGGATCATCAATAGCAAATTTGATATTTGTATATGGAGTCAAAATTTTGATTCTCATCTCTGCTCCCTTTGCAACTACTCTACCATTGTTACTATAGAAGCAAAAAAAAAAAAGTGCTATGCAAGAATCAGGGCTAATTTATATTAGCCTTTGTTTTATGGATTGCAGTATCCAAAGAATTCATTACCAAGTTGCCAAACTATTGGCAACAGGCCTCCCTATGCTTGGCTAGGTTAGTCCTTGGAAAACAGATATAGTCTATATTGAAGACTACTGATAGGAGACCAAATTACTTAAAATACAAGCAATGCTTTACTTTGATAATGGAAATTTACTCTAATTATATTTTCCCTTTGTTGAAAATATCCAATACATTTAGTAGACTCTCATTAAGTATTTATTAAATGAGACATATGGCTTAACAATGATGCCAATATTTATCATCAGCAAAATATACTCTTTAAAAATATTTTCCAGGAATCATAATTGATTTTCACTGATACATTTGACAGGAACATATCTTGGACTTTGTTTTCCAATCTTGTTTCCAGAGAAGGGGAGTAAATTGATAAAGTAGTTGGGTTATCAAAATCAGGAACCTCCACAACATCCCTATGTAAACTTTACACAAAAAGATAGAGAAGAAAGAAAAAAAATGGTATAGCCAATCACAGGATCTCTCTGTAGAAAATCCCATAGCTTCATAACCCCAAGAAAGAATATGGATGAGGCAAAGTTGGCAAGTTAGAGGCTGCAATCTTAGAGTGGCCAGGACCAGTTACATTTTCTGAGAGAAATGATATTTTGAAGCCTGGAGTAGTCTAATGAGATTCTTATGCCATTGACTATGTAAACATAGCACCTTATTGATTTTATTTGAAACTCATTCACTTTCACCGGCTGAATATTAAGAAATAATCAACTATTACTACTACTCCTTTCTGAATTCTAAGGATACCAATTTGTGGGTGGTCATATTTCTAATATTATAGATCCTGAGCCCCCAGGAGTATGTTTCTCTTTAATAATTAGACAGTTAAAAAAAAGGTTTTTTTAAATTTTTTACATTTCTCTTTCTATATTTTTTGACTATTGAGCATTATTTTCTCTGTCTTCTATACACACCTTTGTGAACATTTTAAAAAGAAACTTTTTTCTTAATAATTTATGCAATCAAAAAAAAAACTAATTTCTGCTTTGCAAACGTCTCTGGCAGAAAGAGAATTGTGTGCTTCATATTCAGTCCTCTGGAAGCACTGTTTTTTCATTTCATTAATCTGTCCTAGAGTCCTTCAAAGTTGTCTTTCTTTATAAGGTTTTTTTTTTAATATAATGTACCCTTTCAGCATTCTGTTGAAGCCTTTGGGCCTCTTCTTAGAAGAAAATGTGGGATCAATGACTCTAACTTTTATAAAGCCTTGCCCTCTCTGTACCATTGTAGCAAGCTCTCCTATCTTGGTCTGTATGGTAATCCCATGTTTAGTACAAGTATGTTGGTTTTCCTGAGCTGGTGCCAGCACAAATTGCCCAACCTGAAGGCCATATCAATTCCCATTTTCCTGAACTGTTGCAGAAATCTGCCTGAGTATAGTTCTTTTCGTAGGTCATTGGAGTCTTATATCGATGCTGAGAAATTTTCCTCTGTCCTGAAGGAAAGGAAATAATTGTCAAGTGCAGGACTAGAATCCCCTATTGAGTACACTTTAAACTGTAATTTCCATGTGAGAGACTATTTTGAAATTCATAAAATAAAATATTTTTAAAATGCATATGATTAAGAAAGAATTTTTTTAAAAAATCAAGTGTCAGGACTCCAATTTAAGTTCAAAAAATCTAAAAAATAGCTTTAAAATGTCTGTAAAATCTAGAGAGATACTAAAATCTATCATCACCAAGAACTGTTGTATTCAGAGACATGGCTCTCCCAATATTAAAGAGCTATGAAAATGAGGGTTTGTTGATAAGCTGGAAAGAAAAACATTTGTCCTTTATTCTTTTTCCACTATGTCAATATTTTTCTTCATATGTGGCTTCTTTTCTGAAAACTTCATATTCATCTGGCTGTGGCACCCACCTGAAGTGAATTATTTTCTTCTCTTTCATCCTATTATGTAATATGTTCCTAGTGAATGAACGAGAAAAATGCTGGGGGATGGATCATAACCTTGGCCAAGATGAAGGGTAAGATTAGTTACGCACACTTTGGCAGATAAATAAGAAAAATCAGAAGCCATGTATTCATAGACTAATTCATTGTGGTTGAGTATGGACAAGCCTACCTATAACAAATTAGGAAAAATATTGCTATTCCCTAAGAAGTTTCATATATTTCCATGAAGAACAGGCATATTTTACTGTTTGCTCCTACTAAAATTAGCATGTGTTTAGGTTTGCAATGTTATTTCAAAAGGCAATGGCAGGCAATATCATTGGCCTCCTTAAGGAATCCCTTCATATTGTAGGATAAAGGATTATATTTCTCTGGAGTAAAAGGAGGTTCAATAAACAGCCAGTTCATTTATTGAAATACCACAAAGATCATCCTAGGCCCAAGTCCTTGAAAGTACTAATGGAGATACCCCGATAATTTATATAAACCCAGGAATACTTGAATGTCTTTTGACTGTCCCTCCATCTACTCCTTAGATACTGCACTGGTTGCTTTCTCTTAGTAACCATGTCCAAATTGTTGCCATACCAGGAGTTGATTTCTTATAAATGGACAAATGTACCTTGCACTGACCCAGGCCCATTGAGATATCATTCAATTCTTGCTGATAGTTCTTTAGCCTCTGAAGCTCCCTGATGGAAAGCTTGGCCCATGGCAACAACCTATCAGTGCCATTTGAAGCATGATTTAGGAAATTAATAAGTACTGTCATATCTCCTGTGAAGGGGAGTATAAGGATGCCAATAGAGCTATTTAAGGCACTAATCTGAATACAATTCAAGCAAATATAAATGAAAAATCACTCTAGGTCAGCTTGAAGATTTTTTCAAAGTACCAAAATCCAAGGAACTGAGATAGAAGCAAGAAACTGGATACAAGATTAGATATATACAGGAAAATTAAATGATCTAAGAAGACAAGAGATAAAATATCACATTCTATTTGACTCAATCTGCAAACTTCAAACATCTCTTTAAAATGGCAACTTACATTCTTTACCTATTGCTTTGATATGGTATATAGGAATGCAACAAGGCCTCTCCTTATATCCATCAGGTTAGAAGACTTGTTTGGACCTGGAATTTCATTATTGTAGGGAGGTCAGATGAGGAATTTTCTGTCCTCATGCAGATCAACAAACTGCTCTGTGACTTATATTTATTTTGACCAAGGGCATGGAAAGGTTAATTGATTTGTCTAGTGTCATGCAACTGATAAAGAACCTGAACCCAGCTCTCCCTAATTGTCAGATCAATCAATCAATCAATCAATCAATAAACATTTATTCAGCACCTTTTATGTTTCAGGCATTGTACTAAGTACTGGAAATACAAAAAGGGGACAGTCCCTGCCCTCTAATGGGAGTAACAACATGTAAGCAAATATATACAAAGATCAATTTTTTCTCTATTATAATATCATCAGATGGTCAATCGCAGTGTTGTACAGGTATGCACCAAATATTAAGTGAATGAGAGCAGATAAGTTCTTTATGGAGTATGTACAGAAAGATATGGTCAAGAATGGAATCATATGAAGAGATGGAGCTAGGTTTCAGTGATAAAATAGTATATCCATTAAAGTTTTAGATATGAAATGAGGATAATTCTCAATTTTCTATTTGGGGAGAGGGGAAGAGAAAAACTGACAGTAGAAGCCAGACACCTTTCAATCCTATGCTCCCACTAATACAAATGATTACATTATCCAATTAAATGTTATTACTAAGAATCCTATGTATTTCTATGTTCATTTGAAATTAAAATGATGTTTTCTGTTTGCAACATATTATTATTATTTGCAGCCTATTATTTTCCCTTCAAATCTAAAAAAAAAAACATTTTTTGGAACTTTTTTTAAAGAATGATTTCTCATATTCCTTTCCAAACATATCTTTCCTCTCGTCCCTGCTGAGTAAGCCATCCTTTGTAGTAAAGCATATGTGTGTATATATATTTTAAATGCAGGTTAGCAATATTAGCTAATACATTAACTGACTGAAAAATACAAAGTTTCAAATCCACAGTGCCCTGCATATAAAAAGAAGGAAAGTACATTTTCTCATCTTTTTTCTGGATCCCATCTTTGGTGAAATCATGACTATATTTAATGGCAGCATGTAATTTCATTTTCTGTTTTTTCCATTTACACAGCTGCCCCTGTGCATATTGTTTTCCCGATTTATCTCTATGTTTGGTACATAATTCTTTCTCATGGTATTCTGAATTCTTCGTATTCTTCATTTTTAATGGTGAAGTTATATTCCAGTACATTCTTGTGCCATCATCTGTTTAACCATCTCCAGAAAATGGAATCTTCTTAGGAGAATCATCTTTCACTATATTTGTCATTCAAACCAAATATTAAAAACTGCATTTTTCCAAAATAATCAGTTTTCCTCCTATTAGAAGCAAGAAAAGCAAATGATTAAAATTACAAGTGAAAAATTGCTAGTGTAATTCCTGATGCATCCCACACCGTTCCTGGTTCCTATTCTTAATCCTTCCATTGACCCTAAATTTTCACTCTCATATATCTTCATACTGACAACTTGACATAATGTGCCTCTCTCTGTTATTTATGCCTCTACATATAGTTATTTATGTTTGGGTCACCCCTTCAAAGATATTATTAGTAATTCCAGACCTGGAAACTTGTTTTCTATGTACTTTGTGCATAAATTATTGGTCCCAGGTTCTGAAGTTGCCCCTTTAAGGATCTAGGTAAACCATGACTGCTTCTCAACCTCCAGCTTGGAGTTCACATCTGTTGTTGCTGATTCTTTCTTAGGATTCTAAATTCTATTTCCTGGTCATTCTTGCTCTTATCTGGGTGTATTGACTTGCTAGTCTTCCCAACAATTTCTTTACTCACTTCTTGGATGCTGTCCCATCAATAATTTTTCCCACTCTACTGACACCACATCTTCTTGTATGCCTGGCATTTTGGGGCTATGGATGGCTTTTCACTCCTTACAAGTAGAAGAATCCATCAGTTGCCTACTCAGGGTACTTACCTGCTAATTGGAAGGAAATGAAGTGGATTTATGACAATTCAGAACTACACTGATTAACTCCACGTGTCCTTAGGACCAAGACACTGAATATGACACTGATTGACAGACGATCTCATCTGCATTTCTGAGGCTAAACTGGGAGAGAGAAAAAAGAGGCCATCAAGGGTCATAACAATAAAATAGAGCACACTATAAAGAGAATTCATAGATAACTGCCAATCCTTAGAGGAATTTCTACAATCAAAATAATTTTTCAGAGAGAGTTAATTAAAGGCTTCTTTTTCTTAAGAAATTTTTAAATGTTATGATTTACCTATCTTTCTAAGAAACCAACTTTTTTAATGGGAAATATCTTTGCCAATAATCTTTGCCCCCAAAAAAGTTTGAGGATGCAAGGTAGAGTAATGTGTTCATTGCTCAGCCACTGCAAGCAGAATAAAGTGAAATTCAGCAATAGATTAGTGTTCTATCACATGTCATAACAATGGATGGGTTCTGGCTATCACTTTTGATTCTCTTTCCAACAATATGCAAAAATGTTCCCACTTATATCCTTATTTCTAATTCAGTTTTTCATTTTTTTAAAATTTATTTACTATTTTACTTTTCCTCAGTTGCACATAAAAATAATTTTTAACATTTGTTTTTAAAACTTTGAGTTCCCACTTCCTTCCCTTCCTCCCTTCCCACCTAACCTTCCATTGAGAATGTAAGCAATTCATTATAGGTTATACATGTGTAGTTATGCAAAACATTTCTATTAACAGTCATGTCTAACTCAATATTTCAATAACCTAGGTGATTCAGTGAAAGTTGGGATTAAAGTCATAAAAATTGTATTTCAAACCTGCTTCAGAAATTTATTAGCTGTCTGACCCTGCACAAATCACTTAATATGTCTCAGTTTCAATTAAATGAGGGAGTCGGATTCAATGATCTCCATTTATAAGACATTATTATAATAATTTCATCAATGCAACCAATTCATACTTATATCAATGTCTTAAACATATAAAATATTAAAAATGAATAACTCTAGAATCAATATTTCCTTATGATAGTTAACAAAAACTGCATTACTGACAGATTTGTCCTGAACACAGTAACCAAGGAGATTTTTAGGAAGATATGTAGAAAAAATATTTTTAATACTTCTAAAATTATAAATTCTTAAATCTTTTTTTCTAAGATTGTATTTGAAAATTAAACATAGCATAGTGTAAAGTTGTTCTGGGGGAGGTGGACTGGTCCTTCCTGATTGGGAGATTTAATTTCCCATCTTCTATGTTGTTTCTTTTAATGGTTATGCTCCAAACTTCGATTCACAAGACCATCTTCCCCTACCCTCAATTCCCCATAATTGACACGCTGAAATCTAAAAAAGAAAGTAATCTTTTATGTGAACTTCTTAATTTTTTATTAAACTAATCCAGCTATATTAAAACCACTGTTAATGCTTATTTTTTATAATTGGTCTCAATTTATTCAAGCAATCACTATGTCTTGAGTTAAGTGAACACCCCATATACCTTCTAGTTAAAGAAGAATGAGGCTTATTTTATTGTAAAACTCAATCCCAGGCCCTTTGATAGTGGATATTACTGAATATAACTTGTTTTCAAGATTATAAACTTCTGACTTGTCAGATTTGGGGCCTGAAGAAAATGATTTATTCCATAAGTGAGCACATCGGCATTATTGATTCACCCCTATTCTGATTTTACATACAATGAGGAGAAAAATATTTTTGAAAAATAGTTTTTTTTTCTACCAGAAAAAAAAGAAAGATTTCATTTTATTTACCTTAGCCAGACTTCACAGTAACTTTCATTAGATTTATTCTACTATCAAGTTAGTCAACTGAAGTTAATTAAATTTTATCGTCTTATTCATTTGGACTTACTTTGAGAAATTAAACTGCATTCCTTGTCTAAACTTGCCACATTCATTGAATAGCAATCATGTATGCATTTAATGTTTTGAATTCTACCAGAAATCATGAAAAAGAAGAATGCCTCCTGCAAAATGAATATCTTAGCCTTGACTTTACTATGTATTTTGATACATATTTACATCTGACCCATAGGAGAGGAGCTAGGGGAACAATAGTGTTACATGAAGAAGGAAAGTGAGAAAATAATGAGAATGGTAATTTATGATGATGGTTTGAGGAGACTCTCTTATTCTTAATGAGTTTTCAATACTACCTATCAGTTTTTGAGACAGCTATAATCTTATCTTTTAACTTTAAAAAAGTTAAATTAAATCATTTTTTAACTATTTGAGTGATCATCATAACAAATAAAAATTAAAACTGCTCCTGACTTATTTTTACTTCTTTCTTCCAATCCATTAAAATTGAGTTATGGGATACAAAAAGAAAACCTTGGATTTAGAATCTGAGGATGTATTAATGATTCCTGTCTCTGCTGCTTACTTTAAGTTTTACATTGATTGAGTTACAGGTTAAAGTAATTCTTATTTCAGTAATGAATAGTTTTTGCTTGTTTTTTAGCCATTTTTTAAAGGATCATAGATTTAAAACTTGCAAAAATTGGCCTCAAAGGCCAATTATTCTAATGTCAAGATACTATGCTGTTAGTTTAAACTAGAGAATTTGTCATAGTTTATCTTCCTTTTTCCATAATTTTTTTCTTTCTTACACTTTTTTTTCTTACACATTTGTGAAAAAAATTATGAAATATTTCAAAGTGCTGGCTTTTTGTTTTATTTCATTTTTTTTTTTGCTGGTTGGAAATAAATACTCCATTCTCACGTAAGTTCTGAGTTGATTTGGGATCAATGACTGCCTCCCTCTTCCTACTTATTTGCATAGGAACCCACAAATGCTAGTGAGAAATCCAGCTACCACAGAAGGATATTGATCTAAGAAAGCATTCAGAAAAGGAAAACCTAGAAAATGAAAGGCATTGAACTCACATCAAGGAACCAATTGAAGGAACTGGAAATGTTTAGAGTGAAGAAGACTGAGGGAGAAAGTAATACTTATCTTTAGATGATTTGAAACTGTCAAATGGATGATGGTCTAGGCTTCTTCTGTTTGACCATAGAAGGCAACATTAGGAAAAGGGAAAGATTTGCAAAACATGTAATTGATAATTAATGTGGTTTATACTGTTTTAAAAAGGTTCTCCCTCAGGGGAGATATTCAAGAATCAACTGAATGCCAGGTTATGTTCCAGAGAAAATCATTATCAGATTTGAATTGGACTAGATAACTACTGACCTTCAAATTATCTGATTTCAAAGGTCCACTTATCATCCCACCAAATATTTTAAGGAAGTTTTTTTGTTTTGTTTTTGTTTTGTTTTGTTTTGTTTTGTTTTGTTTTGTGTGTGTGTGTGTGTGTGTGTGTGTGTGTGTGTGTGTGTGTTTCCCTGAGGTAATTGGGGTCAAGTGACTTGCCCAGGGTCACACAGATAGAAAGTGTTAAATGTCTAAGATCAAATTTGAACTCAGGCCCTCCTGACTTCAAAGCTGGTGCTCTATCCATTGTGCCACATAGCTGCCTTTTAAAGAAATTCTTGATCTTTGGATCTGTTGATTGGTGGTGTGTTTTAAATTCATCTTTGCAATGTCTTAAGAATTGATTTTTCTAATTCTGTTTGGTAAACAGAAATGAATCAACTTGCTATTCAAAACCTCATCAGAAATGAAATTGGAATTGCATAAGCCCACAGAATCATGCTGTTTATTTCATCAGATAACACTTATTTTCTAATAATAGTTGAGTATAGTCTTAGTAGGAAATTACTACGTTTACACAGAGAGTTCTCCATTTATGGCTTGGATGAGATTTCAGAACCCAGCTGTTATAGTCCATTAGATCGATGAGATGCACTACAACTGTGACTCAACAATTCTAACACTTCATTACTATGTATGGTTTCTTCCATTTGATAGTAAAGGACGGACACAGAGACTTTGCCTGGCTCAGGTACAAGCTAACAAAAAGCTTTCTCATAACATTCAGTATAGCTTGTCTGCCTTTAAACCAGCTCTAATCTGGTAGCTTGAAAACTGCCTTAAAAGAGATCTAAAACTATGTGCATTTATGAATTTAGTTGAAAATTTTATGTCCAATTTTTCTTTAAGTAAAACAACCAATTGTCTGGATTGCCCCCCCAAAAAAATTTTAAATAATTCTTGTTGCAATTGAGTTGTTTTTGTTTATTTACCATAAATCTTTCATTAGGTCATAAATTTAGAGCTACAAATGACTTGAAAGACCATATAAGTTAATCCTCTCCTTTGAAAGATAAGGAAACTGTGGCAACTAGGGGGCACAGTGAATAGAGTACCAGCCCTGACATCAGGAGGACCTGAATTCAAATTTGTCCTCAGACACTTAACATTTCCTATCTGTGTGACTGTGGGCAAGTCACTTAATCCCAATTGACTCAGCAAAAAAAAAAATATATATATATATATGTATATATATATATATATATATATATATACACCGTGGTTCAGAGAACTGATGATTAACTAATGATCACACAACCAATATGTCAGAGATGAGATTTAAACCCAAATTTTCCTGATGTCAAAGTACCTCTTTTTTTAGTTTCCAGCATTCCGTAAAATCAAAAAGCACTTGAACTCTGTGGTTTCTTTCTAAATACATGGAGCATCTAGGTAGTGTAGGAGATAGAATGCCAGACCTAGAGTTAGAAAGATTTATCTTCATGAGTTCAAATCTATTCTCAAACATTTACGAGCTAAAGGATCCTGGGCAAGTCATTCAACCCACTTTACCTTAGTTCCTTATCTGTAAAATGAGTGGAGAAGGAAATGGAAAAACTCCAGGAAAATCCCAAATGGAATCATGAAGAATTAGACACTATCAAAATGGCCAAACAACAAAATAGCATGTTAATGCTTTATAGTTATACCTGCCCTTGATAATGATTTTTGCATTACTACTTATGTTTTGATCATTATTTATGTTCTTCAACCTAATTCATCTTTCATTCACCTTTCTATTAGCCTTTTGTCTTATTTCTGATAAATTCAAACTGCTTACCTAATTTTCATAAAATATCACTTTCCATATGTGTTGAGAATCCCTTGCGGCTCCTTGAAAACAGGGATTCTTTTCTTTTTTTCACCTCTTTGCATTATTAGGACATAGGATATTGAGCACGTGGATGCTTGATAAATGCTTTCTGACATGATTACTGCTATTACTTGAAGCCCCAAATTACCTATGAAGTCCAGTATTTCAAATATCTACATAATCTGGCTTCATCTATATTAGCTGATAATTTGTGATTTTTTCTTGCCATCCTCAAAATGTAAGTTCCTTTTTAGTCAGGAGAATGTTTTGAATGTACTCTACACTTGAATTTCAATTCCTTCTTAATGGGGTTTATTTTACCTGCTTCCAATTTAAGGAGCATTGGATTTCATGAAAAAGAAAGAAAATAGAAGGAAAAATGAAACAAGCAAATATTTAACTTTGTCATTAGTATCATATGCATAAATGAGACAATCTTGTCTTTTTCTTATTCAAAATATAAGAGAAAACTCATTACCTCCCATTTTTGGATAGAGATGAGTGTATAAATTCTCATATTCTGTGCATTGACTGTCCCAACATCCATAACAAAGTTGACGTTTTCCTTATATCATCCTTTCAGCTCCCCTCATTCTCATATACAACCTCTACTTAGTCCTTCACTTAGTTTGGAGAGAAGTTCTGTGTAAGATTCACTCTCAAGGTATATAGCTTTGCAATGTGAAAAGTTATTTGAGCTTACATCAAGTTCATATTCCTGTGTGGCCACAGGAAAAACTAACTCTCTTTAAAGATATAATTGGAGCCAAAGGAATCATATTGGGACCTGCATCAAAGATCAGCTTCTCCTGTCCTTAAAAAACAATTTGGGACCTTATTTTTGCTGTTATTAGCATCTGGGGTGTTACATTATGCATGATTCTTGACAGCTGGTATGAACAAACTTCATTATCTTCCTCTGGAATGTTAGCCCAGATTTTGTAGTCTATTGCTTTCATATAGGTCAATGTATAATTATAGTGCACAGTTAAAATTGTCATCCCCTAGGAATACATTTCAAGTTTCTTACTCATTATATACAATGGTACCCTATGCTTATATAAGGAGTAGACATTTTTTAAGATCCATGGCTTATAAAACTCTGAAAGAATTGACTTGAAGTACAATATTTTAACCAGTCTCAATTACTTTAGAAATTATAAAGACATATTATGTAACTCAGCCACATGGAAAGATATTAAAATCATAGGATCGATGATTTAGAATTGGAGAGATTTGAGTTCGTTTAGTCCAACCTTTTCATTTTCCAAATAAAAAACTCAAACCCAAAAACCTTCAATGATTTGTTCGATGTCACAAGGATAGAAATAGAGATGAGAGTTGAATCTCTCTGAATCCTCTGAATCCAGAACTGTCTTTTTTCTCCTCAGTACTAAGCTCTCCCAAAAGTCATGTGGAGACTTATTGGCACTAGTCTCAATACTGATGTTTCCATTTGATATCTTTAAGGTCTTTACTATTACTAAGACTAATCTTATTTGATATATCATGGCATCAGCCTCACTTTCTTACTCTTACTAACTCAACATATATAATCAAATGCCAAGTCTTGAGACAGTTTTGAGGTTTGAGCCATATCTATATTAGAAAGTGAATCAGCATTTCATGTCTACCACTTATATAATTATACCTCTATTTAAAAAGACAAAACAACCAAGCACTTTCTTGTACATTGATTAGTGAAATATTTTCCAATTGTTCATTTCAACTTTACGAAAGTTAATCTGATATTAGGGAAATCAGGACTCATGCACTCCTAGAAAAATATTTAAGAATTAAATATTTCTTCTTTTTTCTTAATCTCAATGTATGTATTACTACATTTACTAAAGGCATCTATTAGTAACTTTTGCAACAGGATGTCTGTTGAGATGATTATTTCAGGCAGAAAAAATTACAAGGAGATAAAAGTCCTTTCCTCATAAGTTCTTTTGAGGAACTAATAGGGGAAGACATACATAGAGAAGTGATAGCTAGAGCAAGACTGGGAAGGTATAGGGATGATTAGTTGGGCAGTTGACTAACACAGTTTCCAGAATTTGTGTTTTCTATAAAAATAAGTAATGAAGAGACTATCAGATTCTATAGATCACATAATGCATGCTGAAAAGGTTAGACATGAAGGACCAACATTGACTCTTAGTCTATGATGTTTACATATTTGACATTAAAGTAAGTATTGCTTTTATTAATATTCATTAATATCAACATTTAACATTGGTAACATTTTAAAATCAGCATGTATCAGATGGTTGTCATATAAGGTATCAGAGGAAAATTGCTACAAAGGTCAGCATTTTCCTATAAATATCATTCACATTTCTTGAAGAAATTAATTGTTTCCTGGATAACATGAGTGTCTATACATTTATGATCATGGAATATAAATGTCACTTTCCTGTACACAGTTTGCATTTGTCTAAAATTAATTATTCAGTGTTAAAGTAGAACAGAGTTACCTCCTGTAATAAACACATTCTGCTAGCTGGAAATTTATATGGAAGGTCCCTCTAGAATTATTTTTAGTTTTCCTCTGTTTCCTACAGTTATAGTTATGCATGAGCAAAGTGATTCATTTAAGTTTCAGGTTTAGCATATTCATGCCCTTTCTCATTCACAAACAAATATGTATATATGCACATGCAAAAGTTCTATTAATTACAGTTTGCTTAAAAGTTATTGCTTATAGTAACACTTTTAGGTTTGTGAAGAACATGGTACAAGTCTCATTTAAAAACCAGCAACAACAACAAAACTAAAAAGCTTTGAAGTAAATACATCTCTTACTGAATTAAAAAATATATATTTCATGTTGTTATTGGAATAAGAATGAAAATTCTTTTTTCTCCTATATTCTCATATTAATTTATGAAATATGCAAAACAGGTTTTGAGGGACAAATATTACTTATTAAAATATAGACATATGAAACAATTTTTATATTTAGTTTATAATCTCTATTTTTTTCTTATTTTATACTATGCCATTTAGAGTACCAAGAATGTTTCCTCTTAATAAGGTGTGAGATAGGGGAAAAATTTCTCCTGTCCTAAGTAACTACATTAATTCTCTTTCTGGATGTGTTTCCTTATCTATAAAATGAAAGATTTAAATATTAAACCTCTAGAATCCCTTCTGATATCAAATTATATTATCCTATGGTATTTAAATGAATTTAGTTTCATTAAAATACTTTGATACTTTGGTTCCTTTATCTCATTCTCCAGAGTGTAAAGATCACGGCACATCCATGTCTTCTTATCCTATACAGTCCTTGTATATGTCTACCTGGAATGCTTTATATAAACTTTGCATAATATTATTGTTACTTCTCTCTCTTTTCTTTCTGCTCTTAAAATCATCAGAAAAGGATTAATCTTAGTTCTGATCCTCTGTGTGTCCTATTTAACTTCCTTAATGTCCTTTAAAACTTTAAGGTTCTGAAGTGACAATTGTTTCATTTCCCTCTATCAGAATGCTGGTCCCTTATCTTTATAAAATTCCTTCCAATCATTCAAATAAATTTGTTTCTAATTTTCTCCTGATGCTTGTGTTTGCGTTTCAAATCTTTTTAATTTTTAATGAGGAATTCTTTAAAATTCACTATTAAATGTTTGTTTTCCCTTCTATAAGACTGTACTAAGTTTTTGCAAAAGTCCAATTTTGCTATTATAGTAATTTTCAGGAAATCCAATGATTCTTATCTCCATCTGTTTTCCAGGTCAGTTGTTTTTGATATACCTTAAATTTTCTTATATTTTTTTCAATGTTTTGAGTTTCTTCTATTATCTCTTTCCCTCTTTGTGGAGTTGTAGATGGATTTCTATGGGATCTCTTCTAGTTTTCAGGGATTCTCTTCCGTACATTTACCATAAACTTCTTATTCTCTTTTGAAGTCTTTCATTAAAAGCTTTTATTTTATTTTTTAAAATCTTTTGCTTTTTTTTCTTCTTGGTATTCTTGTATTTCAAGAAAATTTACTTTTTCCCCCTTTATAAAGTTATTGCTTGCAGTTGTTATGAAGTTAGAGTAACAATAATTTTTATATCTTTTTTTTTTCCTTTTGAGTTGTTCATCAATCATGGATCTTGATTCCTGACATGGAGCTTTGTGCTAGGGCCAAACTGTTCTTATTATTGTAATTTTGGGTGAGGTGATGGGCCCTGCATGTTCTTGCCTCAGGCCCACTAGATTCTTATGATAAACTCTACCTCTTATGTTCAGACATTTGTAGATTTTTGAAGTTCACAGTACTGGATTTTTAAGGCCTTTTCCAGCATCTGACGTTCAGAATGCTTCAATCTATTGTTATTGGCCTATGTTTAACATTTATTTATCTGTTGAGGCCTATTTCCTAATGGCCATGGATTTCTGTTTGCCTTTTTATGTAGTTCTTGAGTTGAAGTCACTTAATGTGGTTTCTCATTAGATTTCCGATTGTTCCTTGGTATGGAACTGTTTTTAGATTTTTGCTAGAGTAGAATGTGATATGTGGGCGTTTGGCAGTCTACTTCCAGTCAAGCAGAGACCTCTACCAGAAATCTATCACTCTTTCTCCTCTTTCTCCTCCTCCTCCCAGACCCACCCCAAAATTAAAATGTTTATTATAGTATTTATCTCACCTGATTATCTTGAGGGTGAAATGGGAAAATATATATGATAGTCTTAAAAATTTTGAAACACTAGGTAAATGTTATCTATTTATTATATGTCTTATAACTGAATAATTTATATCAGCTGCAATGGAGGTTATAATGAACTTAATGTCAAAGATCTAAATTTATATCTGATCTGTGGCATCTACTAGCTACATTACTCTAGACAAGTAATCTAACCACTTTTAAATCTCATTTTTCTTTTCTGCAAATTGGGGATAATACCTGACATGATTATTTTGAAAAAAAAAATCTTCTGAGTATGTGCAAGGCCTAAGACTTCCAAAGACAGTTTTATCTTCCTTCTTTGTAATAAGTTATTTTAAATTCAGTGAAAATTATATCCAGAAGTTGCGGAAAGATAAATATGACAACCCATTCCCCAAATCTCTGGACAAGCTCATTGAGAAAATATTATATATAACATATATATACTTAACATTCATCTTTCTGTGTCATTAAAAGTAAACCAAGTATTTTAAGTTTAAAGGAATAATCAGATTTTGAAAAGGATGTTTCACATAATCATCTGCATCTTTTTAGAAATACTTTATTCTTTTCTTCAAAAAAAAAAAACAGTCCTCTGATAGTTGCAGTTGCATTCATTTTTCATTCAGTTGAGTAGATGCTTTTAAATTATGTGTTATCACAGATAATGTGTTTCTGTACTATTTAATTAGAGGTTAATTGAACAGGGCACATTGAGAGCCCTAAAATATGCAAGATGAAGTATTTGATTAAAAACTGAAAAGAGATTCTGTTTTTTCCCGGGTAACAACCTTCCTGTCACATACTCTATACACTATATAGCGATGAAGATTTATCCAAATAAATGAATATCATTACCTATTAAATCAAATTATTCTTTTTCAGATTCATGGAGATAGCAGAAATGATGATCTTGAAAGTAAGTATGCAGAAAAAATGGAAGATGTGATACCTAAAGTCCCTCTATTTTGTTCTAATAAGTTTTATGTTTCTTAGTAGATATAAATTTAATCATTGTGGAAAATCTAAATAAATATTTTATGTTCAGTGACAATATAGTTGAGTTACATATATTTAGAACAAATTGTATTTGTAAAGTTATTATTACCATTTTGAGTCTAACCACTTAATATTAGTTGAATGGTTTTAATTTCCTTAAAGAAAATAAATATTATGTCTCTAGTCCATTATTTTCTAAAGACCATGTAATCTACTGGAAAGAGCACTGAAATTTAAGTTACAAATTTACTATTAATTAACTGCATGACCTTACTCAGCTTATTTGTTCCTCTACCTCATATTCTACAAAATAAAAAAAAAAAATTGGATTAGATGGTCTCAAAACCATTCCAGTTTTAAAGTTCTATAATTCACTCTCATTTGATACTAAAGCACAAGATAATCATGAGACAAGCCATTTAAACGCTGGGTTAGAGTTCCCTTATTTATAAAATGGAGATAATAATGACATAAATGTCTCCCTGACCATTTGTGGGAAAGGGATGTATTGGACAAAAGACAGGCCTCAGACTCAGGGAAACCTGGATCCTATTCCTTCCTCTAGCAATTATTGGCTTCATGATCCTGGGCTTTGAAGTACCAAAGGAAATTCTTGAGACTACAATTCACAGAGCAATGTTTTTAGAATGAGTTTGCTTCTGGAGTACTCCCTACACCAATGACATCAGAGATTTCATTTAAAAAATACAATAATGATAATAAATAAAAAATAATAATATGTTAAGGCACTTGCTGTGACTTTATAACTTGAGATTTTCAAATTCAGCTGTTTTAAAAGTAGTTACTCTCTCAAACAAAAAGATTCCCTCCCTTTTAAGCACCTATAGTTTTAATGGAGTGCTACTGATAGAGTGTATCATAAGGCTTGTGTTTTTCCCAATGTTAAGATAAAAAAAGAGTTTCCATTTAAATTCTGACAGATCAAATACAATTTTCATCAAAATCATAATTAGTAATAATAGTAATTATAATGATTCCTTATAATAGTACTTCCTGACCTTTGTACACTCATTGGTTAAGACCTTGTTATTGGGAAAGCTTGAAAACAAAAGGAAAAAGAGATGGCAGAGGATGAAATGACTACCACAAATGTGAACTTGGACAGACTAGTGAAGGATAGAAGAATCTGGAGTTTTCTGACTTCAAATTCAGAGCTATTCCACTATATTACAGTGTCATTCTCATTAAAATTGCTATATTTAGCAATTCTAGCAATACTTAGAAATACTATTTATCAAAACTATTGATAAATGTGATATATTAGAGCATTTTAAAAAGAAATATATATTCCCAGACTGGATAATATTCAAAAAATCCAATGAGAAACCATGTTAAATGTCATCATTCACCCTAAATCTTCACCAAAAGTCATCCAAAAGTCCATAGGTAATAGAAAATGTGGCACCTCAGGCAAATCAAGAATAAATATGACGAGAGATGAGAAATATGTACCTGACAAGATTCTATGTTTTGAGACATGAAGTAGCACACCTTACATATCTATGAGGTGGTCAAAAAAAAAACCCAGAATGAGAACCTTGGAAGTCCTGTGGAAGAACATCAAACAACTGGTGGTTAATCAGCAATCCTTTTAAAGCATAAACTTAGGAGTTCTGTGATCTCTAAAATACTGTCTTAAGATTCCAGAGAGGGTTGCAAATATCCTACACTCTGAATCTGAAAATTCTTGACCATAGCAGGTCAGCACAAGAATTTAGAAAACAGAAGAAGAGACCAAGCACCAATTGATGTTAAAAATTATTGCTAATCTAACTCCATAGTAATGGCAAGCAGAGAATCAATGGAGAAAATAGATTTTCTACAACAACTATGTGGACACCTAGAAGAAACAAAACAAAAGATATGAAAAAAAAATTATCTCAAAGGAAAGAATTGTAAGGACAATAAGAAGAATAGAACAGAATGTGTCAATCTTTATCTGAGTTAGTGGAATCCCTGAAAATTAGAACAAAGAAAAACAAATCCAGCAGCAAGAAATATTAGAACAAATATCAAAAGATTAAAAAACAGAAGGAAATTTAAAATCTCTACCTTCAAAAAACAACTACAAAATGAGTCAAAGAAAAATATTTAAGAATTGAAAGAGTCCTTAAAAATTATAATAACAAAAAAAGCCTGGACACTATATTTCAAGAATTAAAAATAAAATCTGTCCAAACCTAAGATTTCCTTCATTTCTCACACAACTGATTTCCTGGATTTCTTGATCTCCAGAAATTCATCTTTTTACAAAGTGAAATCAAATCTGAAATTACTACCTCAGCATCCCCTGTCCCTGGGCACCCACGTTCTTTCTGGTTAAAGTCTTCTTTGCTGGATTCTCATGCAGATCACAATCTCTAACCATAGGGGTCCCACAATTTTGCTTTGGTCCTTTTCTTTGCTCCTTCTTTACTTCATTTGCTGATCTCATCACCTCCTACGAATTTGATTACTAACTCTATGCTGATGATTCTTAAATCTACTATTCCTGCTCTAATCTCTCTGGTAACTTCCAGTCTTGAATCCTCACCTGCTTTTTAGAAAAGTTAAAATGGATGACTAGTAGACATCCTAAATTCAACATGAATAAAACAAGCACAATACCCCCTAAATCCCACCCATCTTCTATCTTCATTATTATTGTAGATGGCAATATCATCCTCCAAGTTCCTCAGGCTCCCAACTTAGAAGTCATCCAGAAGTCATTATTTCTCATCCTCCCATAACTAAGCTGTTGTCAGGCCTATTGACTTCACCTTTGCAGCAACACTCAAATATTCCCCCTTCTTTCCTCTGACACTGCCATTACTCTGGTACATGCCCTTATTACTTCATGCCTAGAGTATTGTAATTGCCTATTGATGGGTTTTCCTGCCTCAAGTTTCTCCATACTCTAATCCATCTTCCATTGAGCCACCAAAGTAATTTCTCCAAAGTACAGGTCTAACCATGTCACCTCTTTATTCAGTGAACTCCCCTGGCTTCCCATTCATCCAAAGTTATATAAAAATCATCTGTTTCACATTCACAACCTAAATCCTTCTGGTCTTTCAATCATTCTTATTCCATAATCTTCAATTCAATGACACAAGTTTCTTTGCTTTTCCATAAATGAGATAATCCATCTTGACCCAAAACATTTGCTCTAACTTTATCTCATACCTGGAATACTCTCCTTCTTCATCTCCACCTACTAACTTCCCTGACTTACATTATATCACAGCTAAAATCCCACAGGAAATACTTCCCAACCCCTCTTAATTCTAATAACTTCTCTCTTTTAATTTTCTCCTATATATATATATCCTGTATATAGCTTGCTTAATCAAAATTGTTTGCTTTTTACCTTCCTATTAGATTGTGAGCTACTTGAGAATAAGAACAGGCTTTTATCTCTTTTGATACCCCTGATGCTTAGCATAGTTCTTGGCAAATTGTTATTTAGTCATGTTTGATTCTTCATGATTCCTTTTGGGATTTATTTGCTATTGAAGTGGTTTGTTATTTCCTTCTCCAGCTCATTTTGTAGATGAAGAAACTGAGGCAAACAGAGTTAAACTGTCTCTTAGGAAGTTGGAGAATGATGAACAAACTATGATATGATATAATGAACGTATAGTGATAGAATAAATTATAATATAATGGGATGTTTATATATAATAAGAAATGATGAAAGATACAATTTCAGTAAATTCTGGGTAGTATTGACAGCAAATGAAGTGAAAAGAGTCAGAACAATTTATATAAAAACAATAACATTTAAAGGAAAATGATCACAGCATACTTATGATCTCTGCTTCATGCAGTAACCAACCACATCTTCAAAAGATCTATAATGAAATGATGACCATCTCCTACCAAAGAGTTAGGTGATAGGCACAAAGTACAGAAACCTACAATTTTAGACACAAACACTATATATACTCAACTTACTTGATTGTGCTTGTTTATTACAATTTTATTCTTTTATTTCTCTCAGTCCTTTGGGAAAAGGCAATAGTAATTTTAAGAAGGAAAAAGCTATTGATTTTTTTAATGCACAGAAGAGAACAGGAGGAAGTTCAGAATGAAGCATAAACAAAGAATTTTGAAAGTAACAACTTATTTTTAAAGCAAATCTGTAAAATGGAGATTCATATTTTCATTTGGAATCTTTTTTGTGCTTTCTGCTATGTATATGGAAAGGTTCCTTTTTGTATTTATTCAAAATTTTAAAAATTAAAAAATTAAAAAACAAATGCCCATAATTGAATCTGGTAACCTTTTTCATTCATTTACAACATTAGCTTTTGAATTAATTGCTTGTGTTAAGTTGTAGTTCTTTTCAAAAATTGTCAGTGCATCCCAGAATTCTGAGTGGGGTTTTTTCTCTCTTATCTCAACCAAAGGTTTACATTTTCTGAATTTTTTAAGCTAAGTAAAGGATCAAGTTTCATTTGACTTCTCTCCTAATTCCATTCTCAACACAAGACAGAAACATATAAATAAAATGGATGTTGGCATTCTAATAATGATAATGCAAAATCCTCTAGTCACTGAAAGATGCTCTATCAATTTGCCTTTGTATTTTTTGCTAGAAGTTTCTCCTTCCTTTATTCTTTTTAATATCTTTAATTGTGGTGGACACAATTATGCTAAACATTTTCTTACCTAAAGTCTTCTGTTCAGCTCAGAAAATGCTTCCAATTCTGTGGTTTCTGGGGCTCTTTGAATAAAAATTCTGAACCTCATACACTACAAAGCATTTTTTAAATTGAATTTTGTTATTTTCAGTTTCAGATTTTTTTTCCTCCCTTCACCTCCTTTCCCACCCATATCATAAAGCATTTTAAAAATAAAATTTAAACTAGACTATTGGACATAGATTTACAGAGAGCAAAATTTCATTACAGATTCATGCTGCTACAACATTTTTAGGTAATCAATGAGTAAGGAATTATTTATATAATTTATAAGGGTTATAAGAAACTAGGTGGAACAGTAGAAAGAATGTAGCCCTAGAATCAAGAAAACCTGAGCTCAAATCCTTCCTTGGACATTTGCTAGGTATGTGACTGTTTGCCTCAGTTTCTTCATCTGTAAAATGAACTAAAGAAAGAAAATGGCAAACCACTGCAGTATCTCTGCCAAGAAAGTCCCAAATGGGGTCACAAAGAGTTGGACATAACTAAAATAACTGAAAAATAACAAAAAAAAGTGATCACAGAAGATCAGAATTTGAAAGTTTGTCAGAGAACCTCAGCCCAACCTTACCCAACCACTACAGCAACCAAGAGAAATTATCCTTCTTATAATGAGAAAGAACATCCTGTCTTTACATTTTATAGATGAAATAGCTGAGGTTGAGATGGTTTAAATAACTTATGCAAAATCAAATAGGCAGTAAATTATAGAGGAGAGAAACTTGTAAAAGAAAACAAAAACTATTGTTCATAAGAATTAATAATATGAGAATTTAGGATAGATTTCTAGCTAGAAGGGACTTTACGGGTCATCTAGTCTAGCCCCCTTGGATTTACAATTAGGTAAATTTATTCAGCTTTATTAAGCACCTACCACTTGCCAGGGCCAATGCTAATTGTTTGGGGATACAGTAGAAGGTAAAGGCCAATCCCTGCTTTCAAATGAGAAAAGTGAAATGACTTGTTGCAAGTCACATGCCTTTCTACAGCGGCAGAGCTGCAATTTGAACTCAGATCCAAAACAGGTATCACACCAAGCACATTAAAAGAATAAATATTTGAAAACTCAAGGCTTTCCTCTTGCCTTCCTTCATATGCAGATCAAGATTAGCTTGCCACTGATTGTCATCATCTTTGTCATCTTGTACTTATCACTTATTTTATTAAATCAGTTTTTTTTGTTGAAATAAAAAATTCAGTGATACTATCAAACATAGGACTTCGCTCAGACAACAAGCCGACAGAATCAGAATATTATTATATGCATGAGTATGTTGTGTACTGAGGTGGCAAAATATGATGGAAGCTTTCACTGTTCATTTAGTAAATATTTTAAAAACCCAGAAACTGCTGTTCACCCTAGTTCTGCATTTGACAGCTTTCTGCTGTATCGGCTCATAAAAGTTTTATTAGTAGAGGGGTTACTTCTGTGGGAAACTGTGAAACATGAAATGCTTCCAGATGGTGTATTTTAAATGAAATAACACAGTCTTTCTCCCAAATAGCAATGATGCAGCACCCATCATATCATTATGGAAGAGAGCAGATCTACCAAAAGGAAGCAGAGGAAGAAAAAAAGGAAAAGGAAAAGGAACAAGATGATGAAGACAGTAGACAGGAGAGAGGCACTGGGCTTGAGTCAGAAGATGAACTGTATGTTATTTTCACTGAGAACAATCAAGAAGGGAATTCAAAAAATCCCTTGTTCTCTGACAGACCTCCACTCCCCCCACCTCGAGCTGTGGTTTCTCCCATTGGACTAGAAAAGCCGCATTGTCTGTTACCAGGTAAGTTTTGAGTCAATATAGCAAACCAGTTTTGGATGAAGTACTCCGCCGGGAACTGAAGCAAACACAGATACAACTTAGGTCTGATTTTCAAGACAATACAATGAATACAATAAACATTTATTAAGTAGCTATGGAGTAGAGGCAATGAAGAAAATACAGTTTGTGCCTGTTTTCAAGATATTTCTAGAATGAATGCAGTTAAATGCAACAACAAAAAAGGTATTGTAGCAAATGGGAGCGGCGGAACTAGTTACCAGCTCCAAAGATTAGCAAAGGACTTGTAGAAGTAATGGGGATTAGTGCATACTGGGACCTAGTTCAAATCCTGCCTTAGACATTTACTAGTTGTCTGACACTGGGCAGATCACTTAACCTCTAATCACTCTTAATCTCTAATCTTTCTTAACCTCAGTTTCTTCAGCTATAAAATGAGGAGTTTCATGTTGGTGAACTATAAAACTTCTTTTAGATCAAATATATATTATCCTATGATGAAGGTGCTAGATGTAATTTGAGCTTCCTAGCATTAGTGGATAGGAATTTTCTAGATAAATGTATGATGTGGGAAATTCTAGGCATTTAGAATAGAACGGTCTCCAAAAAAAACACCAAAAAATTGAATAAGTTCATGGGGCAAAGAATCATCTAATTTAGCTAAGAGAGCATATCAGGGAAGGTTATCTCCCTTGTACAGGGAGAAGTGCACTGAATTTGAAATCAGATATCACCACTACCCTTTACTACTTGTACCACCTTGAACTTAATGTTTCTGGGCCTCAGGTTCCTCATTTGTAAAATGAAAGAATAGAATACCTCTATGGTTTCTTTAAATTACAGATCCATAATCCGATGAGTAAGGATAGAAAAATAGGATTGCTGCAGGTTATAAAGGGTTTTTGTGTTCCAGTCATAGGAATTTTAACTTTATTTGAAACCTAGTGTGGTTTCACTGAAACTTTGTGATCAGAGGAGTGAAATAACAAGATTTTTAATGTAAGAATGATTTTTTTCCCTTTCTGGCAATGACCTAAAAGATGTATTGGAGGGACTGGAGGGAATAGAACAATAAGATATATTACATACAGGTAATGAGAACTTCATTAAGCTGATATCAATGGAAATGGAAATATAGAGGAAAGAAAGAATATTAAATGTGACAGAGGTGTAATGTTTATGATTTGATAGCTGATTATACAAGAGCAATGAGAGATTTGTGAACATGGGAAAATTAGTGAAAGATGGCATCTTAGATAGAAATAGAATAAGGCATGGATTAAAGGGGTAAGCAACAAGTTCAGTTTTGCACATGTTGAGTTTGAAGTTGTTGTTATTGTTCAGCAGTTTCCAGTTGTATCCAACTCTTCTTGATCCAATTTGGACTTTTCTTGGCAAAGATACTGAAATAGTTTGCCATTTCTCCCTCCATGAAGATAAGGAATCAGTAGAGACAGAGAAGTAACAGTTATAAAAATAAAAGAAAAACCAAAGAGTATTTTGAAACTGAAGGATCATAAAATCCATTGATTTAGAAGAGATCTCAAACATTATTTAATACAGACTCCTCATTTTACAGATGTAAATATCCTAGAGAGACCAGTGGAAGTTAGGTGACATGTCCAAAGTAACACAGGAAGTAATAAATTCTAAGCCAAATGGAAGGACTAAGAAGGCTCAAGGCCTTGATTCACTAGGTCTGGACTTGTAAGTTGTGAAGACAGTATCTGTGTTTCCAATCATGCCTCCCAAATATCCATTCCATAATCCAGATGTACTGGATTATTCTCTGCCTCTAGTACCACATTGTTCTGTTCTCTCTATTTGATATCACTGCTCTTCCCTAAGACTAGTCAATCTTTTCCAACTTTGCCAGTTAAACCTCAATCTGCCTTTTAAAATCTTTCTCGAAGGTTATTAAATTTCACTGTATCCTGAATTCCTTTGGCAATATGATGAAGTCTATGGGTATTTCTCAGAATAAATTTAAATGCACAAAGTAAAAACATAGGATTATAAAGAAAACTCTTGTGTTGGAATAGTATTTGAGTATAGAAAAAAGCTTATAGTCCTCAGATTAAGAAACCTTAGTGTACCTCAAAGGACAGATTTCTTGATATCCTCCTCACAATTTTTTAAAATTTTATTGACATGTTTTTGTTTTATATGATAGACTACAAACATGTATATATTACTCCCACTTTGTAATAGGTCTCATTTAATAAAAATAAAATAACTTAGAAAAACTAATAATACATAACCTCATTTGAAAGTTTATGTAACTTTTCATATCTGTAGTATCACACTCACTTCTCATTTTTTAATTAATAGGCATCTATTATCATTCCTTTCCACCCCCCATTAGAAAAAGAAAAGAAGCAGATTTTTGCAACAAATACATATATTCAAACAAAATAAATCCCTTTGAGGTCTGCATACAAAACTATGTCTCTTAATGACATCAACCCCTATATACTTGACATAGCATTGTTTTACAAAACTTCAATATTCTTATCCTCTAATCTTCTGCATTAGAATTATTTGTGTTTATATTTTATATGGCCACCACCACCCCCCAAACTGGAAACTCCATGATGGCAGAGACTATGTCTTATCTAAACTGCATCACTCTCAGTGCTCTGCACATGGTAAGTGATGAATAAATGATATTCCAGTAAAAAGAGATTAATAAGACTATCAGAAAGGCATGTAGAAAATTGTGTGAATTTGTATGTCTCTGAGCAAGTCATTTAACCTTTTGAAGCAGAGTTATCGTCTGAGTTCGCTCTTCCATAAGGTTTGAGGCTGCAGTGAGAGAAAATCACTTCTCAGTCTATAATAAAACATTTAAGTATGTGACCTTAAAAATTCCAAATAACATGATGGTTCTTGATTCTCATTAACAATAATTTTCATAGGCATTTAATTCAAGGCCCTTATAAGTCCCTTGTCAAGAAATGAGATATAAAATAAGAATTAAGCTCAAACAATTTGGTAAAGATGTTCTGAAAGTTAAGATATCTGACACATTCAACCTAAAAGTAGAACATGAGAAAAATGTTTCCCCACACATTTATTTGATTTCACCTTGGGATGCTGTCAGGGAAAGACGAGTCATTTGGTCAGAATTTCAACATTGCAAATTATTCAGAAGCTAAATCACAGTGAGATTAAAAAGAATCAGTGCCGGCTACTTATTAAGCACTTGATATCTGTTAAATTGAACTGTGCTGACCTGAACTTAACTGATTATATCTCACACTTCTATCTACTGAAAAAAAAAATGAATGTGGAATCAAAATTTTTTTTTTCTAAATCACACTTTGAGGCTTACTGTTTAACATGGGCAAGTCACTTTTTCACTCAGGCCTTATTTTCTTAATCTGTAAAATGAGAGTGTGGAGCTAAGGTAACTCACAACTCTAGAACAATCATCCTACAATCCTTATCTAAGCTCTATTACTATTTCTTAAAGAACCAGATCACTCTTCTATGACTATGCTCCTTCCTTTTTGTTTAGTCTTCCCTCCAAAATATGTTTACATCAAATAAAGATTATTCCCCTGATATCCTACTGATCAATGAGAAAGAAGTATCCATTGAGCTTTAATTCACATTTGGAAACCTGAACACTCAGAAAAATCTCCCTCTCACTGCTGATTTGCAATGCTTCAGTCAAAGCAATGAACATTATTCTTCCATTAAAAGAGCTCTCCTCTAATTCACAGAATTATCTTGGGAATTCTGTCAGATATCCTCTTGGGTTCCTTTCAAAATGCAAGATACCAGATAGAGAAACTTAGCTCTCTAGATCTCTTCTTACCATAAGTACTCTGTTTTTTCCCATAAATTCATGCCATTGCTCTATATTTTTCATGTGTAAATATACTCTGAAGTAGTACTTGAAAAAGCAGAAGTCTGAAATGGACTTCCTGTTTTTGACTTTGTAGTATAATTCACTTGTTATGGAAGATATGTGAAACAGATCTATTCAAAAACAGTTATTTGATGATCACAAGATAAGACGAAAATTTTGCCTGCAGGAAAAAAAAAAAAAGATTTGTTTGAGTATATTAAAAGCCTGAGTCCACAAAGGTACTATTTAACTAAAAGCAATAGAATAGGTTAACATCATGCTTCATTGTTTTCTCAATTAGAGACAGTTATGAATAAATTAATTATTATTAAAATCCATCACATGCCACCATATCAACAGAATCATAGTTGTTAGAGATAACAATTTGTATATTGATCATTTTAGACATTTTATATACTACTATATATGCCTATCAACTTCTTCTAAAATGCCTCTCTGATCAGTGTGCTTTATGTATTTATCTCATTTGATTTTCACACAATTCTGAGAGATACAGGTATTTTTACCCTTATTTTACAGGTGAAAAAAAACACAGCATGGGAGACTTGGTCAAAAACTTGGGGCAGACCTTCATCATTTCACACTAAGAATATTGTAAAAACCTATTGGTTGTCTTTTCAGGTTTTCCCCCATTCCCATCTATCCTCCAATGATATCTTTGCAACCATAGTGATCTTACTGAAGTACAGGTTTTATATGGGTCATGTGCCCCATCCACCCATTCAATAAACTCCCATGGCTCCCTCTTATCTGGAGGGAGGAATTCTGAATTTGAGCTCAATTCTTCCTGATTCCAGGCCTAGCACCCTATCCTCTGAATTATCTAGCTGATTCTTGGCATATGGTAAATACCTGATACTTATTTATTGACTTATTCTCCTTTATACTGTTCTTCTAGACTTAAAAAAACTGTTCAGGGAATGTAAAATATATAGTGTACATTTATGAAACAGTATGTAACATGGAGCTAAATACATCCTAATTTTTTTTTTTTTTTTTTTGGTCAGGGAAAATATTAGAAGGACAAAGTGAACGAAGCTGGGCCCAGTGTGATCTTGGAATTAAAAAAGAGACAGAAGTTGAGCTGAAAAGGGAGAAGGAAAAAAAAGAAGATGAGGAAGAAGAGGAGGAAGACCCTTATACTTCTGCAGAAATTGATGAGAATGAATACGATATAATCTTGGCCAAAGAGAGTATAAAGAAGAAAATGGGCAATAGATCTTTTATTATAAACAGACCTCCAGCCCCAACCCCAAGACCAAAAAGTGTTCCGATGAGAGAGGAGACCATACCTTATATAGCTCAAGGTAAAGTGTGAGCACAGGAATGCATGCATGTGTGTATGGGTGTTTGCATGGAAGCATGCTTAGAGCATTTAATGGGATAAGTACTGGTCCTGGGGAACTAGGGAATAATAAGGAGGGGAAATGATGATTTATACTCCATTTAATTCTTTTCAGAAAGACAATGAAAAAGAAAAACAAGGTTAACTGATTAGATTCTAAAACTAGTTCTTCATGCAGAAGGGATTGTTTTTAATAAATTAACCATGGAATATAATTCTGCAAACGATAGCAAAGAATTAAATTCTGATCTACTTTTGTGATGCAAGTAGAATAAATTAAACTACTTTATTGTCCACAAATTCAGTAAAAATATAGCTAAGGGACTTAAGAGCACTTTTTTTTTCCTTGTACTTTCTTCTAGAAGTTTTATAAATGTAATTATTTTCCTGAATTCCATTATTCTAGATCATTTTAAAATCTTAAACAATTTGAAGCAAATCAGGTAACTCATTTTGGTAATGGTTCTTCATCTGCAAAGGAGTGAGTGAATGTGTGTGTGTGTGTGTGTGTGTGTGTGTGTGTGTGTGTGTCTATGTGTGCACACATGTGTATGTATGTGTTTGTTGAGGGGAACTGGGTGGAGTATACAGATGAAGGGCACCTGTGTCTTTTTTTGGCTTAGAAAATTTAATTATTTTTAGCTCCTTATCTTCTTCCATTTAGTCTTATTAATTGATAGCAAACCTAGAAATTCCCATAGCTGTTGACTGTCTGACTCCCCTGTGAGATGACTTCACCTGGAACTTTGAGATTTTGTTGTTGTTGTTGTTGTTACCGTTGATGCCATTTCCTAATGGGTTTGGTACTTTCCATCAGAGCGTTTTGTAATCGTTGGCAAATTTCAAACTCAGTCATTTAGTCATTCAAAAAAAAAAAATTTATTGAATGCTTACTCTGTGCAAGATAATCAGCCAAACAGGAAACAAAGCTGAATAAGACATGGCCCCTGCTCTCAAATAGCTATAATCTTGTAGGAGAAAAAAAATGAATGCACAAATAATTCTAATAGAACATAAGATGTGATAAATGATATATAAAGTAAAGGAATTTCACAAGAGGCAAAATGATTTTATTAGTGATCATATAAAATATATTAAGGAAGGAATAAGTTAAAAGGCAAATTGTTAAGTATTTAACTATGTGCCAAGCACTGTGCTAAGTGCTGAGAAATAAACAGGACAAAGTAAGAAAGTCCTCATCTCAAGAGACTTACATTCTTTTCTAAAATTTATTTATTCATTTATTTGGTTTTTAATATAAATTACTTTATGAATCATGATGGGAGAGAAAAATCAGAACAAAAGAAAAAAAAAACTGTGAGAGAGTAAAACCAAAAAAAAAAAAAAATCAGAAAAAAGGAGTGAACATACCATGTGTTGATTTACATTCAATCTCCATAGTTATTTTTCTGGATATGCAGATGCAGATGCAGACTTTCTATCCAAAGTCTATCAGGATTGCCTTAGATCACTGAACCACTGAGAAAAAAACAAGTCTTTTCACAGTTGATTGTTGCACATTCTTGCTATTATTGTATACAATGTGTTCCTGGTTCTGCTTGTTTTGCTTTGTATCAGTTTGTGTAAATCTTTCCAGGCCTTTCTAAAATTAGCTTGTCATCATTTTTATAGAACAATAAAATAACTTTACCTTCACATACCACAATTTGTTCAACCATTCCCCAACTGATGGGAATCTACTTATTTTCCAATGCTTTGCTATCACAAAAAGAGCTGCTACAAACATTTCTGCACACATGGGTGCTTTTCCTTCCTTTATGATTTCCTTGGGATATAGACTCAGTAGCTAAACTGCTGAATCAAAAGGTATGTACAGTTTTATAGCCCTTTGGGTATAGTTCTCAGTTGCTCTCCAGAATGATTGGATCATTTTATAACTCCACCAACAGTGCATTAGTCTCAGTTTTCCCACATCCCCTCCAACATTTATCTTTTCTTGTCATCTTAGCCAGTCTGAGAGGTGTGAGGTGGTACCTCAGTGTTGTTTTAATTTGCAAATTTGTGTTTCTCTAATCAATAGAGATTTAGAGCATGTTTTCATATGATTATAGATGGCTTTAATTTCATTATCTGAAAATTGTCTCTTCATATCCTTTGACCATTTATCAATTGGGGAATGATTTTCATTCTTATAAATTTGACACAGTTCTTTATATATTTTAAAAATGCGACCTTTATCAGAAACACTGGGCTGTAAAAATTTTTCTCAGTTTTGTACTTCTTTTTTAATCTTGTTTCTATTGGTTTTGTTTGTGCAAAAACTTTAATGTAATCAAAGTTGTCCATTTTGCCTTTCATAATGTTCTCGCATTCTATTTTGGTCATAAATTCCTCTCTTCTCCAAAGATCTAATAGGTAAATTATCCCTTATACTTCTAATTTTCTTAGGAACTTACCTTCTAATAAGGGAATAGATAGATAAATAGATAGACAGACAGATAGATAGAAACAGATAGACAGAGAGAGCATCAAAGGAGAGGAAGACAAAAAGAGAGGAGAGAAAGGGGGAGGAGAGAAATTTTTGAATGAGTATATTTCTCACTATACTCCACATGAGCCTTTCCTAAGTGTCAATATGTGAATAGTCTACAACAAATTTTAGTCCATCAGCAAAGCCAACAACCCTTTCTTCTTTAAACAAAAAATAAACCTTAAAATTTTACTCTTGACTGACAAAATGAATTACATCTATGGTCTATGAGTACAAGTATAAATCTCAATTAATTTATTGGATGGCAGATCACTACAAGCACACACTGGATAGGACAAAGGAACTGTCATTTCCACATTTGCATCAGTCCTCATGTCTGTTTACAATTATGCACAAACTGTCAAGCATAGAGGGTATCCGAATATATAATATTATTGAATGATAGTCATTTTTTCATCAGGATCAGAGAAAGGTTCACCAAGACCACAATATGGGTTTAAAAATGTTTTGTCCAAAAATGCTGGTGTAATATTCTTGACATTTGAAGAAAAATATTCAGAAATAGGAAATAGACCTTTTTTTTTACAAAAATCTTGCAAAGTGAAATGCTGAAGGAGTATTTTTAATCTTTTAAAATAGTTTATCAATTTAAAAATCACTGATAAAAGCTTGGAATTTAATTGCTTAAATTAGTTAAGAAATAGTTAAAATAGTTCAGAAATAGTTAAGAAAAATAATAGTTAAGAAATGATTTTCACAACGATAAAATCAAAGTAAATAAATCACTACAAAATCCTTCAATGGAAAGAAAACTGGACTTGGAGGCAAGAAAACAAGAGCTCAAGTCTTGATTTTCTTATTGATTACTGATTAAGTAATCAGTTATTTTAGGTTATGATGACACGAAATAAAATTTTATCAGGTGACATATATTTTATATCTCTTTAAATTTTTGCAGCTATTTGTAGAAAATCTAAATGCTTCATAGATCTACAGTTTCAAGTTTCATTTGGGTTTGAGAAAAGAAGCCCTATATTATTGTGATTCCCCTAGAAAAGCAAAAATTGTCCTAGGTTCTAAATATGGAATCAGAATTTTTTCCAAAGCTTTTTATATGACATTTTTTTAAAGGATTATGATTAGTTAAAGCTCTAAGAAATTTTTTGAATTACTATTCAATTAATTCCAGCAGATTTGCCCATCCCTCAAAGTGATGCTTTTAGAGATTTTAAATCCAGAGCTTGATCTCCAGTCATTTCATGGTTTTGAATAATGTTGATCATTAAACACAAATACTACAATTACATTAGTGGAATTTGCTAACTGCAAGTTAGAAAGCAAATAAAAATGAAAATAACCCAAAGCTAGTGTGTCCAGACTTTGCTGTAACCATTAAAGCTAAAATAAAACCTTCTGGAATGCTAGGAAAATTTAGTGACCTATACAAGAAAAAATTATTAACTCACAATAAAATTAACTTAAAGTCTTATATAAGAGACATTGGCTTATTCATACAAGCATTCTAAAGAATTTTTCCCCTTACTCTCAGCTCAGCCCATATTGCCTTTTCCCAGAAGTTTCCCCTGATTGTTCCCTTAGAAAACTATCTCTCCTCCTTTTCATTGCACTTACATGTGGCACCTTCTTTATTTGATTACAAATTTCCTGAGAGCCTGGATTCTATATAATCACAGAATTAGCAGAGCACAATTCAATCCATAAGGCCAAGATCACCATTGCTCGCTTATAGAAGAGCCAGGCATTGGAACCCAGGTCTTCTAGTTATTGGACTAGTCTTTTTTTCTGCACTACTGTACTGATGTGGGAACCACGGGCAACAACTGCCTTACTGAAATTCTCCTGTTGGGAAATGCATACACTGAGTGCTTTGAAAAATTATTTGAGAACTCCCAATGGAAAAAAAATTCCAAAATTCACTATGCTATAGTCAGATTATTTTTATGGGATGAAGACAGGGGGAATATTTGAGACTACCTACTATTAAGATCTAGAATTTTGTGTAGTTTACTTCATCAGTGCATGCTTTCAGTTACCTAACCCATACCCTAAGTTCTTTTGTTGCTGTACAAAAGCCAGAAATCTTTTTGGAAAGAATACTTCCCCAAGTTTACCCTTATCTGGCATAGGATGTGATTCTCACTGGATGTATGCACTGTCACAATAAAGGCTCTTTTTTGGGAGAGAGGGGAGAAGATGTAAACATTAACAATCTACATGAAAGACTTACCATGTCATATTGCATATAACTCAAGGTAAATAAGAGTGCCTTATTTGACCCAAAGAATATATGAATTTCTGCAGGGAGAAAAGCAGGTATAATTGGGTGAACTATGACAAAATTTCACAACACATACAGATAAATCCCCAATATTTAAAAAAAGTAATAGTTATAAAAAGAAATGGGAGGGAGATAGAGAGAGACAGAGAATGAGACAGACAAAGAGAGAGCGAGAGAGAGAGGGAGAGAAAGAGAGAGGGGAAACAGAGACAGACAGACAGAGACAGAGATAGAGGCAGAGATAGACAGAGATAAAGACTGAGAGTGTGTAGACAAAGACAAGAAGACAGAGAAGGCAGAAGGGGGAGACAGAGACAAAGAGAGAGAGGGAAAGAGAGAGAAGAATGGAGAAAAGGTGAGAAAGAAAGAGGAGGAGGGAGAACAAAAGGAAGGAAAGAGGAAGAGAGGGATAATACCAGCAGAGCATATTTTTTTTTAAAGAAATTAAGAAGGAAATAAGAAGAAATATGATTTTAAAGGAGTTAACAAGGAAACAAGAATAAACAATTTGGACCTTGTTAAATTTAACATAGATTTTTAAAAATCTCACATAACATGATTTCAAACAGAATTCCATTCTTTTTTGCTGTTGTTCCTTGCATGCTTGTGTTGGTGCTTATTTAGCTTATAATAGAAAAAGAATAAAGTCTAAAGCATAATATACACCTTTATAATGACTCACATTTATATAATTCTTTAAATTTTTCAAAGAACTTTCCTCACAACAATATTACCAGGTTGTTTGTGTAAGTATAATTATAATTTCCATTTTCCAGATGGAAAAATTAAGGCCCACAAGGAACTAAGTGACTTAGCCATGTCCACACTGCTTTGAAGTGTCAAAGGTATAATTTGACTTCATTAGTGCTCTTTCTATAATATACTACTACCTATGTTTCACCTAAAATACCTGTATAGATTTATAGAATACTTTATTTCATTTATTACTACAATGTATCTATTAAGTAGACAGTAAGTATCTCTATCTTACTGATTACTGTTACAAAATATGAGAATTCAAGCAAAGCATTTCAGAGTTGGAAGGGATCTATTAAGAGCCCATTTTTTCCCTGTTGATATAGCTATAATTGTTAGGAAGTTTAGTTACCTTTTTCCTCCCTTAATCTCAGACTTAAATTTACTTCTTTATAAATCTCCACACTTCTGGGACCAAACAGAAAATTTCAGTGTAATCTTTCTTCCAAGAGATAGCCCCTCAAATACTTAAAATATTTTAAATACTTTATTTAAAATGTAGTTTAATATTTTTAATACAAGCACTTCCTTTGTCTTCTCTTCAAAGGCTAAACTACAACCATTCCTTTACTTGATCCTATCAATGGAACTAAGAACTAATTTATTGCTTTTTAATCATCTTTGTTAACCACATTTGTTTTTTTGTTTGTTTTTGTTTTTTTGTCAAAAATACTAAAGCAGTTTACTATTTCCTTTTCTAGCTCATTTTACAGATGAGAAAGATGAGGCAAATAGTATTAAGTGACTTTCTCAGGATTACATGGATAGTAAATATTTGAAGTCAGATTTAAACTGAAGTCTTCCTAACTGCAGGCCCAGCAATTGTGCCACCTATCTTCCCAAGAAATAAGTTTCCTGCCCCAAATCAAAAATCAAAACAATGGTTACACTAAAACCAGAATCTGTAGGATTCAGTTCTGTTTAACTTTTTTTCTCCACTAAATTATGTTACTTTTCAAAATGGATAATGTTTTCATTTATCTAATTTTCATTATAATATTGTTGGGCATGCTGTTCTCGTAATGTTATTTATTTTCCCTCATCAACAATTCTTTCTTAACACTTAATAATCTTTTTTTCTTTCAAAGAGTAGATATTACAGCACAACTCTTTAATTTTCTTCCAAAGCTTTGGCGGTCTTGTGAAATAGATTTGCCACATTTCCCAAAAAACAACCCATTCAATTTAAAGTCATGAATTACCACAGGTCTTGTTGGGACACAATAAAAAGTCATAAAGCTATAGAGATCTCACCAGGTACCAAGAGAAAGGGGAATAATAAAAGGATAAGAATCTCTTTAATTAGTTTCTCCCTTATTGGAGTTCTTCAGGCAAAAATGGGATTAAAAACATGTTGGATACTTTGTAGAGGGAATTATCTTTCACCTAATGAATGCTTGAACTACATGCCCATTGGGCATATACTGATTCCTTGGTATCCCACACGTGTCCCCAGTATCAATGCAGACTTCCAAGAATGCAGCTCAGGAAGATCACAAAATCAAAAGATGTACCAGAAATGAAAATGCAGAGATAAGACAATTTTATGCTTAATCATTCCCTAGCTCCTCTGTGCTATCTCATTGAATATTTTAAATAGTTTAAAAATGGGAAGGAAAAGATTTGTTTTATGGTAGCTACTGATTTTCCAAACTTTGAAGACTGAAGTAATGAATAAAAAAAAAGAATAGAAACAAAGAAAATAATGCCTGAATGTATAAACTAGGTTTAAAATTAAAGAACAACAAACTATAGCTTTGGTGAAGAATAGGGATTTTTTCATCATTTTTTTTTTTGCATCAAATACTCCTTTGGCAGTCTAATAATGTCTGTAAATACTTATTAGATTAATTTTTTAATGCACCAAATGAAATACATAAGATTACAAAAGAAACCAATTTATTTTGAAATGCAGTTATCAAAATATTAAAGCCAAAATCTCTTAAGTCTTCCATTGAGAATCCCTCTTACATAGTTTAAGGATTTGTTGAAGGAGATGTTAGGGTTACTCAGAATGTCTTAGGATCCTACCTAGCTCTCTATGCTTTAAGCCATTCTATGCTTTCCAATTTGCTGATTTGTGGAAGAAGCTAAATATAGTGGCCTAGGAGCCCACTGCTGTGGTAGCCAGTATCTTTCAAATTTAAAACTAAACATAGCTTCAGTTGACTCAGAGAACATGGGAAGGTAGCTAAAGAAAGACTTTTCTTGTCCCTTCCCATGATTTCCAGAAATATTCATCATTAAAGCAAAAGAAAAAAAAATTAAAAACTAAATATTCTTTTCTGTTTGTAAAAAGGCAAGAATTTTGAATTTTGTACTTGTTACTTTTGTATAAATTTAATTTTTTTATTTTTCAATAATATAATCAAATAATATTATGTTATTATGGAACAATCATTAACAAGTCCCAGTTTTCCATTATGCCATCATCTTTTCTTTTTCTCTATCCATATTCTTCCTTCCTCACTCCCATAGTCCTACCTTACTTAAATCTAATTCACTCACAAGTCAAGACTGATGTCATTGATTCACTTTGAGAACAAAGGATAAGCAATAAGCCTACCTACAGTAAAATTCAAGAAAATGAACAAATAAGCAAAATTAAAACATTTTTCAGCAATAGAATCTTGATTTTAAAAAAAATTAATGGTAAAGGATAGAAATTTGTACTATGATATGGATTGGAGTAACTATTAGTAAAATTATATATTATAAATCACAACCAAAAAAAGATGAGCCTCTATCCAGCCATATCTTTCAATTTGTGAATTCTCATTTTCTTTATACATGATTTAAAAGGACAAGGTCACTTCCTGAGAGTCTATGTGGCTGGTTTAGGGTACAATATAACATTCTATTCAATTCTCCATTACTACCGAATTGCCTGTAGCATTTGGAGTACAACAAACCTTTCTGAGAGTAGTTCAGCTATTGGGACCCCAAAATGTCAAGTACAACTCACTGACACTCAGAAATATTCCACATGCAATTCACTCATACTTGAAACTGACCAAGCATAATGTTAACAAAATACAAAAATAAAATAAAATAAAATAAAAGAGGACTTGTTGAAACCCTTTGGAAAATTCACTCATATCATAAAAATGTGCTTAGAAAGAATATTTCCTGTGTTATTTAGGAAGAAAAGATGGTCAAGTGGAGAGAAGTTGAGTCATGGGTTCTCATGTCTAAATCACTCAGCTTTTGCTCCTGTTCTCCCATGTCAATGGTTTTATATATATACATGACAAAAGGAGGTCAAATTCATTTTTCAGTTTCTAGGGCACATGGTTAAAATTTCCTTTAACTCTATCTTTGAATAGGTGAAACTACAAAGGAATTCTGAATAGAAACTACTCTCTCCCCTCTTCTTTCTCCTTGTTCCCCTTTCTCTTTGTTCCTCTTTCTCATCTATATCATACTCAAAACAACTTAGGATCATGGCATAGTTTTTACAATTCTGACCTCCAATTATTTTTCTGGCACTTACTACAGAATAGAATTGACCCCTGCCTCTTTCCCAGAAACATTAAGAAATGGGTTAAATTTGGGAAATGCTTTGGAAAATGACTTTAACCTCATATTTCTATAGCAATGCAGCAGTACAAGTTATTATTGCCATTTTATAGATAGAAAAATGAGTCTCAAAGAGATTGTCTGTTTTCCATGGGACTCAATCTGAGATCACTTTCTACAAGCACATGATGATTGTGCCCTAATTAATATTCCATTTGATTCAGTTTCATTTTATGAGTTAGATAGAAATTATTTGTCAAGTATTGGTAGAAATATCTGACATTTCATCATTGTATTATAACAATTGTTTCTATAATTTTGTCAATGTGGCAAGTATAGACAATAGATGAGCAACTTACCACATTAAGAAAATGTCAAAAGCCTAGTTTGAAATCAGAAGCACAGTTAAAAGAGTGCTAGATTTTATAGATTTTAAGCTGGAACAGACCTTGGAGGTCATGGAATCAAATTAACTTATTATACAGGTGAGGAAACTAAAGCTGTGAGAAATTAAGTGAATTTCCCTGAATCACAAAACTAGTTACATGTCTAAGAATCAGAAAACCTGAGTTCTGATCCTTCTTCTCTCACTTACTACCTTTGTGATAACAGGCAAGTCCTTTAACCTTTTGTAGCCTCAATTTCCCTTTTGTAAAATGATGATACACTTGGCCATTGAGATCTCTTTCTACTTCATGACCAGAATTTTATCTCCTTTGTCATGGTATTTCTCCATTGAAATTAAGAAATTTTTATTAACATAAAAAATTAAAGTAAAAAAAAAATCTTTAAACAATTAGATGTTCATTGACTAACAAGAACAATCAGATTTCCTGGAGTCTTGGCATTTTAAGTTTTTTTCTTCCTACTCTTCTAGTATTTTTTTTTCTTCTGAACGGCATGCAAGCATCTTTGAGTTACTTCTTAATTCATGTTTATAAGAAGTCAAATGGACTCTATTTGAACTGAAATAAAATTCTGACATTTATCAAGAAGACTCAGCAAAAGAGAAAGCTCCTGAAAAGACAGTTGTTTCATCACTCATACTGTGTTGCCTCTAAGTTTTTTAGCTAACTTCAAGTTGACAATATTTCCCACCATGACTACACATGTTGATGTTTGACTTAAGCTTGGCTAGAATAGTTAAAAGAAAAAAAACAAAAGATTTCAAGCAGATACACATACTAGAAAGGATGTCTCTTTGACATTTGAAAGTAAGAGAAATGAGGTTGAGCTCTCCCATGTAAAAGGTATTGGGATGTGGTCCTGGTTTTACCTCCTCTGCTCCTGAACTACTCAACTCCTCGGTACTGCTGTACTGCAACTTCTCAGTATTATGATCCTCACTGGAATTGTTTTCTTTTTATCTTCAGATTGTATTCTCTAAATTTTCCTCTCTTTTAGGATGAATCCCCATGGAGGGTTTTTTAGCTCATGAGATGCTGGGAAGACAAAGTGGTAAATTTTCCTGGAAAACCTGTAAAATTTTCTATTAATAAAGAGATAATTAAATGAGTATCTAGAAAAGAAAGATGATAAGTTGCAAAGAATAGAGTCATTTAATAATAGTAATAATGATAGATAATAGTTATATAGTACTTACTATGTGCCAGGCATCATGCTAAGTATTTTACTACTATTATCTCATGTGATCCTTATAACAACCTTGGGAGGTAGATGCCTAACCACATTTTTACAGATAAGGAAATCGAGGTAAACAGGTTAAGTGCTTTGTCCAGGGTCACACAACTAGTAAGTCTCTAAGCCAGACTTGGACTTATTCCTTCCTGATTCTCTGCCCAATACCATATCCAGGAGTTTCCCTATCCTGATTAAACAGATATAAAACAACTAAGGCTATAGTTCACCAAGCTTCTTCTGTCTACATGTAAGTGTATTCTTTTCCTTTGAGTTAGAAGTCATACTTTTGGCTATTTGTGGTTAATAATTGTTTATTGTCAAGTAATTATTATATTATTTATAATTAATTACTAATTTAGTAGCTTCTCAGTAATTACCTGTCAATTCTATTCACAAATGCTTATTATAGACCTATTGTTTAAGATGAAGAAAAGAAATGTTACATGATGGATATGACTAGCTTTATTGCCAAGAAAACCTACTTTTTATAAGTTAAAAAGAAAGTAAATAAACCATAAAAAAGAAGAAAGAAGATCTACATTTAACTTTGACAAGTACTAGTTGTATGACCCTGAGCTAAGTATTAACCAATTAATGTGCTTAAGCAATTCTCTGAGTCTTGGAGGGATTTCTCACCTGATGCTACTCTACAGTTCCCTAAATCACAGAAATCATGGATCCAGATACTCTCTAAAAATATTCAAGATACTTTGCTAAGTACTTATTTTAGAGCATTATATAGAGTAATTGTGATCTAGGAAAAATAGCAGTTGAGACATCCAAAATTCATAGAAGACAGAATCCAAGAAAGGAACCATTAAAAAGCTGTTGGCTTCAAATGTCCATACAAACATGTTCAAAGCATCCAAATAAACTATACTGGATATCCAAATACAAGGAGGCAAATTTGACCACAGAGCAATCACTTATATTTGTTGGAATAACACTCATGACCAGAATATAGCCCTGGAAAGTTATGCTTTGTTCAAAAAGAATGAGGATAATTAAAGCCTGGTTGGGAGCAAGGAAGTGGTGAGGAATACAGTAGCACTATGTTTTAGGAAACTATCTGAAAAAATCCATGACCCTAAGAAAGAACAGCAGAAACAATTTTGTTGTCAGAGTATACTAGAGACTGCCTGGGCAGCAAGAGGAAATTGATGAATAATCATATCATAACCTTGACAAGATTACTAGGGGCCTTCCATTATTCAGACATCTGCTAGAGTTCTCTTTCTGCCAAAGCAGAGCACTTAATGACTTTGTTACTTGCCTTAATGATAATTGCATCTTTCTAAAAGAAGAGGATTTCCCTAAAGAGGAGAAATTCTATTCTGGACCTGAATCTCACTAAGAGGGAAGAATAGGTTGCTCAAGTGGAAACGATGGCAACTTTATTGCAAAATTATCTTCTACAATTTGTGACAAAACAAAAGAATAAGGCTGGCAGAACCTGAAATGAAACCTAGCTGTAAGGACAGATGATCTCAAAGAACCATAGCATAACAACTTAATCACTATCAGGTCTAGAGGGATTTGGGGGCCACCTCGTCCTTCCCTCAATAAAAGGTGCCTCTCAGTCCTGGATCCATAAAAGGAGACATCCCTCTCCCCCCTAAAAAAAAAACCTCTGGTTTTTCTCATATCCATTCTGAAGCCCCCAAGAAAAGTATTTAAAGCTTAAGTTTGACTCTTTTCTAAAGTATTCTAAGAGGGAGAGTCAAAAGGTACTCAATATATGACATAGAACAGTTAGATACTGATTTCTTTCCCAAGCAAGAAATGCTGAAAACACAAAAGATTTCTAGCACTTTTTGACAAACACATAGTAGTAAATTTATAACTACTATGATACTTTCCTATAAGACTGATATTGAGAACACCAGAGCATGACATTTTTTTTTGTGAGATTGATGAATCAACGTTTCTTGTGCATTTTAGCTTTGCACTGGTCCATATCTTTGAACAAGCTTGAACGCATCTTCCCATTAGAGCCATCTTCTCCATGAAACATTGTAGTAGTCACAGAGATTTCTTCCAAAGTAAAGCTTTAACAAACTGAGGGATCTAAGAACTCAGAAATTCTTAAATTTATAGTATTGTGGGATAGCTAGGTGGTACAGTACAGTCAAGATTCAGAAAGACCTGAGTTCTAATTTGGCTTCAGACTAGCTGTATGACCCTAAGCAAGTCACTTAACCCCAACCACCTCAGTTGGTTTTCTCAGGAAAAGAAAATTACAGGATTGCCTCCAAGACCAAAAATACTCATGTTGGGATCCTTTTCAGTCACTATGTTCAGAGAACTTACAGGAACATTAGGATGAATCCAATGAGGTAACATTTAATAGGGAAAAATAGATTTGGGGGAGGTTATAATTACTTCACAAATAGTAGATAAGAAAGACATAATTAGATAGCAATTTGCCTGAAAAAAAGATATTGCAGAAGAGCCAGTTTTTAGTTCATTTCTTTTTCAGTTAAGTCCAACTCTCCATGATCCCATTTGGATTTTCTTGTCAAAGATTCTATAATGGGGCAGCTAGGTGGCCCAGTGCATAGAGTACCAGCCCTGAAGTCAGGAGGACCTGAGTTCAAATCTGGTCTCAGACACTTAACACTTCCTAGCTTTGTGACCCTGGGCAAGTCACAACCCCAATTGCCTCAGCAAAAAAAAAAAACAAAAAAAAAAAAAAAAAACGATTCTGTAATATTTTTGCTATTTCCTTCTCTAGCTCATTTTACATATAAGAAAACTTAGGCAAATAGAATTAAGTGACTTGCCTGCAGTCACACAACTACTAAGTGTCTGAGGTCAGATTTGAGCTCTGAAAGATGAGTTTTCCTGACTCCAAATCTAGTATTCTTCCACTATACCACCTAGTTACCCCAGAGGGCTGTTAGTGGACTGCAAATTAAACTTGATTCAGCAGTAATATGTATGTGGCAGAAAGAGACATAAAGGAAGGAGGGAGACAAAAAGAATAAAAGAGAAAGAGACAGAGGAGAGGAGGAAAATAGAGAAAAGGAGAGGAAGAGAGAGGGAAGAGAAGGGAGAGGAGACATAGACAGACAGGCAGACAGAGACAGAGGAAGGAAGGGAGGGGAAGGGAAGAAGATAGGGAAAGAGAGAGAGAGAGAAAGAAAGAGAGAGAGAGAGAAAAGAAGGGTAAGAGGGAGAAAGTTATAGCTTCCATAAATAAAAAGATCATAATTCCAATATATTGTCCTGGTCCCTCAGTAGATGGTGTTCTTTCTGCATTCTTTTCTGGATGATCCAGTTTAGGAAAGACATTAATAAACTGGAAAATGTTCAAAGAAAAATAACCAAAATTGTAAAAGACATTAAAGCTAGCTCATATGACATTCAGTTGAAGGAACCTAAGAAATGTTGATTAGATTAGGTTTTGAGAGGACACATACATTTTGTTTTCAACTACTTGAAGGGCGTTTGTTATGAGACAGAAAGAGTGAGAAGCAGAAACAGTAGGTAGAGATTTTTAGACTTTTTGTGTTTGATCCTAGAAGGCAGAGCCAGGAGCATTGGGCAAAAGTAGCAAAAAAGCCAGTTTCAGCTTGATGACAGGAAAAAAGAGAAACAACATTCTAATAAACAGAGTGGTTTATAAATGGAATGGGCTTCTTTAAATTATAGAAGGTTCCCCAACATTGAATGTCTTTAAGCAAAATCTGGATGACCGCTTGTAGGATATCTTACAGTGCACAGCTCTTTATCAGGTATGGATTTAAATAGACTAAAAGTTCACAGAATATGATCCAGGGTCATTTCTGGTCCAGTGTAAAAATTATTCTCAGCTTTGTCTGTACAAAAACAAGCATCTGGTCAGATTTAGCTCACAGACAGCTGACCACTGGCCTAGTTAGACTAGATGGTCACCAAGATTCCTTCCGATTCTGAAATTCTATGATTTTCTAACACTTCCTTCTGCAATATGATGTGTTTAAGCAGAATTATTTGTTTGTTTGAAGTAAACATAAGGAGATGGTCTGTATCCAAAAAAAAAATACAGAATTGGTCAGTTAAGAAATATTTACTAAGTATCATATGATAGACATTAGGCTAAAAAATGGGTCAAAAGGAAGTTCCTGCTTTCGAAGAACTTACAATCCAATGGGAAAATAATAAGCAGACATAAATGTACAAACAAGCTACATAGAAGATAAATAAGACAAAATTAAGAAAGGGAAAGGACAATAATTCAGAAGGATTAGGAAAGATTTCAGGTAGAAAAAATGAGCATTTATTTGGAACTTAAAGGAAGTCAGGGAAGCCAAAAGGTAAAAAGGAACAAGGAGAATGTTGCAGGCTTGGAGGATAGCCAGAGAAAATTTCTGGAGCCCCAAAAGATAGATTTTTTTAAATGGAACTGAAAGGAGACCAGTGTTACTGGATCAAAGAGTACTTAAGGTATAAGAAGACTAGAAAGGTAGGAGAGTATTATATTATGGAGGGCTTTGAATACCAAACTGAGGATTTTGCTTTTGCTCCTGGAGGTGGTAGGGAGTGATTGGAGTTTGTTAAGTAGGAAGGTTCCTTGAATGGACGTGCTTTAGAAGCATCACTTTGGTGTCTTAATGGCTGATGGATTGGATTGGGGAAAAGACTTGTTAGAAAGACCCACCAGCTGATAATTACCAAAAGAGTGATAAGGATCTGTACCAGGGTGGTGATACTGCACCAGTATCAGAGGAAAGAAAAGGACATAATTAAAATTAAAATTCTTGGTCCTGTAGGTGTCATCATAAATAGATCTTGGAGTTCTATTCACTATATTCATCCTCGTTCATGACAAAATATGAACAGGCTGTCACTTTTTTGCCATCTATTATTGCCCTAAAGGTCAATTAATCAATCAGTAAGCATTTATTAAGTTCCTTCTATGTGCCAGGTACTTTATTAAATCATGGGAAACAAAGACAAGAGACTATCTCTTGTTTTTAAAGGGCTCTCAGTCTAATGTAGGAGACATACAAACAACTATTTCTTCATTCAGTAAACATCCATTAAGCACTTACCATGTGCCAGGCACAGAGCTAAATGCTAGGAATAGAAAAAGAGATAAAATAAAGTCCCTCCTTCTAAGAGCTTACAATCTAATGGAAGAGACAATACTCAAATAAACTATAGAAAGGATCAATTGGAAATAATAAACAAAGGGAAGGTATTAGAATTAAGTTTCTTGTAGAAGATGGAATTTGAGCTAAGACTGAAAAAATACTAGTGGAGGAGATAAGAAGGGAAAAAATTCTAGATATTAAGGAATACCTGTGAAACTGCCTAGTCAGCAGATAAAATACAAGGCAGGAGGTTGTTGTTTTGTTCTACATTCTTGAAGAGGACTATGACATCAGGGAGGTAATGCCATGACATGCAAGTAGATTGGATTTAAGTGAGGAAGTGCTGGGCAAGGTCACCTGGCTCACTTTCCTCTCCAGAGCTATTCTGGGTCCAATGCAGGGGTAACAGCAAAAAAATGGAAAAGTAAGAGGAAGACTTTGAGTGAAGGATTTGAATGCCAAATAGAGGATATTCTGTTTGATTCTGGAGCTAATAGCAAACTAACAGAGTTTATTGATAGGATGTGTGACATGATCAAACCTGAAATTTCGAGAAATCAATTTGACAACTGAGTGGAGGATAGACTACAGTGGGAATAGACCTCTGGCAAAAAGAATAACTATAAAGCAATTGCTATAGAGATGAGATAATGAGGGTTTGCTACTAGGCAGTAGCAGTGTCAGAAGAGAATTACAGAGTACGAGCAAGAAATGTTATGAAAATAAAATCAACAGGATTTGACAATAGATTGTACATAAGAAGTGAAAAAAAGAGTAAAGGTTTGAGTATGACACCCAAGTTTCTAGCTTGGTAATTGGAAAGATGGTTTATCTTTGACAGCAATAGGGAAGTCAGGAGGAGTGGGAGATTTGTAATAAAAAAAATTAAAAAGAAAGAAAATGCATTCTGTTTTGAACATGATGAGTTTACAAAATCCATAAGATACTCATTTTGAAGTCTAATAATCATTTGGAGGTGCCAGATTGTACATTAAAAGAAGTGTTAAGACTGGATAAGTGGATAGAGATGATAAATGAATTCATGGAAGCTGATGAGATCACCAAATGAAAGACTATAGAGAGATAGAGGAGAAGAGGACAGAGCTTTGGGGAATTTTACTATATCATAACATGACTAAAAGTCCAGGAAAGGAGACTGAATGAATAGTGATAAAAGTTGTGGGAAGAAAACAAAGTATTTTCAAGTCACGAAGACCTAGAGAAAAGGAATATAAATGAGAAGAGGATGGTCCATAGAATCAAAGTTTTCAGAGGACAAGAAAGAAGAAGACAGAGATAAGGCCCTTAGATATAGAAATTAAGATATCATTCATAACATTGGAAAGAACAGTTTTAGTTGAATAATGAGGTAGGAGGTCAGATTGTAAAGAGTTAGTTAAGAAGAGACTGAAAAGAAAGGAAATGGAGATTTTGATTGTAGATACTTTTAGCTGCAAAAGGTAGGAGGCGTATGGAACCACAGCTAGCAGGAATGGATGGGTGGATCCAATGAGGGTTTTCTGAGAAGAGAAGATCTGGGAATACTTGTTAACAATAGGAAAGCAGCCTCTAGATAGGGAAAGGTTGAGAGATGGTAATGATAGATAAAGAAACATCTCTTAATAGGAAACAGAATTCAAAAAACCTGAATGATGCAAGATGAGGAGAGGAGAAAAGGAAGGTCTTAGTAAATGACCTCAGTTTTTTCTGTGTACAAGGTTGTCAATAGAAAGGATTGGGGAGGGCAGCCAGTAGAGATTTGAGGACGGATGAAAAGGTGTGGAAAATCTACTGTGATGAATCACTTAGGGAGATACAAATGCATTGCCTTATTACAGTGAAGTCCCAGTTGGAATTGTATAACATAATTTTGTAGTGTATCCATTCAGCAGGTTTTTGTGATTTTTTCTAGCTTCATTCACCATCATGTGAACAAGAAAAAACAGTTGAGAATAGTAGTAACAAAGCAAGAATAGTATTAAACCCAAAAGTGAGGCTTGGCAGAGGAAGTTTGGTAATAGTTAAGGGAGACAAAGAACTTGAGAGAAGAGTACTTTCTAAAGTATGGGGTGTGAATGATCATCAAAAACACCAGATCTTGTCTTTCTTAATTATTTTTAAAAACCTTTTGGACTTTTGAATTCATTTCAATTTTTTTCTAAAGATGGAGTATTACTAAAGTAAGATCTTTCTTAACGTGTTCTTTTTTTAAAACAGAGAAAGAAGTTAGGCTATGAGGAAGGGGTGAGCTAGGAACAAGGAACCGTGGGAGGTGATAAGCACCTCATAGAGTGTTCACAGAAGGAGCTAGGGTGCTCAATAAATATTATTGACTGCCTATTAACAAGAGGGAAAAGAGTCTACAGGGCGATGGTGTAGGAGGAAGAAGGCGGTTTTGCTAATAAGCCTCATGGCAGGGGCTCCACAGAATAGCTATTTAAATGTGCCAGAGCCCCAATCCCTACAGCCTCCTCAGAAATTCCCTGAGGTTCCCAATTTGAGAAGCATCATCAAAATGAAACTTATTTTCCTTTGTGTCAAAGGAGGATAAAAATAAATCATCAAATACAAAAATTTTCTATTCCCTTCAGATAACAATTTCTTTTCCCTAAAAAGGAAAAGAAATGACCTATAGAAATGGCATTATAGCTCAGTATCAAACTTAGAAAGAGCTTCTCCTGAAGTTCAATCCTGACAGACTCAGAGTTTCAGCACCACAATAGGAAGTGATATGAAGGACTCTCCATTGTTGTCTCTGGGACCACTTGCTTTCTGGTTTTTGGAGACAGTATATCCCATAAACCCTTGGTCAATTGTTAGCATGACAAATAAATGGCTTAACCAATCAGTCAGTCATGTACTATTAATCAAGCACCTATTTATTGGGAATTTTGTGTGTGTGTGTGTGTGTGTGTGTGTGTGTGTATGTGTATGTGTGTTCAAAAAACTATTCACTGAAAAGTCAAAAACTATAGCTGAAGCTTAAATTTTTTAGTCATTATGTAAGAATGTAGTATGCATTAAAAAGATCCTGATGTTGGGAAAGATTTAAAGGAAAAAGGAAAAGGGGATAGCAAAGGATGAAATGGATAGATTATGTCATGGAAACAATGAACATGAATTTGGATTAATTTTACAAAATAGTAGAGGATAGGAACCCTGGTATGATGGAGTCATGAGGTATTATACATGACTCAGTGACTGAATAGTAACAATATGCAAGATGATTTCAGAAAGATAGGCAGTAATAGCTGAGGAGATCAAGAAATGCTCCATAGAGAATAGAGGCATGTGATCTGGGCTTTTAAGAAAAATAGGGAGTCTAAGGAATGAGGAACAGTTATTACATTAGAAATGTAGTACCATTTATGTACACTAGTGAGAACAGTTTGATCTCTCATATGTGTGAAGAAGAATAACAAGTCATAAATCTGAAGTTATTCTAAGATTATATGATGATAGATTTACAACTGGAAGGCTTCCATCTAGATTGTAATTCAGATAAAGAAACTGAGGAAGGGGGAGTAAGTTAGGAATTTCATTCCTGATTTTACTGATTACAAATTGTCAAGTGCTCTATGTACCATGAACTATGTTGTAAAGGGTTTTGAATACATAACAGAGGAATTTATATTTTATCCAAGAAGTAATAGAGAACCAATAAAGTTTGTTGGTATGGGGAAAGGCATGATGGAACCTATGTTTTAGCAAGATCTCTTTAACAGATAAGTAAACAGGGGATTTTTAGGGAGAAGCTTGAGGCCAGAAGATTAATTAGGAGGTCATTAGGTATGAGGTGATGAGGAACTTAGAAACTGATTAGTAGTTTTGTAACTAATAGTAAGACTTCTTCCTCCCAATGTGCATATTATTACCTTCTTGACTTGTAAAAATGGCTTTGGGAAACTAATAAGAGGACGTCTTACCCATGAGATGAAATTGATGCTTTTAAGTTGATGAAAATGAGGGAAAATTGGCTCCTTTGTAATGTGTTCAATTCAGTGTCATAGTTCTGTTTAATAATTGTACTGGTTCACTTCAGATGTCTATGTAAATCTTATGGGCATAGGCACCAAGGAGTTAATTTTTGGTTTTCAGCTACATTTGATTTTAATTCACATCTTTACTGTTGCACTAGCTTACTGTACAGACCTTGTATCACCTTAATTTTTTTTAATGATAATTAAAACAAGTTTTATCAACTCTTTCTAAGAAGGGCGGCTCAGAAACAATTCCCTTATTTGAAGAGGCTAAAGATAAGTTTGACAAGTAAAATGTTGCTGTCAACATTTCAAAAAGGAAAACAGTTTCTAGTGAATTAGTCACATTTTCACCTTCTCCGCCTCTGTTCTTCTGCTTAATTTGACTTAATGTCTTGAATATGCAACACTATGTAAATTTTCTCCCATTCAGCATCATTTTCATTCCAAAGCAAATTCTACCAAAGTTGTTTCACTAACATTAAAAAATAAAAAAATGGATAGAGATGGTGTCTTGGGGGAATGTTAACTGTTGGATGATTTAAAGAATCTTCAAAAATGATGAGGGTTTTGTAAGGAGAGAGAGAGTTCCATTTGGATTGTTATTGTTATTATTATTACTATTATAAGATAATGACAACTCATAAAGTATTCAGTTTTATTCTTGATCAACACTTGTAGAAAAGAAGAGAAAAAAATACAATTCCATTATTCCCTTGTTCTCAAAGAAAATCATGATATCAATAAGGTGATATCATGACTTGCAAGTGAATTGGATTAAGTAAGGGAGGGCTATGGAAAATCACCAGCCTTACTTTCTCCTTCAGAACCACTTATGTCCAGATGACTGGAGGTGACCCTGGATGCAGTGAAAGGGAGACTTTAGTCTTTTTAAGCCAAAAAAATGAGGAAGGTATCGAAGTTGACAATGTTAGAATTGCTTTGATAACTTTTTCTCTTTATTTTGATGCACAGAAAGTTGATCAAACATCATTTTCTTTCAAAGTGTTTTTAAAATCATAGTAAAACATTTTCAAATATGTCAATGATGGTACCTTATTTTATTATTTAGTCTCTCATTAGTCCAAGCCTGAGGAAATCAAATATAGTCCTTCTTTGAAATATGATATTCTCTTTGAAAATTTAATCATTTAGATGATGGTCAGAAACAGCTACACCCAAAGAAGGAACACTGGGAAATGAATGTGAACTATTTGCATTTTTTATTTTCTTCCCGAGTTATTTTTACCTTCTGAGTCCAATTCTCCCTGTGCAGCGGGAGAACTGTTCGGTTCTGCAAATATGTATTGTATCTAGGATATACTGCAACATATTTAACATATATAGGACTGCTTGCCATCTTGGGGGGGGGTAGAGGGAGGGAGGGGAAAAAAACGAAACATAAGCGAGTGCAAGGGATAATGTTGTAAAAAAATTATCCTGGCATGGATTCTGTCAATACAAAGTTATTATTAAATAAAATAAAATTTAAATTTAAAAAAAAAAGAAAATTTAATCATTTAGGAACACCATCAGTGCCCAAGATTGGTCTGGGAATAGCTTAGGCAGAAAAATAAGAAGTAAGTTAGGATAATTTTAAGTTGATTTTTCTGATTATTCTTCAAACTCTATTTGGTTTTGGCTTATTTTGGGGAGGTGATTTGTTTGTTGTTTTTTTACCAGATGCTTATAGACCATGCAATCCAAATTTCAAAATCTTAATACTTACTAATTCCTACTAAACTTATTTTGTCATTCTTATAAAGACTGTCCTCTCACACTATTATTTTTTCTATTGTTGTTCTTGTTGTTCTTTAGTTTGGGGAACCAAACAGGTTTAACTGACGTGCTGGGTCACACAGCTAGTAAATGTCTAAGGTCAAATTTGAACTCAGGTGCTCTTGACTCAAGGGCTGGTGCTCTATCTATCATATTAATCCAGGACTATACTATTTGTTAGAAATTCTCTTTTTCATAGAGGAACAGAACAAGGGAATTATACAACAATTAGCCAATTAGAAGCAACTTTGAGCCTCAGAAATGCTTCTAAACAACCTAACTGACCACTATTTTTTAAAATTTTATTTTATTCTCAATTCAGGGAACAAAACAAGCATCTCCCTAACAGTATAATAAAAAAAAGATGGTTACATAGGAAACTGCCAATCTACCATGTTCAATTTGCTATTGCCTCCCAATATACAACAATTATTATATAAATTTATTTCCCCCTCTTTTTTTCCCTTCCCCCCAACCCAAGATAGGTGGTGTGTGTTTGTGTGTGTGTGTTAATAATATTAGTCATTATTATTATTATTTATTATTATTACTCCACATTGTTTATCTTTGGAGTTGGATGGCATTTTAGAAATCACCAAATTCAATTTACCAGTTTTATAGATGAACAAACTGAGGCCTGGAGAGATTTAATGACTTGTCCAATGCTACATAGTTAGCAAATAGAAAGTTTGTTAAATGTTCTTTTCACTATATTATAGTTTCTTTGACTTTAATCTGAAACAAGACCTGTATCTCAAAATGTTTAAAAGAAAGAAAACAGTAATTTGAGAGAAAACAATAGGCATGACCAACAAGGCAAAGATAAGCATGGCAGTATAGACTCATAGGAACATAGATCAAGATCCTGAAAGAATGGCTGAGATCATCTTTTCTAATCCATTCATTTTCCTGAGCAGGAGACTGAGGTAAGGAAAGTCAAGTGACTTGTTCAAGTAGTATAGTAGAACATAATAGAGTAGTAAAGTAGTATTTTTGTCCTTTTACATAATTTTTATATATTTCCACATTTAATAAAGTGCCTACTACATGTTAAATACTGTGTTAATTACTTTACAAATAATTATCTCATTTGATTTTCACAACAATTCTAGACAATTAGGTGCTTTTATGATCTTCATTTTACAGAAGAGGAAACAGAGTCTGTCAGATTTGCCCAGAGTCATGTATGTAGCTCCTGTTTAATGTCAGTATAGAACTCAGTTCTTCCTAACTCCAAGTCTGGGGTGTCTCAGAAACAAAGATAGTACTAGGCTTCCTGCATTGAGAGCAATAACAGCAAGGTGGTGTGGTAGATAGAGCACCAGGCTTGTTATCAGAAGAGATTCTGAGTTCAAAGTTCTCCTTAGATGCTTAATAGTTATGTGACCCTGGACAAATCACTTCACCTCATTTGCCTCAGTTTCCTTATCTGTAAAATGAGCTGGAAAAGGAATTGTCAAACTATTCCAGTCACTTCACCAAGAAAACCCCAAAACAGATTCACAAAGACACATGGAACAACAGCAGCAACTAGCATTTGCTTTAAGCTTTACAAATATTATCTCACTTGATCTCCAAGACAACCCCAGAAAATGAGTGCTATTTTTATATCTTCATTTTGCAGATTGAGAAAGTGAAAAGACAAAGGTCAAGAGAATTCTTCAGGGTCACACAATTATTAATGTCTGTAGGAATTCACGTCTTTGCAACCAGCACTGTGTCTACTGTACCACCAAGTAGAGACAAGATTGAAGTTTGCCTCTGATTTCAAATTCAGTATTTATTCTACTAAACCATACCCATTAATCCTATCCTAATTCATTCCTGTTTTTAATGAAATACCAATAAAAGCACCAATGAGGTACTTCAGAGAATAAGATGGAGTAGGAGCAGAATTTATATGAGAAAACAAACAAAAAAAAAAAAAAGAATGTTAAGAGAATAAAAAGGAGGAAGGATGTAGACTGCCAGATCTCATTCTATTCAGGGAAAATCAGCAGAACTATTCGCTGGTGAATAAAAACATAAAATAAATCAGTGGAACAAATGGGAAAATTGGGTAGCAGTACGGCAAGGAATTATTTATAAACAACTATGGTTGACTCTGTCCTTGCATTTTTCTTGTGCCCTTTCATGGCAAGAAGAATAGTTCAGGGAGCCACACAGGAAAGAAAAAGATCTTTTCTGATGCAGAGCTAGGATCCAAACCTCACAACTGTTACTGTTTCCCTTATGCCCAACATTTAAAGCTGAACAGGTTGTGATATATGAAGATAATGGAATATTATTACGCTTTAAAAATAATAAGCAGGAAGACTTCAAAATAATCTAGAAAATCTTACATGAACTGATGCAAAGTAAAGTGAGCAGAACCAGGAGAATATTGTACACAGTAACAACAACATTGTGTAATGATCAATTATGAATGACACAATAATCCAAAACAATTCCAAAAGACTCATGGTGGAGCATGGTATCCACAGTCAAAGAAAGAAGTAAGAAGTTTAATCCAGACTGAAGTATTCTATTTTCAATTTATTTTTCCCATCCTTTGGATCTATTTCTTTCTTCACAAAACTAATATGTAAATATGTTAACCTCTATCAAATTGCTTCTGTCTTGGGAAGCAAGGAGGTGAGGGAAAGAGGGAGAAAATGTGGAATTCAAATTTTAAGAAAAATGAATGTTAAAAGTTGTCTATACATATAATTGGAAAAAATAAATTACTATTTTAAAAGGAAAAAAGGGAAAGTTTTCCCTCATTAAGTAGAGATATATGTGTATGCTTGTGCATATATACACACACATACAGAAAGAAAGAGATTTTTGAAGAAAGGTTTCTATTCCAGTGTTAATAGTATAAAATGTCTGCTAATATCTATAGGGAGGAAAAATAATTAGCCACTTTCTAAATGATTTTTCTCTTTATTGTACCCAAAGTCAATTAACTAAACGTTTCTTCTCTTATTAGACTATTAGCTTTCCTGTCAGTGAAAATAATCATTAAACTTCATAATAATAACATCCTACATTTAGTTTCTAAGAAAATCAACTCTACAAGTATAGGAAAGGACAGATTTAGTTAGTTAGACTTGAAATGGGGAATCATAAGTCCATAACAAGCTATATTATCATGGGAAAACATTAACATCTTATAGCCTGTTTCCTTATAAGAATTTCTTATTTAGGGGGAAGAATTTTCAACAAAAATGTTGTAAAGAAAATGTGTTTGCAAATCTTAAAGCATTATATAAATGTGCATTATCATGATATTGAGGAGGATGAGAATGTTGGTGATAAAGAAAAATATATAGAAGTGTTGTTGTTTTTGTTATTATTTCTTTTTTGTCATTTGATTCAGTATGAGTCAAATGTTATGTGGTTAACAAAAATAGCTAATGTAATCCTAAACTACTGCTATAGAAATATACCATTCAAAGAAAGAAGGATAATATTCCCCTTGTACTCTGAACTCGTTAGAACATATCTGCAGTATTGTGTTCAGCTGTGAGCATCTCATTTTAGCTGATAAATGAATAAAGTGAAACATATTCAGAGAAAAGGAGAACAAGGTGGTGAAAGATCTGACATGCAATTCCAGTAAGAAAGTATTTGAAGCATCTATAAATTATTACCCTGAAGAAAAGACTTGAGGAAAATATAATCAATGTCAGCAATTATTGGATAAACTATTAAAGAGGATAGGAAGTAGGTTTATTCTGTGTATTTCAAGTGGCTAAAACTAGGACCAATGGATGGAAATTATGAGGAGGAATGTTTCAACTCAATAAAAAGAAAAACTTTCTAACAATTAAACTGTGCTAAAATTTACTATGAAGTGTTGTGAACTTCCCATCACTAAAAAGATTCCAGAAATGACTTAATAAATCAAGACCTGCAAGGGATTGTTATAAAATGTACTTCTTTCTGAATTGAATGTTGCAATGGATAGTCTGAAAGAATTCAAAACTTCTAACTCTAAGGTTCCATGATATTTAATGAATAACCTAAACTTCTATGGTTTGTTCTTTATGGAGATAGGTTAAAATATATCTCTTTCCATTGTTGTTTCCCATACAATAATATTCCCTGTATTCCAGATAGATTATTTGAACAGTTATTTTCAGCTGTGTCTGACTTCACAACTCCATTTGGGGTTTTCTTGGCAAAAATACCAGTTTGCTATTTCCTTCTCCAGCTCATTTGAGAGATGAAAAACTGAGGCAAACAGGGATAAGTATGTTGCTTAGAGTCATTCAACTAGTAAGTGTCTGAGGCCAGATTTGAAAACAAGACTTTCTGATTCAAAATCCTTTATTTTATTTCATCACTAACTGTAGAAGACCAATCATCATGCATACAACCATAGAATCACAAAGTTTTAGAGATTTCATTTCATTTTTTTATCCAATACTCATGTGTCATAAAGTCAAAAGTCCTAATCATCCAGGTATCTTATTCTAGACACACATGGTCAATCCCTTTCATAAAATGTGATTCACAAAATTAAACACATAACTCCACATATGTTGCAAACAAAAAACAGTGAGAATGTTGCCACCTATTCCTTATTTTATATCACTCTTCATTTAGTCCAAAATTACATTTGTTTGTTTTAGCTTACAATTTACTAAAACCTCTAGATTATTTTTTTCCTCTTCTAAACCACACTTCTTTTTTTGTACCTAAGTACACATTTATTCTTTTAAACCCAAGACTTTATATTTCTCCATCTCAAATTTCATCTCTTGGGCAAAAGTCTGATATCCAAGAAAAACAGTGCTGACAAAAATATTAAGTGCTCAGAGTGTAGGAAGAATTTTTTTTAAATGCCAACTATGAGTAACCATATGAAATAATGCTCAATTTACTAAAACAATAACTATTTTTTAAAAAGCAAATGCAACTTTTGATTTTATATCCCTCTTTCAAGTGATAGACAAAAATGGTCAATGAGGGAGAGTATATAGGAAAACAGACACATTAATAGGGTGTTATTATAGTTATTATTTCAGCTAATCAACAAGAAAATTCACTGAAAGTCCCTTCTCCAGGCCTTTGCTCTGCCAGAGTTCGTCACTGTTGCAGTTCTTCTTATATCTGCTTGCTCAGACAATAGGACATTGTCATCCATGTGATAATCATTTTTAATTCTTTAGAGATTGCTAAAGAATATTCATGAGCCATCTATCCATTAAGTTGCAATTTCTTCCTGATTTCATTTATAGCAAGAGTGTCAAGATTGAGGTGATTCAACTCCTCCAGTGGAAACAAGGACAATATCAGAATTGGATGCAAAAATTGTAGCTATCAAAATAAAATGGCAGTATGAAAAGCATAGCCAACTGTTAGGAAGACCAGTGATTTTGAAGTCAGATATCTTGGATTCCATTTAATTAAGGAATCCCTAAACAAATGATGATTCATAAGTATAATTGAATACTAATGTGTTATAAGTAATAATAAATGTGGTTAATACAAAGAATAAGAGAAATCTCCTATGAATTGATTCGTATTGTAATAGCTGGTCACATGACTTTTGAATGCTATAATTTTCTTCAATATAACACAAAAGAAATGCAGTTTCAGATGTTAACAGCACAAGCATTGAAGGTAGTAAGAAAGAAAATGGGAATTCAATAATTTGCATTTTGCTGGAAAAAAATACAAATGAGGAAAAAGAAAGGAAAAAATAAAGAAGATATTAAATTGTAAAAGTAAAGGAAGAAGTCTTATTCATTTAGTTCTATTGAAGAAAACACTTCAAAACAAAAGAAACAAAGCTCAGAAGAAGGAAAAGAAAAGAAAGAGGGGAAAGGAAAACAAAATAAAAATGAAACATCTTTTTTTTAAGGAGAAAAAGGAAAAACTTTCTTCATCTTCCAAAAGTTCGGGCTCCTCTAAAATCTGAGACATCCATACATTCTGCAGGCATTTTAAGAGATTTGAATATGCTTTAGTAATTATCATTTGTATTAAACTCATACCTTCCAGGTAAGCATTCCTTTATGTATAAGGCCAATATTGCTTTTGATCTGCCTACATTTTGACTATAAAGTAACAAGAAAGATTATCATAAAGTTTAGAAGAAATGATGTAAAAACAAAAAAACAAAAACAAAGCTTTCAAAAACTATGCATTTCCACTATTGATAAGATAAATGCAAATTAAGACAACTCTGAGGTATAATCTCACACCTCTTAAATTGGTTAAAATGACAGGAAAAGATAATGATGAATGTTAGAGGGAATGTGGGAAAACTGGGACACTAATACATTGTTAGTAAAGTTGTAAACTAATTCAACCATCTTGGAGAGCAATTAGATATTATGCCCAAAGGGCATACTACCACCAGTGTTTCGACTGGGCTTATATCCCAAAGAAGTCTTAAAGAAGGGAAAGGGACCCACATGGGCAAAAATATTTGGGCAGCCTTTTTTATAGTGGCAAGAAACTGAAAACTGAGTAGATATTCATCAGTTAGAGAATGTCTAAATAATTTATGGTATATTAATGTTATAGAATATTATTGTTCTATAAGAAATGATCAGCAGGATGATTTCAAAGAGTCCTGGAGAGACTTACATGAACTGATGAAATGAAATGAGCAGAACTAGGAGATCATTGTACATGGCAACATCAAGATTATACAATGATCAATTCTGAGGGACATAGCTCTTTTCAACGATGAGATGATTCAGCAACCATTCTGGAAAGCAATCTGGAATTATGCCCCCAAAGTTATCAAACTGTGCATACCTTTTGATCCAACAGTGTTACTACTGGGCTTATATCCCAAAGAGATTTTAAAGAAGGGAAAGAGACCTGTATGTGCAAGAATGTTTGTGGTAGCCCTGTTTGCAGTGGTTAGAAACTGGAAAATGAATGGATGCCCATCAATTGGAGAATGGCTGGGTAAAGTGTGGTATATGAATGTTATGGAATATTATTGTTCTGTAAGAAATGACCAGCAGAATGAATACAGAGAGACTTGGAGCGACTTATATGAACTGATGCTAAGTGTAATGAGCAGAACCTGGACATCATTATATACTTCAACAATGATACTGTATTCTGATGCGAGTGGATGTCTTTGAGAAGATCTAACTCAGTTCCAGTTGATCAATGATGGACAGAAGCAGCTACACCCAAAGAAAGAACACTGGGAAATGAATGTAAACTGTTTGCATTTTTGTTTTTCTTCCCGGGGTTATTTTTACCTTCTGAATCCGATTCTTCCTGTGCAACAAGAGAACTGTTCGGTTCTGCAAACATATATTGTATCTAGGAAATACTGTGACAGATTTAATGTGTATAAGACTGCTTGCCATCTAGGGGAGGAGGTGGAGGGAGGGAAGGGAAAAGTCAGAACAGAAGTGAGTGCAAGGGATAATGTTGTAAAAAAAAATTACCCAGGCATATGTTCTGTAACAAAAAGTTACAATTAATAAAAAAAAAAATTAACGAGATGATTCAGGCCAGTTCCAATGATCTTGTGAGGAAGACAACCATCTACACCAGAGAAAAGACTGTGGGAACTGAGTGTGGTTCACAACATAGTATTTTCATTCTTTTTATCATCATTTGCTTGCATTTTATTTTCTTTTTCATATTTTCCTTTTTGATTTGATTTTTCTTGTGCAGCAAGATAATCATATAAATATGTATGCATATATTAAATTTAACATATGTTTTATCATGTTTAATATATATTGGATTACTTGCCATCTGAGAAAGGGGGTAAAAAAGAGGGGGGGAAATGGAACACAAGGTTTTACAAGGGTTAATGCTGAAAAATTATCCATGCATATGTTTTGAAAATAAAAAGCTTTAATTAAAAAAAAAACTATGCATTTCATTATACTAGATTCAACCCAGTAGCCTAATCTATCAAGATCATGTAGGAGATGAGAGTCCAGAATTCAAAGTAGTGCAGATAAAATGCTAGTCTGGAAGTATTAATTCCTCATTTCAAAATAAGCCACATCAATAATGCCTTGTGAAGCCGAAAATCATTATTGACAACTGGTTGTTGTGTCACAGTATGTGTGTGCACACATATCAGCACTTCAAGCAGCAAGACGAATTTATTAACAATACCCCCATACCCTTTTCTTGGTAGGGTTGCCCCAAGCACAACACTGCCTAACAGATTTCACCTCCACAGAATATATATCCATCCATTCTATAAACTGGAGGAGTTCATGGTATTTACTGTATTTCATTCATGCTGAGTATTTGATGTCAATTGAAGGTATTTCAGCAAATTTCAAGGTGCAAAGTGGTTTTAACAAATTGACTCTGAACAGACAGAAGACCAAATCAATTTCTGATTAATTAATGGTTACAAAACTCAGCAGAATCTTCCAAACTTATCAATTACTACTCTTTTCAATTAGAGGCTTTATTGACTAAGTTTCTACTTTGGATTCATGTTATTTCCTGAATTGATGATGTCAGCTGATTTTTAATACCAATTCTCCCAGCCATTATCTTAACAATATTGGCAAAGAAGGAAGATTCAATATGTGATTAAAATAATGAAAGTATTTAGTTGTTTTTTAATATTGTGAAGAGGCCAAAAGAAATAATTTTTAAACCTCCAATTATCCTAATAATTCATTGATCAGCAGAACCATAGACTGTATGATTTTAATATTTTAGAAAAATACTAAATTGCAAACGCCACACATTTTTTTGAGAAAATTATGTTTCCCACATGTCAATTGAGATATCAATCTACTTTCCACTAGTAAATTTTCCAAGATATACATAGATTTTCTTTGAAAATTTCATATTTTATGTTTGTGGAAGCCCTCTTTGTAGTGGCCTGAAACTGGAAACTGAGTGGATGCCCATCAACTGGAGAATGACTGAATAAATTGTGGTATATGAATATTATGGAATATTATTGCTCTGTAAGAAATGACCAGCAAAATGATTTCAGAAAGGCCTGGAGAGACTTACATGAACTGATGTTGAGTGAAATGAGCAGGAGCAGAAGATCATTATATACTTCAACAACAATACTATATGATGATCAATCCTGATGGACGTGGCCCTCTTCAACAATGAAGATGAACCAAATCAGTTCCAATAGAGCAATAATGAACTGAACTAGCTATACCCAGGGAAAGAACTCTGGAAGATGACTATGAACCACTACATAGAATTCCCAATCCCTCTATTTTTGTCTGCCTGCATTTTTTTATTTCCTTCACAGGCTAATTGTACACTATTTCAAAGTCTGACTCTTTTTATACAGCAAAATTACTGTTTGGACATGTATACATATATTGTATTTAACTTATACCTTAACATATTTAACATGTATTGGTCAACTTACCATCTAGGGGAAGGGATCGGGGGAAGGAGGGAACAAGTTGGAACAAAAGGATTTGCAAATGTCAAAGCTGAAAAATTATCTATGCATATATCTTGTAAATAAAAAGGTATAATAAAAAAAAGAAATTTCATATTTAAAAAAATATACTTTAATTGCTCCTCCTTTTCAAAACTATATTTAACACAGGCACTGTTTCCCTTGATATTTTTTTTTACCAGTATTTGATTTGGTTTTTTGTTGTTATTATTTGGAAGGTTATTTGTTGTTATTTGGAATGTGACTTATATGCTCTTTATTTTGTCCAAATCTTTGATTTCACTGATATGGAAAATTCCTAACCTAAGGAGTCACTGCAATGACAAAGATTAACAACCTATCTTAAGATATTTATCTGGGGCTGGATGACTAGCTTAGGATCAGAGTTAATATTTGTCAGAGGCAGAATTTGAACTCAGGTCTTTCTGATTCTAAAGGCTATCCCTCTAATCACCTGTATTACACTGTTTTCCTGGTACTTATGGTAAGCATATAGGATTATAAATGTAGAGATGCAAGGGACTTCAGCAGCCATCTAATTCAACTGCTTTATTTTACAATCAACTTGTAAGCCAAGTGAAGTGACAAAACAAGAGAGCTGTTCCAATTGGCTGTGGTATTTTGACATTTCCTTGGGATTTTGTGTAGGGTTTGATAGTTGTTTTTTTTTTTTCTAGAAATTGAAATAAGTATAGCTTTGTAGCCTATTCTTAAGGAAAAAAAAAACTTTTCAGGGATTAATGGAAAAAGGCCTCAGCTTTAGTCTTGACCAGATCTCCTTTCTAGCACCTTTGATTGAAGAAGGCCCTTCTAGACTCTGTTAGATTCCCATTGGTATATTAAAAAGTGTCCTTGGATTCTCTGATGATAGTATCTGCATAAAGAGTCGAGAATATGGACAGAGACTTATCATGCTTAAAATAAACACAAATAAGAGAAAATAACTTTGAGCCCAATTTCCCCTTGATTCTATACTTTGGAAGAAATTAATCAGAAACATTTGGGGTGGATATTTTATACCAACTATGTTTACTGTATCCCCTTTCTAAAAAGAATAACTTTGCAAGATTGACCAACTAAATGATTCTCAACTCATAATCTTCAGAGGGAAGCATACCAATGGAGGTTCAAGCCATTGGAATTAGAAAATTACTCTTGACCCATGAAGGGTACTTTTTGAATCCTGAAAGTTAGAAGTAACTAAGCTGTGGGAATCTAACTAATTAGCAAGAATGGAACTTGGGATAAGGAACTTCAGGGAATCCAGTGACTACATTAGAATGCAAATCCCCAAAGGTAGAATGTTTGCAAAACTTTCTGAGTTTTCATTTGACATTTAGCAGACAAAGTTAGCTCTCCATCTATAAAAGAAGATGAGAATTATCTATACCTACTTAACAAGACTGATATGAAGGAAAAAAGAATGCAAACGAAGCAAAATTATTTGGCATTTATTATTATAGCCAGAGGAGGGTGGTTTAATATGGAAAGCTCTTCTCAGAATCAGGAAAATCAAGAATCAAGTCACACCTCTGACATATACTGATTCTATATCTATGGTCAAGTTGAGTCACTTCTTAGAGCTCCAGGCAACTCTCGATGATTTTAGGAAATAAACCAGTTCTGACCTGCACTGAATAGAGAGATTATCTATTAGAATTCTTATAAGGTGCTAAATCACTGGAATTGATAGAGACAATGGTTGTTTAGCAGGGTATTTAACAGTTCTCTAGATGTACTTAGTACTTACTACAATTCCACAAGATTCACACCTTTAGGAGAGAATATATAAACTTGGAGCCTCAACCAGGATTGACTCTGGGAGATTCACAAGCAAGGATTCAGTCGAGGAGATTCACAAGCCAGAGATGGCAGTCAGGCAGAACAAAGGAAGACAGAGAAGTGGTGGCAGGCTGTCCTGTGGAGAACACTGAAACTAAGATCCAGAAGGCTTCCAGAAAACTAGCTGAGCCCCAAGTGAAGGAGATAAGATTTTGGAAGAGACAAAAATCCTTTGATTTGGACTTTAACTCCTGGCTGCATTCGGGGTGATTACTTTGAACTAAAACGAAGGCTGCTTCCAGAAGCCCCCCAAGAAACCTGCTCCCAGAGAACTTTACATTTTAGAGGAAAACATTACCATTATCTATATTTTAAAAAATCCCCTTGACTACTCTATAAACTTTTTTTCATCATATGATCCTATCAGTTTATGAATACAAACTTTCACACTGAAAGACATTTCCCTATACCCATGTAGTAAAAGAATTGGGTAACAGCAAATGCTGACATGAGAGCTGGCTTCAATATTTGAAAGCTATCATTTGAAAGATATGAACTGATTTTTTCTGTTTGTACCCGAAAGGGAAGAATAGGAATGATAATGGGTATTCCTTTTTTTTTTCAGTTATGGGTTGTACTAGATGGCTGGTGGATATTTTCTAATTCTCGTATTCTGAAATTCTATAAAATCAAATGTCTCCTGCTTCATGTACTTGCCCTCACACCCAGATTAATCAGAATGCCAATTTAGATGGTAATAGACATCAAATAATATTACGTGTGTATCCACTTTTATCTTTCTTTTTTTTCTTTTATTTGTGCTTTTTTTTTTACATTTCTATCACTACCAATCTATCACCTCCCCAAATATACTAAGAAGGCTTCCTTTAAAGTGCTCACAGTTTCTTATGCAATAAAAATATTCTTCAAATATTAACATGTTTATAGGTACTGATGATTAAGTTCTTAATAAAAAATAAAAGTTAAAACACTAAAGATGTTTAAAGATTACTTCAGTTTTTCCATCTATGAAATGCATCATTTGCTTTACTTAAGGGAAAACAGTCATCAGTCTTGCTGAACACTGGAAGGGAAACATGAATCATTTCTATGCAAATTTTTAATATTTACCTAAGTGCTGGATTTAGCATTTTTAAGGGCCTGGGGTTGATAAAATAAAATATCATGATTTTAGTAAATCAATGAGGCCTGGTATCAGCAAGCCGTTTTTCTAGACAAGAAAGAATTATATGACATAACAAATCAGTGGCACAAATGACAAAATTGAAAACATAATAGACATCCTACTCAGAAAATAAAATAGTCAAGAATTGTTGTTAAAGAAAATGACGTACAGCAATCCAGCAACATGGAGATGTCTACATTAAGGTTGAGATGTTTGGGCTCAGTGAGTAATGAATTTTATGTGTTTTTCAGTGTTTCAGCAGAAGACCAGCAGACCCCTGCTTGAAGGTGACAAGCTTCAGGCTCCTGTCAAAAAGTCAGGTATTAAAACTAGCCAATATTGCTGATTATTTCTGGAAAAGCACCATGAGAATATTTCCTTGGCTTCCTGATGCTGGCAAAAGCCTCCTAGCTATGGAACAAAAGCAGTTGTTTGATTGGTTTCATATAATTTTGCATTGGTTAAGTTGTATTCCAGTTATCCTTTCCAGGAAGAGCAATGAAACAAAAATATGTTAACCTAAGAAAGCCAGAAATGGACTTGGGAGAATGTGGTTTATTTAACCAACTATTTTCTGTCATGCTAGACTTATGATATCATTAACATAAGAAACTTCCAATGAGGAAATTCATTCTACCTAGGTAGACTGAAACTTCCTCTGAAACAAACTATGACAGAACATACTTTCCTGGCCATCTGTAGTAACAGAACCTGGATCCATTTCTGATATTTCCTATGTATTGAACTTCCGATGAGTCATTTAGCTCCCTGAACCTGTTATGTCATATTTAAACTTAGGTAATTTGATTAGATGGACTCAAGATACCTTCCAAATCTCAACTTAAAACCCAATGATCATATAGTCTTAATGAGAATTGAAAGATTAAGTGACTTACACAGGATGACAAAATCAACATATGGCAAAGAAAATATTTGAACTTATCTCTTTGTTACACTAAATCTGGCTCTCCATCTGCTAGATCAAGCAATTCTATAGGGTAAATAGAGAGCCAAGTCCTCTGAGATTTGCAGTGAGACTAATTTTTCATAAATACTTAAAGATTCTTTACTGAGGGTCTTTTATTTCATACTTTAATGACTATATTTGGTATAATTTGTTTTCTTAGTTAATCTTAGGCATTGTATACATTTCAAACCATTATTCTGAGAAAGGGTCCATCAGGTTTACCAGACCACCAAAAAACATCTTTAATTTTTTTTAAGAATCTCTGATTTAGAAGGAAGCTCTAAATATATTCTTTGTTGGGTGGAGCAGACCTCATCCAACCTACATTCAAAAGAAGTAATTTTCTTTGTGACACTTTTGCTCTTGTACCAAATTTGAAAGGTATTTTCTTTTTGATTTCTTCTGACAAGAAATCCTTGACATACAATTCACACTGAAAAGGGTTAGAGGTATAAGTTTCATTTACCACCAGCTGAAGGACAATATTTTTTTTTCTGAAGTTCAATGTAAATCCAGTTTCAAGAGACCATGGGAAAGAAACAATGTTCTTCATCTCTTTCTAAGGTACATAGAGGGGAAAAGTAAGGAATGTAGTTCTCATTTTCTACTGAAAAAAAATTTAAGAAAAAGTTTCTGGGGCAACTAGGTGGTGAAGTGCATACAGCAGTGGCTTTGGAGTCAGGAAGACCTAAATGGAAATATGGCCTCAGAAAATGACACTTATGCTGTATGATCCTGAGCAAATCACTTAACCTTTATTGTCTTTCAAAAAAAATTTTAAAAGAAAGAAAAAATATCAAAAAGTTGAAAAGGAATTTACTAGTTGGCCTTAAAAATTCATCAAAATTTATCTCAATTAGTTTTTGAAATGGTTCCATTCTCAAATCATGATCCCTGGCCTCTATGCTGTTATTCATAAATAGACAAAGAAAATCAGGTATTGGAGAATAGCTACCCAAACATGCCTATGAATCAGTCCTTTTGTACAAAGAACAATAGTGAGTACATTTCCTTCTTCTAGAACATAGTGAAGCTGAGTAGAAGTTGGAAGATTCTAATGTCAGAAGTTATCCTAAATCTTTTTTCCCGGGAAATTATATTTCATTTTTTCTTATATTATATATCTTTTTCCTTCATTAATTGTTTTATTTTTCTGGTTGTACATGTACACCAATACACATTTCTTTATGAAACCTATTGAGAGAGAAAAATCAGAAAAAAGGCGAAAATAATGAGAGAGAAAAAACAGAAAAAAAAAGTGAACATAGCATGTGTTGATTTACATTTAGTCTCCAAAATTCTTTTTCTGGATTCAGATTGCATTTTCCATACAAAGTTTATTGGGTTTGCTTTGGATTACTGAACCACTGAGAAGAAACAAGTTTTTCGTATTTGATCATTGAACAATATTGCTGTTAATATGTACAATGTATTCCTGGTTGAGCTTATTTCACTCAATATCAGTTCATTTAAATCTTTCCAAGCCTTTCTTAAATCAATTTGATCATAATTTTTATAGAACAATAATATTCCACTATCTTCATATACCCCAACTTATTCAACCATTCCCCAATGGTTGGTATCTACTCATTTTCCAATTCTTTGCTACATAAAAAGCTGCTACAAATATTTTTGCATATGTGGGTCCTTTCCCCTCCTTTATGATTTCCTTGGGATTCCAATAATGGTATTGTTGGATCAAAGGGTATGTACAGCTTTATAGCTATTTGTTCATAGTTCCAAATTAGTCTTTAGAATGGTTGGATCATTTCAAAATTCCACTTATGATATATTAGTGTCCCAAGTTTTCCCACATTTCCTCTACCACTCATCATTATTTTTTTCTGTCAGCCAATATGAGAGGTATAAGATGGTACTTCAGAGTTGTTTTAATTTGCATTTCTCTAATCAATAGTGATTTATACCCTAATTTTTTTTAAATGAAAGTGACTACCTGCTACCAGATTGAGGGGAACTTTCTCTATCTTAATCACCTGCCTCCCTCAACCAGACTCCATCCTCTTAATTGAAACCCCCTGGTTTCATTAATTATGTCTCAGAATATATTTTGATGTGAGAGATGAGCAGTAATCTAGCCCAATCTATACCTGAAAAAAATTCCCACAATAATAAACCTGGTTGATTTGCTACTTCTCTTTCAAAGATCCCCTATCCACAATTTTATTTTCCCTTATGCCCATTCCCTTCAATCTTAACCATCCCTACCCCAATATTTCACTGGAGATCTACCCAACTTCCCACCCTTGGAATGCCTGCTCTATTAATTAGCAAATACCTCCATCTTAAACTTTTTCCTCTTTCATTCCATCTTCTGGCTCTTACTGGGATTTGGCTTCCTCCTGACTTTATTTCCAGCGTGTCTCCACTTTCATTAATATTGCAAAGTATATAAAAATATGAAAGTGATTTTAAATGTGCTGCAATCATCAATTCAACTGTTAATCCAGAACAAATTCTTAGTTTTTAAGGGTACTCTTTTATTAAAAAAAAAAAGAAAGGATTTTAATGCAATACATAATAAAGATCACTTCTGACTATCATGTGGCACCTGAATTTTCAGTCTATTAATTATTTTTTATCATAAATTCATATAATTTATGGACTCTTTATTTTTGATGATGTCATAATAGTTGGCGGTAAGACATTTATTTCCTTAAAATCTACTTCTATTCTCCCTAAGGACCTGCAATTTTCAAAAAAAAAAAAAAATGAAATGAAATGAAAGGTCTGCAGGTAAATGCAACTGCTATGCAATTAGGATCCCAGAAATTACTACGGAAGCTGGATGAAACAGATAAGATTATTATCCCCAATGAGTACCCCAAAATATCTCATAGGATTATTTTAAGAGTTAATAAACAAGTAAGTATGCATGCAATGATTTAAGCTCCATAAATATTCACATTAAAATTATTCAGTTTTCCTAATTTCAATTATTTTCCACTACATATAAACACAAGGACAGAAAAAGTATAACACATCATTGTGGCATTCAGTAAAAGACATAACAGCAAAGCTCAATGTTGACCTGATTCTGTTCCTATCTAAGGGCTTCAAGGATGGGTCAAACAATGGCTTGTATAACTGTTGATTACCCAAGGACCAGTTTGTCTCATCACCAGATGGCTGTCCACCAAATGACAATTTTTTTCTTCAGTTAAAGCAATTCATGAGGTTCATATATTAAGGCAAAAAAATATATCAGGGGTTGAAAGGGACTATAATCTACACAGATGAAAAAAGTATAAAATTAGGTATCCTTAAAATACTTTAGAGATTTTTATGTTTCACCCTTTCACATTATTGATCAGGTCAGTGAAACCTGAAGAGGATATATTGTTTGCCCAAAGTTACCAGGCTCTTAACTAATGAGAGAACCTATTGGTGGGAATTCTCTACAGGGAATTTTCTATTTCTGCCACTGAAAAAATAAAGTCAATAGAAAAGTCATAGTATAAGAAAATGAAATGTAATAAGGACTTGATTAGTCCAGCCTCTTATTCATCTGACTCATTCTCCAATCTACTAGATGAGATTACAGAATGCAATACTTCCCCTAAGATATAGATGGATGTGGAACTTTGCTAAGAAATTCAAGAAAAAGGAATCCCTGAAGGGAATCCCCATGTTTTAAACATAATCAACAAACTAGGGAAAGGAGTTAAAATAGAAAGGAGAGAAAATAATTTCTGTTCATTGTTATTATTCACTAAAAAAAAAAAGATGGTTTAAAAATATAATCAATAGGCTTCTAGATAGAAATATCATGCTGACTTGTTCAGGTAATTGATGCAATTCAGTTCAAGAAATGTATATTAACTGCTAAAAATACAAAAATGATTCAATCATTTCTACCCTCATGGAGCTTTTCAATTAATAGCAAATATAAATTATATACTCTCATAATTATAGAAATAATAATAACTAGCATTTATACTCTACCTACTATGTGCCAGGAACTGTACTAAGTACTTTACAAATATTACCTTATCTATTCCTTATAATAATCCTGGGAGATAAATGCTAAATTTAGGATTAAAAAGTCTTGATCTAAATCTATCCTCAGACACTTACTAGATATATAACCCTGAGCAAGTCACTTAACTTTTTTGCTTCAATTTCTTCAATCATGAAAGGAGCTAGAGAAGGAAATGACAAACCCCATTTTACAGTTGAAACTGAGGCAGAGACTTGACCAGGGTAACACATCTCTTAGTGTCTGAGGCCAAATTTGAATGCAAGACCTCTTAATTATAGGCACAGCACTCTATCCACTTTTCCACCTAACTATGATAGAAGAAGAAATGAGATAAGAACAAAGGAGAGGAACAAGGAGCTATGAAAAATTTGAGGCTGACTCAAGATGTTCAAGTGAGAATTACAGAAGATTCTAAAAGTAGTTATAAGCATATTCCAATAGGCGCACATTTATGAAGATGTCATATGAGTTAGGCCTTGAATTTTATCATTTATCAAGAGAAAGGGAGCAATATAATGCCCAGTTCTTAAATGAGAAGTGTTCTGAAGTTTGCCCCTAAAGTATATCAGTATAATGCACAGAAGGGTCCTTCCTAAATGATTTTGAATTAAATTATGTTAATAGCCATAATAATAGATGCCATAATAACTTCTGCAGTAATATATTGGGAAACCATAATTGAATAATAATCATAAATGACATGTATATAAATAGCCTTTACACTTTTTACATGTCTGATCTCATTTGATGCTCATATTCCCATATTGTGAGGTAGGTACTTATGCTATTATGTTAGCGTTCAGAAAATTGAGGCTCAGAAAGTCTAAAGTCTAAAGTTCGTGGTCACATAGCTAATAAGTATCAAAGATTAGACTCAAACCTATGGAAAAAAAATAATGTTACCCTTAAAAATGTTCTGAATGTACAATAGTAGTCTAAAACATCCTACCAAGTAATTAACAGCTCACAAGTTATTGATACTTTAGTTTCTTTTTCTATGTGTTGCTTTTTGCTATCCTTTACTTTCTTAAGATATACAAGATGAAATATATCCCGTTTTACTCTTTGATGTTTGTATGCCTAATTGGCAATTTAAAAAAAAAATTGAGCTTTCTAATTGAAAAGCACAGCTTTAGAGCACATAAATCCTCTTCTCAGAAAGTTCCAGGATCTCCTAATTACCTCAAAAATCAAATATAAAGTTCTTCACATGTTTCACAAACCTTTCCAGGCTCATTACAGAGGCCTACATGTTGTCCCTTTTATAGGAGACACTCCTGACTTTCTACTTTTACTGTCCCCAATGCCTGAAATTCACTGCTCCCTCACATCTATTTCTTAGAATTTCTTGCTTTATCCAAAATACACCTCAAGTGCTGCCTGCCTGCTGCATCTGGAGTTTTCCTAAACCTTTCAATTTCTAAAGTACCCCAAAATTTACTATTTATTTAAGACCTGATATTAAATAAATAAAATAAAACATTCTTAGGAAGAAACACCTTTTACCAATAAAAATTGGTCAGAGACATTGAAAAACTAAATAAAATAATAATGATAATAATAAATAATAATAATGAAGCTAACATTTAGATAGTATTCATTATATTCCAGGCACACTGCTATGAACTTTGTAATTATTAACTTATTTGGTACTTACAACAATCCTGATAGAAAGTGAATATTCCCATTTTGTGGTTGAAGAAACTGAGACAAAAAGAAGTAACATGTCTTGCTTAAGGTCATAAAGCCAATATGTAACAGAGGTGAAGCTTAAACCAAAGTTTTCCTTATTTTGGAGATAGTTCCATAAGATGAATTTATGTTTTTTAACCATATGAATACATGTTTCCTTCACAGAGAATAATTGTGCTAAAGGCAGGAGATGTTTTGCTTTTGTCCAGGACCTAGAATGAAGCTAATGTACTTAATAAGTGATTATTGATTTACTGATTTGTTTTTTTTTAAAGATATAAACAGTGGGAGATGAATATGAGTTTTAGTCTACAGAAATTGTCACTAAATGTTGACTATCTCAGAATGCTGCTGATAACAACCACCTCTCAGTTGTCCCATTACTAGTTATCTTCTCAACATTTGAACTCATGCCTGTCTTCTGGGCATCTCTCTAACAGAATCACCATCAAATGCTAGTCAGAGAAAACAAGCATGACTCATACATAAAGTAGTGTGATTATGTTTTAGTAACTGAAGTCAGAAGTTTTGAGCAGGGAGATGATTGAAATGAAGCACAAGACTGATGGTTGGATGTCATATGTGGATTGTTAATTCTGGGTCTGATTACCAGAAGGCTTTCTCTGAGAAGGCTCTTTTTATGACAGTTTCCATAAGGAAAGAAGATTTCAGTTTCATGGGTTACTTGGTAGAAAAGAACTCAAGGGGACAGAGCAGAGAGGACACACTCTTCTTTCTGAGTTCTCCTACTACTCTCACACTAATTACAAAATTCAGCCTCGGAAATAGTGCTAAACTGGTAGAATCCACAAATATTGGGAGTGCAGCAAATTACCAGCAGAAGATAATTTCCAAGATTGCCAAAAAGGGTCTATTTTGATCCAGTGCAACATGGGAGAAGGCCAGGTGTAGGCAAGGAGGCAGAGCATGCCTCCAACCCATGCTGAGCAGAACAAGGGTGGGTGTAGTCATCACGGGGTAGAGAATCTACAGGAAGGACTCTGCCACAGTGTTTGCTACTCTGCCCTGGTTGCAAGCCAATAGATCAGCAGAGAAGTTATAAAACATCCAACACAAACACAAAAGGTAAAGAGTGTACCGCAAAGCACCAGAGTCTCACAAACCCTAGCCATACCCACTCAGCACTGGGAGTGACTCAGCGTGATCCCAGCACAGGAATCACTGCTTTGGGGTGTCTGTAGAGGAAGCTTTGAACTTCAGTGCCCTAAAAGCAGATCACAACTTTTAAAAAAATGAGTAAAAAGGTAAAGCGAGCTCTAACTATAGATAGTTTCAATAATGAAAGAGAAGAACAGATTTGAAACCCCGAAGAGACTAAAAGCAGATTGTCTCCAGATGAAGCCCCAAAGGATGCTATAACTTGGTCCCCACCACACAAGGCTCTCCTAAACGAAATTTAAAAGGATCTTTAAAAAGGGCTAGAAGAAAAATGGGGAAAGGAAAGGAAAAGTTTGCAAAAGGGTTTGGAAAAGGCCTATAACTCATTAAAAGATAGAGTGGGAAAAAAAAATAACTTCCTGAAAAACAGAATTTATGAATTGGAAAAGGTAAAGAACTCCCAGGAAAACAGAATTTGTGAATTGGAAAAAAGAAAATAACTCCTTAAAAAAATTTGTGAAAAGGAAAAAAAATTCATAGAACAAATCATTTAAAAACTCAATTGGACAAATACAAAAAGAAGTAAAAAAAAAGTAAATGAAGAAAATAATTAATTAAAAATTAGAACTGAAGAAACAGAAATGAATTGACTCAATGAAACATCAAGAATTAGTCAAGTAAAACCACAAAATGAAAAAAATATTTTTAAAAAATGCTAAATACCTACTTGGGAAAACAACAGACCTAGAAAATAGATCTAGGAGACATATTCTAGGGATTATTGCACTCCCTGAAAATTATGATGAAAAAAAGATCCCAGACACTATTTTTCAGGAAATCATCAAACAGAACTGCCCAGATGTCATAGAATCAGAAGGTAAAATAGCCATTAAAAGAATTCACCAAACACCTCCTGAAAGAGACCCCAAAATTAAAACTCCAAGTAATATTGTGGCTAAATTTCAGAATTATTGTATCAAGGATAAAATATTGCAAGCAGCCAGGAAAAAAAAAATTCAAATACCATGGAGCCACAATAAGGATTACTCAGGATCTAGCAACTTCCACATTAAAGGATCCAAGGGCCTGGAATCTGATATTCCGAAAGACAAAGAAACTTGGAATGTAGCCAAGAATAAACTACCCTGCTAAACTGAGCATTTTCTTCCAGGGAAGAAGATGGGTATTCAATGAAACAAGTGAATTCCATTATTTCTGATAAAAAAAAAAAAAACAGAGCTAAACAAAAAAAAAATTTATCTCCAAATATAGGACTCAAGAGAAGCATAGAAAGGTTAAAAAGAACTCTTGAGAACTATATTTCTGTTATGGATATACATAGAGAGTGCATGTATATTTTTTTTTATTTACAAGATATATGCATGGATAATTTTTCAGTATTGACAACTGCAAAACCTTTTGTTCCAACTTTTCCCTTCCTTCCCCCCACCCCTTTCCCCAGATGGCAGGTTGATCAATACATGTTAATTATGTTAAAGTATAGGTTAAATACAATATATGTATATATGTCCAAACAGTTATTTTGCTGTACAAAAAGAACCGGACTTTGAAATAGTGTACAATTAGCTTGCGAAGGAAATCAAAAATGCAGGCGGACAAAAATAGAGGGGTTGGGAATTCTATGTAGTGGTTCATAGTCATTTCTCAGAGTTCTTTGGCTGGGTGTAGCTGGTTCAATTCATTACGAGTGCATGTATAATTTGATTTTACACTTATAATTAAAAAAGGAACTAGAGGTAGAAAGGGGATTATACTAGAAAAAGGAAAAAGTGGAGATAAAAAGAGGGAAATTACATCCCACTAAAAGGCAAAGGAAACCTATTGTATCTGAGGGAAAGAAGATAGGGAGATGAACATTGTATGAACCTTACTGTTATCAGACTTGGTGCAAAGAGAAAATATTAGACATATTTGGTTTACAGAGAAACTTCTCTCACCTTATTGAAAAGTCGGAAGGGAAAAGTAAAAAGAGAAAGGGTAAGCTAAATAGAAAGGAAAATAGAAATAGTAAGGGAAAGGTATAAGAAAGGGGGAGGAGCTGTAAGGGGGAAGTATTCTAAAGGAAGGGAGCTGCTTGAGGAAAGTAGTGCCCATAAGTTAAATATTGGGGATGAGGTTAAGGGGAAAAAGAAAGAGAAAAATGTAATTTGGGGATAATAAGATGGCAGGAAATACAGAATTAGTTTTAACTATAAATGTGAATGGGGTAAACTCTCCTCTAAAAAGGAGGCAGATAGCAGACTGGACTAAAAGCCAGAATCCTACAATATGTTGTTTACAGGAAACACATTTAAAGCAAGGTGAAACATACAGAGTAAAGGTAAAAGACTGGAGCAGAATCTATTATGCAAAATAGTATCTAAATTCCTAAAGGAGAAGTTAAGAGAGCTGCAAGAAGAAATAGACCACAAAAAACTAGATAAATCAAATCACAAAATAAATAAGAAAGAAGTTAAAGAGGTAAAGAGAATACTAAAAAAGTTAGATATGATAGATCTTTGGATAAAACTGAATGGAGACAGAAAGGAGTACACTTTCTTCTGAGCAGTTCATGGAACTTATGCAAAAATTGATCATATATTAGGACATAAAAACCTCAAAATCAAATAGCAGAAAGGCAGAAATAGTAAATACATTCTTTTCAGATCATGATGCAATAAAAACTACATTCAAAAAAATTCAAAAAAATCAGCTAAAGCAGTAATAAGGGGAAATTTTATATCTCTAGAAGCTTACTTGCATAAAATAGAGAAAGAGAATATGAATGAATTGTTTTTGCAACTAAAAAAAGCTAGAAAAGGAGCAAATTTTTTTAAAAATCAAATACTAAACTTGAAATTCTAAAAATCAAAGGAGAAATTAAGTAAAAAACTATTGAATTAATAAATAAAACTCAGAGTTGGTTTTATGAAAAAAATAACAAAATAGATAAACCTTTGGTAAATTTAATTAGAAAAAGGAAAGAGGAAAATCAAATTGTTAGTCTTAAAAATGAAAAGGGAGAATTTTCCACTAATGAAGAGGAAATTAGAGCAATAATTAGGAATTACTTTGCCCAACTTCATGCAAATAAATTTGGTAACTTAAGTGAAATGAATGAATACCTACAAAAATATGGTTTGGCCAGATTAACAGAGGAGGAAGTAAATTGCTTAAATAGTTCCATTTCAGAAAAAGAAATAGAACACGCTATTAATCAACTCCCTAAAAAAAAAAATCCCCAAGACCAGATAGATTACATGTGAATTCTGCCAAACATTTAAGGAACAAGTAACCCCCATATTATGTAAACTATTTTTAAAAATAGGGAATAAAGGAGTCCTACCAAATTCCTTTGGTGACACAGACATGTACTAATACCTAAACCAAGTAGGACAAAAACAGAAAAAGAAAATTGTAAGACCAATCTCTCTAATGAATATTAATGCAAAAATCTTCAATAAAATATTAGCAAAGAAATTACAGAAAATCATTTCCAGGATAATACAGCATGACCAAGTAGGATTTATACCAAGAATGCAGGGCTGGTTCAAAATTAGGAAAATTATTAGAATAATTGATTATATCAATAATGAAATTAACAAAAACCATATGATCATCTCAATAGATGCAGAAAAAGCATCTAATAAAATCCAACACCCATTCCTTTTAAAAACACTAGCGAGTATAGGAATAGACGGACTTTTCCTTAAAATAGTCAGTAGCATCTATTAAAAACCATCAGTAAGCATCATATGTAATGGAGATAAACTGGAACCATTCCCAATAAGATCAGGAGTGAAACAAGATTGCCCTCTATCACTATTATTTTTCAATATTGTATTAGAAATACTAGCTTTGGCAATTAGAGATGTAAAAGAGATTAAAGGAATTAGAGTAGGTAATGAAGAAACCAAATTATGATTCTTTGCAGATGATATGATGATTTACTTAGAGAACCCCAGAGAATCTACTAAAAATCTATTAGAAATAATTCATAACTTTAGCAAAGTTATAGGATACAAAATGAATCCATATAAATCATCAGCATTCTTATACATCACTAACAAAATCCAACAGCAAGAGATACAAAGAGAAATTCCATTTAAAATAACTGTCAATAGTATAAAATATTTGGGAATCTATCTGTCAAGGGAAAGTCAGGAACTATACGAGCAAAACTAGAAAACACTTTCCACACAAATAATGTCAGATCTAACCAATTGGGAAAATATTAAATGCTCTTGAATAGGGAGAGCAAATATAATAAAGTTGACAATACTACCTAAACTAATCCATTTATTTAGTGCTATACCAAACAAACTCCCAAGAAACTATTTTACTGACCCAGAAAAAATAACAACAGAATTCATCCAGAAGAACAAAAGGTCAAGAATTTCAAGGGAACTAATGAAAAAAAAAAATCAGATGAAGGTGGCCTAGCTATACCAGATCTAAAACTGTTGTACAAAGCGGCAATCATAAAAACCATTTGGTACTGACTAAGAAATAGACTAGATGATCAGTGGAATAGGTTAGGTTCACAGGACAAAATAGCCAATAACTATTGCAATCTAGTGTTTGACAAACCCAAAGAAAGACCCTAGCTTATGGGATAAGAAATCACTATTTAACAAAAACTGCTGGGAAATTGGAAACTAGTATGGCAGAAACTAGGCACTGACCCACACTTAACACCATATACCAAGTTGAGATCAAAATGGGTTTATGATTCAGACATAAAGCATGAGATTATAAATAAATTAGAAGAACATAGAATAGTTTATCTCACAGACCTGTGGAAGAGTAAGGAATGTGTGACCAAAGAAGAATTAAAGATCATTATTGATCACAAAATAGAAAATTTTGATTATATTAAGTTAAAAAGGTTTTGTACAAACAAAACTAATGCAGACAAGATTAGAAGGGAAGCAATAAATTGAGAAAAGTTCTGATAAAGGCCTCATTTCCAATATATAGAGAGAGTTGACTCAAATGTATAAGATTTCAATTCATCCTCCTATTGATAAATGGTGAAAGGATATGAACAGATGATTTTCAGATGGAGAAATTGAAACTATTTCTAGTCATATGAAAAAGTGCTCCAAATCATTATTGATCACAGAAATGAAAATTAAGACAACTCTGAGATACCACTACACATCTGTCAGATTGGCTAAGATGACAGGAAAAGATAATGCTGAATATTGGAGGGGATGTGGGAAAACTGGGACACTGATACATTGTTGGTGGAGTTGTGAACCAATAGTTGTGAAAGCATTCTGGAGAGCAATTTGAAACTATGCTCAAAAAGTTATCAAATTATGCATACCCTTTTATCTATCAGTGTTTCTACTGGGCTTATATCCCAAAGAGATTTTTAAAAAGGGAAAGGGACCTACATGTGCAAAAGTGTTTGTGGCAGCTTTTTTTGTAGTGGCTAGAAACTGGAAATTGAATGGAATGTTATGGAATATTATTGTTCTATAAGAAATGGCCAGCAGGATGATTTCAGAGAGGCTTTGAGAGAATTACATGAATTGATGCTAAGTGAAATGAGCAAAACACATAGTAGCAAGAAGATTATATGATGATCAACTCTGAAGGATGTGGCATCTCATCAATGAGATGATTCAAATCAGTTCCAACTGTTCAGTAATGAAAAGAATCAGTTACATCCAGAGAGAGAACTATGGGAAATGAGTGTGGAACACAGCCTGGCAGTTCCACTCTTTCTGTTATTGTTTGACTGCATTTTTGTTTTCCTTCCCAGGTTTTTTCTTTCTTTCTAAATCTGATTTTTCTTGTGCAGCAAGATAATTGTATAAATTATCATACATATATTGGATTTAACATATAGTTTAACATATTTAACATGTATTAGATTACTTGCCATTTAGGGGTGGGGCTGGGGGAGAAGGAGGGAAAAAGTTAGAACAGAAGGTTTTTCAAGGGTCAATATTGAAAAATTACCCATGCATATGTTTTGTAAATAAAAAGTTATAATGAAAAAAAAAAAAAAAGGACTCATCATCAGCCAGAAAAGTACCGGGGCTTTAGGGTAACAGACACAGTACTAGGAAAGCTGGATCTTTATACACTAACCCTTGTATATCCTGACAGAGATAATACCTAAAATTCTAGTGCAATTCATCTCATGAATTTTTTTTCTTTGAATTTCAGCTTGGGGGTTTGTCAAGAACAAGTGCTGTATGGAGCAGATTCTCAATTGCTAACTATGTCTTTTGCTGCTCAGCTAGTAAGCCCTACGGCTTAGTTGTGTTCCCTGGGGATCACATGCTCCATCATCCCTGAAGAAAAAGATTTAGAATATAGAATGTGTTGACATCTTGTTAGTTCATGAGGCATAGAACTTCCAAAAAGAAAAGACAAGACAAAAAGGTTTCTGAAAAAATCAAGATAATTGATAATTGGATTCTTGTGTATGCATAGGAAGCAATGTGTAGCTTGAGAAAGTAAACTGTCTCAGTGCTGGTTTCCCTAAAAATGATGCCCACTTTATCTCTAGATCTCTTTCACATTAATATCCTAACAAAGTTTTTCTAAGACCTAAGCAGTCCCACATGGCTAAAATTAACAATTCAGATAATTAAATAGTTACCTTATATTCAATATCTGGATCAGTCACTCCTTTGGTCTCATGTCTAAGTCTACCAGTTTCATTCAAAGGGATACCCTCACAAACTAGCTCTGCTAAGAGTGACAAACATGGCTTCCTATAGGGTAAAAGATAAAAACAATTCTGGGAAGGGAAAATTTCCCTGCAAAATGTAAATAAACAATACTGAAAGAATAATAAAGAGGGAATACAAATTGCCATGAATGTTGAAATAATTGTTATACTTTCCCATCTCCCAGACACTTAAGATTGGGTAGTAATTTCACATAACTATCTTATCTTGCTTGTAGTTGAAAGAGACATTAGAGGTCTTAAGGATTTCTACCCATTTATGCATATCTGGACACATAGGAAATAGCCATCTAAGCCCTAACTGAGAGTGAGATACACAGAATTTAGTCAGGAAGATGTTCATTCAAATTTGGCCTTATACAATCATTGATCCTGATTAAGTCTCTTAGATTATCAAGTTCATTATCTAGAAGATGGGAATAATAATAGTACCTACCTCTCAGATTGTTGTAAGAGTCTAATTAAAAACATAATTCAGGAAGACCTGAGTTCAAATACAACTTCAGACACTTATTAGCTGTGTGATTACTGGCAAGCTACTTAACCATTTTTGCCTTAGTTTCCTCATCTATAAAATGAGCTGGAGAAGAAATGGCAAGCCACTCACTCTTCACAAATAGGTGGATATGACTGAACAATAATTATTATCTCCATCATCATTACAAAAATACTTCAGTGACATGGACATTTTTTTAAAATTTTTTATTAGCTTTTTTTGTTCCACACATGTATCACTCCCAATATGCACTCATTTTTTCCCATAGCAGCTGGTCTTATATAATACAGAAAAAAAATATTAAGATAACAGATAACAGGTGCTATATCCAAAAATACATAAATCATTCAACAATAAATTAGTAACCAATCAACAAGTATTTATTAAACTTCCGCTGTGTTTCAAGTGATAGTCATACAAAGAAAGGAAAAGGGGGCAAAGGTGCTTCTTTCTTTCTTTCTTTCTTTTTTGTAATACAAAAATTCTTTTTTTTTAAATTTTTTAAATAACTTTTTATTGAAAGAACGCATGCCAGGGTAATTTTTTACAGCATTATCCCTTGCATTCACTTCTGTTCCGATTTTTCCTCTCCCTCCCTCCACTCTCTCCCGCAGATGGCAAGCAGTCCTTTACATGTTGAATAGGTTACAGTATATCCTAGATACAATATATGTGTGCAGAACCGAACAGTTTTCTTGTTGCACAGGGAGAATTGAATTCAGAAGGTATAAATAACCCGGTAAGAAAAACAAAAATGTAAGCAGTTTATATTCATTTCCCAGTGTTCTTTCTTTGGGTGTAGCTGCTTCTGTCCATCGCAAAGGAGCTTATTTCAAGAAGCTTACATTCTATTCAGATAAATAGCATGTAAATGTATGTGTAGAATAAGTATGGAATAAATACAAGACAATTGGGGGGGGGTTGAGAGGAGGAAAGTGCATTTTTATCATCAATTCTCAACTTGTTAATTCTGGAATAGAGAATATGGAAAGGTATATAATATTAAATAAAATGGGAAAGTATTATAAGAGCCAGATTGTGAAGAGTGTTAAATATTCTATAGGGAAAGCTAAGTGACTCACTGGGTTATAACTCTGAATATGGAGTAAACAAGGCCTAAATTCAAACATATGCTTAGACATTTACTAGCTTTGTGATCCTAGGCAAGCCTTGTGTGCATCATTTTCCTTATCTGGAAAATGATTCTAATAACATCTACATTAAAGAGCTATTATAGGATATTGTGAGATAATGTTTGCAAAGTGCTTTTCAAATCTTAAAATTCTATATAAATGTAAGCCATTAGTATTAAAAGACATTCTGAGGAGTTTATCTTTTAAGCTAGAGGCAAAAGGTAGTCATTAAATACTTGTTTTTTTTTTATTTTAATGTTTTTCAATTAACTAACATCTATTTTCTCTTCCTATCTCATTTCTCCTCTTCTGGAAAGGAAAAAATAGAAAAAGAAAAAAAGAAAAGAAAAGGAGATATATGATAGGTATCAAGAATGGTGAAATCAAGTCAGAATTCTTAAATATGGAGGCAATGAGGGTGTATTTTTAGGGAGCAAGAAAGGTGCCTCCCATTCCATCCTCCACAAAGCTGCCAAAGGGATTTTCCTAAGCCATAAGATTGACCATGCCTCCCCTTCTCCTATCTCCACCCCATCATCAAAGATGCACACATATACTCAGGAAACTTCAATGAGTCTCTTAAGTCTTTCACAATCAAAGTTACCTTGTTTAGAGTGACAAAGGTTGTAAATGGCAGAGCCAGGATTCAATCCTAGATATTCTGATTCTTACTTCATCATGTGGATATTTATCCTGGAGAAGAACTTCCTTCTCTGTTAATAGCACACCTTTTTATACAAATTTTTAATTCTAGAATCATTCTTGGCCCTCACCACTCTCTCTTTCCATCTTCCCATTAATTGCTATGTCTTGTAGATCTTACAAAAAAGGGGAAGAGATGGAAGATTAAGTGAGATAATAATTATATATAGACCTTTTTTCCATCATTCTGCTGTTAAGATCATGCAAATTTTTAACATTTCTTTAGCTGCCCTACTCAACTTTACTCTTTGTATCTGTCTTTTTAAAATCTGAGTTTATTCATAAGTTTCTTAACAAATTACTTCAGTCTTCTTTGAAATCATATTTGATGACATTCTATTCTTCAGGCCTCATTTTTGTTGGTTTTTTTCCTGATCTTTTTGAAGTGCACTGTCTCCATGTCTAGGGCACATGTCTTAATGTGGAAAGCATTTTGCTCTTATCTGTTCCAGATGTTAAAATGGAATAGTCATTTTATCACATTTTCTTTCATTTTCATTTTCGTTTCTTCAGATGGTTCCACTTCATTGGCCATATTCAGATCTTTTTCTACTTTCTGAAAGTTGAAATAAGAAGGCAATTCAAAAATTTATCAGATTTATCAAAATGCTTTTTAGGACATAAAATAGCAATACATTGGATTGTTAACAATTATTAATAACAAATTATTAAACTAATACTTTATAATGGCTTTTACAAATAAAATAGAGGACACTGTTGAAAAATACCCCCAAATGATACCCTGATAGATGCTCTTGTGTTCTTTTGGTACCTTAGTAACACTGATGATAGAGTGTATGCCAGTCCTAAGCATACTTTTCTTAGTCCAGAATGAAAAATAATATAATAAACACTGGTGAAGGCCTAGATTACATCAAGCAAAATGTGAAGTCCAGGTTATCACCCTGGATGCCTTAGAATCAGCCAGAGTCAGGATAAGCAAAAGTCCTAGGTCTTTATTCTTAGTCTTTAGGGGGAGAAGTGAAGGGAATGGATGCGGGATCTCCACGACCTCCCTTCTCCTTATCCACAGCCAAAGTGACTCTGCTACCTTAATCCACCCCCTTAATCCTGCCTACAATTATTTTCCAAGCATATGCTAATAGAGTATTGTCCAATTGGTAATTAGCCTGAAGTGCTCCCTTGTTTGATTCCAGTGCACCAACTCAGAGTTTCAGCCCTTTACACTAGAAATAGTGAGGAAATCATCTGGGTAAAGATTAACAAATGCGTAAAGAGAAGCAATATGGTCATAGACACTTGCTATGAATAACCTAGAAAGAAAGAGAAAAAATAGATGAAGAATTTAGGAAACAGATCACAAAATTTATCATGGTGATATAACATAGTAATTATCAAGGTCTCTGATTACACAAACATCTGTTGAAGTTTTTTTCCTCAATCAAAAGCAGAGCAACCAAACATTTCTTGACTTATCTTAATGATAATTCCATCATTCAAAAGATAGAGAAACAAATTGTTTTGGCATGGGAAATGATGGAAAGGATGATGAGAGATTACTGCTTCAGCATATTTAAATTTATAAGAGAAAAGATGAGGAAAGTTAGGAATGATCTGAAATCTGAAATCTAAATCTAATTTAGGAGAGCAAAAGAGAGGAGTGATCAGTAAAAAGGCCCACATTAAATTACACAAGAGAACTTAAAAGACAAGGTAAGCTCTCAGAAACAGTATTCTCAAGCTTACAAAAAGAGAAGAAATGAGAAGTTGCCTAAATGTAATGATGTGGAAGCATAGGCAATTCAATAACCATTTTTATTTGTTAAAATATACCAACAATAGACGCAAGTACAGACAACTATTGCATAGTGAATCAAGTTCCAAGACGGGAGTCAGAAATTCTCTTCTTTCTCTGTTCAAATCCAGCCTCAGACACTTACTAGCTGTGTGACTATGGGCAGATCATTTAACCCTATTTGCTTCACTTTATTCAGCTGTAAAATCAACTGGAGAAGGAAATAGCAAACTGCTCCAGTACCTTTGACAAGAAAAACCCAAACAAGGGAAACTAGTTGGCATAGTGGATAGAGCACCATCCCTGAAATCAGGAGGATTTGAGTTCAAATGTGGCCTCAGATACTTAACACTATCTGGCTGTGTGACCCTGGGCAAGTGACTTAATCCCAATTGCCTCAGCCAAAAAAAAAAAAAAAAAAAAAAAAAAAAAAAAAAAAAAAAAAAAAAAAAAAAGGAAAAAACCCAAATAGTGTCCTAAAAAGTAAGACACAAGTAAAGTAAACAACAATAAGTAACAAAGGATGAATATAAATAAATACAAAAGAATGCAACAATGTGTAAAAATAACATCAGGAATATAAGAATAACTGAAGCTAATAAAATTCAGGACAAAAAAAGATTTTTTTAAAGCAATATTGCAGGAAAGAGAATTTAAGGATGAGAATATTGTTTGGGGTGGATAATGTGATGATAACTCAAATCAAAAAGAAGGAAAAGTTATCCAATTTTATTATGCTTGTTTCCTCTTCCAAAGAGAAATGTCTTTGGACTAGAAAGGACAAAGAAACTAGGAAATAATAAGAAATTTATGTACGAGCTATCAGGAAAGAATTAAATTGTCCTTGATAATTTCAAGTTACCCACTCAAATGAACTATATTTTAAGGTTCTGAAAAAACCTGCAGATAGTACCTCTCATAGAGATTATGTGGACATAGCACAACAAGTTTCCCAGAAAAATACCATCAGCATGAAATTCATTCAAATTCTCTCAGAATCCCAGGGCAAAATCTGTTGTAAGGAAATATTCTTTATTCACCACTTTCGCTCTCAGCTAAATATCATTGTGTTCTATTTATATCACCAACTACTCATAATAATAACACTTTTACAGCTTAAACATAATCATCACAAATATCAAAGTAAAGGCATAATTTATAAATACATCACAATCCTTACATAAACTTGGGCCATACTTTCCCATCAATGCACTCAGTATTTGTTGAGGACACTACCTGACAGAGTCACAAGAGTGAAGAAAACCCATGTGTTCAAAGTAACTCCCAGTTTTGAAACTGCAAATTTCAACATCTTTTCTCTGACTCAGTAACTGTCTTCCCTACTAAGGTTGTGGAAAAAAATGAAGAGATACTGGCCAGATTATTTGATATTAGGCAGATTTGAAACCAGTTATATTATTGTATCCATTGTTTTCCTGCCCATTTGAAAAGAGTCTCATGGCTCTTGTATTATCGGGGTGTTAGTCAACAATTTTTTTTATCAATAACTAAGTTAAAAACATAGATAGCATGCTTATCATTATCTGTAGAAAGCTAGAAGGAATGACTAATATAGAAGATGATAGAATCAACATCCCAGAAAATGTGGACAACCTATAGCATTGGGACAACTTTATTATGATGAAATTGAACAAGGATGCATGTGATACTTTTGGATTAAAAAAACATTAATTTCAAATACATAAGGAATTCATAGCTACAGAGAAGTTTTTCTAACTTGAGTATTTGGGTACACTACTACTATAAGTGGTAGCACTACCAGTGCTAACAGTATGTCATGGAAAGAAAAAGACAAATGCAGTATTGGGTTACATGAAGGGAGGACTATTACCTAAGTAGGTCATAGTTTTCCTATACTTTGCCCTGGACTGATGTTGCTGGTTTAGGTTCTAGACATCATAAATTAAAAATAATATAGATAAGCTTCATAATAGAGCAGATAGAATAGTAAAGTTCTCAGTCATGTTAAATAAAGATAGATTTAGAAACAAAAACAAACAAACAAACAAACAAACAAAACAACCTGTGATATCACAGAAAAAAAAAAGTCTCAGTGTGGGTCATGAGAGCTGTATTCAAGTTTTTGAAGAGCTGTCAAATAAAGGAAGAATTGGATTTTTCCAGGTTAGTCCCAGAAAATAAAATAAAGAACAGTGGGGGGAGGGGTAGCAAAGAAACTAGTTTAGACCTATATCTAAAAAACTTTATTTCGATAACAGCTATTTAAAAATGGAATTGGCTTTCTTGAGGTTCTGAATTACTCTTCACAAGAGATGTCCAAGCACATATACACATGTGGAATATGTTGTTGAAAGTATTCTTACTCAGGCAAAAGTTGTACTAAATAGCTTCTGAGGTCACTTGCAACTCTGAAATCATGTTGTTCATTATCATTCACTAATGATTGGATATTTTTATACAAGTGGGAAAAGGGGCTACAATACTACTACTTGGTCTGTATCTCAAAGAAATTTAATAAATAAATGAATGAATAAATGAATATGAATGAATAAATAAGCAAACAAATGAATGAATGGATAAATAAACAAGCAAACAAATAAATGACTAAATAAATAAATAAAGGAAAAGATCCTATTTGTTCAAAAGTATTTATAGAAGGTTTTTTGTTTGTTTGTTTGTTTGTTTCTTGGTGGCTAAGAAATAGAAATTGAGGGGAGGGCCATCAACTGATAATTGCCTGAATAAGTTCTGATATATTATTTTGATGGAATATCATTATGCCATAAGAAATGATGAGCAAAATGATTTCAAAAAAATCTAGAAAAATTTAAATGAACTTAAGCAAAGTGGAGTAAATAGAATCAGGCAAACGTTGCACATAGTAACAGCAATATTGTTCAATGATGAATTGTGAATGGTTTAGCTATTCTCAACTATACAATGCTCCACAACAATCATAGAATTATGAAAAATTCTATATGCCTCCAGAGAAAAGATTGATATTGTCTGACTACAGACAAAAGTATATATTTTTCTCTTTCTTTTTTCTTCCTTCTTCCCTTCATTCTTTCATTCATTTCATTTTTTTTGTTCATGTCTTCTGATACAAATATCTAATATTGAAAGGTGTTATATCTGATTACTTGTCATCTCAGGGAAGGGAAAGGGAGAAAAGAAGAAAGAATTTGAAACTCAAAACATAAAAATATATATTGAAAATTATTCTAATATGTAATTGGGGGGAAATATTTTTTTAATAACAAGTATTTAAATGAACCTACTATGTGTAGTAACATCATGCTAAGTGCTTTATAAATAATTTTATTTGATTCTAACAAAACCTCTGTCAGGTAGATATTACTATTAATCACATTTTACAGCTGAAAAACCAGGAAAGTGCCTTGTCCAATGTAGCATAGATGCTAATTATCTGTGATCACATTTGAACTCAACTCTTTCTAACCCTAGGTCCAGTGCCTTATACCTAGCACCATCTGTAGTTGGAAATCTTTTTTTCTCATGTGTTGAATCAACAGAAGTGAAATAGAAAAGTAGGTTTAGCCTCCTCTGATGTTTCTGCATTTTCTATCACTGTCTGCCTTAAGAACTAATCAGATGCTGGTGGACAGCTTTGACAATCAGCAACACAAGATAAAGAGGTAGTAATCTTCTTCCTATAAAGCGAATTCCATATTTTTAATGCCCCATGAATCTTCCAGGGTCTCAATTGTCATAAATCACCTATAATTATCTACTTTTCAACTGCTAATGAATATTTAAGGAGAAAGAGAAAGACAAATAAAAATATCTAATTGTTGACTGATGTTTTGAAATTTTCTCCCTTGCATCAATCTAGATAGAATCCGAATAGACAATCAACAGTGTTCTGCCCCAAAATGCTGCATCCCCTCTGGCCAAGAAGAACTCATCCTCTTGCAAGAAAAAGTAAAAACTGGAGAACTTTCTGTTGATGATGCCTTGAAGAAATTCAAACAGTGGCAAACTGAAAAAAGTGGACTTGAAGTTATTCAGCAGGTAACCAGGCCCTGTTTTCAGAAATTATCTCTAGTCTCTCAACTTTTTTTTTTCAACTCTTCATGTCTTAGCCTACTCACCATCAACCTATGGTCCTCAAACTTTTTAAATAGGAGGCCAGTTCACTGTCCCTCAGACTGTTGGAGGGCCAGACTATAGTAAAAACAAAAACTTTGTTTTGTGGGCCTTTAAATAAACTTCATAGCCCTGGGTGAGGGGGATAAACGTCCTCAGCTGCCACATCTGGCCCACAGCCGTAGTTTGAGGACCCCTGTAGACCCATATACTTGTGATGATGAAAGTCTAAGATTAATCTCCATGGATTATCCCTCCAGTTCCAAAGTTATGCCTCCCTCCTTACCACAAAAAAAAAAATCCATTCTCTCAGTGCTCTTAAGGGGAAACAATTAGTACAATAATCTATACCAAATAAGAAGTGACTGATTTGAGTGTACTATGTTGCCCATCCCAAAGAAAATTTCATGTAAAAGAAAATATCTTTAGAAGTAATTAGTTAACCAAAAGAACAAATCTTTAATTGTATTTATGCAGTGTGGCAGAAGGGAAATCATTCAGAGCAGAGATCTGTCCTTAAATCACCTCACACAAGCAGTCTACTCTATTTTAGTCTAATGCCAGTCCTAGTTGTAGGTAAAGGGGGCTAGATCTGATATTCTTTGGATTTCACACATTAATAAGCATTATAGTAAGTCTAAGACTGTCTTAACAAACCAAAAAAAGGCTGTAAAAAGTACTTTGCCAAAAAATTCTAAAGGATAAGAAATATTTCATGTTAGACACAGGAGCCCTTGAAATGGCAGCACTGCCTTCTTCCCATTAACATTAAAAGGGATGAGAAAAGGCTGCTGCATGTGGGCAGTATGATTTTATTTAAGAGTTGAAGGAAGCCAAAAGGTAGAGATAATGAGGGAGAAAATCACAGGCATAAAAGAAAGCCAGTGAAAACACATAAAGTTGGGAAAAGGGATATCTTATTCAAGGAACAGCAAAAAGAGTATCACTGAATTACAAAGCACAATATGATACAATAAACTTCTATGAGATGCCTAAATCTGTGCCAGGCCCTATAGTAAATGGTGACAAAATGAGAAAAAAGCAAGACTGTCACTGCCTTCAAGAAGCTTATAATCTAATGAATGAAGACTAAATACAAAAGGAAGCCCAAAAGGATACTATTGGAAGGTAGAAAGGAAGACTGGCATATTAAGTCTTCTGTAAAGGAAATGCTTTTTTTTTTTCGCTCCATTCTTCAGAGCTCTAATCAGAGAGGCAGAAGCAATTGAGTATATATATACTTGGAAAAATACTATTTAAAAATAAATTAAATTTAAAATTTAAAAAGGAAAAATGTCAATTCAAGATATTTAATAGACAGAGATATGAGAGTAGAGATCAGGAGAGAGATTAGGGCTGGAAAGAGATCTGAAAATCATCTTCATATAAATGATAAAATAAACCCATGGGAACTGATGAGATCATCAAGTGAAACAGCATAGGGTGGTGTCATGGAAACAACAAACATGAATTTGGATAATCTTTTGTTATAGCAGAGGATAGATAGAAGGGCTTGGTGCACTGTGTTCATGAAGACTTGGACATGATTGAACAGCTGAATAACAAAAGAAAGAGAATAGGACCAGAATATAGCCTTGGGGAATATGAGATATAAAATATTAAATAATCAGGGATATAAGTACACATTGCATGTTGGCTTGCATGCTAGTTGGTTGGCAGCAGGAACAGGGAAGGAAAAGAAGGGCAGAACTAGCCTTCTTTTGAGTTATTACTTCTGTTCTTGAGTAACTTTCAAGTGCTGCTACAGCATAAAAACATACCATAGCTTGCAAAATTAAAATAAAATCTATTTCTACATTCCATTTTAGTCCATGACAAAACTATAATTATTAACATTTATTTGAGAATATGTTTCTTCCTAAGGAAAAGTTACGACAGCTCCGAGACTGCATTATTGGGAAGAGACCAGAAGAAGAACACTTCTATGGTAAATTAGCTAATTTTTTTTTAAACTTATGAGTAATAGATATGAAAAACTTCAGTAAAATCATTAGTTACCACATGGAGAATAGGAGCACAAATTTAGGACTGGAAGAAACCTCAGAAATCATCCCATCTAAATCCCTCATTTTACCAGCAAAGAAAATGAGGTCCAGAGAGGTTGAGTCTTGCCACACTAGTCAAATAAGGATTTGAAACCAGGTCCTCTGACTCCAAATCCCAGAGCTCTTATAACCATTCTCTTTGTTGGCACTGGGAACTTATCAATGTTGCTACTCCCTCCACCAAGGCAGATCACATGACTTCTCCATTACTTAATTTTTGTTCACCTCATCTCTAAATTCTCAATATGAGTTCCATCCACTATGCTAGGAGGGGTATTTTGCAAAATCTCTTTGTATGAAGATCATTGAGCACATAGGTAGCCCTTGGTCTTAAAATGTGACTGACTCACATTAGTTTCCATTTATATATCTCCCAGATAATATTCTTGAGTCCATAGCTTCTGCACTACTCTTTCTTAGATATAATATACTTGTCCACCATATACTCTGCCCTCTGGGTTACTCTCAAGCTTAATTCTTCAACAATTATACTGTTCCATGACCAACAGCCACACAACCATGCTAATAATTGATTACTATTACTCATGTTAAAAATTTTATAATTAATTCTATATCATTCTTAGCTATCAATTTTTCCTCTATCACACAGGTATGATCTATTCCTAATTATCCATATTAACTCAGACTGATTTCCCACATATCCCAGAATGCTTTAGGGAAGACTTCCCTTGCCATTAATTATCATGTGCTCAATGTTGAAAAACAAATTTAATTCTACTCTAAAGAAAACACAACTGATAAATTAAATTTATCCCAAATCACAATGCTTCCCAAAGCCTAATTTAAATTACTAGGATAATTATTACCAATGCTTTTTCATTCTTATCCATAGTTCTACTCACAAAGAATGCTGAGAATTGACTAAATTATTTTTATGACCCTAACTGTGCTGAAGAAGACTAGAAATTCACATATTCTTAAATATCAGGGATGAATATCTTCAATTAACAAGCATTAGTATATTCAAAGACTGAGAAAGGAAAAATGCAAAACAATAATTGCTATTAATAACCAATATTTATATAGCACTTTAAGGTTTATAAAACAATGGAGAGAGAGAGGGGGGGGAGGAAATAACGTTATCCCTGCTCTCAGGGTGATTAAAAATTAGTTAAAATGTAGTGGTTTAATATTAGAAATTTTATTATTTTATTTTTGATCCTCTGTGAAATTTCAGAATTACTTAAAAGGGGAAAAGTACCTTCCAACAGGGATGGAAAGAGGGAGGGGAAAAGAAGCATTGTTTAAACTTAATCCCTCAGAACAAACTAAGCAGTACTATTACCATATTTTTTTTCTTTCCAGATAAAATTACCATTGTACACCATCCAGATTGTAAGTATATCCAAAAACAAAGCTGTCCAAATCATAAACATAAAAAATTTAAGACTTCAATGTCTCTAGTTTAATAGCAGCCATTAGGTGCTCTAGGATTGTTTGGAAAGGACTATAATCAGCAAATAATGAAAATGAGTAAAGGTATTTGCAGAGGCAACTAGAGTTTATTTAGGCTACTTTAGGTCCAAGTCTGGTCTTGATTTTGAGGTTCAAATTTCCTTGGGTTACTAGTACTAATAGAAAGGGGAGGACAAAAAGAGTTCTTAAAGAAGTGATGCCTTTTTCTTGGCCTGAAGAACTTAAGGAGGGAAGTAATTCTGATATGAATAAAGCATCTATGAAATCCAAATTAAAAATTGAATCTTAGGTTAGTATCTTAGAGATCATCCATAGGCCTTTAAAAAAAAAAACCTGGATCTGTGATTTCATTGCTTTAGAAGATTCCTAGTGAAATACACATCTGACAATGTGAAATATGTATCCCTATGTACTCTCCCATTTCAGACTCATTTAATGGGAATGTTTTTATATTGTATTTAAAGCCTGACCTATAGCTGTGGAAATTAAGGGAAAAAAAACATAAGAAATGTTGGCATTATAAAAATTGATCATAGAATTAAGAGCTGGAAAGAACTTTCTAGACATTTAGTACAAACACTTCATTTTAGAAAACTTGAGTCCACTGAAAGGAAATCCCTCCCACTGCTATAGTAAATAACAGAATGCAAAGTCAGTTTAGAAACCCTAAACTCCAAATCAATGTGCTTTCTACTACAGTAGATCGAGATAGTTCGAAAGTAGAATTGTACCATAAAGAATAGAGAGTTAATTGCTGGAAATCTTGTCTTTGTAATGGTCTGCTCAGTCAGTCAGTAGGCATTTACATACAAAGGCAAAGGAGAATCCTTGCCTTCAATGAGTTCACAGTCTAAAGGAGAAGAACATGTGCAAAGAAATTTGTCCAAACAAGCTACAAATAAGATAAATTGTATATAATATCAGAAGAAGATACTTGTATTGAAGAAAATTAGGAAAGATTTCTCAAAAAAACAAAAATTCTAAGAGTTCAGCTGGAAATTTCTGCTGTGTATTAAACATTAGAGCCAGGTAAGGAGTGCTCCCAAAGCACTTATGTGTATTGGTATAATCTAAGGGAGGAGGATAGCAGTAATGATGAAATGGAAATTAATGAACCAGCTGTGAGATGATTATTATCATAATAAAAGGACTTTGTTCACAAATTTGGAGAGCATATCAAGGAAAGAAGGACTGCTGAAAATTATGGCAGGAGAATCTCAATCCATTGCCATCTTTCCTATATTATTTAAAGGAACCCTGATTACAAGATTTTTCCTACCAATATTATATGTAGGCATGAGAGGAGAGATTAAGAATGGAAGAAATAGATAAAGAGAGACAGAGACAGAAGGAAATAGTGAGAATGCATATGAGCCAAAGAATGGAAAAGTCTTTTCATGAATTGGAGGTAAAGTAATTTACTTCTCTATCATTGACCTTCATAGAATGTCAAAAAGGCAACTTTTTTTGTTCTCTGACTAGCATAGTAGGAAATAGAAGGATAAAAATATAAATATTAGAGGCTAGATGTGACTAGTAATTTAACTGAAATTCAGCCTAGTTTAAAGTTGGACTCACTAATGCCAGGAGAAAAAAGATACCAGGTCCTTCTCTCTTTCACATCACAATGAGCAACTGAACAAATCTTGTAGCCTCTCTACTTCCAACTATAGATAAATATATTTTATGATGTCATGGTTCCTTATGGGTGATAAAGTTTTTAATCACTGGTTTCCCTTTTCTTTTCTGTGCATTCCCTATAAAATGAACTATAAACACTAATATAAATTCTCTGTTTTTCCAGTTAAAGAAACTACCCAAAATGAAAACAGTTTGTATGGAACATCTGTTACCAATAAGGTATGTGTAGATTTACCTTAATTTATGCAAAACCAAATGGAAAAGATTCCTATTTGGGAGGCAATGAATAAGAAAGAATAAAGAACCTTTGAGACATAATGAAAGGCCAAAATTGGCTTTACCAAAATGTGGCCTGACAAACACTCTTTAAAATAAAAAAAATTAAAATTTTTTTAAAAGTAAACTCCCCCTTAAATAGTAGGGACAAAGATTTAAGATTAAAGTGATCTCCCACGTGTTTGTGATGCTCTGAATATTGTTTCCTTGACATAAGGAAGATGATGCTTCTTTGTGAAGATCTGTAATTCCTTAGAATTTTTGGAAAGTGTTCTTACTCAAAGAATCATCTACAAAACAAAATGCCATACTAATTCAATGTATTCATAAAGCAAATTTTTTTTCAAAGTAAAAGACAAGAAAAGTAAAATGTGCTTACTTCTACATATTTTATATGTATTTGTGTACATATATATTCATATGTCATTATATGTCTTGGTGGATAGTAAAGATTTTTTTAAAGTGTTTGTTAATCGATTGATATGATTATGAAAGACAAAGGGTATACAATCTAATGTCACTGCCCTTATCTGAAATAAATATAATTCTGTCTTTTTTTTTTCTTTCAGTTTTCCCCTCGAGCCCAGGTAGAAAAGGATTATGGTTTCTGTTGGAGAAAAGATAATTAAGGAGGTAAATGCTCAATTACATTTTAGATCTGCAAATGGAAAAACAGATAGGCATAAGCCTACATAACTATGACTCAGTATAAAATGGTCAACTGAGTACATTTGGAACTTTCAAATATTTCATTGGTTTTTCCTCTATGAATGAACACTTGTGACTTTACTGCTCTAAGTGATTGATTTTTTGAAAAATTTGTAGATAGAACTGTCACTGGATGTTAGATGAAACATTTCTATTTTTAATCCATTATTAAATGATATATTTCCTTATCATTTTTTTCAGAATATTTAATGGAATCTGAGAGCTTATAAATGGATCAAGTCTGAATTTGGATAATTTGATTTTTCAAAGGCTAGTTTATATTATGGCGAAAGAAATCTCTCTCTTAAATTGCCCTTGAATTTGAGAATTGAGACTATCTACAACTGAGTGGAAAAATGAACATTTCCATCATTAAGGCAAAATAATAATGACAATTAAAATATCTAATATTTATATAGGGCTTTAAGATTTGCAACATGCTTTATAGATCTTATTTCATCTCATTCTCACAACAATATTGGGAAATGGGTGTCAGTTATTATCCCAATTATTATAATGAGGAAACTGATACAGACATAGATTAAATAATTTGCCCAAGATCACATAGCTAGTAAATATTGGAGACCAGATTCTAATTCAGATCTAGTGCTCTATCTACTTAGCTATCTTAAAATATGAAAAATGACATAGATGCAGTCTTTGGGGCTGCATCTCACAAAATCAAATGCCATTAGAGCTTTTCTCTCCCATTTTTACAAATAGGTAGAAAAGATAGTTATGTGATTTTAATAGTATCAAAATTGTTAATCCAGGAATAAAGCAAAACACCTGACTCTCTGCATCCTCGTTGTGGAAAGAAAGAAGTACAAGTGTTAATTTGGGCAACTTTAATTTTTTGAAAGTACATTACTTTTTAGGATTTATTTTGAGCTAAATAATGTAAAAGGAAACAACTCTGAAATACTACTTAATTCCAATCAAAGCTGTGATCAATTATGCCCATCTCCTGTCAGAGAAGTGATGAATAAGTGGTCGATAATGAGACACACATCTTCAGAATTAGCTCACATGTTGATTTATTTCCCTTAACTAGCTATTCCATTATATGGAACTTCAGTTGGGGGGAGAAGGGAGGAAATTGGTGGATAATAATAGATTTAAATTTTAAAAATCAATAAAACATTTTTAAAATACCAAAAAAGGAACAAAAGGGGAGAAAAACAGATAGCTTTGTTACTACCTTGTTAAATATAACATATACTTTCAAAAACTAAATGTAAAAGAAATTTATAGGAAGCTATCCAGTGCAATAGATAGAATGTCTGGCCTGGAGACAAAGAGGACCTGAATTCAAATATAGTGTCAGACACTCCCTAGCAGTGTGACCTTGGGAATTTGTTGATCCTATTTGCTTTATCTTCTTCATCTGTAAAATGAGCTGGAGAAGGAAATGACAAACCTCTCAAGAAAATTCCAAAAGAGGTCATGAAGACTTGGACACAACTGAAAAAAAAATAGCTAAATGAAAAGTTCATAGTTTCTTTTGTAATCTTCTTCTTTGAATATTGAAATGTTTGTACTTTAATCATATTTTTAAAGTTTAAAGACTTTATAGATTCATTTTCTAAATTCATCAACATGAAACCTGTGTCCATGACATTTATAAACTGTTAGTAAATAACTACTATTCTCTTCTGTGTGTCTAAATGCATGGCCATGAAGGACAAATAAATCTTTTTATTTCTCTCTTTGCTCAATGTGAATAACTATTACTTCAAGATTTGTATCTTCCTTTGAATGGTTCTGCCATTTTAAACCTAACCTCAATAATTCATAATAGAATGCAATGTTCTCATTATAAACATGCCTGTTCATTTACTGTAATTAAATTGAATGTTTAAAACTATGCCTGATTTTTTCCAAATAAATACAGTATATTTTGTAATATAGACTATTTTGCTTTTTTCTATGCCTTTCAGATATTAAAATTATACAACAAATTCTTCTCAAAGATCTCAAATAAAACTCAATTTTTTCCAAAACAGAGAATAAAGAATTTTTCAAAAATTTTTAGCATTCAAAAATTGAATGACAAGGAAATTTCCTTTGATTCTTATGGATGTTGCAAATATTGGGAGGATTAGGTAAAAGGTAAAAAGCAGTTATTAAGCTCTTACAAAGAGAAAACAATCTAGCCAAATTCCTAAGGACAAAGGTAAAAAGAACTTTTGTCTCTTCCTACCCCCACACCCACACCCCAAACTCCCAGAATTAACTTTTGAATTTTCACAAATGAAGATTTTAGGATGCCCAATGGATATCCTAGCCCTGTCATCTGTACTATAGTAGTGGACAGCAGTGTCTACACTGGGAACTTAAGAGACACTAGATACATAGACCCTACAAGAAACCCGGAAAACAGCTATACAAAATCTAAGGGAAATCACATACCTTCCCAAAGGGGAAAAAAAGGACTTCAATAGCTCCAGTGTGGAGCCCCTTTTGCCCCATGCACCCTAAGACTGAAGCCACTTTCCTTTGGACTCTATATTCACTTGAAATAAAATTTACTCATAGTTGAGGAGGATTTTTGAACCAACTTCTTTTTTAAAACTATGCTGCCTTAGTAAGGACCTGTTTCTAATTGCTATTAAGTCTGGCTGACTATTGATATCACATGATAATCAATGGAGAAAACAAAGAAATAGGATCTTATGAGACAGAGTATTAGAAAGCCATCCCTAGCCCTTCCAAGTTAGACTTGCAATCCTGAGGCCAGAGACGCAGGCTGCCACTATGAATAAAAGGTGGGAGAGTAGCCTCAGAGCATATGCTTCAATATATGGAAGGAAAAATGTATGAGGATTTTTTAATGTTATATATTCATATAAAGATAGCATCAGGAGCTTAGAAAAACAATAACAATAAATAAGATTTTTCTACTTACACTGAAGATAAGAACACCACAGCTTACAACATAATGGATGGGAGAGATGTAGGACTATTTAGATTTTATTTTTCTTCTCTGTTCTCTACCACAGCAATCTGTGGACTGTGAAAAAATAAAACAGAAATGGCTAAAGAAGAGTCATAAACCATCATAAATAAGGAACTACTAAGAAAGCATCCTTTTACCTTCTATTAGTTTAAGTCACCAGATTAAGATAAATAATACTCCAGAGTAATGATGGTTCTGCTATATAAGCTTGCTCATTGACTGTCACTCCAATTAGCAGGCACCACAGGACTGAAAGTTTGCTAAGAGCATTGTTCTAGTACAGGATTTGGCTATCAAGATTATCTCTATCCTCTCCCAGTCCACAATTCTCATCATTAAGTAATAGACAATAGAATGTTGGACTGGCTGAATGATACTGAAAAAACACACAATTGAATTTGAGAGAAAGAAACATTTTATAAGTGTTTACAAGTGAAAGTACTTTCAGGGAAATTTCTCTCTCAGGACAAATATTCAAATCTATCAAATACAATTTCATAAATTGAAGAGATAATTTTCAATAGTAACTCCTAAAAGTTCACAAGTACTAATGCATTTAGAATAGAATAATATTGTTTCTCAAGCTTTTTTGGACCTATTTTGATAAATATATATATATATATATATATATTTATACTGGTCTCCCAGCTCCAAACCTGGCAGGGAGAAAATGTGAAAGAAAATTGAGGAGTGTAGGATGGAAAAAGAAGAGAGAAAAGGTAAGAGAAAAAAAATAATGCCAAAATTGCTCCTGAACCCACCATAAGTATGTGAACTTGGTAGTCCTTCCCATAATTTCTCATCTAACCCACGTAATTAACAAGCATCCTTTTTACTATCATCGCAATAGTCATCTCCTTAGAATTTCTTGAAGGTTGAAGATAAAATCTCTTCTGAATTTTAAGCTCTAAGCTATTAGAGGGCACTGTTCTTTTTAAAGACAGGTAAAGTTTTGAATCAATCTGTTCTGTATTTATTAATTTAAAAAAAAAGTTTTTCTTTGCCTTTGTATTCCCAATGCTTAGCAAAGTACTTGCTACATAGTAAGTATATAGCAAGCATTTATTAAATATCTGTTAATTGATCAATTGTTATTATTATGTCCTCCTTATTTTTTAAGACAAAGCATAGATATATATCCAGGAATAAGCCACTACCCTGCTATTATTCTTTTACTTTCAATGTTCTAGAAATGCTTACATGGTTATAGAATAAATATGTTTTAAGACTGAATAAAAGGATTAGAATGTAAGTTCAATCTCTATAAGCTCATTGGAAATATTCTTGCCATAGTTAAGAAAAAAGATAGATCAATAGGAATGATTCCATCCTGCACGCAAATGTTTATCTCACCCATACCACTACATTTTGAAAGTTTTATGTTTTGTGAATTTTAGAAATAATGACACTGTGTTCTGACATCTATTAAAAACATTACTTAGCTATTTAGGGATCAAAATTAGTTTATTGGTTAAGTTCTCCAGGATTTTTTAAGGTCTATATTTGTAGTATGGGGATAATCAGTCAGTGAAAAACTGAGCTTCTAAGTTGTAGGTCACTAGGTCATCTGTCTTAGAGCTAGTTATTCAGCGGGACATAAAATTTTAAAGATTGCAGTGATGTATTGTACAGTTCCTACCATTAATTACTAAGTCTCGGTTCCTTGGGGGATTGTTTATTATTGTCATATTAATTCCAGATTCTTGGAGACCCTGGGGAATAAATAGATTCTAAAATTATACTATTTACTACTACCTATATGTTTTTGGAAAAGCCTTTTAACATACATAGGTCTCAGTTTCCTCACTTGCAAAATGAATTGATTGAATTAGATGGCCCTCTGAAGTTTTTTCAAGATCTTTGACTCTATGATTCTCTATATTACAATGAATCAGCAGAGTAGGAGTTTAGTGTAGCCCAATATCTACTCAACAAATCTATGAACTAGAGGATCTTTTACACATTATTTCCTCCTATTTTCCCAAATGCAGATTATTAAAATACTGACTTCTTCTTGTAAAGGAATTTGTTGCATCCTATCTGTTGACCAAGCATTTGTTCATCAGATAAATCCTCCTGTCAATAATATATAAAGGGTATACTTTTAATATTTCTCTTTTCTCTGAATTTTTCTTGATTCATGCTCATTTGGGGTTTATAACATGTAAATATTTGGGAGAAAATTTAAATCATTAGACTGTATAGTTGAATAACTTAAAAATCATATGCTTTTTCTTGCTAGCAATCCTTAATTGCTATCTTGCTTTACTCTAAATTGTATTGCTTGGTCAATCTTATATGGGAAAAGCCTATTAAAAGCAGAGAGAATGAATGTATGAAAGGGAAGGGAACAAACAATCATTAAGTACTTACTATATGCCATGCACTACTAAATCTTTACAAATTTTATCTCATTTGATCCTCACAACAACCCTGCTGTTATGTCCTTTTTATAGTTGAGAAAACCAAGGCAGAGATTAAGTGTCCAGAGTCACAGTTAGTATTAGAAAACAAATTTGAACTCAGATCTTACTGATTCCAGACCCAGGATTCTATCCAATGCCCTTTTATTATTTGTTAAGCATTTGTTAAGTGATTACTTTGTACCAAGTATTGTGCCAAATACTGGGGATATAAAGAGAGAAACCATGAGAATCCATTCCCTCAAGGAGATTGTATTCCAAATGGAGTAACAACATATAGAAAAAGTTCTTCCACAGAACAGATGGAAAGACCCGGAAGTAATAAAGGTACAGACTAGTGACAACTCAAAGAAACAGAAAAGATGTCAAAACCTGGAGAACCTTATGAAGCAGTTACAGGGAGAACAGTAAGATACAGCAATTCTCCAAGCTTCTGGGAGTAAGTCAATTGACAACTTCCATCTCAAAAAAGCAATTGGGATGGATTCTGAGATAGGTCCAGGAAAGGCATGTGGGGAAGGGGGATGAAATATTAAAGAAGAAATGAAGGAAGAGAATTTTAAGATACTTTGGCAATAACACAGCCTTTCAGGTTTGTTATGCATACTTCACATACTCTAGAGCCCACGCAAATTTGCTTTCTTTCTTTTCCTTAACATGACACTCCATCTCCTATCTCCATACTTTTACAGAAGTTGTCACACACACACACTGCATCCTCACATCAGTGTCTTTAAATTCCTATGAATTGCCCTAAAAAGATAGACTCAACTGCTAGGAAGGGCCTTTCCTAAGTCTAATCAGTTATCAATGTCTTTTTTGACAAAATTACTAAATGTCTTTTAGACTGGCTTATATGTGTGTGTATATGTAAACTCTCCTAATAGAATGGAAGCTTCTTTCAAGAAGAAATTTTTTTTTAAATTTTGTATCCTCAGCACCCAGCTTGGCTCATGATATTATAGACACTTAATAAATGATAGTTGCTTGATTGATTAATTGAATATACTTAGGGATTTTAGAACAGAGTGGGAAAAAGGTAGATAAAAGGAAATATACTAAATGTTAATTACCCTAAAGACTTAAAGGCCATGACCCTTTGGTCTTTTCAAATTTCTGATTAAAAGCAAAGACCTCACCTGTCACGGAAGAGAAAACATATTTAGTTAGCTTATGACAGTTTTCATTATTTCAGTTTTCACATTAATTTAGAGTTGGCTAACAAACAGGTAGAGGGCAAAGCTTCAGACTTCAAGGACTGATCCTCTAGAGTGTACTATGTGGCTGTGTACAAACTATATTCAAGCTCTCTATTGTGGAGGGCCTGTCTTATATGAAAGAAGAAAGGAGGGAAAGAGGAAAGAAAAGGAGGTAATAAAGGAGGCAGGAAAGGAAAGAGGGAAACAGAAATTGAAGGAGGGAAGGAAGAAGAAAAGGAGGGAAGGAGGAATGGAGAGAGGGATAGATGAAGGGATAAAGGAGGGAAAAAAGGAGAGAGGGAAGTACAGAAGGAAAGATGGAAGTAGGAAGGGAAGGTAGGGGGGATGGATGGAGGGAAAGTAGGAAGAAGAGAAAAAAGAAGAGAAAAAAAGAGGGAGGAAGGGAAAACAAAAAAGATATTTGGCAGAGCTTAGAAGCAGTGGTTCTCAAAGTATTATGCAGTGAATCCTGGAAGGTCTCTGAAATCCTTTCACAGGGTCTAAAAAGTCAAAATTAGTGTTTTTTTTTCTATTTATGATAAATATCTATTATGTAACCCATATAAACAAAAACTCTTTGGACATATTCTCAATAGTTGTTAATACTGTAAAGATACTGAGAAAAAGAGTTTGAAAACCACTGGTTTAGAGCGTATGTTCCTACCATTCCAGTGCAAGCAGTGGCAATCCTAATCACTGAACTTCCGTTTCTATACTAAGTCACTGACTGGCATTTGTTATAATATCATACCACAAAGAATTGCCTAATTTAGTCATGTCAAGTCATACACTGTCCATTATGTCCCTTTTGCATCAACAAAATGACTGGCACAAAAATGACATTCATATCATATCATCATTAGAAGGGATGTCTGAAGACTTTATAGGTTAAACAGGTGGTGATTTCTTTATTAATACTTTTTTACGGTATGTCAAAAAGAAGATATCTGTAACTTAGAGAACATACACATACACAAAGGCCTTGCTAACACATTCTAATTCTATACCTTATTTAAAGGTAATTTTGGAATCTAGAGACAGTCATACTACAATGTCTTAGACTTTATCTCAGAAAGTTTCTAAGACTAATTCATTTTTTCACATGGCCTGCATTTATCTAGTACCTTTCACAGGCATATCTATAATGTACTCAATAGAGAATCTTAAATTCTAATGTTTTTACGTCAATCAATTCATTAGCAAATACTTACTAGGTGCCAGGCATTGTGGCACTTAGTAATTCTAGAGAAACAAAGGAGTGGGGGGAGAGGATGGAGGGAGTCCTTGATTTCTAGGAGTTCACTGTCTGATGAAGGAGACAATATATAAACAATTATGTACAAACAAGTTATACCCAGGATAAATTTCAAGTAATTTCAAAGGCAAGGCACTTACATTAAGGGAATGGGAGGAAGGCTTCTTATAGAAGGTGGGAATTGAATTGAGAATTGAAGGAGGCCAGAAGGCAGAATTATGTATTGGGGTGAAGAAAATGATGAGAGACATCGGGCAGATATTTTATTTTGAAGATGAAGATTTATCACTCCTTTCAATAAAACCCTGGAGGTATTAATATTGGCTATTATTGTATTTATTGAATTATTATCTATTTGCACTTTGGAAAAAACAAATAAAGTTTCATTATTCATAGCAGTAAATCCTCAGGATTATTCTGAATAATTTAATGTTTGACTTAACTAACTTAATGTTTGAGTTAAGTCATGTATAAGCTATTCATGGATTATCAATTTTCAAACAATAAAATATGCTGAATACACAAGCTGAATATTAAAAACTAATTTTAATCTTTTTTTGATAATGTGAAAGATCATTCACAAGATTAGACTGACTCCATTATGACCCTATGCCATTTGAAAACACAAATAAATTCTTGATAAAGAATGACTCACATTTGGAAAACAACCAATGCAGTCACTCCACCAGCATGCATATCTTGAACACAGCCAGAAAATGTACAATGATTTGGATCCATAATTGAATAAGAGGAAGAGATTAGGCAAGATTATATTTAGGAAACTAGTATTTTCAATGATCCCATACTTCTTTCTGCAAAAACACAACTTCTAACAGTAACAATAATAACTAGTATTTACATAATGCTTGAAGGTTTGTAAAGTGATTTATAATCATTTTCATTTTAATATAATTCATTTTCACTTTAATATAATTCATCCTCACAATAACCCTAAGAGGTAAGGACTAATTTCCCTTTTTCACAGATGAGAAAAACCTTTTCCTATAAAGGGACTTCTCTTCCTTCTATAAGAAAAAGGCAGACTATCCATCATGATTTCTCTCATTTTCACTCCTTCATATCCCAAAATCTTTATACAACTTCATCAAACTCTTCCTCTTTGCTCCTACTACAAAGACTTAAAGTTTTTTATTTGCCATGTCAAGGGTAATTTTTCACTTGGGCTATTGATACCATCCATCACCAACTCTGTAAGGAGCATGCTTCTCCAATCATTTTCCCTTTCTCTCTTACTAATCTTCTCTTATCTATTGACTTTTTTCAAGTGATTGAAAAGCATTCTCTTCCATATTTGGGGGAAAAACACCTTCCCTTTCAGTTTTCAATTTGTTCAACTATCATTGCCTATCACTCCTTCATTTTCCTCATTAACTGCTAGAAAAAGCAAAGTATGCTTATGTCTTCCATTTCCTCACCACTCGTTCACTTTTTTGCTCCTTAAAATCTGATATCCAACCTTAGCACTAAATTATAGCTGCATTCTCAAAGGTCACTAATTCTCAGTTGTTAAGTCTGATGACCTTTTCTTAGTTCTCATCATCCTTAACCTACCTATGGCATTTAACACTTTTAGCCCCTTCCTCCTGTGGCATTTTCTCACCCAGGTTTCTATGACACTGTTTATTCTCTGTTCTACTGAAAACTGATGACTACTTATTCTCTTTTTCTGATTTATCCTTCCTTTTCTCTCTCTTGATAAGTATCTTTCCCTACCAAGGATCTGTCTTAAGTTCTCTTTCCTTCTCTCTCTAGTTTCTTTTTTCTGATTATCTCTTTTTTTCCCTCCTGGTCCAATTATCATCTTGGTACTAATAATTCTCAAATATATATCTTCATCCCTAATCTTTTCCCTAACCTCCATTTCTGCATCTTCATCTACTATTGAACAGCTTTAACATAGATATCCTCCTGGTACTTCCAAACCAATATGTCCAGGATTGTGCCCATCGTCTTGCCTTCCCTGTCCCCCTCCCATAAATCTCCTTCCAATTTCCCTCTTTCTATAGAAGACGTCCTCATTTTCCAAAGCTATTGGGCTCAAAATACTGGAGTTCTTTTTTATTCTTCCTTTTCCCCATATGCAATTTATTGCTGAGCCCTATGGTTTCTATCCCATGCTTTCTCTTGTATCCATCATTCTCTCCATTTGTTCTGCCACCAGCCTAATTCATATCTTTACTAACTGTTACCCAATCCATTGTAATAACATCCTAATTGGTCTTCTTGCCTCCAGTCTCATATTTTTGCAATCTATCATTCATAAAGCTTTCAAAACAATCTTCATAAGAAACAGATCTAAGCAATTTCCCTCCTCTGTTCCTAAATCTTTAGTAGTTCCTTATTACCTCTTGTATAAAATAGAAACATTTTAGAATTTATGACCCTCCACAATCTGACTTCAACCTATATTTCCAACATTATTTTATATTATTCTCCTTCACATATTCTACATTCCAGTTTAGCTGATCTACTAGAAACCCACTCTTAATTCAGGTTGACAAGCAATTATTAAATATCAACTATGGGGCAGACACTCTGTTAAATGCTGAGAATACAAAAAAGGCAAGAAATAACCCACACTCTTAAGGAACTTATAGTTCAAGGGGAGACACCATGCAAACTATTGTGTAAAAGATATATTCAAAATAAACTGGAAATAATCTTTCAATTTTTCTAGAATTAAGGAGGATTGAGAAAGTCTCCTTGAAAAAGTTAGGATTTCAAGAAAGTCAAAAAAAACCAGGAGACAAATAAAAGGAGAATGAAAATTACAGGCATGGGGGATAGATGGTGAAAATAAACAGAACTGAGGAATATGTGAGGAATATGAAGGAACCCAAAGATTAGGTTGCAAAGCACATTATCTTTCCATGGGAATATTCCAGTTAGGGTAATTCCGTGGGCATTCCTGTCAAAGCAATCCCAGATGGTAAGTACATTCTTGACTTTTAAGTTTACTAACACAAAAATTCTTCTTACTATTTATTCTGTCCTGTAGTGACAAACATGGCCCAGATGTTGTTATGAAATAGTAAAATTCAGCCTATATTTTTTGTGGGAACATCTGTTATGGTCAAATCTAATTTAAGACCTAGGAATGCCTTCAACTATATCATTCTAGTAATCAAATTGCCAAATATTAGCAACCAAAAGAAAACCTAGGAATTTGGAGATCCAATGTACCATAATCTACTTCCAGAAAAAGTACCCTGTTAGTTAAATATTACTTTTTATTTAGAGTAGTTTCACAACAGGTTTATGGTGTAGGATAGCTAGTCAGGCAGGCCTGATTTCAGATCTCATATCTGACACATACTAACTGTATGATGATCCAGTAAAACCTCTCAAGTACTGATCCAACCATTCTGAAGAGCAATTTGGAACCATGTGCAAAGGTCTATACAATTGTGTATACCCTTTCATCCAGTAGTACTCTATTGTATCTATAGCTCAAAAGAAACCATAAAAGTGGGAAAGGACCCACATGTACAATAATCTTTGTAGTAGCCCTTTTTGTAGTGGCAAGAAACTGGAAACTGAGTGAATGTCCAAAAGTTGGGGAATGATTGAATAAGTTATGGTATATGAAAGTAATGGAATATTGTTATTCTATAAAAAATTATGAATATGTTGACGTTAGAAAAGTCTGAAAAGATTTACATAAACTGATGCTGAGTGAAGCAAGCAGAACTAGGAAAGCACTGGGCACAGCAACAATTAAAATTGTATGGATCAACTATGATAACTTGATTCCTCTCAGCAATTCAGTGTTCTCAGGCAATATTGATAAACTTTATGGATGAAAAATGTCATCCACATCCAGAGAGAGAACTATTGAGACTTAATGGGGAGCAACACATACTATTTTTAGCCTTCTTTCTTTTTTTTCTCTTGTTTTTTTTTTTTTCATTTTTTTCTGGCTTTTCTTTCCAATATAATTCATATTGGGGGAAGGGGGGCAAAGCCAAGATGGTAGAGAAGGTACATGTGACTTTCTAAGCTCCTCTCATGCCCTCATGATCAACATTAAATTCAGCCTCAAAAATAGTGCTTGACTGCTAAAATCCACGAAGATTAGAAGCACAACAACTTACCAACCGAAGATAATCTGGAAGATCACCAGAGCAGGTTTGCCCTGAGGGGCGGGAACAGACCAGCATAGGCAGGAGATAAGAGAGACTAGTGTCCTGAGCAGACCAGGGGCAGGGCGGACCTCTGTGGCTAGAAAAGTTATAGAGACAACTCTGCCATAGGCTAACTGCTCTGCCTTGATTACAAAGCAGTAAACTGGCAGAGAATTTAAAGCCAAAGACAGAAGATACTATAAAAAAATGTGAAAACCTAACAAGATTTGGCTATACCCACTCAAAACCAGAAGTGACTCAGCATTAACCACAGCACAGCTGTGCAGTTACATCCTACAAGGAGTTACAAATATGCACAGCAAAGGGGCACTATATGAGCAAAACTACAAAACTCTTTCCACACAAATAAAGTCAGATCTAACCAATTGGAAAAATATTAAATGCTCTTGGATTGGGCAAGCAAATATAATAAAGACAACAATACTACCTAAATTAATCTATTTATTTAGTGCTAAACCAATCAGACTCTCAAGAAACTATTTTAATGACCTAGAAAAAATAATAACAAAGTTCTTATGGAAAAATAAAAGTTCAAGAATTTCAAGGGCATTAATGAAAAGAAAATCGAATGAAGGTAGCCTAGCTGTACCAGATCTAAAATTATATTATAAAGCAGTGGTTACCAAAACCATTTGGTATTGGCTAAGAAATAGTCAAGTTGATCAGTGGAGTAGGTTAGGTTCAAAGGACAAAACAGTCAATAACTTTAATAATCTAGTATTTGACAAACCCAAAGATGCCAGCTTTGGGGATAAGAACTCACTGTTTGACAAAAATTGCTGTGGAAATTGGAAATTAGTAGGGCAGAAACTAATCACTGACCCACACTTAACATCATACACCAAGAGAAGGTCAAAATGGGTTCATGACCTAGGCATAATGAATGAGATTATAAATAAATTGGAAGAGCATAGGATAGTTTACCTCTCAGACCTGTGCAAGAGGAAGAAATTTATGACTAACGAAGAACTAAAGATCATTATTGATCACAAAATAGAAAATTTTGATTGTATCAAATTGAAAAATTTTTGTACAAACAAAATTAATGCAGACAAAATTAGAAGGGAAGCAATAAACTAGGAAAACATTTTTTACCATCAAAGGTTCTGATAAAGGCCTCATTTCCAAAATACATAGAGAATTGACTCTGATCTATAAGAAATCAAGCCATTCTCCAAATGATAAATGATCAAAGGATATGAACAGACAATTCTCAGACAAATAAATTGAAACTATTTCTAGCCATATGAAAAGATGCTCCAAGTCATTATTAATCAGAGAAATGCAAATTAAGACAACTCTGAGATACCACTACACATCTGTCAGACTGGCTAGAATAACAGGGAAAGATAATGTGGAATGTTGGAGGGGATGTGGGAAAACAGGGACACTGATACATTGTTGGTGGAATTGTGAATACATCTAGACATTCTGGAGAGCAATTTGGAACTATGCTCAAAAAGTTATCAAATTGTGCATACCCTTTGACCCCACAGTGTTACTACTGGGCTTATATCCCCAAAGAGATCTTAAAGAAGAGAAAGGGATTTGTATGTGGAAGAATGTTTGTGGCAGCCCTCTTTGTAGTGGCCAGAAACTGGAAACTGAATGGATGCCCATCAACTGGAGAATGGCTGAATAAATTGTGGTATATGAATATTGTGAAATATTATTGTTCAGTAAGAAATGACCAACAGAATGATTTCAGAAAGGCCTGGAGAGACTTACATGAACTGATGCTGAGTGAAACAAGCAGAACTAGAAGATCATTATATACCTCAACAACAATACTATATGATGATCAATTCTGATGGATCTGGCTATCTTTAGCAATGAAATGAACCAAATCAGTTCTAAAGGAGCAGTAATGAACTGAACCAGCTACACCCAGTGAAAGAACTCTGGGCAATGACCAAAAACCATTACATTGAATTCCCAATCCCTATATTTTTGCCCGCCTGCATTTTTTATTTCCTTCACAGGCTAATTGTACAATATTTCAGAGTCCAATTCTTTTTCTACAGCAAAATGATGGTTTGGACATGTATACTTATTTTGTATTTAATTTATACTTTAATATATTTAACATGTATTAGTCATTCTACCATCTAGGGGAGGGGGTGGGGGAAGGAGAGGAAAAATTAGAACAAAAGGTTTGGCAATTGTCAATGCTGTAAAATTACCTATGCATATAACTTGTAAATAAAAAGCTATTAAAATTTTTTAAAAAGAAAGATAGAAATCAAGCCATTCTCCAATTGATAAATGGTCAAAGCATATGAACAGACAATTCTCAGATGAAGAATTTGAAACTATTTCTAGCCATATGAAAAGATGCTCCAAGTCATTATTAATCAGAGAAATGCAAATTAAGACAACTCTGAGATACCACTACACACCTGTCAGATTGGCTAGAATGATAGGGAAAGATAATGCGGAATGTTGGAGGGGATAGGGGAAAACAGGAACACTGATACATTGTTGGTGGAATTGTGAATACATCCAGACATTCTGGAGAACAATTTGGAACTATGTTCAAAAAGCTATCAAATTGTGCACACCCTTTGACCCAGCAGTGTAACTACTGGGCTTATATCCCAAAGAGATTTTAAAGAAGGGAAAGGAACCTGTATGTGCACGAATGTTTGTGGCAGCCCTCTTTGTAGTGGCCAGAAACTGGAAACTGAGTGGATGCCTATCAATTGGAGAATGGCTGAATAAATTGTGGTCTATGAATGTTATGGAATATTATTGCTCTGTAAAAAATGACCAGCAGGATGATTTCAGAAAGGCCTGAAGAGACTTACATGAATTGATACTGAGTGAAAGGAGCAGGACCAGAAGATCATTATATGCCTCAACAACGATACTATATGATGATCAATTCTGATGGATATGGCCCTCTTCAACAATGAGATGAACCAAATCAGTTCCAATAGAGCAGTAATGAATTGAACCAGCTACACCCAGGGAAAGAACTCTGGGAGATGACTATGCACCACTACATAGAATTCCCAATCCCTTTATATTTGTCCACCTGCATTTTTTATTTCTTTCACAGGCTAATTGTACACTATTTCAACATTGGATTTTTTTTATACAGCAAAATAACTGTTTGGACATGTATACATATATTGCATTTAGCTTATAACTTAACATATTTAACATGTATCAGTCAACCTGCCATCTGGAGGAAGGGGTTGGGGGAAGGAGGAAAAAGAGTGGAACAAAAGGATTCACAACTGTCAATGCTGAAAAATTACCTATGTATATATGTTGTAAATAAAAAGCTATAATGATAAAAATAAATAAATAAATAAAAATCAATATAACTCACATGGAAATATGTAAAAAGTGAATTGCATATATAACATACAAATAAATAAATAAATGGAAGATTATAAAAAGACTTTCAGTACCACTTACAACCCTCTATAATTTTCACATTTTGTATAAAACATGAAAATGTGCATAGATAGAAGGGGCTCCCTTAAAGAAATCACTCAATCAATTAAAAATACCACAGGTTTAAGGCCAAATAGGTACACTTTTTGAATAATTGCAGAGTGATGCAATAGTGTTGGAACATTTGGGTTTAACTTCTGCTTAAGTAGCTCTAATATGAGTTCCCTGAGGACCCCTTGAAAACTCCAGTTTTAGAATCACTTACTACTTTTTCCAGGTTCTCTTTGGCCTTTTTTGGACTAATCAACTTTGCAAATCATTCTTTAAGTCTTCATTTATGAAGAAATACCAATCCAGTTGCAAATATTTGATTAAGACACGAGAGCATCATAAAGAAGTTTTTTCTTCTTCCATTCACAGTTAGGTAAAATTCCAAGAAAACTTACATTCTAGTTTCCGTTTAAATCTCGCCAATTCCTTTCTCTATATATAGTTTTCTCTATCCTCAGAAAAAGTTTAAAGTGTGCCTAATTAACAAATGAGGCACCTGAGATCCAGAGAGAGAAGTAATTTGCTCAAGATGTCACAAATATTATAATTAAATGAGGCAAAATTAAGATTTGAGATCTTCTGAGTTCAAATGCAGAACTTCTGCCATTCTCTGCTACCATTCCCCCAAGACTTCTGAAACCAAATCCAATGTTCCTTTCCCTAAGTCACAATTGCCTCCTTGGAGAAAATTTAGAGCCACAAATCAATTCTCCATCATCACGAGGCCTGCTCTTCAAGATTGATTCTAAGTCTTCTGGCCCTTGCAACCAATTTCTAATTTTTCTTTAAAATTCATTCTTTTCTCTTAGGAAATGAATATCTTTCTTAGATGATCCTACAGAAAGGGTTCTTAAACATATTTATGTGTGTCACTTAGTTCATTCTATCTATCCGAATTTATCCTGCTCTGTCCTATTCTATCCTGTCCTATCCTATTTTATTCTACTCTATCCTTTCCTATCCTATCCTGTCCTATCTTATCCTATTCTATCCTATTCTATCCTGTCCTATCCTATCCTATCCTATCCTATCCTATCCTATCCTATCCTATCCTATCCTATCCTATCCTATCCTATCCTGTCCTATCCTACCCTATCTTATCCTGTCCTATTCTATCGATAAATCTGCATGGCTTAAAATCAATCATACTGCAGAGGAGAGTTATAAGAAGGACTGGAAGCAAACTGCAATAATGTGTTTGCAAACAACAAATAATATATTAAAAAGTATATAGAATTAAGATGAGAAGTTAGAATGCAGTTTATCCTGCCTTAGACTATAAAAATAAAATGAATAGTAATTTTAATTTTAGTCAACAGTAAAAATAGATGCAGTATAATCAAGAGAGAGAAGCAGGGCATCTGCATTATGTTTAGAGGCATCACAATGAAAAATATAATACTAAATATACATATATACACACATGCATCAACTCAAACAGCACATACATAATTGAAGAAAAAGTTAACTAAATGACAGAAAGACCTAATTATAGTAATGCAATAATTTTGAAATATATCAATATGCTTCTTTTAAACACAGATAAATATAACAAAACAATGAACAAGAAATATAATAAACATGAACAGAATATTTTAAAATAAAAATATCATAGATCTTTGACAATTACAAAATGAAAATCTTAAATAGTATGCATATTTTTAAAATATTGCGGCATGTTCTTTAGAAATCGACCATCCAAAGAACTGGACATTGAGTAGATGCCTATAAGATGGAGAATAGTTTAATAAGTCATAGACTATGAATGTATTCAAATATTATTGTTCTAAAAGAAATGATGAGCAGATTGATTTCAGAAAAGTCTGGAAATACATGAGCTGACGCAAAGTGAAGTGAGCAGAATCAAGAGAAAATTGCACATAGTAACAATAAGATTATGTCTTGATCAACTGTAATGGACTTGGTTCTTTTCAACAATGAGGTGATTCAAGGCAATTCCAATAGACTTCTCAAGGAAAGGGCCATCCATATCTAGAGAGAGAATTATGAAGACTAAATGTGGATCAAAGTTTAGTATTTTCATCTTTTTTGTTATTGTTTGTTTGCTTGGGTTTTTTTTCTTTCTTGTATTTTTCCCTTTTGATCTATCTTGAAAAGTATGACAAATATGAAAATATGTTTAGAAGATTTGTACATCTTTAACCTATATTGGACTGCTTGCTGTCTTGGAATAGAGGAAAAAGGGAGAGAGGGAAAAAAATTTGGAACTCAAGGTTTGGCAGAGTTGAATATTAAAAACTATTTTTGCATATATTTGGAAAAATACAATACTATTTAAAAAAGGAAATTGACCCTACAATTGAATGTAAAGATCAAATAAACTAATATAGAAAGGTATAGTTATTCAAACTCAAGAAAAAGTGTAATCAATAAGAGAAAATAAAAAAAAATCTCAGCTTTAAATGGAGATTCAGTTATTTAATTTTAAAGAGACAAGTTAAAAAAATCACATAATTAATAAATATTATACCAAAGAAAAGGACATTGTGATAACATTCAAAATTTTCCTCAGAATCAGCTAAATCACTATATCATATGTGGAGTAAATATATATATATAGATATAGATATATATAAAACTAAATACTTAAATCAATAAAGATAAAAAAGATACAATGAATTGAACATGACACTATAAAATTAGAAATTAAACAAATAATTGTTCCTAAAGAAACACGTAGACATTTAAAAAATAGAAATATATAAAATTTAAAATGAGTTTATTGGGATGATAAAACTAAAAGCTTTTTCAAAATGCTATCAAAATTTATTGCAGAAGCTAATTTGATGAAGAAAAAGAGAAAAGAAAATTAAATTGTCAAAATCAAAATTTGAAATTGGAATTTGCAATTAATGAAAAAGAAATAAAAGAAATTGTCAGAAATTATTTTGTCCAATTGGCGGCTATAAAAATTGAAGAATTAAAAGAAATGGATGAATAATTACAAAAAAGTGTAAAATTCATGAATTAATAGAATAATAACCACAGAATGAGAACAGTCAAAATAAAATGAATATCAAAAATGAATTCCCCAATACAAAAAAAAAAAAGGAAAGGAAAACACTGAGATTCAATGGATTACCAACTAAATTCAAACAGACACTAGAAATTATTGGCTCCTATATAGATTACTAGAAACTCATCAAACATCTTTTTTAAAGCAAATATGATCCTGACAAGCAAATCAGGGAGAGATAAAGTAGAGAAAGAAAAAAATGCAGGTAAATATCATTAATGAATATTAACGCAAAAGCACTAAATTAAATTTTAACATATTTATGTATTTACTTTGACAGAGTTATATGAAGTGAGCAAGACTGATGCCATGATAGGAAAAATTGAACATAATAAGCCAAATAGTAAGCAAAAAATTAACTACAGTTTTATATTAAAAATTTTATAAAGAAAAATAATACTTTTTCATTTTTTTTAAAGAAGACCAATGATATCATAAGGGCTATGTCATGACTTGGACATGAATTGAATTCAAGTAATGCAGAACTACACAAAGTCATCAGCCTCATTTCTTTAAAGTCATCAGAGTCCAGTGAAAAGGAAAAAAAAAAAGTCAAGATAACTGGCAATGGCACTTTACATATGTAATTACATTTGATCCTTACTCATTCCTATGATGAAGGTGCTATTATTATGCCTATTTTACAGATGAGGAAACTGAGGCTGAGAAATATGAAGTTACTTGCTCACATACAGTAAGTAAATGTCAGGATAGGGTTTAAACTCAGGTCTTCCTGAATATTGCCTCGATTATGATAGAAGGCTGGGAAAACAACTTAATCCATAAATACCTAGGGAATGACATTGAAGAAGGATAACAAGTAGGATTAATCACAGCAGTAGAATGGAATGAAGCACTATTATGGAATTATTCATTACGCTCAGCTTTGCCTACCTCATCCCTGAAAACAAAGCCCCCACCACCACCACCACCATCACCACCACCCCGTCTTTTTTAAAGTAAATATTCTCAAAGGAATGCTCTATCATTGAAAGCCATTTACAATCTGAGGAATCATAATCCCAGTGATACATGTGCACAAAATACTTTCTGGGTATAAGAATGTTGTATTTCTCCAACACAAGAAATAACACAGAAGATAATGCCAAATATAATGAAAAAAATAACTGGAAAAGACAGTAGGCCCATTATCTATAAAGAATAAGGAACAGAAAGCCTGAACACATTATTGGCAACCATGAAATATTAAAAACTCCAATACATTGATGAGATTACTATGAGTTGTTTTTAAATGAAAAGGAAGACTAGAGGGAAGGAAGGAAGGAAGAAAAGAAGGAAGGAAGGAAGGAAGGAAGAGAGGAAGGAAGGAAGGAAGGAAGAAAGGAAGGAAGGAAGGAAGGAAGGAAGAAAGGAAGGAAGGAAGGAAGGAAGGAAGGAAGGAAGGAAGGAAGGAAGAAAAGGAGGGAGGAAGGAGGGAGAGAAGGAAGGAAAGAAAGAGGGAAGGGAGAAAGGGAGGGAAGGGAGAAAGGAAAGGAGGGAAGGAGAGAAGGAAGGAAGGGAGGAAAGGAAGAAGGGAAGGAGGGAAAGAGAGAAGGAAGGAAGGAGGGAGGGAGGAAAAAAGGGAGGAATTTGCATAGTGCTTTAAGATTTATAAAGGGCTTTAAAACATTATCTCATTTTATCCTGATAGTAACCCTAAGAGGTTTTTATAGATAAAGAAAGTGATGCAGACAGAAGTAAAGTGACTTGCCCAAAGGTCACACAGGTAGTTAGTGTCTGAGGCCAGACCTTAAATCATGTCTTCCTGAACCCAAGTCCAGAAACACCCTATTCTCCCATATAATCTTTTTTTCTCAATGTTTCCAGGGCCCTTCTCTTTCTGATTTTCTCTTTTACTGGCCTAATGCCCTTGTTGAATCATCATCCTTATCCCTACCCCCAGTTCTAAGTGACCTCTAGCCTCTGTGAATCTCCTCTTCTTCATATATTCTTCTATTTTGTTGCTTCTTCAGTTTACATGTGTGCCAGTACTTCTATGTTCACAACTCCAGACATCTAAATGGTACTGGAAAATACTCATTTTCCTTAATTCAAATCTGGCTCAGAGATTTACTAGTTGTGTGACCCTGGCCAATTCACCTGTTTGCCTCAGTTTCCTAATGTGTAAAATGATCTGAATAAGGAAATGGAATACTACTTCATTATCTTTGCCAAAAAAAAAAAAAACCCAAATGATGTCATAAAGAGTTGAACAAAACTCAAAAAAATCAACTGAATAAAGACACCATCCCTAATTTCTATTGAACTCTCTCGCTATATATAAAAGATAAAAGGTAGAGAAAAAATGGGCAAAGATAAGAAATAGAAGGAACTGACAAAAATGGATAGGACAGAATTGGAGAAAGCCAGATCTAACATTGTCATCTGAGTCCTGATTAGAAGTTACTGAATTATCCCAGAAGGGACAACATTAAACTGCCCAGAGACTGGCATAGTACAATGGTACAATGAGAACTTAAAAATGGAGAAAAATAAAATGGCAATATTAAGCTACCTAAAGAACTCAGATGTCTTCATGACATTTCAAACTCAATCTCTCCCAAATAGAGCTCATTATTTCCCTCCCTCCAAAGCAAACCCTTTTCCATATTTCTTTTGAGTTTATCAAGATCCTTCTATTATCCTAGACTTGCAGCCCTGCTATAATCCTTGATAACTCACCACACATATCCCATCGATTGCCACATGTTATATTTTCCTCCACAACATTCTTAGCACACAACTTCTCTCGAATGTCACAGCCCTAGTTCAGACCCTCATCATATCTCATCTAGTCTATTGCAATATTTATCTAAATGTTTTCCCCTTTCCAGTTTCTTTCTATTCCAAATCCTTCCTACTCCTAGTCTAAATGTATAAAAATTTTGGGAATGTGTAAAAAAATCCTTTTAGTAAGATGTTTTGTTATTTTAAAAGTTTTGAGACTCCTCTTGGAGAGTAGAAATCTCAGCTACTAGAAATTGAGACTGGTATATTACTTGAGGGTAGGAGTTGTGTGCTTCAGTAGACCACCAGAACAGATACAGACATGAAGTTCAGTATCAACACCCTAGGGGTGGACAGTTTAGATTACTTAGAAAGAGATGAACTGTTCAAGTCACCAGCAGAGAAAGTCAGAAATCCTGAACCAATCAGTAATGGGAGTAGATCCATGTGTAGATTCTGCATTTCCAACTTGAGTGAAATAGGGATACTCAATATTAAGAGTGTCAAGACAAAGAATATTGTCTGTTCTGGTGAGCACCCAATGGAGAGAAGATAAGAACAGGATGTCTAACCAACAGCAGACTGTATTTCTGCCTTCTTCTCAGATTCTTTAACTGGCAGTTAATCTGAAGCAGATGAAGTTCAGTTGGTGTCAGTACTTAAATGCCCCCGCAAACTGTAATGTTCTTCTCTAAAATATAATGTTCTCTGGGAGCAGGTTTCTTGGGGGGCTCCTAGAAGTAGCCTTAGTTTCAGTTCAGTGTAATAATCACCTCAAATGAAGCCAGGTGTTAAAGTCCAAACCCTTTATTGTCTGCGTCAAAATCTTATGTCCTTCACTTGGGGCTCGGCTAGTTTTCTGGAGGCCTTCCAGATCTTGCCTCTAGTCCTTTGCCTCTGCCAGCTTCTGTCTCTAGCTCCCTCCAAATGTCTCCGAATTCAAAAATTTGTACTCCAGCCTCCAGACAGCACAAAGGTGGAAAATGGAATGATTCTGTCTCTGCCTCTGAGAGTGGGCTTGTCCTCTCTTACTTGTGAATCTCCTGGACTAAATCCTGATTGAGGCTCCTAGCTTATATATGCTCTCTTAAAGGTGTGAGTCTTATAGAACTCTAATAAGTATTAAGTACATTAATGAACTAGAGAACTGTTAAGTACCATGCTAAATTAGATAACTGAGTTAGCACCTTGTAAGAACAACAACAACAGCAAACCTCCTGGCCCAATGCTATCTCTAATGTCTAATCACAAGCTGATTTGTCTTAAAAATGGAAATATTTCTCAGTTTGGAAAAGATCATGGGGAAAGTGGGGTTAAAAAAACAATCCAACATACATTTCCTATGGATAAATTCTATAAAGTAGGACTTAACTTTCCATTAATGTTCTTCAATCTTGAAAGTGAAAATAACATGAAGTACAATGAATCATTTCTACCAACAAACTTAGCAGAGAGTATTGTTACAAACTGATAGGTACTGTTTGTAGTGGCTAGAAACTGGAAAATGAATGGATGCCCATCAATTGGAGAATGGCTGGGTATATTGTGGTATATGAATGTTATGGAATATTATTGCTCTGTAAGGAATGACCAGCAGGATGAATACAGAGAGGCTTGGAGAGACCTATATGGACTGATGCTAAGTGAGATGAGCAGAACCAGGAGATCATTATACACTTCGACAACGATATTGTATGAGGATGTATTCTGATGGAAGTGGATTTCTCTGACAAAGAGACTTAACTGAGTTTCATTGGATAAATGATGGACAGAAACAGCTACACCCAAAGAAGGAATACTGGGAAATGAATGTGAACTATTTGATTTTTTATTTTCTTCCCGAGTTATTTTTACCTTTTGAATCCAATTCTCCCTGTGCAGCGGGAGAACTGTTCAGTTCTGCAAATATGTATTGTATCTAGGATATACTGCAACATATTTAACATATATAGGACTGCTTGCCATCTTGGGGGGGGAGGGAGGGAGGGGAAAAAAACGAAACAAAAGTGATTGCAAGGGATAATGTTGTGTAAAAATTATCCTGGCATGGATTCTGTCAATACAAAATTATTATTAAATAAAATTAAATTTTAAAAAAAACTGATAGGTACAGAACTTTTTGTTTTTTTTAAAAAAATACCAAAAAACAAGGCAGAACAACACATATGTTTGTACAGCAAGGAAGCTTGATGACATGGGATAAGGAATGGAAGTCAGGAGAAACAAATTAATTCCCCAATTTTGAAATGAATAAACCTAGGTTTCAAGAACATAGGCTCTGACTGATGGACAGGAATTTATTTGTCAAACCCATCTCACTCTTGTAACAGATTGGAAAAGTAATACCCACAAAGCTCAAATAGGTAGTCTAAGTGACACATTGTCTAGAGTGCTGGGCCTGGAATCAGGAAGATCTAAGTTCAAATACGACCTCAGTACCATCTCACACCTCTCAGATTGGCTAAGATGACAGGAAAAGACAGTGATAAATGTTGGAGAGGATGTAGGAAAATTAGGATACTAATTCATTGTTAGTGAAGTTGTGAAATGATCCATTCATTCTGGAGAACAATTTGGAATTATGCCCAAAGTGTTATAAAACTGTGTATACTCTTTGATCCAGCTGTGTCTTTACTAGGTTTGTATTCCAAAGAGATCATGAAAAAAAGGAGGGAAAAGAATATACATGTACAGTAGCTCTTTTTGTTGTGGCAAAGAATTGGAAAGTTGGTAAGTGACTGAATAAATTATGGTATATGAAAATAGTGGAATAATATTGTTTTATAAAAAATGATAAACAAGCTGATTTTAGAAAGGCCTGGAAAGATTTGCACAAATCGATACTGACCAAAACAAGCAGAACCAGGAATACATTGTACACAGTAATAGCAAAGATCATGTGATGATCAACTATAAAACTTTTCAGTGTTTCAGTGATCCAAAGCAATCCCAATAAATTTGGGATGGAAAAATGTCTTCTGCATCCAAAGAGAAAACTATGGACATTGAATGTAAATCAACAAACACTATGTTCACTTTTTTTCTTTTTTTCCTCTCGCATGGTTTTTCTATGTTCTGATTTTTCTCTTCCAACATGATTCATAAAGAAATGCGTCATAAAAATGAATATACATATATAACCAGGAAAATAAATAAATGCACACACATACACACACACACACACACACACACACACACACACACACATACCTTAAACAACTACTGGCTTATGTCATACTAGACAAGTCTAAGTTACTTCTCTCATTCTTAGCTTCTTCATCTGTAAAAATGGAGATAATAGCATTGTTCTGATGACAAAATGAAATATTTGTAAAGCACTATGTATTGTAAAGCACTAATACCTTCAAGTATTATCTAGATAAATGCTATTGTCACATGGCTAGCAGGACCTCATGGTTTCTAATCCAGTTCTCTGTCTAGTCTTCCACATGGTTTTCTTACATAAATTCACATAAATTCTTCATCTGAAAAATGGGAATTAAAAATCTGTCCTATCTAACTCACATGATTTGTTGTGAAGCCCCTATAAAATGATGGTTTTTTGAAAATGGAAAACATTTTTTAATTAAAGCTTTTTATTTTCAAAATATTTACATGGATAATTTTCAATATTCATTCCTACAAAACTCTGTTCTAATATTCCCCTTCCTTCCTCCCACTCCCTTCTCCAGTCGGCAAGTTATGCTATGTTAAGCATGTGCAATTCCTCTATACATATGGAAAACATTTTTCAACAGACTCCAGTGTTTCTGTGATTTTGTGTCTTAGTGTGATTACAGAACTGTTCTTCCAAAGATCATGCATTAAAAGTAAAAATTCATTTCATTGGAATTTCATACATTGAAAGTAGGAATTTTTTTTTACAAGAACTCAAAGAAGCTCTCAGCCTGTGAATATGCTTCATTTGACTGGCCCACTTCTTTATCGCATAGTTCATTTCACTGACATTATCCTTCATGCCATTCCTTGCACATAGTTTAATCCTTTTAGTTCAAGCAAATAAACATTGATTAAACACTTATTATATACCAGGGACTTTTTAGATACTGGGGATACAAAGATAAAATTTTTTTTAAAACTTACATTCTATTGTAGTCATCAATAGAAACATGTTACAACCTACTATTATCAACCATGCAGCAGATAGCCATAGTTGATAGAGGTCTAAGGCGAAAGTCAGAAAGGTTTAAGTTCAAATCCAGCCTCAAACATTTACTAGCTATGTGATCCTAGGCAAATCATTTAGTGCTGTTTGTTTCAATTTCTCCTGTATCTTTGCCAAGAAACCCCAAAGTGGGGTCATATTCAAACATGATGCAAACATCTCAACAAAAAAAGCAATAAACATATGTGCATATCTATATTTATATGTATATATGCACATACATACACATATGCTTGTGTGTGTATTCTTGTGAAGGACATGATAATTAATTGCCAAATAGCCCGACAAGAATCCCTGAGATTTCTCCCTGAGATACTGAGTCATAAAATCATAGTTAAAAGAGACTTCATCTAGTACAATCCATTTAATTTATAGATTAGTAAACTGAAGCCAGGAAGGTTAAATGATTGGCCAAAATTCATAAGATTGTAGCCTTTAATATTCTCTATCTATAATGAAAGATTCTTTTAGATAAAGAACCAAAGGCCTTATTCATTGACCACAGATGGGAAGAGATCAAGGTCTTTCTTCTTTTGTATAGAGACTACCAGGTATAAAAAAGAAGGAATAGTCTATGAATGATTAATTCTTTTGAAAGAATGACAGCTCAGTCTACACAACCAATCAAATAGGTTACTCCTGTTCATAGTTAACAGATCTAAACCAGTTATAAAATGTCTATATATGCTCCAGAATCCATGTTGGGATATTGCATCAGCCAAGCTTTTGCTCCTGAGGACTGGGCTTATTAGCCAGTTCCCCCTTTAACGCATCCTTCTTTCTTGTCTTCATGATAATTCAGGGCAAGGAAGAGTCTGTTCCTCATTACGTATATATGAAATATTCTTTCACAGGTTTTTCCCATAAGGGAAAATCAATCTTTGTCAAAAAGAAAAGCCCCTGGAAACTAACTTATTAAAAAAAATACAGTTGCTTCCCCAATGGCCTCTTCAAGTAGCAATACCCTATCTTTGTAGTTAGCTCATTTTATTCTTCTCTTCATTATCTTTGTCCACAGTTCAAAATATATTACATTCTGCTGATCTAAGGGGAAATGTGGAAGTGCAAACACACTTATGCCTAAAAATATATTTGTAATAAACTAATAGTTCTGGGTGTGGGAATTACTAAACAACAATACTGTATTTTTCATTCCAGGGGAAAGAAGCAGAAACAGTAAGCAGAAAATCATTTCATGAAACAAAGACTCTTACTTAGAACTTGACTGGAAAAGTTCATAAAGACTAGAGATTGGAGGTTTTTGAATCACAGCAAATAACAAGTAATGAATTGCTTTTACTGGCCACCTGTGAGAGACATACCCAGGAGAATATAACACTCCCTTACACATACACAATGTTAAGCTTTTTTCCTAGAAAGTACAAAATAAGAAGGAAAGAAAGGAGGAAAGAAAGACTAAGAAAGAAAGGGAAAGCAAGAGAGAGTAGAGAAGGAATAAAAAGCAATGAAGAAAGAAGAAAACGAGGAAGGAAAAGGGGAAGGAAACAAAGGTAGGAATATGTTAAACAAGAGAAACTGTCATGGAATTGGCACCCCTCAAAATTAAAATAGATATATTCTCTGGGAGAATCTTTTCTCTTACTTTCTCCTAGTGCTTTTATATTTAAGGTATCTAATCTGTATATATCTTGGATAAACTTTTATATGTACATATAAATATAAACTTTTTGAAAGCAGAGACTCTTTTCTCTGTATTTTTGCTATTTATCACAATCTAGCCATCCTTCTAGCCCAACTACCTCAATTTAAAGGTGATTAAATTGAAGACCAGGAAGATTAGGTACTTTGCCCAAGATCACACAAATACCAATCATCAAAAGTGGAATTTGAATCCATATCTTTTTTCCCACTATACCATATTGCTTCCAAAGTTGAAGCCCTACCCTTCTCATTCTTTGACCCATAGTGCTTTCTGAATAGTCAGGGCAAAAATTCTAAGATTTAGATTCAGAAATGACCTGGATACAAATTCTGTCTCCTCCAAAAGGTGCTAATTTTCTAATGTTAGATCTTGTCCTCAAGTTTTCTAATCCTTTTGTCTGCTCTCACACATCTGTATCACTTGAAAGACTAAGATTCCAGGACAAAATCCACCCCTAAATTCCCTGAATTTAAAATAGTATGTTGTAAATTGACTATAATGGTAAAACAGTACCTACTGATATGGGAGAGTCTGAGACTGACAGATTGCTCAAGATTCAGGAATTTTGATCTGCAATATGCTAAAGATGCTCAAATTTCTACACCAATGCACCAGAGTCTTGGGGTGGTGAGTGTACTGCCTAAGGAAGAGTGAATCAGCCCAGGTCAGAAACAATGCAAATTCTGGATGATAATCAGTAGGCTTGGACTAATTTTTTGCACTTTCAGTTTAAATAAGTTCAGATCTAATATCAAACAATTAAAAATAAAACAAAAGGCACTATTAGTACCAAATTATTAAGGGAAGAGACTTCCTGCAGCCAATGACAAGATTCTTCTTCATATCAATCAGGAGACCAGGCAATCTAGTCGTCTACTTGCATGTGACTAGGAGACTATTCAAATTCTCTGTACCCAACTCCTCATCCTTTCATTCAGTTTACTATCATCTAGCCATGTTGAAAATATTTCTAATCTCTCTTAAATGAGAAGTTGTTCAGTTCTCTTCTTGGATCTTCCTGACAGCCTCAGTCTCCGCTAGGATCTTGAAGAAGCACATTGCTCTCTTAATAAAACTGTCTCCTTAGGAAAAAGAGTTTATTGCTCTCCACCAGGAAACAAAAAAAGAATAGCTTTCCTGTTTATCTTTGACATGCTTTGTCAGGCAATCAGCCAAGGCCCCTTTTCACATCAGTGTCAGGATCAAATATCTGTTATTCCTCCTACTTCTTGTATCGTCACAGCTGAAAGTCTCTCTCCCATGTCACAGATTAATACCATTTTACTTGTCAGAAACAAAGGAAATATCTTTTTCTTTTTCTCAGTTCTTCATCAGAACAGTACCAGGCCTTCATATTTCTTTGGTAGAGCTGTCCAAGTCAGATGGCATGAATATTTTTTCCATTATTGCTTCCATTTCTGTGAACTGAGGTTGTTTGTGGAGGCTTTTGTATGGGTTTGGATACAAGTTCATTATTTTTAAGTAAAATAGCATACAGGCAAATAAAGGATATTAATTGTGATTAGTAATGATAAAAAAAGCCTCAAAAATTTTGGGGGAGAGGAAAGGTTTAAAACAGAATGAGTTACCAAGATCTTACCACTAACTTATATATGAAGATGACAGATTAGAACTAGAAGATGCCATCACTTCAAAACCCCTATTTCAGAGGTGAGATAACTAAGATCCAGAGAGGAATATGATTGACTGGCCAAGGTTAGCATTAAGCAGATAAGGCAAGATTTGAATCCAAATCTGTCACTATTTCCACACTACCATTCTATCTTAGTGCAACACCCATTTCTGACTTTCTTGATTTCGAAATCCTATCTCTACTTACTACCTCCTTGCCTTGAAACATTCCACTATTCTAATGGCATGCTCATTTTCAATGTCCCTTTCATTGGTTAGTTCCTTCTAAAGTCTTTATTTTGTAAAGAAATCCTGCTTTCATGCCCATCCCAGCCCTGTTCCTGACTTTGCTGACTTTGAAACCATGTCCTTTCATCCTTCCCCCAATTCAACCCTCTGTTTTTTGTCTCTTCATTGTGTATCATTTTCCTTCATTAGAACATAAGTTCCTCAAGAGACTGCCTTTCTTCTTGCTTATATTCATATTCCCAACAATTGGAATGCCTGTTAATAAGTCCATCCTGCAATCAGCTAATCAGATTAGTTAACTGTCATCTTGAAGAGCACAGACACGCTGGTACTAAAGAGATATAGCATGAAAAAGAGGGAATGAAAATATGAGAAAGAAAGAAATGGCAAAAGTAGACTTTGTCAAGCTAGAAAGAAGGTTGCCTCCTAGAGTCAAAAATAAAGACAGGGAGGTCCAAGTTGACTCTTTAGGCCATGAAAGATGGATGATTCTGAAAGCTCTAAGACTAAGGTCTTATTGCAACCAAAGTTAATTACTTATTGTAGTCTACAACATATTCAATAACCATATGAAAGTACAGATATATTAAGGTATTTTTACAAAAAGAACCAAATTTATGTACATAGTCATTTGTAATTTGGGATCAATCAATCAATAAACCAAAATTTTTGAAGCACTAAAAAAAGAATCCTTCCTTCAAGATAGCCTAGCCATACTAGATCTCAAACTATATTATAAAGCAGCAATTATGAAAACTATCTGGTACTGGGTAAGAGACAGAATAGTGAATCAGTAGAATAGATTAGGTACACAAAACACTAAGTAGTAAATGACCATAGTAATATAGTGTAATAACTATACCAAAGACCCCAGCTTCTGGGATAAGAACTCACTACTTGAAAAAATTGTGGAAAAGCTGAAAAATAGTAGTAAAAACTAGGTATATCACATACCAAAATAAATCCAAAATAGGTACATGACTCCCTTTTGATATAGTAAGACAATGCATAATGATACAGTCTCAGTACAAAGGAGCTGATATTCTGCACACTGGGACCATGGACTGGAGGATGATGTCTGAAGATGAGGATGACAAACCTTTCTTCAAGAATTTCTGGTCTAATATTCTTAGGGGCAGGGGTAGAGCTTTCATGCTTGGAATTAAAGAAAGTAATCTAAGTACATCCTAACTAAAAACTGAAACAGTTGAATATAGATCACATAGAATATTTAACTATTCTTAGAATTTTGGACTACTATCATCAAGAAATTTCTGTTGTCTTTTCATCCAGACCAGATCATGTTTGTAAAAAATCCAAGAAAAGTTCTTAGAAGAGGGAATTTATTGTGATTGATTATTCACACAGTGAAACTGATGATGATTTAGTATATTGATTCTATTGGTTTCAGAGAAAATTACAGTTACACTGAGTCTAAGGAGGCAGATCAATTTGGATCATCTAATTTAAATATTCATTTGTTAGGATTATAAATTTGTGATTAAGTTTTTTTTTGTTTGTTTGTTTGTTTGTTTTTAATCTTGTCCCCCATTTGTAACTAAGCACGGCATACATATGTGTGTTTATATGTGTATGTGATTTTGCACAATTGACCATTCGGCATTTATAATTACCTATTTGGGGCACTCTGTATAAAACAATCAATACATAGAAGATTCAAAAAATGGGTACATGAATTAGACATAAAGACTGATACCAGAAGTAAATCAGGAGAGCAAAAAATAGTTTGCCATACCTATGAAGAAGAGAAGAATTTATGATCAAATGTAAAAGCTTTTAGGGGAAGCTAGTGAGTGCAGCAGATAGAGCACCAGCCCTGAAGTCAGGAGGACCTGAGTTCAAATCTCACTTCAAATATTTAAAACTTCCTAGTTCTGTGACCCTGGGTCACTTAACACCAATTGTCCCAGAAAAAAATTAAAGCCTTTGCACAAACAAAACCAATGCAACCAAGATTAGAAAGGAAGCAGAAAATGTGAAAACAATTTTTATAGGAAATATCTCATTTCTCATATATAGAGAATTGAGTTGAATTTGTAAGAATACAAGTCATTCCCCGGTTGATACCAATTGGGTACCAACTCACAACTATCAGCTTGTCTAATAGTGTAGAAAATGAAAATGATAAATTTTGGAGAGAATGTAGAAAAATTGGAACACAGATGCATTATTGGTAAAGTTGGGAACAGATCCAACCATTCTAAAGAGCAATTTGGAACTATACCCAAATAGCAATCAAACTGTGAATATCCTTTGATCCAGCAGTGCCATTGCTAGGTCTGCATTCCACAAATTATAAAAAAAGAGGAAAGAATCTACATATATAAAAATATTTATAGGAACTCTTTTTCTGGTAGCAAAAATTGAAAAATTATCCATTTATTGGAGAATGGTTGAACAAGTTGTGGTATATGAATGTAATGAAAAATTATTGTGCTATGATGAGCAGGGTGCTTTCAAAAAAATAAAAAAAACTACAGAAGACATACAAACTGATGCTGAGTGAAGTGAGCAGAGCTAGGATAATATTATACCCAGCAATAATTATAATTTGTTATTAGTAATGCAGTGATCCAAGACAATTAATGAACTCATTAATGGAAAATGTTATCCAAATCCAGAGAAAGAATAGATGGATTCTGAATGCAAATCAAAGCATAAAATTTTCACTTTACTTATTCATTCATTTTTTTTCCTTTTTGATTTTTTCCTTCTTTTATTATGTGACTTATATGGGAATGTTTTACATGAATGGCATATGTAATCTATACAAATTGCTTACTATCTTGAGGAGGGAAAAGAGAAGATGAGGAAAAGAGGGAGAAAATGTGGAACTCAAACTTTTATAAAAAATTAATCTTAAGCAATGATACTGTATGAGGATGTATTTTGATGGAAGGGGATTTCTTCAACAAAGAAATCAAACTCAGTTTCAATTGACCAATGACGGACAGAAGCAGCTACACCCAAAGAAAGAATACTGGGAAATGAATGTAAACTACATTTTTGTTTTTCTTCCCAGGTTATTTTTACCTTCTGAATCCAATTCTTCCCATGCAACAAGAGAACTGTTTGGTTCTGCACACATATATTGTATCTAGGATATACTGTGACATATTTAACATGTATAGGACTGCTTGCCATCTGGGGGAGGGGATGGAGGGAGGAAGGAGAAAAGTCGGAACAGAAGTGAGTGCAAGGGATAATGTTGTAAAAAAATTACCCAGGCATAGGTTCTGTCAATAAAAAGTTATAATTATGAAAAAAATAAAAAATACGTTAAAAAATTAATGTTAAGAAGCATGTAGGTGGTTCAGTGGACAAATCACTGGCTCTAGAGGGAAGAAGATCTAAGTTTAACCCGGCTTCAGATACTTAATGCTTAATAAAAGCTATGTTACTCTGAGCAAGTCACTTAACTCCAATTTTCCTGCCAAAAAAATAGAAAAGTAAAGGTGGGGGGGATGAATATTGAAACATTAAAATAGCTAGATAACAATAATAATAAATGAAAATTAAGAAGTACTTCTTTCTCTCTTTCATTTCTTCCTTCCTTTCTTTCTTTTTTTAACCTTCACTTACTGTAGGAGCAGAATTTTTTTTCAATTCTACAAAACAATTCTGAAATAAATTTGAAATACTTATGCAAAACTTGAAGCTAAACATTTTCAAATATTAAGATTTTTTTTAAAAAAGCCTTATCTACAATAGCTAATTATCAGTTCTTTAAAACTTCAAAACATCTTTAAATTTATTCATGTTAGAAAAATGTTCTTAAACTGGAGTCCACTATGACCAAGTGGGATTTGTACCAGAAATGCACAGTTGGTTTAATGTAAGGAAAACTATAGGTATAACTGACAATATCAATAACAAAACTAACAGAAATCATGATACTCCCAGTAGATGCAGAAAAAGCTTTTGACAAAATACAGCACCCATTTCTATTAAAAACACTAGAGAACATAGGAATAAATAGAGTTTTCCTTAAAAAGATAAGCAGCATCTATTTAAAACCATAAGCAAGCATTATTTGTAATGGGGAAGCTATATGCATTTTCAATAAGATCAGAAGTGAAACAAGAATGTCCATTATCACCACTGTTATTCAATATTGTAGTAAAAATGTTGGCTTTAGAAATAAGAAAAGAAAAATAAATTAAAGAAATTAGAGTAGGCAACAAGGAGATAAAACTATCATTCTTTGCAGATGATATGATGGTCTACTTAAAGAATTCTAGATAATCATCCAAAAACTATCATACCAATTGACAGTTTTAGCAAAGTTACAAGATATAAAATAAGCCCACAAAATAATCAGCATTTCTATATGTTACTAAGAAAGCCCAGAAGCAAGAAATAGAAAATTTCCATTTAAAATAATTATGGACAAAATAAATATCTACCTGCCAAGATAGGAATAATATGAACACAATTACAAAATGCTTCTCACACATTTAAAATTAGATCTAAACAATTGGAAAATTATCAAGTGCTTATGGGTAGGCCAAAATAATATAATAAAAATTGCAATTCTACCTAATAAAATAAGATCTAAACAATTGAAAAATTATCAGTTGCTCATGGGTAGGAAAAACTAATATAATAAAAATTGCAATTCTACCTAATTATTCTACTTGTTCAGTGTCAAAAACTGCCAAAAATTTATTTATAGTTCCAGAAAAAAATAATAAAATTCATCTGGAAGAACAAAATGTCCACAATATCAAGAAAATAAAAGAAAAAATATAAAGGATGATTAGCAGTACTAGACCTAAAACTCTTATTACAAAGCAGCAGTCATCAAAACCACCTGATGGAAATAGATTGATGAATCAGTGGAATTGGTTAGATACATATGACATTAATTAATGACTTTATAATCTAGTGTTTGATAAACCCCCAAACTTTAGCTTCTAGGATAAGAATTCACTATTTCACAAAAATTGCTAGGAAAACTGGAAAATAATGTCAGAAACTCTGAGGTTTGCAAAGCACTTTTGAAACATTCATTTTGTCCTCACAACCAACAACAATCTGTCCTCAGAGGCAGATACTATTATGACCATATTTTTTACAGATGAAGACACTAAGGCAGACAAAAACGTAATTTACTTGTCTGGCTAATAAGTTTTTGAGGCCACATTGGATTCAGATTTTTCCTAACTTCAAGTTTAGCACATTATCAACTATTCAAACTTACGCTTCAAACAATGAATCAAATATTTTGGTATTTTTAAAAGGCATATGAACATAAAAGTAATAGTAAGAAGAGTCCCTCATTTGAGCTACCTCTATATTCTTTCCTGAATTGCTCTTCTGAAAAAAAAAAAGTATGCACAATTAAAAAGCATCTGCAGACTCCAAAGTTTTTGGATTCTCATTCTTTATTCTTGAGCCATATTCTTCAACATATTTTTGTCATCCTTTCCTTTTCCCACTTTTTATATTAAAGTTGCCAAGTCAGCTAGATAGACAAATAGATAGATATTATTTAATTTTAATAGTCATTGGATTCTTTATTTTTAAAATTGTAAAAGATATTGATAAATAAGCTTTAATTATTTTCCATGTTCTTTTTGATGTACTTATATCAGCACTGCACTACAAAATGACCAAAAATTCTATGAAATATTTCATTTTCCTTTTAGAAATCAACCTGCCAAATGGCTATTCAAGATCAATCTGTGAGCTATTCTTCCATTTTGTAGCAACTGCCTTCTGTCTTCTGGCTTCATTTTTATCAAGAATGTTCTGATTGATGGGAGTCAGTTCTTCTAGTGATCCCCTCATTGGCCATTGGATTAGGGCCTTATTTTTAGAATACCGACACTCAATTTAAACATTAAGCTAAGTATTTGTTGCTTAGTAATATATGCTATTGAAATCTGGTACTTTAATCTTATATGCAGGAAAATATGCAGGAAAATAAGCAAGTAGCTTTTCCACCAGCCCTGAGAAGAATGTACAGAAATAATTTTATGCCATTTTTCATAACAAAGCTATTGCATTTTAACCCCATCAAATCCATATTTCTTTTTTTTAATTTTTTATTGAAGTTTTTTTTTTATTTACAAAACATATGCATGGGTAATTTTTATTTATTTATTTATTTTTGAAATAAATGTAATTTATTTTAGCCTAACAAACTTAACTATTCTTAGGAATACTCATTAGTTCATTTGTTAGCCTTTTTTTTTAATTGTATGGCCCATTTTTATTATTTTATATAGTATTGTATTTTGGGTAATTTTTTAACATTGACTCTTGCAAAGCCCTCTGTTCCAAATTATCCCCTCCCTCACCCCACTCCCTCCCCTAGATGGCAGGTAGTCCAATACATGTTAAATGTATAAAAATATATGTATACATCTCAAATCCATATTTCAATGCAGGAAAGAGTAACCATAAGTTCCAACAAAACTCATTGTTACCAAGTAGCTTAGTTGGTTACAGAATAATGCTGAGGTTGAAATCACAAGTTGATTTTCCCTTTGAGTGTCTGTTATTCTCCCCTTTTCATTGTATGCCCATAGACTTATGCTACCTCGCCAACTCAAAAATGGTTAACTATTGATCACAATAGGAGTCAGGTAAGAGAGTATAAAAGTATGATATTTTAGAAGTTTGAGAGACATAGTTTCTTGTTAACTAATCATTTTTTAATAATGCTAGCATGTTATTAATAAAAGAGGGTTTGGATGCCAAAGATCCCTTATGGGGGAAGTCTCACATTTATATACCCTTGGAAGAGTGAGTGTTCTTGAAGATGGCAAACAACTCTAATTGGTTAATAATTAATGATAAAATAAATATTACAAGATGTGAGTTATATTACAATGAGTGTCTTGAGGTACATGACAGTGAATACCCAAATTTTAGTCAGATTTATCAATTTCCATATCATGTATCTGACAAAAAGGAAGACCCATATTTTCCATGATTTGTGTGAGTAAACAAAATAAGCAGGAGTCTATTTATTCACCTAAACTTAGAGTTTATTTTACTATTTTTGATTAGATCTTAAAATGGATAAATCTTCACCCAAAATTCCCATTTTTGTGTTTGTGGTTGATTTCTGGATGCAAAAGTAGAAAGGGAGAAAACCTTGGTTCTAATTCAAAAATTAGTTTTTAAATACAAAAGAGAAATAATCATTTCTTTCAAGAGCAATAATTCACCAACACTCTTAGAGCAAATTACCATTACCAGAAAGAAATTGAGTCAGAGAGAAGACTGCAGATCATTTCATAGAAAACCAATTGATTCAATCATGATACATAAATTAAAATTGAGGGGCAATATGGCCTAATGGAGAGAGAGCTAGCCTTGGAGTAAGAAGCATCTAGGATATTGTGATTCTGGGCCAATCATGTCCTCAGACAACTCTCAGATTATAAATTGTAGAGAAAGTCTTCATTTGAATTAGCAAAAGCTCCTCACACTATGAAACCACAAAGGAAAAATAAATAAATAGATAAATGAATAAATGAGACCTCATTGATTGATTAAATTGACATATAAGTATATCATACTGAGGGCAGAAATCACCTCAGTAGAATCCAAACTCTTGTCTCTTTGATTGTGGCATTAAAAGCTCATTATTTTTAAATATTAGAAAGTCGAGAAACCTTCCACCCACTTGCTTTGCTAAGTTCACTTTGCCATTTATTATTTCTGCATTATTGCAGATCACATTTCTTTCTGTTTTGTTAAATACACATTCTCAAAATGAGCTCAAACAGCTTATAAAATCAAGTTCAAAATAATGTAACACGAGACCCTAATCAGCATGGTCCATGTAATTTTTTTCCTTTACCAAAAAAAAAAAAAAATCTTCTCAAGATTTTTTTTCAAGACAGCTGTCCTCGTCAACTTCAGGGAAATTGCAGTTGAGGAAGGATTATCCTTGTTCAACTTGGTCCCAGAGGGAAAAACTAGTAGTTTAGGAAAAAGTTACTAAGAAGCACATTTAGGCTTGAAATAAGAAAAGCCTCCTAAAATCAGAGCTAATCAGATGGGACATTGACTGATTGGGTAGAAATGGTTTCCAAGTCTTTTATAACCTCCTATTTTCTAGGCTAAATACCAGTCTTTCTCCACTATGTGCCAAAAGCTTCATCTTGGAAGTTCCTTCTAGCCCTAGTATCCATTGTTCATCATCCTTAGTGCTCTAGATCAGTGTCTTCAAGAGGTTGATATCTTGATTTGCTAGTGAATTGAATTTAAGTGTGGCAGAGCTGTGCAAAGTCATCAGTCTCACTCTCCTCTAGTCATGGAGTAGCACCATCTGCTGGAATTCACACATTGGATCCATGCCCCTCCATCCTCTCTTTTTGATTGGATAGCTCCTAGAAGGCAGCATTTCAGGAGTCAACTATATCCCATTACTTTCCTGGCTGAACTATGGACTTTTTCTATCATGTCCCTAATGATAAGTCTTCTTCTTATTCTCCATTTTATGTGTTGTCTTCTCCCATTAGATATAATTCTTTGTTGAGGGCTGAGTCTTTCTTTCTTTCTGCATGTTTTTATGTCACTGAACTTTGCACAAGTCCTGGGCTATTAGAGATGCTTAACAAAGTCTTTATTATCTAATTGATTAACTTGGCAGGAATATTGAAGAGATGATTCCTGTTCTTGTTAGACTGCCAAACCTCTAAGGCCTTTTCCAATTCTAAGAATCTGGTCTCCGGTGATACCCCCAAAATGTAGTAGTTTCTTATATATAGAAAGCCCCTAATATATATTTCCTGAATTGAAAATATGACATGTTCATCTTTTCTTATAATCTGAACACAAAATTTATTTTATTGCAAATATATTAAATGTCTTATTTCTTTTGGATCAAGCACAAACAAAAAATGGTGTATACTCTTTTATCCAGCAATAACACTGCTAGGTCTATTTCCAAAGATGATTAGGGGAAAAGGAAAAGAACCTACATGTTTTTATATATTTATAGCAGTTTCTTTGTGATGGCAAAACAGCAAAAATTGTAGGGATGTCCATCAATTGGGAAATGGCTGAACAAGTTGTGATATGTGGTTGTGATGGAATACTAGTTTGCTACAAGAAATGATGAGCTTAGTGATCCTAGAAAAAAACATAAAAAGACTTGCACAAAATAATGCACCAAAAATTGTACAAAATAAAGCAAAAAAGAGCAAAATGAACAGAACCAAGAGAACACGGTTACAGTAATGACAGATTTTAAGGGTGACTATTATAAATACCAGAATTAACTCCAGAGGACATATGAAGAAAGATACTATCTGCATCCAGAGAAAGAACTGACAAATAGAAATAGGTATAGAATTATACATACACACATACACACACACACCCCCACACACACACATACACACACAAAAACTAATATCATTTATGTCTAATGGTTGCTATCTCTAGGATGGGGAAACAAAGAAATGGGAAAAAAAAGAAAAAATCTTAATAATGTTACATATTTAAAAGGAAAAGTAAGTGTACATAATAGATTTGTGTTTTCATATGCAATCATCTTTTTATTATATTATGTCATGAAAATTATTCCATAATTTAAAATTTTTTTAAAGATGTATTTCTATTTATTTTTGAGGCCTACTTCTCCAAGCATTTCTTCCCTAATTTAATACTATAAAATACAATAAAATAAACATTTATAAGCACCTACTAAGTCCCAGGTATTATGCTAAACACCAAAGATAGGAGATAATTATCTAATAGGAGAAGACAATAAACAAAAAGAAGGTGAAAGGGGGATATACCAAAAAGTAGGAAAGAGGATTTCAGTGGAGTTCAAATCAAGCAGAGGTATAGATGGAGGATACAGAATAATCTGATAGGTCCAGATTCCTTTCTTCTATAAAGGAAATCCCAAGAAAAGTCCAACACTTCACCCTCTAGCTCTGAGATCAGAGCAGAGAGCTGAGACACTGGGTAAATTTCCAAAGCAGAATGATGAAATTTCAGGTGATAAACCATTTTTCTTGATTATTCCCAGGGGAAAAAAGAAAACAAAAAGTTGCACATTCAAACATATATTCTCTTTTCAGATCATTGTTCTTCCATCTGAAGAGCAGTGCTCCTGCTTGAAAGTATCTTTCTGTGGAATAAGCTGAGGATGACAGGACTATAAGGTCCTGACACATAGTAATCATTAGATAAATGCTTATTTTCTTTCCTCCTCTTCCACTTCCATTGTTAGATTAGGACAAATATTCATGGCAAGGAGATGATGATGAAAATGATGTTGAAGATAATATTTACCATTCATTAATGCTTTAATATGTGTAAAATGTTTTATTATCTCCTTGTCCAGAGTCATACAACTAGTAAGTACCTAAGGCTAAGGTTGTGCTAGGGTTTCTTGACTCCAAACTCACTGCTCTGTTCCCTCCACTCTACTATATCCAGTGAAATTCTCCCAATTTAAGTACATGGGCCAAAGCATTTCTGGATTCCTTGCTTCAGATTGCTTAATCAATAAATTATAACTGTCATATAGTACCTCATCAAGGAGTGATGAAGACATCTCATCTGGCCACTTTTGAAGAATTATTTAGAGATGAAATTTTCCTGGAGATAAAAGCCTACTATTAAAAGTTTTCAAAAAACTACGATTATAAATAAACCTGGCAAAAATCTCAATCGTGCATATAGTTGAATAAAACAAAATGTCCTTCTAGAAAAATATGGAACAATCAAGAATGAATCCTATGGTGCTGTTTGGGGATTCCTGGGATGAGAAATGTGTGTAGTCTTTTAAGGACTTGGCTAATTAAAAAATTCTAGAGAACCTTTTGTATTATACTCTGAGATTAAGCTGAAGAATTCAGGAATTTTACATCAAAATAGTGATGACTTCCAAAAGTATGGGCATTTCTTAGTAGTGGACTGACTAAGAAGGAAACTCATTATCCAATTCATCCTCGGCTTTGAGGTGAATTATTGCTGAAAAGTCCTGAGACTACACATAATTATGTATGAAGTCTTAACTTGGATCCTCCTAGCCAAAAGCTGGTAGTCCCACTAGGTTATCCAACTATGAGTTCAGTGTTTATTACCATTGTTTATATCTCCACAAAATTATCCTCCATATTTCATTGTAACTTGGAGATAACCAAGAGGGCATGAAGGCATTATTCTTGAGATATATGCTCTAGCAGGCTTTTTTTCTGAAGGCTAATCAACCTAACTACAGAAAGGAACAATGTCAGGAGGCTAGCCAATTGGTGATGCTTCTTGTTCTTGTTACTTTTTGTTTTTGTTTCTTTGTTTGTTTGTTGTTGTTATTGTTCTGTGGGGGTAGTGTTTTTATTTTTGTTTTTGTTTGTTTTTGTCAAGGCAATTCAAGAAACTAACAAACTTAAAATACTCCAGTCTAAATGATTTATTTGCTCAAAGTTGTTCTTAAAATAAAATGGCTTTTAGTTCTGTTCATTTTGCTCCTCATTATTTCATACAACTCCATCCATGTTTTTCTAAGATCATTGAACTTATCATTTCTTAGAGCACAGTAGTATTCCATCATAATCATATATTATAAATTTGTTCAACCATCTGATCAAAGTATAAAATTATTTCCATATATATATATATCTATTTCTGATGGTAGAAATCTCTAGGTGGGAGGGAGAATGAAAGGAAAAAAAGAAATTTACATGATCTAAAAGATGTAGCAAGTTGTATATAAAAGATTTGCAGTTTCATATGCAATCATTTTTTATTATGTTATGTTACAGAAATAATTGTTTTATTCCACAAGTTATAAAATAAATAATGAAATGCAAAACAAAACAAAAATCCTTTAATCATTTGCAGTTCCCTTCTGCAAAGTGATATTGCCAAAGTGGAAAGAAAAAGGGAAAGGCTTCTAAGAATCACAATTTTTAGACCATCAAAAAACTCCTATTTTACTATTGGTTCTCTAAATATAAATTTTTTGTCTAATAACCATATATAGACATACAGAGGTTGTAATTGAATCCTATCAATCTCCATCCAGAAGGCTTACAGGATCCCTATATCATGAATGTTTTATTTAAAAAGAATTGGTAGACATTGTACATGGAGAACACCAAATAACACCAAAAAGGTGGAAATGGATTACATTCTAACAGACAGAAAAGATGTTACTTATGTAGGAGTTAATCCTGAGTCCTAATGTCTATGTATAGTCAAACCATCACTTCCAAAAAGCCAAGATTAAAATTAACAAATTAAGTAATAGAGAAATTATATCATATAACTGAAATAACTTACACCTGAATTAAGTAATTGAAAATCAAAAATAGGAAATGGACAGCAGAAATAACCTGAACTTCTACTATAACAATTTCACCCAGAAGTTTAACCAGTATGAATAAATTATCATAGGGAAAGCAAATAAACTTAGAGAATATCTTTGTCAGCAAAATTTGATTTTTTTTATTAAAAGAGAGCATTGGCTACTAATAGTGGCACCAGATTATAATTCCAATTCATATGTACAATCTTATGAGGAAGGGTGAAGGATTATGGAGAACAGTGTCATCTCATAAAGCAAAGAGAAGCAATAGAGAGTACAATAAGTTGAATAAGATATATAAACAAAGTCATACTTCAAAGATGAGAATGAAAGGAAGATTACAAAGAAAAAATAAGCTAAAATATTAGCAAAAATATTATTTTTGCAAACTGTTTTCTCCATTAATGATGATGGAAAATATGGATGTTAATATCACAATTTTTGATCTGTTTATTTTTATTGATAATGTAGGAAAGGCACTAACGAAAACAATTGTGAGGAAGATACTAACTTGATTATATATCTATATCTATTTCTATCTATTGTATGTATGTGTGTAATACATACACATGATATCTGATTAAAGGCAATACTATTAGGAGAACATTGAAGGACCAACAGGGAAGATACCAAGATATTAACAAAATTAATTAATTAATAACTGCCAAAAATGTGAGTGAAATCCCAAACAATATAAAAAATTGAGTGAGTAAACAATAACTATTTAATCTTTAACATTCAACTATACATGAATCAATCCCATAATGTTAATGAGAGTATTATTAGCAGCATGCAAGGAATTTTTCTTAAGTCATATTCAATAATAGATCATGTTTACTATTTCACAATTAACTAAAAAGATGTAGAAATATAAAATTACATTTTGCTTATTGTTTTTTGATAGTGAAACTACATATAGATCAAGACTATTCAAGAGTTATCAAAAGATGCAATAACAGAAATAACCCTGACTGACAACTGTCTAGCAACAAACATTAGGCAAGTTTATTAGAAGAACATAGATGCTTACCAAATACAATCACCATTATAATGGAAGATATCTAATACCAAGGTCATGTCTAAAAGTGATTCCTTATGGATGTTGAAGTCTTTCAGAATGTTCCTATTTGCAGATTGCATTCGAACATAGCAAAACCTCCATAAGAGATCTATAATAATTCAAAGGAGTTTGACCTGTCCATCCATACAGGAAAGATCAAGTGGATCAAGAGTTTCTATTGTATCAACATACATTTGGACAAACCACCTCCACTTATCTCCCAGTCTCCTACAGAACTGCTCCAATAATGTGTGTATCTGAAATGGATAGTACAAATGGACTGGGTCCTGAGTTGAACAAGAAAAGAAGACCAGGGTGAATTGCTTTTTGAAAAGTGAAAACCTCTTTAACTGAACTAAAGCTTTCTATACAGCAGAAAGTCCTTCTTTTCGATTCTACTGTTTTGCTGGTGTTGCTACATAGCAACAAACCATGAAGTACTACTGTATCTGCAAAACAAAAAATAAATATCACACTGAGAGAAATGGAGAAGCATATGGTGACTATGAACAAGCTGCAACATAGAATAAACAAGAAACTGAAGAACACAAAATTCCTGTAGAAATTCTATGATGAGAGGATGATATGGTTCTCTGGAAAGAGCAAGGTCAGGTAGAGAGATAAAATGATCAATATTGGGAGAAAACCCAGTGAAAAGAAAGAAATGAATTTTATTAGAATTAACTACAAAATATATAAAGTATCCAAGTAGATCTATCAAAACACACTAAGGAGTTCTATGAAAGCAACTACAAAACACTCTTTATTAAAACAAAATCTAGAATTCGATAATCAAAGAGAAACTGATAGCCAATAGCGATATCATTTAAATATAACAAAAAAATTAATTTCTTGATTTAGTGTTATACCAATCAATCTATAGAAAGATTATTCAATAGGACTAGACTAAGCAATAATAAAATGAATGGGGGGGGGAGGGGAAGGGAGGGGGAGAGTCAACAGTCTCTAGGGGAAAATAACAAAACGTAGGAATGGTAATGGTCTAAGAGTAGTAGATTTGAAACAATACTGTAAGTAATAACATTGAATCTATTTGGTGATGTTTTAAAAAAAAAAGGCTGATCAAAAGATTAGATTAGGCACAGAAGATCCAGAAGCAACTGAAATAGAAAAAAAGTTTAACAGAAATTATTTTATACCAGTAACCTACACCATGTACTACAATAAGCTCCACAAAGATATGTAATCTAATTGTAAAATCTCATTCCATAAACAAATTAGAGGGGAAGAATAGATATATTTCTTAATAAAAAATAAAAACAAATTAAAAGGAATTACTTTCTTTACTTAAAAATGAGAGGTTATTAAGTCTGAATATTTGTTGAGAAAAGGTTCCTATTTTTTTTTTCAGAAATTAAGGCAGTTGTTACTGTAAATAACTGGCATGATAGGAAGGAAAGGGCTTGATGGTTCAAATTGTCTTTAGTACAATGGAGCAAAGCTACAGTTAGTCTAATTAAAGTCATTTTACAGTATTGTCTAATGTGCACCCTCTCTATTTCTGAGCAATGAAATCATTAAGTGAGAGCCATTAAAAAGTAATTTGTGCAGACCACAATCCTAAAAACTCACCCCTTACCTTCCAATTTGTGCTATCATGTTTTTCTCAGCCTTTAGAAGCACTAGTTTTAGCACTGATGAAACTGTATCCTAAAAATAAAATATTAATTCTCAGTCTGTTATACAGAAACATAAATATAAAACAGAAAATTTTAACTGCATTAAAACCAACCCATACAAAATCAATGCAGTCATAATTAGAAAAGAAATAGTTAACTATTAATGATGGGGGGTTGGGGATTACTTGTCACATTTGTCTAACAAAAGTCTGACATCCAAGATATATGTGGATTTGCTGTAAATATATAAGAACAAGAACAAATATATAAGATCAAAGACAATGGGGAAGTGTTCAAATGAAATGAATGAAAAGCAAAATTCAAATAAAAAAATCAAGTTGTCATTGCTCATTGTGGTAATTATTCTACATCTCTCAAAAATGATGATAGAACTAATATATTTACATTTATCTATTTCCCAATTTTTTTGGAATTGGTTTGTTGAAATCTTTGTCAAATTCTAATTTGTATTCTTTCTAATTTGCAGTCTACCTTGACCTTGGCTATGACCATTTGATCTTAACTACAATTAAATAGCTTATCGTGAAATATCACTACATCTAAAGCCAGTCCTCTTTTGTCTAACTTTTTAAAATAACATTGTTAAGGTTTCCCCATGCTCAAAGCATTCTAATTTTCTTCTGAAAGTATAACAGTCCTAGGCAGTAGGGATAAAAAGACCAAAATAAAAAATAGTTCCTGCTGTTTAAATTTACAAATTTAAAGTTCTTAATGGCCTCAAAACTACCAGTGATGGTAATAGACTTTGTCTCTCAAAATGTCATAGGATGAGGCCATCTGATATTATTTAGTTTCTATTTTATGGGTCCCTGAATGAAAACTAATCACCAACAAACAAATCAAAATGAGCTTCTTTTTACTTATCAAGATGTAGTTTCAATTGGCCAATGTATAATCTTTCATTACTCTTATCTTCAAAGCCTTTCCAACATAGTAAAATTCACAGAGCATATGAAAAGATAAAAATTAGGGCTCAGAATCAGGGGGAAAAAATCCTAATAATCAGAGTTGTCTAAAAAAAGAATGACTTGTTCTGAGAGTCAGTGGATTGTATCTCCTTGGAGGTCTCTAAAAGAAGCTGGATAAATATTTGTCAAGAGCTGTAGGAACCAGGTAGCTTCAATGTTGACTTAGAACCAGGCAGACTTGACTTCAAGTCCTGCTTCAAATAATTGTTAGTTGTGTTAACTTGAAAAATTCAATTAATTCCAGCCTCAGTTTTCTCATCTATTAGACTGGAGATTGCAGCTCCTAGAATATACTCACATTGACTTTCAAAAGCCAATTGCTAGATATTCAATGTATGTTTTTGTATCTCAGAAATCAGAAAATACCATAAATAAAGTCCTTATTTATTGTTTTGTTGATATCTGGACCTACGGCATAAATGAAATAAACATCAATATTATAAATGAAACTTAAAAGTATTTCATGTTTTTTGAGAATTGATTCTTAAATATTTACCAAAAAATACTGGCACCTATATAATAGTCTTGTTGTGAGAGTCAAAGAAGATAATATGTAAATACTATATAAATGCTAGCAATGATAATGATGATGATTGGTGAAGATAATGAAAAAGAAGAAAAAGAGCATCATGATGATGATGATGATGATGATGATGATGATGATGATGATATAATTATGGTAATAAAGGTGGTGAAAGCTAGATGGCACGATGGCTAGCACTATAAATTTGGAAGCATTAAGATCTGAAATCAAATCCTAGTTTTGATGTTTATTAATTCTAGAAGTAATTTTAATGCTAGTCAACCTCGATTTCCCTATCTATGAAGTGGTGATAATAAAAGTATCTACCTCCCAAGGTTTTGTGAGGATAAATGATAATGAGTACAAAATGTTTGTAGTTTTTAAACCTTAAAGCATTTTATGAATACTAATGATGATTATGATGATAATGGTGTTATAATGGAGATTAATTTAGTGATTAGGTTAGGCTGTATGGCCATTGGGGTGCTTTCTAATTTTCAAATTTTATGATTCTGTGATATAACTTTGAGAACCCAAGTTTGCTTCCCCACCAAGGTGAAGCATTATTGTTAGACATATCTGGATCTTTTTAGTAATACCTCTCAATCATTTAATTGGTAGATGATCCAGAATCTTTGTTTTTCAATTTTCAGTTTCAGCTATCTTCTATCATTTCACTGTTCACTGGTTATCTTGATAAAGACAAAAAATAGAAGATAAAATTTAAAGGTATCTGACTTTGATTTATTGGTCACATCATTGCTGTGAACTTGAATTTTCAATAAGAAGTAGCTCTCCTACTTGGTTGCCTATTTTAGTACTTTTGTTAAGTTTTTATTTGGAGCATAATTTACATGTCATTTTTTCCTTCAGATATATACATTATATTAAATTTTAATAAATTATATTAGGCAACTTACTTAGTTGCCTAAGTAACTTTGGGGTCATCTATGCTAATCCTTCCCCTATACATACTTCAACTCAATCTGCCTAATCAAATTAGCTATTTCCAAAAAATAGAGAATTTTTTTTCTTTCCTATCTTTGCACAAATCAAGAAATCCATCCATTACAGAAGAAAAGAGAATTATTGATTCCCCTTTACCAGAGGCGTATGTTGGTAAGTAGATAGGAATACCATTGTATTGAGAACTTGAAACTCCAATGTAGACTGAATGAATATAAGCGTTTCTGAGAGTCAAAAAAGTTGTTAGTCTAATATTCTGTGATGAAAAGTAAGGGAGGAGAAGGAACTATATTTATTCAGCTGATAGGAATAAGGGGTTTTTCTTGAGTTTTTCTTTTATTGAATAAGACAAATTTTAGAGCTCTCAGATGAACTAAAAAGTAAAGAAGATATTCTTGGGGTTTATTGATATTCCACCAAAAAAATGATAAACCAAAATAATACAAAGATGGTCCTGATTCTTTTATAATCTGCAAAGCTCACTTTAGAAAGAGATGGGCAGCTAGATAGCACAGTGGATAGAGTATTGTGCCTGGAAGCAGGAATAAAAAGTTTATTTTGGCCTCAGGCACTTATTAGTTATGTCACGCTGGGAAAGTCACTTAACCCTATTTTGCTTCATTGGTGAAATGAACTAGAGAAAGAAATTGCAAAGCGCTACAGTATCTTTGTTTAGAAAACTGCAAATATCAGACACAATGGAAATAAATGAACAGCAATATGACTTCAGTCAACAGGGCAATGAATTTAGTACCAAACTATCTCATCATCCAAAATTGCCACCTTTTTTGAGACTTTATTTCCATCAATTATATTGAGGCAACTAAGTTGTACTAAGAATAGCACACAACCTGGAAAGAGCAAGACCTGAGTCTAAACATGGCCTCAGACACAAGATGAGGTTACTCCGGACAAATCAATTAATCCCTCTCTTCCTCAGTTTCCTCATTTGTAAAATGATGATAATAATAGTACCCACAGGTTTGCTGTGAGGAGAAATGAGATGATACTTTTGCAAACCTTAAAGTGTTATATAAATGTATTGCAGTGGATAGTGAACAGGAATTACAAGTAGGATTATTTGAGTTCAAATCCTTTCTTAAACACTCCTTAACTTTGTGACTAGGGGCAAGGTTTTTGTTTAACCTCTCTATATCTTAGTTTCCTCATTTTTAAAATGGGCAATAATAGCATCTACTTCACAGAGTTGTTATGAGTATCAATTGAGTGAACATTTGTAAAGTGCTGTGGAAATTTTGAAACACTATGTAAATGTTATCCAACATCATCATCATCACTTTCTCAGTTCAGTTTCTATAAAATGGGAATAATAATATTAACCTTCAAAACACAGCTCCTGGAAGAAATAACTTATAAAGATGATGGAAAGGTCCATTGAAACTATTAACTGCAGTCTGAATTCTTAATATAAAAAAGACAGGTGATGATAGAACAGAAGTCTGGCCAAATTCCCAAAGCCCTTTGAGGTCAAAATATATCACATCTGTCAAAATTTAATGACCATGCAGCACAGAATATTGCCACCATAAATTAATATCTTATGGACTGATACAGGCTTCATTTGACTTTTTTCTCTTCCTTAGCCATTGCCATAGATTAGTATTCCCTCAGGGATGACTTTCTCTCACATCTGAGTATTCAAAATACTCAAACGTATTTATGATCTTATCAATGAGGACATTTCTTCCAGCAATGCCTTTCCAAGCTACTATTCCTGAATATTCTTAGGAACTCTTAGGAAATCTGAGTCCCCCATAAATTCCTCATGAGGAGAAGGCTGGGGAGGAGGGAAGTGAATAGGAAGAAGAGGTACAACCCAACATGCAGGAGGGCTTTTTGTGCTTTTTCCATGGTATTTCAAGGACAAAAGTGGAGCCATTAGCCTATCTATCTATTATAATTTGCTCTTATCAAGTGACCAGATGATCTTTTTTTCTTTAAATATTGTTTTGATGATATCCCCTTCTTCTGCATAGGTCTTTATTATATTAACTATTCATACCCATCATTTACCTTTCAGTCACTCTGAGAATCATACAGTTTCAAAATTCCTCAGAGATTGTAGTATCTGAAATTCACAACTGAATAACAACATTCCGGGAATATTGATATTAAAAATATGGTATTCACATGTGCAAAAATGTTTATAGCAGCCCTTTTGTAGCACTCATCAGTTGGGGAATAGCTGATTAAGTTTTGGTATATGAATATAATGAAATATTGTTGTTCTATAATAAATAATGAGCAAGCTGATTTCAGAAAAGCCTGGAAAGACGTACATGAACTGATACTGAGTGAACTGAGCAAGACCAAGAAAACATGGTACACAGTAACGTGAAGATTATGGGATGATCAACTGTTGTGGACTTGGCTTTTTTCAACAATGCAATGATCCAAGGCAATTCCCATGAACTTGGAATGGGGAAGGTCATCTACATCCAGAGAAAGAACTATGGAAACTGAATGTGGATTGAAGCACGTTGTTTTCATTGTTTTTTTCCCCAGTTGTTTGCTTGTTTGTTTTTTTATTTCTTTTTTTTGACCTTTTGATCTGATTTTTCTTGCATAGTATGATGAATATGGAAATTATTGATGGTCCTTTTGAAGAGGAGGGATGGGAGAGAGGGAGAAAAATTTGGAACACAAGGCTTTGCAAAGGTAAATGTAGAAAACTAACTTTTCATGTATCTGGGAAAATAAAATACTATTTAAAAAAATAAAAATATGGTCTTTTGTTGCAGGGAGTAGTAGTTTGGAAGGTTTACAAGTTACAAAGGGAAAGTCATTCTCCTATTTAATTATGGATCCAACTTTTCCATTTGCAGTGTTCATTCAAGATATTTATAGAGAAGGGTGAGCTTTACAGCAATGCTTCTTATAACTGGGGTCCATGAACTATTTTATTTTTACTATTTTGGTAACAGTGTTTAATTAGAATGTTTCCTTCATAATCCTATATATTTTATTATATACATTTAAAAACATTCTGAGAAAGGATCTGTGTGCTTCACAAAAATGTTGAGAAGCCCTGCTTTTTGGCTTGTTTACTCAGCTACAAATCATAATTTGACTAATAGACATTCTTTATCTACTTTGTCTTATTTATGTGAATGATTAGGTTAAACTCATTTGAATGTATAGGTCCCATAATAGCCCCAACAATGTTCTATAATTTTATGCAACCAGCACAATGTGATCCACAAATAGAAGCATCTGAAGGACCTCAACATCTATTGGGAAATTCTCTTCAACTTGGACTCTAAACTGTATCTCCTCTATTCATAACAGTGATGAATGACTTTAACAAACAAAGGATTCTTTTTTATTCATTCTATGATAATAATGATCCCTGGATCATGAAACAAAGTTATCCCTATTGTATTTATTTATTTTTTTTAAATCCTGAACAATTTCAGTATATGCAGAGAAACTTTTGTTGAAAGGAAACTGTCAAGTGGCATTCTGCTTTACCAAATCAAATATTTTATTTAATGACAAAAAACAATAAGAATGGGATCTTGTGTTTCCTAAATCTTTCAGTCAATGTGTGACATTCAAGATATGCTCTACTGTGGTGTATTATTTATGAAAACTTTCCTGTTCATGTCCCAAAAATGCCTTCAATGCTGCTGTGGATTACTTTCATAAACATTCTTATACAGATGATAAGTGAGCATATAGCTCAAAAGTTACTAATTTTCCTTCATTTACTCCTTCTTATTATTAATGAGATATGTTTGGCATCTTTCCATCTTTCAGATATCTTGTGAATTGATCCTCCAATGACTTTACAATTGTGTCACCTCCCTTATGTACCCTTGGTCCAAATCATTTGCTTTTCCCATCTTTCTTTTTTATAGGAAACTATATTTCTGACTCCTCTATGAGAACATTCAGAACTGTGATGCAGAAAACTTAATACTGTGACTCCATTGATTTAAGGTAAAAATATGCTGTAAGAATTTTTACCTATCCATTCCATTTTTCTTCTTTCTATTATCTCTTTTCCTTTTTACTCTTAAATGCCCATGGAAAAATTTTCCGTAAGTATCTGTAAGATCGTTTTACCTTCTTTACTGGTAATAAGAAACTATTCATCACATTCCATTATTTTTTCTACAGGATTTTAGAAGCAAATTTACATTTTAAGCTGAAGTAGCCTATCATTCTCCTATTTCTCTGTATGGAAAATAAGCCAAACATATTTTGCTTAGGCTTTTTAGGTGACATTGAGACAATTAATAACTTCAACAAAGTTGCAAGCTACAAAATAAACCCATAAAAATTAACAACAGCATTCAATATAATGGCAAACCCTAAGAGACAATAATAGAAAGGGAAATACCCTTCAAAATAATTACAAAAATGCACACAATATATGGGAGTCAATCCACCAAAACATATAGCATACTTATATGGAATGAATTATGATTTGCCCCTAAATAACTGAACAATAACTTAAGTAACTGAAGGAATAGTCTAGCTATTTCCATGTCAATGGATGGTTTGTGCCCTTTTGATAAAAATGACAATGCTACAAAAGTTAATTCATTGTTTTAATGTTACACCAATCAAACTATCGAAGGGATACTTCGCAGAACACAATACAATAATAGCAAAATTAATTTAGAAAAGCAAAAGATTTAAACTATAAAGAGAAATATTTTTTAAGTAAGAATGAACAAAGGATAATATTTTTCATTTCTGATCTCAAACAATATTACAAAGTAACATTCCTCAAAACCATTTGGTACAGATTTTAAAAAAGGGAAAAGATCAGTGGAACAGACTTGACAAATTGAGAATCAGAAATACCAGTATTTAATAACTTGGCTCCAGTAAATAGGAAAACATAAATTTCTTAGGAAAGAACTTTCTACTTAATAGGAACTAATGGGAAAACTGAAAAGCAGTCTGACATAAATTAGAGTTAGACCATTATTTTGCACCATATCACACAATAATTCAAAATAGAAACATGACCTTACTATTAAAGACCATACCATAAAATATTAGAAGAGAACCAGACCACACACATTTCCCAGCTAAAGATGGGAGAAAAATTCAAAACCAAACAAAAGGAATAGACAATTTAAAATAAAATGAATAGTTTTTAATCAAACAAAATTTTTGAGATTCTGCAGATCAAAATTAATGTATCTAGAATAAGAAGGAAAGTTATCAAATAATGTGTTTTTCAATATAAACCTTTTTTTTACATTCTTATAAAATTTCTTGGAAAAAGAGTTAATATCCATGATATATATGATTGTGTGTATGTATGTATTTTGTGTATATATATATATATATATATGTTTATATCTATATACATGTAAATATATATTATCCATTCCCAATTTTAAAATCAATCAAATATCATGAATAAACATCTCAAAATAAGAATCGACAACTGTTATCAATCCAAAGAATGTCCCAAAACACTAATGAGAAAAAATGAAAATCAAAACAACCCTGATATTTCAGTTTACATTCAGAAAATTAGGGGGGAAATGACAAAATATAAGACAGGATTGTTAGAAAATAGACAAACTAGTACACTGTTGGTGAAGATATGCATAAGGACAAGCATTTTGAAAATAATTTGAGATCATTCAAATAAAGTGACTAAAATCCTCATATCTTTTAACTCAAATATTCTATCAGAAGTATAAATTCCAAAGAAGTCACTGATATCGAGAAAGTTCCCACATACATCAAGATATATATTTATAGCAGTATTGTTTTGGAAGTAAAGAACTAGCAACAAAGTATTTGCTTATCAATAGGGAGAGTCTATTTTCAGGTATTTTTTTAAAATATTGATAGGTTGTGTCAATTTTTTTTAATATTCTCATTATATGGTGTAGCTCTCAGGGCAGAGGGAAAGGGAAGAATATGGAAGAAGATGAAGTGATGAAAAACCATAAGATTTAGTAATCAAATTCTAAAAGCTAAGAATGAGATAAATAACAACAGCAGAAATAATAACGCCCAAGTTCAAATCTAGCCTTAGACACTTTCTAATTGTACTATTCTGGGTAAATCATTTAATCTCTTTTTATCTCACTTTCTTTCTTTATAAAATAAGGACAATAATGGCACTCACTTCTCAAGGTTCTTCTGAGGATCAAATCAGATAATGACTGTAAAGTATTTACCACAATGTGTGACATGTAGCATATGCAGGATAAGTGTTAGTTGTTATTATTGTATTATCATTACTATTAATAATATTCACTAAATTATACTTGTATGTGTACATATATTTAAGCATATATATCTTTGTAAATTGATATAAAAGAAATCACTTTCTAATGAGATATTTGATCATCTCATATTGCATAATATATCTTGGTATTCTCTTGAGGGTACCACAATCTTTCTACTCTCTCACATTTATATTCTTAAAACCACTCTTCTTTTTCTTTGGCCTACCTTAGCCAAATTGTTAAAATTTATTAATTCGGTGTCTACAATATCCATCATATTTATCCTCCTCTCCCTTCCCATGGTTAGCATCCTCATTCTGACCCCATCATTTCTCTCTTGGATTAGTTCAATATTCTATAAATGGGATATCTGACTTCCAATGTCCTTTTTTTTTTCAGTCCATTTTTAATACCACACAATTGTTGAATCGATGTACCCAAAGCACAAATTCAACTATACCATTTCTTTTCTCAAGAATCTTGAGTAGCTCCATATTCTAGAAAATTTTCATAACATGCACACTTGTCTTTTTAGTATTTCAAACCTTTAATAATATAGTTTATTTTACATTACTATCATTTATATAATCTGTTAAAAACCTAACTAGTCTTTTTGCTATTCACCAAATTTAATGTTTCATTTCATGCTCTCTTCTCACCATTGCCTCTTAGAAGCTCCATCTTCTTTCAAGGTTCAACTCAGTCATTGCCTTTACCAAGTAGGTTTGTCTTTTTCTCCCTAATTATTAATGTTCTCTCTATGCTCATATTTATCTGTTTACAGTTTGAATCTATCCAATCAAATGCAACTTCCTTGAGGAAAGAAACTGATTTTTATTTTTGATTAATTTTTATTTTACTTACCTACTGTCTCATACCTAGAATATATTCAATAAATAGTTATTGTCTTGGAAGCTACTTAATGATCCACAAAAGTGAGCGCTTCTTTTCCCTTCCCATTGCCCATATATAAGTGTCATAGGGTTTTTTGTATCCAAAACATCTCCAGTGATGATTATATTTTCCTCTTCTTTTTTTTAAAACCTGAATGCAAAAATTCCCAATTATGGCTTTGAGTACAGCAGAGACCTAGCTTCTCCATAATTTTTGATGGGCCTTATCCGTGGGCAAGGAGCACAGAACATTAGCCACGGTCAGAGAAGACTACAACGCTGGCACTTGTGAATATTTAATTTAAATAGGAGGCAGGAGAGGGAGAGTCTCTACTTAAAATGTATTCTATCAATAATAACTGTAAGTGTGTGTGTGCAGGAGGGAAGGAAGAGAGTATCAGATGAAAAGTGCCTATTTTTGAACAGAAATCTTAAAAATCATATATTTGTAGACTATGTCATTATTCAATTTTTTTTATTTTGAAAAGAAAAACTGTAAAAATTTAATTTCTATTAGTTTATATTGTTGGCATTGAATTGTTCAAACTTTTAAAAAAGTAATATTAGAAATTTTAATGTAATTTTTAAAAATATGTATATGTTACGTATATATCAATATGCTTTACCAGTATCAAATTTAAAATTTTTGAAAGATAATATACTGTGTAACTTCTAATATAATAAACATATATTAGATGAGTTTACAAGCTTTATCAGTATTAATTTTTTGTTTTTAAATTTTGACAAAAACAATTTTCATATTATTTTATATGCTATGCTATTTAAAATGTTTAATGTGTTCATTTTTAGATGGAAAAGAAAAAACAAACTATTAGTATTAAAATTCCCAAAATAAGATGATTTTTTTAAATCTCTTAAATAAAAATTCATCTAGGACATTTCGAGAACACAGACAAGAAACAGACCACCAAGGTTACTCTTTTAAAATGTTATTTAAATCGGTGTAGATGTCTCTAGAGTCTGAGCATGCTGATAATGGCCATAGGAAGAGAGGTTATGAGTTGATCTCATAATTTTGGGAAATCATTTGGGATTATGTGAGGAAAATAACTAAATTATTGATACTCTTTGATACTAATTTCCTACATTTAGCCATGTATTCTTAAGAAGTAAAAGATAGAAAAGTCTAATATTCAATAGTCACAGTTTTATGGAGCAAAATGATTTGAGCAATGGTTAACTGTATTGGAATATAGATGATTAGATAGGAAGGTGGAGAAAGGATTTATTAAGTACTTATTATGTTTTAGGAATTGCACTAAATTCTGGTAATAGAAATTTAAATAAACAAGGTAGACTTTTCCTTCACAAGATTTGCATTTTAATAGGAGAAGACAGTAAAAGAACAGATCTGGACAGTGAAAGAGGAAAGGTACAGAAGTGGGATAAGATTCCTGGTAAGAAGGTGGAGAAATCTGAAGAATAAGTTGAATTGCAAGGCATAAAATTACAAACTAGCTTTTAGCAACATGTGAATAAACACCAATTCTGGAGGATGGAAAAGAGAAAAAAATGGAACAATCTCTTTTTTTGTCTATTCCAATTCTAGGACAAGTATTTGTCTGAGGTCTACCAAAACTGACACCATGAAATCATTTTAATGAAGTATGAAGTTAAAAAAAATTTTCACTAGAGTACTCCCATGACCTATATCCCATTTTTTAAAAAGTAAACTTTTTGATTTTTGGTTGGCTGCCTTTAAAAATTTAGTTTGCTTTAAGTAACTAATATGATATATAATATTTGGAGCATTTATTTCACTTAGTTGAGTCAATTATAACCAGTAAATGTCCTCTCTGTTAACTCTCACTCTGTCAAGTGAAATCCACAAAGAGTCTAAGTTATTTACCCCAAGGTACTTGATCATGTCTCTATGCCAGTTTATACTACATGCATGCAGAGAGTACTAGAGAGATGAAAATGTCCTTGGGATTGAAATAATGTGTCTGCATTCATTATGAAAATAGAAGGTTGGGTGTTTCTTTCTTAATAGCAAGCACTTTTGTGACTTCTATTAACTCTATAGCTTATCCATTTAACCTAAATCAATCTGGGGCATCATTTCAGAAGCTGTAATACTCAATGTTCACTTCACTCTCAACTCAACTCATTCTTTGGATATCTCCACCTCCTGGCCAATAGACTTGGCTCCTCTTCTGTATCCTTCCCCTTCTATCCAGCCCCACTGGTTTTCTAAGCATTGAATATAATAACCTGGAAAAAGTATTTAATAAATGTGGTATCTACCTATCTACTTATCTTTTATTTAGATACCACCATTAGTTTAGCCATTCCCCAAATAATGTGTCCACTTTGCCTCTAGATTTTGCTTTGTAAAAAAAAAAAAAAAAAAGAATTGATACTGTTTATATTTTCATGAATATAAGAGCTTACTTTTTTCTTTGACCTCCTAAAAGCACTAGGATTTTAATATGAGCAGGTAAACAAATTAGTCACTTTTCTTACATAATTCCAAATTGTTTTCCAGAATTGTTAGAACAGTTCACAGCTTGTCTTCCCATAATCCTTCCAACAATGACTATTTCCATCTTTTGTCATTCTTTACCAATCTTCTGGGTATGAGATAAAATTTCAGAGTTGTTTGATTTGCATTTTTTTGTTAGCGATTTAGAATAAACTTTCATATGGTTACCAGCAATTCACAATTCTTTTGAGAAAGGTTTGCACATATCTTACAATCATTCATTGGAGAATTATTATTGCTCTTATTTAATTGTTCTAATTCGCTATATATAATGGATTTCAAACCCTTTTCAGAGTTATTTGTTGCAAAGATTCATTTATCCCCTTTTGGCCAATGTAACCTTTTGGTTACATTTTATTTTTCTGTTTCATGTAATTATAATTACATATTTTCTTTTTTTTGATAATCTCCTCTATCTTTTGTTTGGAGAAAACTTCACCCTGCTCCCCAATCATATCTGTGAAATATACCACCATTCATTTTACTTCAAATTTTTATGATGTGACATCTAATAATTAAATCAAGTATCCATTTGATGCATATTGTAGGATACTGAATATAAAGCAACACATGCTATATCAGCTTTTTTTCCTTTTTCTTCTTTTGCTTTTTTCCTTTTGTTCTGATTTTTCTTTCCCAAGATAATTCATAAAGAAATGTGTATTAAAATGTACATGAATAACCAGAACAAAAGGAAGGACTACAAGAAGAAAAAAAAAAGAAATTGTGGAATGTAGTATAAGATGCTAGTCTTCAGCTTTTGGGACAAGAATTCACTATTTGACAAAACACTGCTGGGAAGGTTAGAAATTAGTATGACAGAAACTAGGCATTTCCTGACACTTAACACTGTACACCAGGATAAGGTCAAAATGTGTTCATGACCTAGGCATAAATAATGAGATTATAAATAAATTAAAAGAACATAGGATAGTTTGTCTCTCAGACCTGTGGAGGAGGAAGGAATTTGTGGCCAAAGAAGAACTAGAGATCATTATTGATCACAAAATAGAAATTTCTGATATCAAATTGAAAAGCTTTTGTACAATCAAAACTAATGCAAACAAGATTAGAAGGGAAGCAATACAATCCAAGGTTCTGATAAAGACCTCATTTCTAAAACACATAGAAAATCGACTCTAATTTATAAGAAATCAAGCCATTTTCCTATTGATAAATGGTCAAAGAATATGAACAGATAATTTTCAGATGAAGAAATGGAAACTATTTCTAGCCATATGAAAAGATGCTCCAAGACATTATTAATCAGAGAAATACAAATTAAGACAACTCTGAGATACCATTACACACCTGTTGGATTGGCTAGGATGACAGGAAAAGACAATGCTGAATGTTGGAGGGGATGTGGGAAAAGTGGGATGCTGATACATTGTTGGTGGAATTGTGAATGCATCCAGCCATTCTGGAGAGCAATTTGGAACTATGCTCAAAAAGTTATCAAACTGTGCATACCCTTTGATCCAGCAGTATTACTACTGGGTTTATATCCCAAAAAGATCTTAAAGAAGGGAAAGAGACCTGTATGTGCAAAAATGTTTGTGGCAGCCCTTTTTGTATTGGCTAGAAACTGGAAATTGGATGGATACCCATCAACTGGAGAATGGATGAATAAATTGCAGTATAAGAATGTTAGGGAATGTTATTGTTCTATAAGAAATGACCAACAGGATGATTTCAGAAAGGCCTGGAGAGACTTACAGGAACTGATGCTAAATAAAATGAGCAGGACCAGGAGATCATTATACATTTCAAAAAAAAATATTATATGATGAACAATTCTGATAGACATGGCCCTGTTCAACAGCGAGATGAACCAAATCAGTTCCAGTTGTTCAATAACGAAGAGAACTAACTACACTCAGCAAAAGAACTATGGGAAATGAGGGTGAAAAAGAGGGGAAATGAGCATTTTTCCACTCCTCCTGTTTTTGTCCACTTGCATTTTTTATTTCCTTCTCAAGTTATTTTTACCTTATTTCTAAAATCTGATTTTTCTTGTGCAGCAAAATAACTGTATGGATGTCTACATATATTGTATTTAACATATACTTTAACATATTTAACATGTATGGGACTACCTGCCATCTAGGGGATGGGGTGGGGGAAAGGAGGGGAAAAGTTGGAACAGAAGGTTTTGCAAGGGTCAATACTGAAAAATTACCCATGCATATATCTTGTAAATAAAAAGCTATAAAAAGATGCTAGTCTTCAGACTATTCTGTACTAACCTGCTCTCCAGTTTCCTACTAATTCTGATCAAATAAAAAATTTTCCAGTTAATTTATATGCTTGGCTTTAACTGATTTTGATTGTTGCTGATTCCTCTTTATCTAGTTTGTTCTGATGATCTCCTTTCTAATCTGTACTACTTTATAATATAATATGAATTCTAGAAGTCATATTGCCCTTTCACTTCTATTTTTCCTCCTCCTGATTTCCCTTGAGATTGACCTTTCATTTCTACTAATGAATTTTATTGTGACTCTCTCTACCTTTCTAAAATAGCTAAGTCTTTATTCTTCAAACACCAAAACATATGCAAAACATGTTAGAGGGTTTTATAGCCTAGTCATACACACTTTAACAAAACAATGTGGAATAATGTTTGGAATATAATACAATGTGTCAAAGTGAATGTTTAGTGTCTGACAGTAAGAGTGCTTGTCTCAGACAGGAGGAGCTAGAAGTGAATAACATATGACTTCCCAGAAGCCTCACTATTCTCTGTTGAGGTAATACAATAAAATCAAGGCCATTTTCAGTATTAGCAGCATAATGGTCATTCCCTGCCCCTCTTTTTTATTTCTCTGTGACAAAGGCCACAAAGACAATGACTTTTAAAAATACAGGGTGTTGACACATCTTTCATTTCTAAAGATCTTTGTTTTATCTTTGCAATATTGCTGATGAAGAAAGATGACATTTGGTAAACCGCCAAATGTTTGAAGGTACCATCTCAGCACCATCTTCAGTTTGGGAAGAATGCATTATGAACCAAAGGCCTAAGGAATGTTAATGACTAAAAAAAATCAGAGACATTTGGCCTTTATTCATCTTAAGTCCTTGATTTGGGAAGTAAGAAACTTGTAGTGGAGCTTTGAACTTCAATGTCCTTATGTGTAAAATGAGAGGATTGGACTAAATTATAACTCAGGTGTTTTCCATTGTTTATAGTCTATTCTCTATTGAAATACCAGATGTTCAAAATCACCTGTTCTATTTTCTAGTTCCTTTAAAGAAAGGTGGGAAGAGGAATTTAGAGTGAAAAAGGAATGTTCTGAAGGTATGAAAAACAGTTTCACAGTATCTGGCCATTCATTCAATTCAATAAATATTTATTGTCTATTATGTGCAAGGTACTATTTATTTAAGCATTTAAACTTTTTAATCTTTAGAAGGTCTGAAAAAAAATCACTGGGCCGTTATAATATAAGTTTGCTTATGCTATATGCCTCCGAAATGTTTCTAAGCACAATGACACTAAAAAGAAGAAATTTTATTCTGGGCATACAGTATGAAAATGTAAGAGATCCAACCTCTTCCATTTCCAAGGTGTTTTCTTCCATTCTAAAAATAGATAAGAAACTCAAATATCACCAACTCAAAAGTGAAATAGGAAGTCAAATAGGGAAAAATTCACCTAACAACAATATAACATCTACCATTTGTACCCTCTTTAAATGTGTCAATTTCAACATTTTTATTCTAGGCAATCCAGTACTTAATTTCCTCCTCCTCCCACCCCCCCCCCAGTCCCTGCTGTGATAGCTTCTGTTCAATCATTCATTCATGCTGCTTCAATCCTTCTCCCACTCACTCCTTACTGACAACCTGGCTGCACATATGTGTTAAGAATTATAGAGTTGGTTTTAGGGGATTTTTCTTTCTATTAAAAGAGGAAGAAGGAAAGGGAAAGAAACTGAAAAGTGAAGAAAGAGAGGATTGTAGAGATAGGGTCCTCAAAGTCAAGAATAGTACCTATTATAAGAATTATTGTTAAACCAATTCTGTAGTCATCAAAAATAAAAGTTTAAACTACGTTGTCAGACCAAACTTTAGCCAAGGGCTATTTTTGTCTTGATCAAAATTGTAAGATAGAGCCTATAGCAAATTTTCACAACAGGCTGTCATTGAAAGACCTACTTTTTAACCTAAAAAGAAATATCACCCCTAATGCTTCACCATAGATAATATTTAGTTCAAGAAGTTTGTCATAATGTGTTTGTTGTTGCTGCTATTTCTTTGCAACGATATTTCCAGTGATTTGCTTCACCAAAAGCTGTGGCTGGGTCCATTGTGCCAAAAAGTATTTCTTAATTTGCTGGCTGGATGGCATCCAAGACTTGCATTATATCTGAAGCAGTGAGCTCTCTTACCTTTCCAAGCTCCAAGGGAGCTACAGAAAAGATCTGAATATTGGGGCAGGAAGAAGGCCATCATAACTTTCCCTTTTTCTCATGTTTTTTTTCCTAATTAATGCTTGAAAATAGAAAATTCAGGACCAAACTAATAGATCATATGATTTTAACTTTTAAGAGGCCAATTACTCCAACCTTTCATTTTATTTTAAAAAATATAAAAATAAAACCCTAGGATCCAGAGAAGTTATTACTTTCTCAGTGTCACATAGATAGCAAGCAACAGATCTGAGACTTAACCTCAGTACTTCTGACCCAAATAACTCATTATACCACAAGTTGTATTTCTTTAAATTAAAATAGTACATTATACCAGAATATCAAACTCAAAGAGAAATGAAAGCCAACAAATCCATACATAAGGATTCCTCTAGGTCACATATTAACAGTTTTTTAAATGTAATGGTATCTGTGTTTTATTGCATTTTTATTTATTTTGTTAAATATTTCCCAATTACATTTTTTAGAATGTAATTCGCGTATGAATAAATTTATGAATGTAATTTTTACAATCTGAATTCTTGAAGCACTTGGGAATGTTGTAGGCTGCTTGCAGTATATGAGCACATTTGTACTGCACTATTAGGAACTGAGAACCATTTCTCTAGCTCCATCACACTTACTGTGTAATCTTGGGCAAGTTGCTATAATTATATAGCCCAAAAGTCTTCATATAATTGTCTACATGGCTATACACTTACATACACACACACACACACACACACACACACACACACACAAATATGCTTTCATGCACACACTCCTTTTTTGTAAATATTTATGCTCATCTCTACAGAGGACCAGAATGGCAAAAGAGACAGAGGGCTTGACTTTATGTGTTTAAATCCAGTCTCGAACATACACCAGTTCTATGCCCATAGGCAAGTAATTTAACCTTAACATAGATGTGTCTGGTGATGTGTATGCTTTGGGTATTTGCTCTGGCCTTCTTGAATATATTCATTCAATATTTAGCAAATATTTATTGAGTCCCAAATACAATTAAAGAATTTCACTAAATTCTGTTTCAGATACAAAATTGAATAAATAAGACAGGGTGTCTGTCCTTACAGATTTGAATGGACCTCCCTCAAAGTTTAAAGAAAACATATTGAAAAAATAATTTAGGTATTTTGTAGATAACGAGAAATATAGGAAATAGGGAATGGTATAGAAAACTTTTCTTGGATTTTTTAAAATTTATTTTATTTTCAATTCACAGAACAAAACAAGCATTTCCATAGTTCAGTGCAATTAAATAAAAAGATGATTGCACATGAAATTGCAAATCTACTGTACGCAACTTGCTGTTTCCTCCAAATATGCAACAAAATTATCATGTAAATTTCTTTTTTTTCTTTACCTCCTCCCACCATAGAGATGGCTATCATTAGACAAAAATATGAATGCCTATGTAAAATTATTCTATACATACTTTTATCTATGATTTCTTTCTCAGAATGTACCTGCATATGTTCTTTATAGTTAATTTGAGTATTTATAATAGTAAAAATGGCTTAGTCACTGAAAGTCATTCTTAAAACAATATTGTTGTTACCATATACAATGTTCTTTTGGTTCTGCTCACTTTATTTGATTTGATTTTAAAGTTACAAAAGACATCTGAACTCTGGGTTCCCCTAACTGAACTTGCACATTGTATGAGAAACTTTTATGTAGATGGAGCAAGAAAAATTAATGCTCTAGAGAAAAGAAGAGAATTTCATAGACAGTAATCACATTACTCCAGAGAGAATAGCGCTCCTCCTGGTTGAGGTACAATCAAGAAGAATAACTAGTCTGTCAGCCACAGTAAGATATAAGAATACATTCAAATATGTGGTCATTCCAGCCAAACCAAGAGTTGCAACCAAGGCAGTGTCAATGGCACCCAAAGAAAATTCTGCCCCAATTATTATTCTATCACGCCCCAGGTCTGAATTTACCTGGGAGAAAGAGCCTGGTCATTCATTGAAAGAACAATGAAAACAGATTGTTGTCTAGGCAGCAAATAGCTGTAGATGAGATTTATCAGAAAAGTAGAAAAATGTGTCATCCCCAGATTTATGAGAACATTGTGGAATAGTGTGAGAGATTGTGGAAATAACCAAAGTATAATTCATTTGTTAAAAATATGCAATATTCTTTTTTCAAAAAAAAAAAAACTTTCTTGGTTGCATGTATAAGCATATATGTGTATAATATATGGTCATGTCTGTGTACATATGTGTTATATATGCCTATGTATATATGTGGCTGTGCAATTGTATATTTATATGTTAATATACAAACATATATACATATGTGTATGTGAATACACGTGTGCATGTATTGTATACATAGATACATGTAGATATATGTATATTGCATTGTGTGTATATGCACACACATATATATCAGTAATTGGAATGTGAATGACATTCCTTAAATCATTTACACATACCTCCAAATAATTTTCCTTATGTACTACCTTCTTTTCCATTGCCTACAGGTTTTTCATCCTTGAAAGTCATGTGAACCTGTCCAAATATAATCCAATTTCTTGTGTTCTTTTCAAAGTCAAACTTAAAGAATAAGTTGTCTATACTCCCTGACTCTACTTCCTCAAAAAATCATTCATTTTTCATCACCAAAATTTTTTTTCAATCCACTACTTCCATGCAATTGCCCTCTGAGAAGTCATCATCTCTTCTAAATTAAATGACCTTTTCTGGTCTCTGAGTCTTTTAATGTTATCAACTGGTTCTTCCACAATTTGTCTGATTTCTCCCTTTTAGATTCTTTCTAAGTCTTCATCCATAAACAGCCCTAAGGTTGTTATATTCTCTCTTAATGATTTCATCAGCTCCCATGAAATGAATTCTCTCAATACATATAACTACAAAATTTGTATCTCTATCTCTAATATTTTCTGAACTACAGTCTCACACCATCAACTGCTCATTATCAACACTTGAATGTTCTATTATAACTTCAAAATTAATATGTTAAAAAACAGAATACAATATTGTCTCTCTGTAATTTATCACTCCTCCAAAATTTCTTTCGGTTGAAATTCCCTATTTCCTTCCAATTACCTCATAGTCATCCTTTACTTTTCCTTCTCCCTTACCACCTCACATATCTAGTTACAAATCAAAAAAAAAAAAAAAATCAGCACAAGAAGACCCACAAACACCAGAAACTGTCCAAGTCAACAAGCAATCCTTTAATTTCCTTAGCAAATTAAGACAAAGGAGACAAAGGTGAGACCAACTTAAAATATAAGCTTATTTGAAAATTTTGAAAGTAGAAAGTAATATAATATATTTAGCAATACTGCTTCACTAAAGAGCAAAGAACAAGTCTTCAAAAAGCTAGGCATGAAATTCAGCTAAATCATGTCTTTTCTTTTTTAAATCTTAATATTCCTCCAATTATACATGAAAGCATTTTTAATCTTTTTTTTAGAATTTTGAGCTCCAGATATTCTTCCACTCTCTCTCTCTTTCCTCCTTGTTGGGAAAGTAAATCTTTTGATCAAGGTTATACATGAGCAGTCATGCAATGCATATTTTCATATGTCATGCCAAAAAAAAAAAAACACAAACAAGAAAAATAAAGCTTTAAAAAATATGCTTTGCTGTCAGATATTTATATGTGCATTCTCATGGTCTGAAATAAATATTTTAAGAATGAAATTTTAAGAGATTATTATTTCTTTGTAAAGATATTTCATAGTTTGAAATCAATATTTCATTCCAGATTGAAACGTCAAAATTATGAGTATTGATTTCATTTATTTGAAATTATTTCAGTAATATTGGTCACTGGTTTCAAGGTATTACAAAAATACACACACACACACACACACACACACACAGAGCTTCCTCTAAATCATCAAGATTAAGCTAGTTTAACCAATGCTCTGAGTAATAAATGCTTAATAAATGTTTGCTGAATTGAATTAGACTCGCAGCTCACTTTCCGTTTGCAGTAAAAGGACATTATATTTGAAAGGAAATTTGTAGGAATTCTTCAGATGTTTTATCATCATTTACAGCAGTCCAGTTAATTCTATATCCCATGTTTAAAGTGAAGGCTTAATTTAAATTAGTCCTGTTTTGGAAATAAACACATTTTTATAATGATTTAAAGACCACTATTGAGATGGATATGATTAGGAAATTCATAGTATATATAGACACACTTGTGCCAAACAAACCAGCCTCTTTTTTTAATCAAGTGATGTTAATGTTCAGATTTTTTTTTTGTATCTCATTGCTGAAAATATTCTTTTTTGTATTTCAACACATCAAGTTACAAGAAAGTTATTACTTATACAGGAAAAAAGTATGCTTTGTTCTGCATTCAGAGTCCATCAATTCTTTCTATGGGGATGTATATCATTTTTCATGGCAGGTACTTCAGAATTGTCTTGGATCTTTGTATTGCTAAAAATAGCTGTCATTTCATTCACAGTTGATCACTACATAATAATAAGTAGAGCTCTACCTATTCTACTCACTTCACTTTTCCTCAGTTCTTTCTAGGTTTTTCTGAGAGCAGCCTGCTCTTTTTGTTGTTGTTGTTGTTGTTGTTATGGTAGAGTAGTATTCCATCACAATTATAAATCATACCTTGCTTAGTCATTCCCAACTGATGAGCATCCCCTCAATTTCTAATTCATTGCCCCCACAAAAAGAGCTACTGTAAATATTTTTTTGTTCAACCACGTCATTTTCCCCTTTTTTATATACCTTTAGAAAATAAACCTAGCTATAGCATAGCTGAGTCAAAGTGAATCCATAGCCGTTTAGGCATATTTAAAAATTATTCTTCAGAATGGTTGGATCATTCAAAACCTGACCAAGAGTGCATTTCTCTCCCAATTTTCCCACATCCCCTCCAGTATTTGCCCCATTCCTTTTTTGCCATATTAGTCAATCTGATAAGTGTGAAGTAATCCCAGAGGTGTTTTAATGTTCATTTCTCTAAGAAATAGTTTAGAGCATTTTTTCCATATAATCATATATAGCTTAGATTTCTTCATCTAAAAACTGCCTTCCCTATCCTTTTACCATTATTAACTGAAAAATGATTCATGTTTTTATAAATTTGACTTATATAAGTATATATTTGAAAAATAAGGCCCTTATCAGAGAAACTCATTGTAAAAAATATTTCCCAGTTTTTTGCTTTCCTTCTAATTTTGATTATATTGTTTTTGTTTGTGAAAACATTTTTAATTTAATGTAAGCAAAATTATTCATTTTACATTTTGTAATGCTCTATATTTCTTGCTTGGTATATATATATTAAAAACCTCTTTCCTTACCCACAAATATGACAGGTAAAATATTGTACACTCTTCTTATTTGCATATAATATCACCTTTTATGTCTAAACCATGTGCCCATCTTTTCCATAATATTTTGGTATATGGTGTGAGATGTTAGTCTAAACCTAGTTTTTGCAATATTATTTTCCATTTCTCCCAGCAGTTTTTTTTTTCAAATAGTGAGTTCTTGTTTTAAAAGCTGAGATGTTTGGATTTATCAAACATAAATTATTATGGACATTTACTATTCCACTGAGCCACCATTCTATTTCTTAACCAGTACTAGATTACCACTTTGTACACTTTGAGGTGAGTCAGATTATATTTTCCTTCATATTTTCCATTAATTGCCTTAATTCCAATAATTGTCTTTAATTATTCTAGATAAATTTTGTTATGATTCTTTCCAGCTCTATAAAGCAATTTTTGATAGTTTGATTGGTAGGGCACTGATAAATTATGTGAATTTAGGTGGATTCATCATTTTAAATTATTTTGACTTGACCCAACTATGAGCAATTGGTATTTTTCCAATTATTTAGATCTTGTTTATGTGGAAAGGGTTCTCTAATTCTATTCAGATAGTTCCTAGGTTTGTATTGGAAGGTAGACTCCCAAGTATCTTATATTAGCTGTGATTATTTAGAATAGAATTTCTCTATTTTCTGCTGCTGGACTTTATTGATAACATAGAAATGCTGATGATAGGTGTGGATTTATTTTATATCCTATGATTTTGTTAGAGCTGTTAATTATTTACACTAGTTCTTTAGTTATCTGGCATTCTCCAATACATCACATCATTTTCAGAGTGATAGTTTTGTTGCTTCATTGTTTATTTTAATTATTTCCATTTTTTTTTCATTGCTAGAATTTCCAATACAAAATTGAATAGTAGTGATGATAGTAAGCATCCTTGCTTCACCCATGATCTTACTGAGAAAGCTTCTAGTTTATCCCAATTACAAGTAATACTTATTATTTAGATAAACACTACTTATCACTTCAGAGATCATTCCATTTATTCCATGCTTTCTAGAGTTTTTAATATGAATAGGCATATACTTTGTCAATAGATGTTTCTGCCTCGATTAAGATAATAAAATATTCTTTGTTGGTTTTATTATTGATGTGACAAATTATGCTAATACTTTTCCTAATATTAGGTCAGTTCTATATTTGTAACAAATCCCAACTGCTCAAAGTATAAGATCTTGGTGATATATTGATTCTCCTTGCTAATATTGTAATTGAAGATTTTGCATGAGAAATTAAGCCATAATTATGTTTCTCTGCTTTCATCCTTCCTGATTTTAGTATCACAAAAGGAAATTGGTAGAACTCTTTCTTTGCCTATATTTCTAAATAGCTTATATAGCACTGGAATTGATTGTTTAAATATTGGGTAGAATTTATTTGTAAATCCATCTGGTACTGGAGATTATTTCTTATGCAACTCAGTGATGGCATGATTTCTTTTTTTTTCTAAAATAGGACTACTTAAGTATGCTGTTTTCTCTTCAGTTAATCTGGAGAACTTATATTTTTGTAAATATTTATTCATTTCACTTAGATTGTCAGATATGTTGGCATATATATGTAGCTCTTAATTGACTAATTCATTCTTTTAATTTCTGATAATGGTATTTGGTTTTCTTTCTTATTTTTAAAATCAAATTAACCAGTGGCTTATCTGTTTTATTTTTTTCTAAATCAGCTCTTAGTTTTGTTTATTAGTTAAATGGCTTTCTAGCTTTTAGTTTTATTAATCTCTTCTTTGATTTTCAGGATTTCCAATTTGGCATTTAATTAAGATTTTTTGTTCTTTTTCTAGTTTTTTTTCCTAGTTGCATGCCCAATTCATTGATTTGCTATTTCTTTATTTCATTAAGATAAATGTTCATAGATATAAAATGTCCCCTAAGTACTGGCATGTTGTTCCATTGTTATCCTTTTTCATGAAATTATGTATTTTTCTATGATTTGTACTTTGGCTCACTCAATCATATCATTTCAAAAACATTTAGGAAAAAAACCGAAGATCAATAAATATTTCTTGGCTAAATTTCCCAAAGATGTTAGCTAGCATTGTTTCCTGGGGAAAAGAACTCTGCTCTGAAACTTTGGCAGTTTCCAGGCCTCTCAGTCTACCAAATTTCTAAATGACATTTTCAGAATCTAGCTCTTTTGGAATCAGTTCTAGAAAAATCTGGATTCATAGGAACAATTTTCTATAGCAATAGCTCTTCTGAAAAAGAACTTGTGAAATGGTATAAAATCATCATCAAGGACTTGGAGTCCTCTTCCTATTTCTGCTTGGAATAGCTTCCTCTCATTCCGCTAAAAAAACAAAACATATTGATTTTACTGGACTGTCAGTAAAAACCAGTTGCCAACCTCAAAAGAGTTCTCAATATCAGAACATTGTCAAAATGAGGTCATGGGTGTAAAAGTGCTTTATAAGTTATAAGGCACCCTACAAATGTATTACTATTATGATCATCCAAGAAGAGGATAGAAAATCTTTCATTGCCCAAAGGAGAACATGTAAAGATTAGAATTATGTCTTTTGCGGGGGGATTAACCTTTAGAGCTCAGAACACTTGTTCAAATACATCTAGAATGCTATTTTTCCTTCCTAGAGGATTAGAATCATATTGTTTATCTTGTTTAGCTTTTTTTCATGAGTCCAGATATATAAAACCAAATGCTTAATTAGCCTACTCAGAAATATGAGCCAGCCACATCAATTATTTAGAAACTTACAGAAGACTAGTTCAGATGATAACTCATTGCAAGTAGATTTACAAGTAGAAGAATTGCCAAGCCCAAAAATTCTAAATATCAAAATCTCATCCAAAGTAAAGCCTGGAAACAGCCCCAAATCAACCAGCGCACCTGGTCCAAAGAGTGCAATTGAGTTATGACATTGAACCTGCCAAAAGCACAATGCCAGAACAAGAATCAGGAAACTCCCGGGAAGATGTTCCTGGAATGGAAAGTCATGCTTACTCTTTGCCAAAGCAAATGAGTCAGTCAACAAGTACAGTAACTACACATTCAAACTTATCATTGCAATCCACCCTACCAGAAACAAACTGAAGTTACAGGAACTACATACACACACACACACACACACACACACACACACACACACACATACAAACACACAGAGGGATACTTGTCTTGATGTCTGATGGCCTTTGTTAAAGCTCTAGTTCTAATACATACTAAATTTCTTATCATGGGAAGACATTTAGCTCCCCTGACTCTTACCTAAAAATATGAGGATACACTCCTAGCAAAATGGTGACAATTAATGAACCTAGAAGAACCCAGATTTCCAATAAATGCTCCAGTAAAGATTCAAAATGAATTGAATGGAAGAAGAATAAATAAAACCCAGGAGAAATGGCAATGCTGTCCACAATCATAGGAAATAAAAGCTGCCAGAAATCTGTAGTGTTATGGAGCAAAGATAAGTCAGGATTAGGGAAAGGCACAGTATGCAAGAACCACAAAAACAAAGAAGACAGGGCCAGATCCTAGGGAAAGAAACTGCATATAAGTGGTTTCTTTCAAACCATGATAGAAGACAAAGACAAATCAATATCTAAACAACTCAACACCCAGAAAACTCCATATCTGAGCCATAGAAGGAAAAAAGAACAATGCATCTAGGGTCTTATAGAAAACTGCTACAAGTACAATAAATGATAGATAGTTGGGGACCTGGCAAAGTCTAAGGAAGAAATAAAGCCAAGTTTAGTCCTATGTAAAGAGAAGACAAAAAAACTAGAGTACAAGGACAAATTCCAAATCGAGCCATCAGAACAGGAATCTAGTCTAAGATGTAGCATGCAGGACTTTGTACAGGAAAGAGTAGAGTCCTACCCATGCACAAAATCACAAACCATAAAATGAGGCTGAAGATAGTAAACAAAATAAAATGCTGAATGCAACAAAGAAATGCTATATATTAAGAGAAACACAAGAAGTAAATCTAGAGTAAAACAGTAACTCCACAATAAATATAACCAAAACCTCATGGGACATCAGAGTTTGTCCACAGGAAATGTCTAGATGAAATGAAGCAAAAGATACCCAAAAAAACTTAATGAATTGAGAGCTTTGGAAAACATATCTGAAGGAGAATGAATGGCTCAGAATTAAAGGTAATAAACATTATCCAAGAAATGTATTCCTTTAAAATCTGGATGGGCTGAACAAAAGAAAATGGTTCCATGAGACAATAAGAAATGTTAAAACAAAATTAAAAATTTGGGAAAACAGGAAAAAACATAATTTACATATTTTTTTAAAAAAAGAATGGTCTGGAAAATGAATCAGTTTATCTGAAAATCACAAACCTGCCTTCGTACACACTCACACCCCCTCTCTGAAAAAAGGTCTGGATACCATATGTCAAGAAATCATGAACAAAAACATGTATAGATTTAGCAGTACCAAAAAATGAGAGGGAAGAATAAAGAAAAGAAAAATAAGGAAAAGAGAGAAAAGAGAGAGAGAGATACACATGAACTCTGCAGATTGGAATAGAGATTAGGTTCATAACTTAGCTCAGTTCCTATATAGTATTGGTCTAACCAAATCCACATGCAGATTCAGTATTATGAGTAACATGCTATGAGTCTACTGGACTGGAGTCCTTCAGGACACTTATGAACATCACTCTTAGCTGCTTGGGGCACTGATATTAAATCCAGATGGATTCCAAATCCTAAATTCCTATGGCTTGGTATCCACACAAAGATGAGATATTTCATTGCCTTCATTTGGAACAGAAAAAGATCAGAAACAATAACAACAACAAGAAATAGTTAAAGACTAAGGCTAGCTTCTCAGAAGGTCATGACTTCTCAGTGGGAGAAGGTTCTTAGGCTCTTTCCCTTTACAGCAAAGGTAGGGAACCTTTTTTTTTTTCTGCCAAGGGTCATTAGATATTTATAACAACAGTCATGGGCCATACAGAATTATCAGTTTAAAATACAAGCACTTGGAGAATTGTATCTGACTTTCAGCTCATCATTGCCTACAATTGCGTTGGCAGAGCCAGACCAAATGATTTTGCAGGTCTTATATGATCTGCTAGCCAAAAATTCCCTCCTATTTTAAAACATATCCTCTTGTCAGATGCAATAATTGGAGTTACTGAATTTTGTACTTCTCTTCAACAATACGAACAATACAAAAGAGTAGGTCTATAATGTTTTATAAGGGGGGAGAGAGAATGAGAGAATTCTCTGTATGTATGTATATATGTGTCTCTGGGTATGTGTCTCCCCCTTGTCTCTATCTGCCTGCATGTCTCTATCTCTAGTTCTCTGTCTTTATATCTGCTCTGTTCTGTATTATTAAACATTAAAATGGGGCAGATTTAAAATGTGTTAATGAGATCACTAAGCATAGGTACCAAGAACCAGAATCACCAACTCAGAACAAAGATTCGGTGCCACTAGTAAGACTTAAAGGAAAATAGAATTGTTTGTTTTTGGATCATACCAAAAAAAAAAAAAAAAGGGAAATAAAGAAAAACTCTCCCCTCTATTTGTTATATAGTTAAGCTAATATAAAATAGTTGTGAAAATGAGTGGGATTTCTTCTTTTTCAGACCAATTCTTTAAATTCTAAATGAGAAATAGCAATTGCAAAAACAACAGAAGAAAATGACTTACAATGCAAAGTAAGTATTCTAATTACTTCTGCACTACTGCAGGATCAGAACTGAAGGACCTTTATAGCTAGTGCTTACTTTTTTTCTTTGATCTGTATAAAAGTTTAAGGTAAACAGTGGACAGAGAAGAAGAAAAAGTAGAAAATTCTTCCATTGCTCCATTTTACCTTCCAAATGAGGTTCAAACTCTTCTATTTGGCATCAAGACTTTGCCCAATCTTGTCTTACCCTACCTTTTCAACCATAACTCATAGTATTGCCCTATGTGATTTCTACACTCCAGCCAAAATATTCCACTTCTTATGTCCTAAAGATGTCATTTGCCATTTGCTTCCCTACCTTAGTCTGTTTCCTTTTTATGAAATGCCTCTTTCCCCCTCATCACCTGCAGAATTTTATGCCCATCCTTAAAGATTCCATTTTAATACTACGTCTTCCATGAAGTATGCCACTAATCAGTAATAACCTATTCTTTCAGATTTCACAGAGTATTTTGTAAAATACTTTGTTAATTCACACTTAAAATAATCTATTTAAATAGTGAATATCTTCAATACTTTCCTCAGAACAATATCACAAGAGTATAGTACACAAGGGTAGTATAAATATTATAAATATTATAAGTCCTGTTTTACAAGTGGAGAAATTGAGAGCAAGAGATTAATAGATTTGCCTATCATTGAACAACTAATTGTTATAATCAGTATCTTTTAATATATACCTTATCCCCTATTGGTTTTTGTCCTTCATTGTCAAAGAGCACCATGACATCAGGGAGGTGATACCATGACATGCGCGTGAGATGGATTTAAGTTGAGATTAGGCTGTGCAAAGTCACCTGCCTCACTCTCTCCTCCAGAGCCATCTGGATCCAGTGGCATCAAGAGGACTAGAAATGGCCCTAGATGAAATGGAAGACCTTGGTCTTTTTAAGCTAAGGTCATTAACAGGTCTCAGTATGACTGAGGGAACCACCCATTCAATGATTAAAGCTAGTTACCAATAAATCATGAGAACCTCTCTCAAAAATGACAGAGAAGGAGAAATGGAACAGGAGTGAGAGTGGGGAAGGTGAAGAAAGATTCTGACTAAACTAGGAGAAGGTTTTTTAACTTAGAATTTTTAAAAAGATGACCTTAATCTAAAACAGACACACAAAACACCTAAAATGAGAGAGAGCAGGAGGTTTAATAGGAAGAATTAGAGACAGATTTTTAAAGGCATCTTTTCAAATCCAGGCCTCTATAAGCTATAGTATGATTTTCTTCAAAAAAGACTTTCACACTAAACTATAAGAAAGGGAATGGAGGAAGAATAGTAATGAAAATAAACCATTCTCTTAACAATCAGTGGAGCCAAGATATCAACAGTAAATGAATTCTCATTTTTCCTGAGTAGCCAAGATGCCAACAGCAATGAAACTGTAGCGCTGCTAAAGCATCATTTCTTGCCTATGTAGTCTGTAATTCTTCCAAAGGTTCACTTTCACCAAAATCAATAAACTGACAATGGCTCAGACACCTGGAGTCAACATTGTATTGCTGAGTAATGAGATTTGGGTGGTTTGTTAATGACATGCTGGGAGAGCTCCTCTACAGAATTGGCTTCAGGGCTTTCTCCATTCCTAAACTGAAGTTGTTACTTTCTGTTCTTTAGGAAGAAAAGCTGCCCACAGCCAAAGAAAAGCCATCACTTCTCAGGAAAGAAAGATGAGCTCCTGCAGCACTCATGATGTCCTTATCCAGTAAGATCTCCAAATGTTTCATTACTTAATTATCTTTATATCAGTAGGAATCTAGGTCTAACAGCATCACTAGGCAATACCAAGACCAAGGTCTGTCGATTTCACCTTTGTAACATATTTGAATACATTTCTTCCTCCCCTCTTAATTGGCAGCACTTTACTGCAGGCCCTCATCACTTTACTGCTATACTATTACAATAGCTTGCTGATTGATCTACCTGACTCAGGTCTCTCCCTACTCCATACATTCTCTATTCAGCCACTAATGTGATTTTCCTAAAGCACAGTTCTAAACCCTCTCCTCAATAAACTCCAGTGATTTCCTATTGCTTCTGGTAAGAAATATGACACATTCTGACATTCAAAGTCCTTCAAAATCTATCCCCTTCTTATCCTTCTCTCTTCTTATACTTTATTCCATGGCATTTGGAACATGTTTGTTCCAAAACAACTGGTCTTTATTTGTTGACTATAGGCATTTTTCCAGGCTGGGTATCATGCCTAAAATAATCCTTCTTTGCTAACTCTTCTTACTGAGTTCCCACTCTTCTTTTTCCCCCATCTAAAATCTTTCTTTTTATTGGAAGCCCCTTTTAATTGTAGTGCCTTACATATTTAATATATATAGGACTGTTTGCCATCTAAGGGAGGGGGTGGAGGGAGGGAGGGGAAAAATCGGAACAGAAGTGAGTGCGAGGGATAATGTTGTAAAAAATTACCCTGGCAAGGGTATTTTTATACCCAAATAAAAAATGTTTTATTTTTTATTTTATAATAACTTTTTTCTGTCAATAAAAAGTTATTATAAAATAAAAAATAAAAATAAATGGTAAAACCTTTTAAAAAATTGTAGTGCCTTTTCCCTGTTAATTGCTTTGCATTTGACTTACATATTATTTGATTTGTATATATTTCTGTACATGTTGTCAAACCCATTCGTTTGTAAGTTCCTTGAGGACAGAAAATGTCTTTTGTTTCTTTTTGTATCCCCAATGTTTAGCACTGTGGCTGGCACATATTAGGTTCCTAATAAATGTTATTTAGTAAGGTAGTTGGTGGCATAATGCTGATCCTGGGGTCAGGAAGTCCTGAGTTTAATCTAGCCTCAACTAGCAAGTCATTTGGCTTGGATTCTTCATCTGTAAAAATAAACTGGGAAAGGACAGTATCTTTGGATACTTATCAGTCTTTGGAACCCACCCAGATAAACACAAAGACGAGCCAATGGGGAGGTGCAAGCAGTCTATCTTTATTCAGATACCATCTCAGCAAATGAAGCACAAGCGAGTGATTCAACTGAGGATAGTCTAATTTATCCCTCTTCTCTTCTGGGATAGCCTGCGCCAGGATAGGTCCTGGACAAATGCCACCAGGAAAAAGGTGTACGGAGATGACGTTGCACCAAAGGAGGAGATCAAGCAAGACGGCATGCCCCTTACCACCTCAAGGAACCTTCAGGTTCCTTACACTCCTACGTGGCACAACCTCCTGCCTCAGGAGCTGTGCCCCTTCTATTTCCTGGGTCCCAGCCTGCCCAAGCTGAAAGACACCATGGCATATAAGGCTATTTGGCTATTCTCGAAGAGAAGAATGTCTCTAACAATGAATAGTCAGAAATGACTGAAAAAATGACTAAAAAACAACAAATTGATTGATTGGTTGGCTGATTTTTTTTTTCTGTTTTACCATTGGAACTTCATGGAATTGGACTCTACTATTACTACTGTCAGCACCTTCATAGGGAGAGTTTTGTGTTCCCTACTTTTCTTATGTCTGTCCCAATTATCTTACAACTATTTTATATAAATTTAACATATACTTATACATGGATATGTTGCCTCTGCTGATAAAATAGAAGTTCTATGAAGACAGGTGGAATTTTGTTTGTATCTTTGTATTAATATTGCAGAGTGCCCAGCACACAGTAGGAATTTAATAAATGTTTCTCAATTGATTAGATTCAATCACTCAATAATCTAATCATTGAGTGATTGATTGGGTTATATGCCACCAACAACAAATTACATTTACTACATCCCATCCTAACAGTGGCATGAGCTCTATACTGATTGCTACAACACTGCAACAACAATATTTGCTCCAGCTCTCTTATAGAAATAGGTCTGGAAATATCAAAAATACATCTCTCTTGCATATCTATTCCTTTATTTCACATAAACTCAATGATAACTAAAATGCCAGATTATAGATTTTTAGCTGGAAGAACTCTTGAGTCCAAACCCCTCATTTTCCTCATCCTTCACAGAAAAGATAACAGAGGTACAGAGAAGTTAAGTGATTTTCCTAGAGTCATACCACCAATAAATGCCTGAAGCTAAATTTGAATCTTTTTGACTCCAAGTTCAGAATTTTAATGCACAACACTTCACTATCTCTGGAAACAAAGTTGAAGGCATTAGTTAGAACAAAGGTAACTATCTCATGCCATCAAATAAAATTCTTGGTAAATTTGTCTATTTTCATTTAGTTTCTGAAGCTGAATTATTTGTACTGGGGATCTGGGTTGGATTAGTAATGCTAAAACATTTCAATCCAGGCAACAGATATGAAAGTAGGAAAGAACTGGAAACATAATGGAGAGTTTAATAAACCATGAGTTTATTATGAGTCTTTAGTGTAATGTGACAGCCAAAAAAACCCCAAACAGACAAACAAACAACAACAATAGCAACAACAACAACAACAAACCGCTAATGTGTTCTTGGTCTACATTGAGAAATATTACTTCTAGGAACAGGAAAGTCATAGTTCCAATGTATTCTGCCTATCTGAAGCATTGTTCAGTTCTAGGAACCATAATCTATGATCAATAATGAAAATGATTATGTAGATGCAGAATCATAAAAATATATAAATATGTACATGTATGTGTATTTATAGGTATGTATACTATGCATTCAAATGTATACACACACACACACACACACACACACACACATATATATATATATATAAAGAGAGAGAGAAAGAAAGAGAGGAGGAGGAGAAGCTAGGGGACAGAATGGATAAAGTACCAGCACTAGGCCTGGAGTCAGAAAAATAAATTGATACTGGGCAAATCACTCAGCCATGTTTGTCTCAATTTTCTCATCTGCAAAAACTTAAATGTGGTCATGAAGAGTGAGACGCAACTGAAATAATTGAAAAACAACAACTACAAATATATGTATTTACACACAAACATATATATGCACACAGAACCATTAAGAGAGTTTGTTCTGTTTGACTATATACATTGTTACTCAATTTTTTTTTTTTTACTAATTGTATCAGGGTTGGGAGCGAGAGGAAATAGATTTGTGTTGATTTTTAAAATAGAGAGGTGAGTCAGATTGGCTAGAATAACAGAGAAAGATAATGTGGAGGGGATGTGAGAAAACAGGGACACTGATACATTGTTGGTGGAATTGCAAATACATCCAGCCATTCTGGAGAGCAATTTGGAACTATGCTCAAAAAGTTATCAAACTGTGCATACCCTTTGATCCAGCAGTGTTACTGCTGGGTTTATATCCCAAAGAGATTTTAAAGAAGGGAAAAAGACCTGTATGTGCAAGAATGTTTGTGAAACCCCTCTTTGTAGTGTCTAGAAACTGGAAATTGAGTGGATGCCCATCAGTTGGAGAATGGCTGAATAAATTGTGATATATGAATATTGTGGAATATTATTGTTCTGTAAGAAATGACCAACAGGATGATTTCAGAAAGGCCTGGAGAGACTTACATGAACTGATCCTGAATGAAATGAGCAGGACCAGGAGATCATTATATACTTCAACAACAATACTATATGATGATCAATTCTGATGGATGTGGCCATCTTCAGCAATGAGATGAACCAAATCAGTTCCAATAGAGCAATAATGAATTGAACCAGCCTACACCCAGCAAAAGAACTCTGGGAGATGACTATGAACCACTACATAGAATTTCCAATCCCTCTATTTTTGTCCTTCTGCATTTTTGATTTCCTTTACAGGCTAATTGTATACTATTTCGAAGTCTGATTCTTTTTGTACAGCAAAATAACTGTTTGGACATGTACACTTATATTGTATTTAATTTATACTTTAACATATTTAACATATATTGATCAACCTGCCATCTGGGGGAGGGGGTGGGGGGAAGGAGGGGAAAAATTGGAACAAAAGGTTTGGCAATTGTCAATGCTGTAAGATTATCCATGCATATAACTTGTAAATAAAAAGCTATAATTAAAAAAAAAAAAAGAAAGAAAGAAAGAAATCTAAAAAATAAATAAATAAAATAAAATAGAAAGGTGACGTGCTAGATATGTAGAATGTTGCACACACTTTCAGATACAGTCACTACAATCTTAATTTTATTCAATTGTCTTACTTTACTTAAAAGCGTGACAATCTGTAAGTGCTTGTAGTGTAAAAATAAAAACACATTGATAAAATCCAGTCCTGCTTAGATGGAAACAAATCAATGTCTTCAAGTATTTGAAGAGCAATCATGTGTTTTAGACTTTTTGTATTTGGCATCAAATGATAGAACCAGAAGCAATTCTTAGAAATTGCAAGAAGGAAATTCAGACTTGATTTCAGGAAATCCTTCCTTATAATTTGAGCTGTGCAGAAACAAAATAGACTTCCCCAAAAGAGGAAATGGTTCCTCTTCCTTTTGGGCCTTTAGATAATGGCAATATATTAAGGGATAACTTTCGAATGAAGAAATGTAAGCTATCAGCAACTATATGGGGGGAAATGTCCCAAAATACTAATGATACAGGAAATACTTAACTCTGAGGCTTCAGCTCCTGCCTCTCAGATTGCAAAGATGAAAAAACTGGGGTGGGAGGATGGGAAGGACAACTGTTGGAGGGTCTATGAAAAAAATTGACACATCAGTGAGTTAGAAGGAAATGAGAATTGATCCAAATATACTGTAAAAACAATTTGGAACTGTACTCCAAAAATCTCTTTTATCCAGCAATATCATTACTAGGAATATTTGCCAAAAATAAAAAGATAGAAAGAAGGAATTCAAAGATATAGAAGTACATTGGCCAACATTTTTTGTTGAAGTAATGAAAACAAAGTGAGTGTCTATCAGTTAGCTAATTAACTAATTTGTACCATATGACTTTGATAGATTATTATTTTATCATAAGTAATAACAAAATATTAATTTTTATGAAAAATTTAGGAAATTTTTGTATCAATTGACATAAGACAAAACAAACAAAACAGAGAACTATTATATGATTATCACACTAATATAAAGAAAATCAGCTTTGGAAACACCTTAGAACACTGAATGCAGTAACCTATCAAAATTTCAGAAGACTTGTAATAGAGTAGTTCGTCACTTCCTTCTTCAGCTAATTTTATAGATTAATTATTTAGTCTATAAAACTAATTAAGTGATTACATGGTTAGTAAGTGTCTCAAATCAAATTTGAAGTAGGTCATTTTGACTCCAAAGCCTAGAGCTTTATCTACTCCATCATCCATAATGGAAAGCTACAGTTTCTATATGTATATATAAAGTTTTGTGCAAAAGGATTTGGTGTCAGTTGCACTCAATTGTGTCCTACAGGAGCTAATCACACTCCAGTTTTCTCCTTGACTTGTTAACAAATTTATTTTCATCATTACATCATTACAAGTTCTAGGGCAATTCAGAAATATGTTTGAATATTTCTTTAATCATTACTAAAATTTCAACTTCATCTCTCCATAAGATTTGTCTCTAATCCTCTATTCCAACTTGAGAAAAAAATTACTTATACAATAAACTATACTCTGTCTTGAGACAACAGAAAAGTCATTATATCTCTAGCATGCAATCTCCAAATTTCAAAGAGATCAAAACCCAGGATATATAGGTAAAGATAATAACTTGTTTATCCAAGGCAATCCCAACCAAGGTTTAACAGTCAAACCAAAATAACAGAAGGAAGAAGATTCTGGATCTAAAAAGAAATGCTTCAGTTAAAGAATTTTAAAAAGATTAAGTAAAAAGTTAAGTTTAAAAAAAAAACACCAAATTATATCCAACTTTATTGAAATTTTAACTGCATAAAACTGCAAATGAAGACACAAAGTTAAAAAAAAAAAGGACATCTTTCAAGAAATTATCAAAAAAAAAAAACAAACAAAAAAAAAAAACTATCCCTATATCCTGGAACCAGAGAACAAAACAGACATTCAATCGCCTCAGGAAATCTATCACAAAATTAAAAGCTCTAAGAAACCTTATGCACAAAATTCAGAACTATCAGTTCAATAAAACATGAAGCAACTTGCCAGAGAAAAACAATTCAAATATTGGAAAGCCACAATCAGGATTATAAAAGGCTTAGCAGCGGCAACAATGAAGGATCAGAGGTAATGAAATATGATATGGTGGGAGACAAAGAACTTAGGACTACAACTAAGAATCACCTATTCAGCAAAATTAAGCATAATCCATAAAAAAAAAAAAAGAAAAAAAGCTATTCAATGAAATAGAAGCATTTTAAGCTTTCATTAGAAGACCAAAACTGAACCAAAAATTTGATCTCCAATATCAAGACACAAGAGGAGTATAAACAGATAAAAAAGCAAAAGAAAACAAGGGAGCTAAATTGTTTACTTTCCTACATGAAAAGATGATACTTGTAATTCTTAAAAATTATACTACTAAAGTACAGCTAGAAAAAACATTCATAGTCAGAAGGTATGAATGTAAGATGAATTTGAAGGAATAACAGTAAAAAAAAAATAAGAATGAGAAAGAGGAGTACACAAGATGCAGAAGGGAAAGATAGAATGGGATAAATTATTTCACATGAAAAGATGCAAAACACTTATTATAGTATTTTGAAGAAAGAAGATGGTAGGGTGGGCAATGGGAACTACTTGGATCTTAATCTCATCAGTATTGACTCAAAGAAGGAATAATATACAAATAAGTTGAATATAGACATCTATCTTATTCAATATGGATAAATAGAAGGACAGATTAAGGAAAGTGGGGAAAGGAACTGACAGAAAATAGAGCAAATTGAGGAAGGCAGTAGAAAGAAGCAAAAGTGTGATGGGAAGAGAAAGGGTGAAAGGAAAAAGAGGAAAAATAAAGTGATGGAAAATACATAATTAGCAATCATAACTGTGAATGTAAATGGGACAAATTCTCCCTTAAAATGAAAATGGATAGAAAAATGAATTTAAAAAACAGAATTCTACTGTATGTTGTTTACAAGAAACACACTTGAAGCAGAGAAATACACAGACTGAAAGTAAGGGGCTGGAGCAGAATCTGTTATGCTTCAAAGTTAAAAAAAAAAAAAAGGATAGCAATGTTGACTTGACTAAAAGAAGTAAGGAATGAAACTACATCTTGCTAAAAGATACTATAGATCATGAAGTACTATCAGTATTAAATATATATGCATCAAGTGGAATAGCATCCAAATTCTTAAAAAGAAGTTAAGCAAATTATAGGAAGAAATAAACAGCCAAACTACATTAGTGGGGAACCTCAACTGTTCTCTCTCAGAACTCAATAAATCCAACCAAAAAATAAACAAGAAAGAAACTAAGGTGGGGGTGAGAAAGAATATTAGAAAGTTAGAAACCTTTGGAGAAAATTGAATGGAAGCAGAAAAAAATGTACAATTTTTTTTTCAGCAGCACATGGCACCTACACAAAAATTTATCATTATTTAAGGCATAAAAAATCTCAAAACAATATTCAAGGAAAAAATTTATATATTTAAATTCTTGCATCAACAAAATTGAAAAAGAATAGATCAAGAAACCTATCATGCAACAACAACAAAAAAAAAAACTAAAAAAAGAACAATTAAAAATCTCAAATTGAATACCAAATTAGAAATTCTGAAAAACAAAGGTGAGATTAATAAGATTGAATATTTTTAAAAACTACTTAGTGAATAAATACAATAAATATGAAAAAACAAAACCAATAAGATAGATAAATCATTAGTCAATTTGATTTTTAAAAAGAAAGAAGAAAACCAAATATTCAGCATCAAAATTTGAAAAAGGTGAAATCACCATCAAAGAAGAAAAAATTAAAGCAATCATTTAGAAATATCTTGTCTTATTATATGCCAAAAAATCTGACAATCTGGAAAAAAATGATGAGTATTTACAAAAATATAAATTACCAGCTTAACAGATCAGGAAATAGAATGTCTAAACAACTCTGTTAAAAAAAAATGAAAGAAAGAGATTGAACAAGCCATTAATGAACTCCCTAAGGAAAAATACCCAGCACCAATGGGCATCAAGTGAATTCAATCAAACATTTAAAGAATAATTCCAATATTATATAAACTATTTGGGGGGAAAAGGCAAAAGAATCCTACCAAAATCTTTTATGATGCAAATATAGTGAAGACATCTAAACCAAGAAGAGCTAAAACAAAGAAAATTATAAAACAATTTCTCTAATGAATATTGATGCAAAAAATTTGAACAAAATACAAGCAGGGCAATTACAGCAAGGATTATATATCATGACTAGGTGAGATTTATACCAGGAATGCAGGGGAAAGTATCAACATAATTGATCATATCAATAACAAAACAAACAATAACAAAACAAAATATCTCAAGAGATGCTGAAAAAGCTTTTGATAAAATAAAGCACCCATTCCTATTAAAAACATTAGAGAGCATAAGAATAAAGGTAGCATTCATTAAATGATAAGCAGTATGTATCTAAAACTATCAGCAAGAATAAATTGTGGTATATGAATGCAATGCAACTGATTACATGATTACTTGAATTGATGCTAAGCAAAGTGAGCAGAACTAGGAGAAGACTGTGCAAGATTACATGATGATCAACTATGATAGACCTAGTTATTCTCAGAAATATAGTGATCTAAGCTAATTCCAATAGACTATGGATAGAAAATGTCATCTGCATCCAGAGAGAGCACTATATAGGCTGAAGACAAAACAAAGCATACTGTTTTTCACTTTTTTTTGTTTGTTTACTTTTTCTTTCTCATGGTTTCTTTTTCCCTTTTGTTCTGATTTTTCTTTCACAATGTGACTAATATGGAAATTTATTTAAAATGATTGTACATATACATCATAGCTATATCAGACTGTTTGCTGTCTTACAGAAGAGGGAGGGAAGGGGAGGAAGGAGAAAAAAAATTGAAACTCAAAATCTTACAAAAATGAAAGTTTGAAATTCTCTCTACATGTAATTAAAAAAATACAATTAAGAAAAAACAGATCAACAAGTATTATCTATAATAGTGATAAACTAGAAACCTTTCCAATAACAGGGTAAAACAAGAATGCCCTTGTTTATTTAATATAATAGAAATATTAGCAATAGCAATAAGAAAAGAAAAATAAATCAAAGGAATTAGAATAGACTATGAGGAAACAAAATATCACTCTTTATAGATAATATGATCATACATTTAGAAAAGGCCAAAAAATCAATTTTAAAAACTAATTGAAATAATAAACAACTTGAGCAAAGTTGCAGGATATAAGATAAAGTCACATAAATCATCAGGACTTCTTTATATGACCCAGCAGCAAGCAATAGAAAGAGAAATTAATATTAAAATATCTATAAACAATATAAACTTAGAATTGGAAGAGCAATGAATAGCCTACCTGTCAGAGCTATGGGAATGGAAGAATTTATGACCAAACAAGAAAGAGAACATTATAAAAATATAAAATAAATAGTTTAATTATGCTATAATAAAAAGATACAAACAAGCTGGGATATAATCTCTATAGCATGTCTCTGGCAAATGACTAATGTCTCAAATATATAGAGAACTGAATCAAATTCATAAGAATACATGCCATTCCCCAATTGATAAATGGTCAGAGAATGTGAAAAGACAGTTTTCATATAAAGAAATCAAAGCTATCTATAAACATATGAAGAAGTGCTCTAAATCATTTTTGATTAGAAAGATTCAAATTAAAACAGCTTTAATATACCACTTCACAACTATCAAATTGCCTAATATGGTCAAAAAAAGGAAACTGATAAATGTTATAGAGGAGGTGGGAAAGTTGGGACTCTAATGCACTGTTGGTGGAGTTGCGAACTGTTTCAACCATTCTAGAGAGCAATTTGGAACTATATTCAAAAAGCAAATTTTGCATAATCTTTGATCCAGCAATACTACTAAGTCTGTATCCCAAAGAGATCATACAAAGAAAAAAGTACCTATATGTGCAAAAATATTTATAGTGATCTCTTTGTGGTGGCAAAACATTGGAAACTGAGGGATGCCCATCGACTGGGGAATTACTGAACAAGCTGTGGTATGTGATATAATGGAATGCTATTGTACCAAAAACATAATAAACAGGCAGGTTTCTGAAAAATCTGGAAAGGCTTGTACAAAATGATGCAAGGTGAAATAAGCAGAACCAGGAAAACATTGTATGCAGTATCAACAACATTATGTAATAACCAACTATGAATGATTCAGTTCTTTTTAACAACACAATCATCCAAGACAAGTACAAAATGCTATAAACATCCAAAATAAATAAAAGAACTGTTGGACTCTGAATATATATATATATATATATATATATATATATATATATATATATAAACTTTTTTTCTCTTTATTTTTTATGTAGTTTTTGTTTTCCTTTTAATCTATTTCTTTTTCACAACTGTGATTAATAGGGAAATGTGGTTTACATGATAGCACATGCATATCTATATCAAATTGCCTACCATTTTCAAAAAAGGGGGGAAGAGGAGGAAGGGAGGAAAAAATTTGGAACTCAAAATCTTATAAAAATAAATGCTAAATTGTTGGTGGAATTGTGAATTGATACAACCATTCTAGAGAACAATTTGGAACTATGCTCAAAGTGCTATCAAACTGTGCATACCTTTTGTTGCAGCCATGTTACTAATGAACTTATATACCAAAGGGATCTTAAAGCAGGGAAAGAGACCCACATGTACAAAACTGTTTGTGGCAGCCCTCTTTGTAGTGGCAAGAAACTGGAAACTGAGTGAATGTCCATCAATTGAAGAATGGATTAATAAGTCATGATATATGAATGTTATGCAATATTATTTTTCTATAAGAAACAGATCAGCAGGATGACTTCAGAGAGACCTGGAGAGACTTACATGATGCTAAGTGAAGTGAGCAGAACCAAGAGATCATTGTAAATGGCAACAGCAAGGTTATACAATGATCAATTCTGATGGACATGGCTCTTCTCAACAATTAGATGATTCAGGACAGTTCCAATGGATCTTGTGATGATGAGAGCTATCTACACCCAGAGAAAGGACAGTGAGAACTGAGTGTGGATCACAACATTGCATTTTTTTACTTATTTTGTTGTTGTTTGCTTGAATTTTATTTTCTTTCTCATTTTTCTTCTTTTTTGATCAGATTTTTCTTGTGCAACAAGATAATTATATAAATATGTGTGCCTATATTTGATTTACATATATTTTACCATGTTTAACATATACTGAATTACTTGCCATCAAGGGGAAGGAGTGGGAAAAAGGATAGAAATTGGAACACAAGGTTTTGCAAGGGTCAGTGTTAAAAAATTATCCTTGTATATGTTTTAAAAATAAAAAGCTTAAATTTTAAAAATTGAATGCTAAAAGTTGTTTTGAAATGTAACTGGGGAAAAAACAAGATAGTATCCATAAAAGATATGCGAACTTTAAGAAAGAGAGAGAAAATGACAAATCTTACCGAACAAATGGATTCCCTAAAAACAAGAATAGACTAAACAAAATTCAATGACTCCATGAGATAAAAAGAAATATTAGGAAAAAATAAAACAGGGCAAAAATAGAAGAAACTTTAAAATACCTGATTTCAAAAACAAGGGACTTTGTACAATATGAACTTTTTTTCCTTCACTCACTAAGAATTTTAGAGAATTGGCACTGGGTTCACAAGATTTTGACAAATATTTTCTAATTCTTTACCATGAAATCATATCACATTAAGACATTAAGACTATCTTTAAAAAATAGTTCTTTTTCCCAAGATCATGTGAGTTCCCATGCCATTATAGAATATTTATTTCCATCTTTTGATAGATTACTTATCTTTCCATAGCATATAGAATCAGTCAAGGCCATATCAAAGTATTCTACTTCCAAGTGGGAATAGGTAATTCCAGAATAATTCTGCTTCTCAGTATATCAAAGTTCTTCATTCTCTTAAGTAAGTACCTAACTTTCATGAAGGAAGGAAGGAAAGAAGGAAGGATGGTAGCTCTGGAACTAGAAAAAACCTTGGATGTTATATAGTCATTTTACTTGTGATAAAATGAGGACCACGCAGAGATATTAATAGACCTGTTCAAGCCAAATGGTAAGAGTTTGATACAGGATTACAAGCATAGTCCTCTGACCACAGAATCAATGTCATCTTCCCTCTTCCATGCTTTAGAATTGCTTCTATTGTAGCTGTCTAAAATGGTTTCAAGCCATTTATCTTAAAATTCCTAATATGTACTATATATAGCATAACATGAAGTATTTTAAAACAAATTTAACACTATGGTTTCTCCCATTAATGAAAATTATAACAGATAGCACCTTGAGATTAAATATTAAGTAATAATAATTTAAATTTTAAAAAACTTTCTCTTCCTTTAATCTCCTGTTCCTTTTGCCTACAGGAAAGAAAAGTAGAGTATAGAAGTCTGACAGTTTCCATTGTCTCCCCAGACTTTGCTTTGAACCCCCAGAAAAGATAATGCCACAAGGAAGGCTTTGTTAGTATATAACCTGATCTGGGCAAAAGCATGTAATTGAGAGAATGATGATTATTTTTAGGTTGGAAAGGCAGCCATGGTATATTTGATAGAAAGCTGAGCTAAAAGTCATGAATTCTGAGCTCCGTGGTCTAACTCTGACATAAGCTATGCATGTAACTATGGATAAGTCACTTAACTCAAGTTACAGAGCAGCTATCTATTTACATTGATTAGAGAAGTTTTCTAATTAGGAGTTTCCAATAACAATTAAATTTTGTATCAGATCAAAACAAATGAGCAAAAAAATAAATAACCAAAAATGATGGTAGAAGGACTAAGGCTCTTTAAAAGATTATTATCTTGCTTCCAGGAATTTCCAAGTCCACCCAGTCTAAAAGTCTAATATGGATCCATCCTGTTATCTTTTTCCACTTACAAATACTTCTTTTGCTCTGTTCAGTTTCAGATTCAGCTTTTATCAAGTGCTACAAAGTCCTGGTTTCTCTGCAGCAACTACCACGAGAAATAAATTTACTCCTGCAGACGCCCACAGCAAAAAAAGAACTGAGGTTTGAATTAATGCCTTGCCTTAAATCAAAGCCTGCCTTATGTAATTACTGCCACAAGTGAGTTAAGGGAGCGCATCAGCTGCTCAGCTAGAAAGTGTTCTGTGCTCAATCTAACTGGCAATACTCCCACCCTGTTCTTTCTGAATTAGGACAACTACAGAGTTCTCCAAGAAACCTTTGGAATGACTGGAGCTGGAGAAGCTTTGATACATGAGGCAATAAGGTATGGTGGACAGAGCCTCAATCTTGAACAAAGGATTTATGCTAAAAATCCTGCTCTTTCATTCTTTACCTGTTTGTCCTGGGGCCAGTTACTCAATATCTCTGGATCTCAGTTTCTTCATCTGTAAATAAGCGAGTTGGACTAATTGGCTTATGAGGCTTTTCCACTCTAAATCAAATGATCAATAAGAGACAAATAAATAAATAACAAAAAAGCAGATGGCTTTTATTTAAAAAAAACATTTCTAGTTTAAAATAACAGTAATAAAAAAGATGTTAGGCAGAAAGATCTGGCAAACAAGAAAGCTGGCAATCAATATTATTGAAAGATCTTTTCAAAGGTTAATCATCTTTCTCAAGTCCTCCATGAGGTCATAATTACAGAGAACAACAAATGGAAGCAACAACAGCTGTGGAATAAGAGACTTTAGAAGGAATAGTCTATCACTGTTAGTATGGGAAAGAAGGAACTAAGAGGAGCAAATCCATAAAATACCTCTTGTCCTTCAGAGAAATCTTTCTAAAGTAGGACCTCTCTATTAAATATTTTGGTTTTGATAGGATCAACAGGAATATGGTAACTAACCTATTTTTACATATTCACATTGTAAAATTCACAACCATCTTTTTTTGTTATTTATTTTTTGCTCGTTTATTTTGACCGACGCAAAATTTAATTGTTATTGGAAACTCCTATTAGAAAACTTCTCTAGTCAATGTAAATAGATAGCTGCTCTGTAACTTGTTAAGTGACTTGTCCAGTTACATGCACAGCTTATGTCATATCTCTATTGCTGTCACCTCTAATTAGTCAACAAGTATTTGTTTCACATCAAGCATATCTCAGGTTATTCTAGGGATTGAGGATACAAAGACAAAAAAAAAAGGCCTTGCCTTCAAAGAGCTTATATTCTATTGATGCCATCCCTATGATGTCATGGATTGGTTAAAAAAGTATGGCATAGCCTATTAAAATACATTTCTCTCTTTTCCTCTCTTCCTAAATACCATAAGAAATGTACCTCTTGAGTCAACAGATATTACAAAATTCTTTTTCTGAAAATAGTACCAAAAATGATATCATTATCATTTTGTCTCACATTGTATATCCTTAATATATGTAATTCTTTACATTAAAAAAAAGACTTTGTACAATATGACCTTTTCCATCACTCATATGTTTTAGAGAATTTGACACTGAGTTTATAAGATTTTAACGAATATCCTTTAATTCTTTACCATGAAATCATATCACACTAGGATGTTAAGACTATTCTGAGGAATAGTCCTTTTTCCCCAAGGTCAAGTGAATTCTATAGCATATAGAATGGATTAAGACCATACTACTTCTACTTAAGAATTGCTACAATTATACCTCTCAGATTGGCTAAGATGACAGGAAAAGATAACAACAAATGTTGGAGGGATTGTGGGAAAACTGAGACACTAATACATCATTGGTGGAGTTGTGAACTGATCCAGGCATTCCGGAGAGCAATTTGTAACTATGCTCAAAGGGTTATCAAATTGTGTGTACCTTTTTATCCAGCAGTATCTCTATTGTGTCTTATCCCAAAGAAATCATAAAAAAGGGAAAGCAACTCACATGTGCAAAAATGTTTGTAGCACCTCTTTTGTGGTGGTAAGGAACTGGAAATTGAATGGATATCCATCAGTTGGTGAATGGCTGAATAAGTTATGGTAAATGAATGTTAAGGAATATTATTGTTCTATAAGAAACAATCAGCAGGATGATTTCAGAGAGGCCTGATGAGACTTGCATGATCTGATGCAAAGTAAAGTGAGTAGAACCAAGAGAACATTATACATAGCAATCACAAGATTATGTGATGATCAACCGTGATGGACTTGGCTCTTTTCAACAATGAGGTGATTCAGTTTAATTTCAATAGACTTGTGATAGAGCCTGCATCCAGAAAGAGGACTACGGAGTCTGAATGTGGATCACAACATGGTATTTTAATCTTTTTTGTTGTTGTTTGCTCACATTTTGTTTCCTTTCTCATTTTTTTTCTTTTTGATCTGATTCTTCTTGTGCAGCATATTGTGGAAATATGTATAGAAAAATTGCACATGGATTACTTGCAGTCTAGGGGAGGAGGTTGGGGGAAGGGAGGGAGAAAAATTTGGAATGCAAGGTTTTACACAGGTAAATGTTGAAAACTATCTTTGCATATATTTCAAAAATAAAAACCTATCATTTAAAAAAGGATTGTTGCAATTCTAGAATAATTCTGTTTATCAAAATTTTTCTTTCTCCTAATTAAGGACATCACTTTTAGGGGAAAAAAAAAAGAAGAACAGAAGAAGGAATAGGAATGGTATCCCATTTCCTTATGCAATTTATCTTACAGATGAGGAACAGAGGCAAACAGGATTAAGTGACTTGCCCATAGTCACACAACTTATAATAGTTTAAGATTAGATTTGAATTTAGGAAAAAGAGTTTTCCTGATTCCAAGGCCAGTGTTATATCCATCATGCCACCTAGCTGCCCGGGTTAGAAGTACCATTGGTATATAAATAATCACAAACTTGCAGTCAGTCACCTAATCTGTGCCCCATTTTGTGAAAAAAGAAGAGGAATCATTACAATCTAGCACTATCCTCATTGCCTCATTGTGCCTCCTCTTTGTAAGCAGTTGAATTTTTATCTGAATGATAAGAACACAGCATAAAACAAGACCTTCTTCCCAACAGCTTAGAGCTGGAACCTCAATTTATCATGTGGGAAATCCACATTAAGACCTGACATCTTTGAAATCCTCTTTTGTTTCCAGCTTTTCAACATGATTCAAGAAATATATTCTAATTCTGGGTAAGGGTTTTATCTCCCACCCACAACCCACCCCTTTCCTTTCTTTCACTTTGAAATCAAAGGTGTTTTTTCCTTTAAAAATTGAAACTTCATACCACCTCAAACCTATCAAATTGGCTAACGTGACAGAAAAAGAAAATAAATGTTGAAGAAATGTGGGAGAAACTGATCCAACCATTCAAAAGAGCTATTTGGAGCTATGATCAAGGGACAATCAAACTGTGCGTACCCTTTGACCCAGCAATATCGCCACTAGGTCTGTATCCCAAAGAAATCATTTTAAAAGGAAAAGGGACTTACATGTACAAAAATATTTATAGCAACTCTTTTTGTAGTAGCAAATAATTAGAAATTGAGGGAATGCCTATCAATTCGAAAATGGCTGAACAAGTTGTGGTTTATGAATATAGTAAAAGATTATTGTGCTCTAAGAAATGGTGAGCAGGTAGATTTCAGAGAAACCTAAAAAGATTTATATGAACTGATGCTCAGTGAAGAGAGCAGAACCAGGAGAAAATTGTACACTGTAACAGCAATATTGTGCAATAATCAACTTGATTTTTGTCAGTAATATAATGATTCAAGACATTTCTAAAAGACTCAGGACAGAAAATACTTTTTACATCCAGAGAAAGAATCTAAATGCAGATCAAAGAATACTATTTTCACTTTTTTGGAGGTTTTTTTTGGTTTGTTTTTCTGGGGTTTTTCTTTTGTACTGTTTCTTCTTTCACATCATGACTAATGTGAAAATATATTTACATGTATACATTTATGTATAAGCTATATTAAATTGCTTGACATCTTAAGGAAGAGAAAGGGGAAAGAGGGAGAAAATATGTAATTTAAAATCTTATAAAAATTATCTTTGAGAAGATCTAACTCAGTTTCAATTGATCAATGATGAACAGAAGCAGCTACACTCAAAGAAAGAACACTGGGAGATTAATGTAAACTGTTTGCATTTTTGTTTTTCTTCCCAGGTTATTTTTACCTTCTGAATCCAATTCTTCCTGTACAACAAGAGAACTGTTTGGTTCTGCACACATATATTGTATGTAGGATATACTGTGACATGTATAGGACTGCTTGCTATCTGGGGGAGGAGGTGGAGGGAGAGAGGGGGAAAATTGGAACAGAAGTGAGTGCAAGGGATAATGTTGTAAAAAAAATTACCCAGGCATGGGTTCTGTCAATAAAAAGTTATAATTATTTTTAAAAATTATTTTTGCATGTAATTAGGAAAATTAAAAATTATTTACAAAAAATAAAATAAAATATTAGAAAAGAAAAATTGAAACTTTGGAAGAACTTATATTAGAATTAAGAATCAAATTAAAGTCACACTGTGGGTTCCTTAAGGCCTTCCAGTGATTAATTTTTTGCCCATGAAAAAATCACATTTTTTTCCATGAGAGTTTGAGACTTATATACATATACTCCACATTTTTTTAATTCTAATCTTATCTTCCTTCCTTTCCCCTTATTAAATACTAAACATCTATGTGGGTGCTTTAAGGCTGGGACTCTTTAAAGCAATAGCTGATGGCAATCATAATTCTTTCCCTTTTTAATATGAATGGGGTAGCAAGTCTGAGCTATGAAGAGAACTGGGGATACAGAGGAAGAGAGTATTCTGGGTATGAGGACTAACTTCCTGTGCAAGTTTGAGGATGGAAAGTTTTATGTGAAATCTTATCCTTTTTAATGTTTTTAACTGATATAATTATCAAAGAAGGACAAAAGAGTTCTCAAGCTCAGGGCTCCTTAAACTTTTTCCACTCACAATCTGTTTTCACCTTTACATGACCCCAGATGTGTAGGTATACAAAATAGTTATACATCTACTGACAATAAATCATAATTTTGCAAAAAACAAAAACAAAAAAAAAACATATTCAGTTATAAGACCTGAGGTGGCAAACCAGAGTTTAAGAAACTGGATTCTCAATGAATGGCTATTGTTTACTAGGTATAGAGAGACCTGGAATTTGATATTCTCCTAAGAAGGAAGCTCCAAAAATCACAGGGGTGTATGGTGGATGCAGTTGTTTTGTTGTTGTGGTTCTGTTTTGGTTTTTGTTTTGGAAAGAAGTTGGCCCAGGAGTCTGTGGGCTTCAGAACAGCGCACAGAAGTTTAGATAGAAATCTTCTACAAATTTCCTTACACACCTGCATTGTAGCACATATCCCTGAGAAGATATCTGTGGGAGTTCATCTCATTATTAAAATTGTTCGTTGCATAATGCTTTTTACTTATCAAAGATTTTTCATCTCTATCATCTAATTATTTGGGATAGGGGGGAGGAATGGTGATGTGGTGGAATAAATCTGTGATTATATTGGTTTAGGGTCCTCCTAGCTCTATAACTTATTATAATAATAATAATAGCAGATAGTTAAAATTTACATAGTGCTTACTATGTGCCAGGTACCTTATAATTGTTATTTCATCTGATCTTCCCTACAACTCTGGAAGACAAGTGGTATCCTTAATCTAATTTTATAAATAAGGAAACTGAAGCAATCAGGTGTTAAGTGACTTGCCCAGGATCACAGAATAAATGTTTGAGGCTAGATTTGTACTTAAGTCTTCCTGATCCAGGCTCCACACTGTATGGACTGTGGCATCTTATAATCCTATTAATTTCCTTGGGCACAGAGGAATTAGATTACTTTCCCAGGATCAAACAGTCAATCATGTGTACAGTAAAATTTGAATCCAAGTCTTCTTGACTTCCCAACCCATCTTCTAACAAATACTGCATGTGGCCTTTTCCATTATTTTCTCCTTAAAATTCACAGGGATGCAGGTAAGATAACTGTTGCTCTGAAAGAGCAAGTTATAAGTCTGAAAAAGTATTTCTCAAGTTCCAACTATGCCAAACACTATACTCAGTACTGAAGATACAAAGAAGTGAAATGGGGTTGGGATGAGAAACCAGTCCCTAATTTCAAGGAATTCACACTCAAGTGAGAGGGAACAACATGGAAACAATATATAAAATTCTCATCTATAAATAAGATATATATAGGATTAATTAGGGGTTGGGTAACATTTAGTGAACAAGTCTGATTTACCACTAGGTCTGCTAACAAATATGATGTATACACTCATTAGATCTACTCTTTTTGATACATGCAATCAAGTTTTATTAATCAAAGTATGCAAATGATATCCTCTGAAAACAGACTTCTATCAGAGTCATGTTTTAGAGGTTCCTATAGGCTCATTTATCATCAAAGTAGATGAGGTTTCTTTTGTATACAGCTAAAGGACCATATCTCCCTCTATAATGGTCTTCCATTAAGTCTGTAATTCACTGTCCAAACCAATCAATATTGCTGTAGTCTTAAGTATAAAAGAATTAAGGAGTTTGAATAGACTGATGACAAGAATTTCATCACTTCTCATTTCACTTTTAGCTGCATTATCACATTATTTGATAGGTAGTTTACTTCAAAATTACTGATAAAGTTATTTATAATAGTTTGTCATTGTTGGTCTGTTTTACCAAAGAGTCTTTATATGTTAATCAGTTGTTTTTTCAGTATATACTACAACATAGCAAACTGATGCTTATCTTATTTTTGAAAAACATTTTATAGAAAAACAACTTACTTGAGAAAGTTTAATCACAAAGTGAAGACAAAGCAAAATGGAATCAGTTATACTGTTGACAAAATATCTTATTAAGAGAACAGATAGAACTCATTCTTACCATGTTACCATTTATGCTTAATTAATAAACTTATTCCTACTTTATTATTGAGATACTAAAATTTATTCTCACTACAGATCATCTCAGAGAAAAAACTACTTCTTGTAGAAGAAAAACTATAAGCTGAAAATTGAAAGAAAACTAAGGAAGCCAGGAGACAGAGGTGAGCAGGGAGAGAATTCTAGTCCCAAATTCTAACTAGTAAAAATGCTTTGAGTTGAGAAAAAGACTATCACATACAGGGCGAGGCAAGTAGACCAATGTCACTGGATCAAAGAGTACATGTTGAGGGAAAAGGTGGAAGAAAACTGAGAAGGTAGGAGGGGGCCAAGTTATGAAGAACTTTAAAAACAATGATTTTTCTTTGTCCTCAAAGCTCTGGATCATGCCTATCGTATTAGACAGCTAACCAGTGTTTCTTTCAGGGAGTGATAGTGAGATTTTTTTTCCTCTTTTCACTTGGCCCTCTAGTCCTAATGGTTTGGGGGTTTTGTTTGTTTTTAATGATTTCTTTAAATAGATCTATTTTTTTTAATTTAGATGTGGTTTTCAAGAAATCCAGTGATTCTTGTTATCCCTCTTAAATATCTTGTAATGGCTAATTGTTTTGCATAGTTAATGTCTTACATGCTCTAATTCTTTAGTCTTTTAACTGGTCTAATACCAATATTTCATATTATTTCATTGAGTTCTGTTTGTTTAATTCTGTTTTAGAGAGTATACTGCTTGGATAATGTGTTCTACTTTCTGTTCTATGTTCTTTTATTTCCCTTTTTCACTTACAAACTCTAATTTGATTTTTAAAATAAATCAGTATTAATATATTTTGTTTATATCACTAAAATTTCCCCCAATATATCCATTTCAAAGATCCATCTCAAGTAACCAATAATAATGTAAAGACAGGAACAGAAAAAAAATCAGCAAAACTTGTCAATACATTGAAAAAGTATTAAAATAAGGTCCATATTCATGTACCTCTCACCTCAGCAAAGGGTTGGAGCAGGACCAAGGTGACTTGCATCTATTTTTTGGAGAACTACATGTTCTTCATAATTTTGCAACATTCTCTTTTGATTATTTTTGATGTGTGGTTCTTTCTAATTGCATTGTTAATAGTTATGGTATATATTTGGTGTGTATTCCTTTCCACTTGCATTGCTATAATTATTATATACATTATTTTCATACCTTTTTCATTCTGTCTCATCTGTTTATTAAAATGAAAGCATTTATGATGCTTAAGAAATATAAATTTAAGTAACAAATACAGATTCTACATAAGAGTGGTACAAACTGGGAGATACATCCTTACAGGCTATAAAAATTTAATACCAACAAATACCTAGCAACTATAAGCTGGTGGCTAGTTATACATTTTTCATGGACAAATACATAAAAAATCCTCATACGACAAATATCGATTTGTCCAAGTTCTTTGAGAATTCATCCATTCGGCTATTCAGGACCAAATCATTATCATAGATCAAATCATTGCCACCAATTAGGCACAATATCTTAATAGTTGTCATGATACCAAATATTTATAATATTTGTTATCTAGAATGACATGTTTTCAAAATATAGAGAACTGCAGTAGCAAAAGAAATAAAAATCATAGGAGAACAGGCTGAGGTAAGTATCATCTCCATCAACTTGTCAGTTACTGACTTGTACTTAAGGTATTTTTCGTGAGGCTGCAGAAGGTAGATGAACTTTTATTCAATTATTTTAAAAGATATTTTATTCAACTCTGGAATAGATCACTAAATGTAAAGGAATAACAAGATAAATCACTTTTCCAGAACCATTTCTATCTGAACTCCATTGTAAAAATGAGAAAACTTAGATGAATAGCAAGAATGGGAAATATTAGCTATAATAAAAACTAATCCAGATATAAAACTTTGAATTTTATAAAGTGCAAATTTACAAATTTTATACATTATATAATTTTATCTCATAAAATCCCTGTAGTTAGATAAAGCTTTAACACTACTAGTTCAAGTTTGATATTGGAACAAAAAAAGGAATTTACCTCCAAAACTCCATTGAATAGATAGTAAAAAGAGGTTCATTTTGCTGTAATATAACCAGGATACAAAGCAAAGATATAGTGGCTTCTCTGGAACTGTATCTATTTATTTCTATATGAAAATGTATCTGATAATTTAACATCTTATAAAAACTTTAAAAATATTAAGTTTTAATAGATCAAAACTGCACTAAAATTTTATTTCAAGTTTGTGATACTTCTCTGTTCATACCTGCATGGTTAAATTGTCATTGCATTTGTTTTATAGAAAACCTGTTTGAATTCTGACTCTGCTACCTACAATTGGTGCTATCTTGAACAAGACATACCCTAGATCCTAGTTTCCTCAACTATAAAATAGGTGGGCAGGTCAATAAAGCAATCTATTAGAAGATATTTATGAAGTGTATATTGTGCCCAGCATTATGCTAGACACTAAAGATACAAACAAAAAAAGACATCATTATAAAATCAAAAATTTAGAACTAGAAAAGATCTTATCTTGGAGTCATTTATTTCAAGTTCTTCATTTTTCATATAGAGAATCTGAGGCACAGAGTAACTTGCCTAAGATAATATAATTAAGAGATATTATATATTAATATATAATATAGCTAAATTATGTAGTATATAGAGGTGGGAAATGAAACCAGGTATGTCCTGACACCAAATCCCTCTACCACTACATCATGAGACCTTGCCCTTAAGAAGCTTGCATCCAATCAAAAATAAAATTAAATAAAAGAGTTCATCCAGCTCTAAATTTGAGGCAGATATTTTTATTCTTTTTATATGTATTTTATTTTCAGGCAAAAAATGTGATTTAAAGAGCATGTGTGATCATATTTAAGGTAATAGTCACGGAATTTTTCAAAAGCTTTCTTTCTCTGCATTTTTATGAAGTTTGAATAATTGTGTTGGTGGAGATTAATGCTCACCCTGTAATTAAATTCATACTCAGTATTCAATCACTGTCCCTGTACCAATTACTAAACTACAGTTACCTCATCACTCCCTTTAGATGAACATGCTGACAAAATTTCCTTTGGAATGAAGACTTTTTGCTATGCATGCTGATAGCCCAGGATTTACTCATTATAAAGAGGTTTTGGGACTCATTTTTTTGCAGTTCTGAAGCCAATAAAGTCTTACCCTGGTTCGTGAGGTTTTGCTAACAGGAACTCTATCTCCTACATCAATTATAAGTTTTAATTAAGAGAAGTCTATGTATCTGGAAATTCATTTACATTCATGATCCCAAGAATCTTCCCTATCACTTTTCATGGGATGTTCCCTGCTATTCTCTTTTTTTCCCCAAAAGATCTCATGAACATAGCACTGGATAGAGAGCCAAAGAATCTGGGCTTGAATCTTGGATTTTCTACTACCTATTTAGATGATCTATAAGAAGTCACTTTTCTCAGTGCCTCAGTTTCCTCATTTGAAAAACATAATCTCTAAAATCCCTGCCAAGTTTAACTCTGGGATCCTTTAAGAGATTCACATTGCTCAAATGCTCATATCTCAAAGTTTGCCCTATTAGTTCAGTCTAAGTAGGAGTTAATAAATTGAATGTAGTACCTATAAATCAGCAGGAACTAAATCAACTTAAAGAAAATCAGGCAATGAGCCTGATTTGTAAGGTAATGAGCATGGTCGAAACACCAGATTTTATAGACCATGGATTAAATGGTCTTCTGAGTTTTCAGGCAGTTAAAGGGAAACTGGCAAGATCAGCAAAAAGAAGGCCAAAGAGAATGACAGAAAGTCTTCTAATATGAAAAGCAATCCAGGGGGAAATTGGAATTAGGATGAGAGTAGATGGCTAACCTCAATCAAAGTCTCCTAGCAAGAGAATAGCCAAAAACAAACAAATATAACAACCTGAATGCAATATCTGTATACCACTTGTCTGTCAAGAAATTAGCTGTTACTTTTTAATAAGGTACTCCCTGAACCTCTGCCTGACTCCAAAGAAAACAGCTTTTGTCAGGAAGACAGAATCTTTCAACCAATAGGTAAAAGTGAAGAATGAAATGTTTTTTGAAAAATGGCTTTTACTACCTTTAAATTATAGCCTCATAAGTTTAGAAGGTAATTCAATTATCATATAGTCTTCATTCCTACTTGTATTATTCAAGATATCAAATAATTCATGATTTCTTCTTTTTGTGGTCTTGTTCCACCAATGGGAACTCATATAGGCTCATGAAAAGCCACTGCTAAATTTCCTGCATAAGTATTTATGCCTCAGAAAACAGCCAAAATTACAAATCAAGCTTGATTCATTATTTTGTTCATTATCTAAACTTAGGGAAATAATGGAAAAAATGCTAATCATTCAAGTTAAAGTTATAAGCATATTGTGTACTTTTTTGCAGAAAGATAATTGTGAAACATTTACCAGCATACCATATCCCATCTTTCTTTGTCTTCAGAGGCAGGCTTCATGAGTTTTTGTGATTAGACCAAAAAATTATTGATGTTAATTTCTCTAGGGCAGGAATTCTTAACTCTGTGTCATGGCCTCCCCTAGAAGTCTACAGAAAGCTAAGGTTTCTTTCTCAGAACAGTGATTGTAAATGCATTTTTTTTAAATGCATGGGATTATAAAGGAAACTAATTGTATTGAAAAAAGTTATTAAGATATCTTTTAAAAAAATAAGTTAATGAACCAAAGAACCCCCTGCTCTAATCAGTAAACACTATGCTAAAGTTTAAGCCTCTAAAAACAGCAGTTTAGTCCATAGATAAAAGAAACTCACATATGTATGACTGACCTACAATCAAAGAGTTTCAATCTTTCAAGCATTTAAAAATGAACATGCATTTATAAAATTCCTACTATATCTCAGACACTATGCTAGGTGCTGAGGACACAAAAATGGAAATGAAACAATCTTTGCCCTCAAGAAACGTATCTTCTTTGTTGGAGAAGGGAAGCTTTTCAGTTGTTTAGACCCTGATAGAGATTGTACTACACTGGGTGCAAGAATGCTAGGTCACTTCGTGTTACAGTAAAACCATGGAACAGAAAGAAATGATGCTTTAACTTATAACCATTATATAAGTTGGAAAAAAAAAACAAAAGAAATTTAGCCCCTGAGTGACTTTCAAGGGAAAATATGTGCATGCTGAAAATACTTGGCTTTATAGTACCCTCTAGGAACAAGATGGTTGGGGTACCAATCTCTGTGACTTGAAATGCATTCTATAAGCAGAATCTATAATAGCATCAGTGGTGTATTATCCAAGGCATTCAAAAAAAGATGCACCCAGAAAATGTGTAATTATAATATCCCCAATCCTGTCATTCCTAGTCATGATAACAGTCATCCCTCCCTGCAAAACTAAAGACTGAACCTGAAAGACTAACAGAGGGTTAGGCTGACTGAGAAATAGAAATACACAAGGGGTGCCCTAGCCACTCTAAAATTTCCTCCAAGATTTTATGTGTGGCCTGAGGCCTTTTCTTCCAAAGTGAAAGTATAGATAAATAGAGATATGATAGATAGAAAGATAGATGATAGGTAGATAGATAGTTGACAGAGGAGAGAGACAGAGAAAGGAAGACAGAAAAAGACAGAGACAGAGAGAACCTTACTTCAAAAGGCCAAGAGTCAAATGCATGTGATCTGTTTCATTGACATCAAGCCTTAGCTATAAAAACTTAAGGTACTCATTTCCAGTTAACAATGATCAGGAGTTTATTTACCTTGAATCTAAAATCTACCTCCCCATGACTAATATGAAAAGGAGTAGATAGATATAATCTTAGTCTGGTAACCTTTTTCTTGAAGAGCAGATTTTCCCATCTCTGGTCCCAACATTCTATTTCTTATCATGGCAAGAATCAGTCTCTTGCCTCTCTTTATACACACATAACCTACCTGGGAAAAAACAAACAGCAACTCCTCTACCCTCTCTTTCTCCTTCTCTCTCTCTCTCTTTCTCTCTCTCTCTCTTTCTCTCTCTGTATATATATATATGCATGTATATATGTGTGTATATAATGCATACATATCATGTTTCCTTTCTTAATAGAATGTAAGCTCCTTGAGGAAAATATTTTTAATATTTTAATTTTTTTATTTTCTTTGTGTCTTCAGTTTTAAATTTAGGACTTCTTCCTAAATATTTGTTGAATTGATTAACCTAGCTTCAAATCTTGACTCTGGTGCTTTTTACTTGTATGGAGTATGTCACTTGGATATGTCATTAAACTTCCCTACCTTTTAACTTCCTGAAGTATAATATAAAGGAATTAGACTAACTAGCTAGTAAGGTCCCTTCAAGCTCTAAATCTATGACTTTATGAATGTAGAGGGACACAGAAAAAATAATATAAGTACACAAGTATAAGAGGTGACATTTCCCCCCTAAAATAACAAATATGAAATTATATATGGGGCCCAAATAGTTGCATGCAATAATTTTTGAGAAGGAAAATAGACTTAATGCTCCCTATTTTGCACAACAAAATTCCCCTTTTTCCTGGGAATATTCCACCCCTACCGCTTCCAAAAAAAAGAATTTATTGAGTCTTTCAATAGATTCTAAAATCAAAAACAAAATGTTTTTTGGGCAAATTAGTTTAGGAAATTCATTTAAAAGGAAAGAGGCAAGGAAGGAGAGAGATAGAACTCATGTAAACATGTAATCTTTGTGGAAGTAGATCCTACGGAGATGTTGTCAGAACCAGAAGTTAACAGCTGTGGAGTCAATAAGAGGAGGGCAAAGAGCCCAAGAGAGTGATGAAGTCAGCCTTCCTTTCATTTCCAACCTTCTTCATCTATCACACTTTGGCCCAGACTCAATAGTGCAATCAAAAGGAAAAGTCATACAGAGTCTAGCTAATGAAGTGGTGGGTAGCTCTGGCAGAATCTCTTTGTGCCAGTGGAATCAGGAGCTGCTTCCCATGATCTAAATTCTTTACATTTTATTCAAAGAATTTTAATCATTTGCTTCATTGTGAACATATTTGATCCTGTGTGGGCAAGAAAATATTGACATACACTTCCATCTAAATCGTCCTTTATTCTAACCAGGTTCTAATATGGGTTGTTCCCATCAATTTGATCTTGGTTTTCATCAGAGTTATGTTATCAGCCCCACTTAACAACCACCCTTTCCAATTACTCCTACTTGCTCCACATGTCATTTCCATTTACCCAGATCTTTAAGTACAATGCTTTCGTTTTCTTTATTGTTTAAAATTCTCCTGGTACACAACAGTTCCAACCACCATTACATTCTGTGTGCATTAAGAGCCTGCCAAATTATGAGAATTAAGTACAAGTTCCTCCTTCCTACCTCATTTAGAGCTTGCCTAAAAGGTAATGCCAGCTTAAAACTCAAGAGGCTGGCATTCCATCTGTTGCCTCTTTTTTGTTGTTAGTTTCTAGACAAAATGACACAAGGATTATAGTTTACAATATGCCCCATAAAGCCACCTCCTGGTCCCATTTTACAACATTGTCCCCATAAACACACACACACACAATGTGTTAAAGGCGAGCTGTTCTGATCAAGTTATCCAAGAATAACAAAAGAATTTGAAAGATATTTTAAAGTATAGTTATTAAATACTTTCTGGTATTGAGGAAAGCAATGACATGAAATGGAAGGAAAATTGAACACAAAAACCCAGCCTTATAACAAGTCTATTAAAGGTTTTTGAGGCCATAAGGTTGAAAAACTACCCAAGAAGATACAGAAGACCAAAAAAACCTGTGCCAAATTAAGCAGTGCATAAAACTTAGCAAGTAGTGTAGCCTATAAATGACTCTAAACCACCCACAACTGAGTCGTGTTTGCATAGGGCACTGAAGTGGAAAAGCACTTTAAAAGTGCTAAATGTTAAAATATCACAGTCAGTTCATTACTAAGTTGTGCTATGTGCAATAATATTTTTAGAGCTAAGTTCTTTACTAGTCTTTAGTTGGGTCTAAAGTTAGCCCAATTGGACAAATCTCATTTGAAAAAGGATACACTGATGCTAACTACTCCACACAATCTGGATCAACCATTGCTAGTGATCCCATATACAAATGATTCATAGTATATACAATCAGAGGAATCTGACATACTTCTCTGAATAACTCTGGATTTATTTCCTTTGTATCTTTGATATATATTAGATATTTGTTACATCAGTGGGTGACATTCTGGCTCCTTAAGTAGAGTGATATGGAGATCTTGAAGAAGACTTAAAAAGTGCTGCCAAGATTGAGGGGAATAAAGAATTGAGGAAGTAGGAATTCTCAAGGAGGAAAAAAGAAAGCTGTTGGGCTTATCAGTTGACAAAGTTACGAACAAATCCTACATAGAAAATAAAAGCCAGTTTACTTCCATTAAATCATTAATTTCAAGGATCAACAAGGCAGTGTGCTAAATAATGGAGATGTAAAGTTGAAAAACAAGACAGGCCTCGATCCAAGAACAGTATAACTAAAGATGTGGAAAAAGGAGAGAACATTATGTTATTTCTGGGATTTTCAATCACTCCCCATGTTAAAAGGACAAAGTATCAGAGAACTGCCAAATAAGAAATGTAGCCTAGCCTGTCTAAGAAAAACCTTCTCATAAGATTTGATTAATATCAAAATATTGTTTTTCAGCAAAAGGAAAGATATCAAACATAACCACAATACACACAATCCCAGAGGAAAGGAAAATAAAAATGTAAGGTCCAGCATACTAAAAGAGGGAACAACTCATCAGTACAGTGGCCTAGGTCAGAAATACTTGAGTTGAAATCCAGCCTCAAACACTTATTAGTTGGGTGACCCTAGGCAAGACACTTTACTTTGTTTGCCTCAGTTTTCTGATCTGTAAAATAAAATGATAAAGGAAATGACAGATCACTCCAGCATCTTTGCCAAGAACACTTCAAATGGGGTCATAAAGTATCAGACATGACTGAACAACAAATAACAAGAGACAAACAAGATTATACCCATAATTGAGAAGATTCCTAGAAATCCCATCAATGCAATCATACTATTCCCCAACTCCAAAGATTCACTTAGGTCTGAGTTTATTTGTAGGAAGATGGAAGGATGTGGAGACAGAAGATTGGAGTTTGAATGCCTGTTCTGCTGCTTACTACTGTATATTATTTGATTTCTTCAGACCTTAGTTCTTTACCTGCAATAATGAGGTTGGACTAGATACCTCTAAGTTCTCTTCCAGTTCTAAATGAATGATTCTATGAACATATAGAAAAAGAGTTGAAGTTCCCCATAATAATGGCCTATTACTACTAAAAACAATCTCTGATCCTCTTCTTTCTTAAATGTCCCACTATAAGTCATCTCCATACTACCAGAGTGGTGGTACTGTGTCTCAGTTGTAAGTGATCCAATACTGTCCCTAGCCATGATGCTAACTCAACTCATTATTCAGCTTTGAAACTGGCCAGGATCCTGTCAATATATCCAAATAAAAAAAAAATTACAAAGTAAGATACAATGACAAAAAGTAGATCGAGACAGAACTTCACGAAGCACACAATAATGGTCAACCAGCTTTCTAGTATCTGATTTAATGATTATCCTTTATTGTAGGTCTGTGTTTACCCTGGAAAACTGGCCAGTTCCTGGAGTAAACATAATCCTCCTAAAGGAATGGAGCATTCTGTACCTAAGGGGGCTTCTCTGTCTCAAGAGTCACAGATCAAATAAGAATACTTAGCATAGTGTCCTCTTTGTTCACAACCTATAAAAACACCTTAGTAAAAAGGACTGGAGAATTTAGCTAGGAAGTACTGTATAATTTGCCCAGCCTCCCACTTGAGACTCTACATAGCTATGATCATGAATCCTCCCAACCAAGGAATTCAGATGTTGGTGTTTCCTTGAAGTAGTGATGGTGTATGTTGTATGTATTTGTTTGTTATAGTGTCTTTGGTATTATGGTGACCACTGTGTTTGTTAACTGTGTATTACTTTTATGCTTTGAGTTTCCTCTTCCCTTATGTCTTATTAGATGTTCACAGCTGCCTTATGAGATAGGGACTAATAATGATAGATAGACATAGACAGACAGATAATTAGATAGATAGATAGATAGATAGATAGATAGATAGATAGATAGATAGATAGATTATAGATAGATTTGAATTCATGAAGCTTATTTTAGACCCAGTAGGCCTATATTGTAAAAATTGTTCTCGTTTTACAAATGAGGAGAGTGAGGTAGAAAGAGGCTGAGTGATTTGTCCAGAGTTACACAGAAAAGAAGTGTTTAGATTTCTGAGGAACTGAGGTTTACCTTGATCTCAATGAAGGATTTCAACAGGTAAGCATGAGAAGACTGAAAATGTAGAATATATACAAGAAAAATATTTATACAAGAAAATCCTTCTAACTATGAAAATTGTTGGACAATGGAATTGAGGAATTACTTTTTCTAGAATCTTTTAAGATTAAAACATTTCTATCTGAGAGAGTTTTGTAATGTGCTTTAAGATGATATCTCAGAATGTCTGACTCTGAATTCTTACAAAATACTAAAATGTCATAGATAGTTTTTAGGAATTGGGAGTTTAGAGAATTAAATGTGGATGTTTTATTCATAAATTGATGACTCCTTAATCTGTTTGGAAAGGATTACCCAAGATTTTTCATTACTTAAAACAATATTTTATGGATTGATTTAGCAGGCAAAAATCCCTTTATACTATATGTGCTGAAAATACCTGTTTAATCTTTGTGTCAGAAAATGTGGTGGAACCAGGGATCTGGGTACCTTCTAAGGAACTCTATTTCCCTTGGTATATATGTTCTTACTAATGAAGTAGGAGAAAATCCTTGTGCAGCACCATTCAGTATACTAAATTCAACTCTTCACTTCCAAACATAACATGTGCAATAGATAAGAACACAGAACAAATTCTCACATATGTGGGTAAAAAAACATTCTTTGGTCTAAAAACCAAGTCGATAAATATGATTTCTTAATCATAGATTAAACTCACTTGTCACTTGCAATTGATAATTTGACATCTCTTTTCTTGAAACTTATTAGGAAAATATGATATAATTTTTTGGTGTTTTCCTACTTGTTGCTTCTATGGCTCCTTTCATTCCTCCATTCACTTGAGTTATGTGTAGAAGAAGAAAAAAAGAAAGTATAGCATATGAACTTTCCTCCCCAATTTCTTTTTTTAAATACCATCCCCTTGCCAAATGACTAATTAAAAAATAACAACTATTAGTCCCATTTTAAAATTACATAAAGATTGTCATTAATTCCTAAATAAATAAATCAAAATGATTTATTATTAGACTTTTTAAATCTTAAAGATTTTTTAAAATCTTTTCAAATTTATGTTTAAAAGAACCCAAAGATTACTTAAAGACTTTTTATGTGAATTCCTACAGTTAACTTAATAAAGTATCTGCTATTTCACGTACTGCCCCTTATCTACCCCCTTTGTTTTTCTCTTTATTATAGCCCTTAATGACCTCTCTATGACAATCTTATGATCTTCCAAATGTTAGTATCCTAGTGATCTGTTTCTAAAAATGATTCGGCTTTGCCATTATTTTTTTTAAGGGCTTAGAAGAAAAGAACACAATGCCAGATACAGTCTGACTGGGCCAAAGTTTTGCAAAACTATCTCTTTCGTTGTTCTAGATATCATGTCCCCAGTTATTAATGGAATCTAAAGTATTAGGGTGTTTTTTTAAATGGACATCATTTCAAGCCATTAACCCACTAAGCTTGTGGTCAACTGAAAACTGAAAGTACTTTGTCACATGAACTGTTATTTAGCCATTATTACTGCCTTGTACTTTTTCAGTTCATTTTTTTTAATCCAGTAGTCTAATATAAGGGAGATTATCATTTAATTACTAATTGCACTAGTGAGCCCCTAAAGCTGCTTCCAGTTGTGATGTTCTTTGAGTCTGTATTTTCAGAGAATTCTACCTGTCCTTTCTCTGAAAACCTTGACATCTGCTTTTCACAATCTATAGAGCACATCAAATTATGCCTCGCTTTTCTCTTCTTCTCTATCACATGAGAAATCGGCAGCAAATGTCTGTAAACTAGATTTCAAAACATTTTTATATTATGTTGTTCTATACTATATCATATTAGTCTCATTTCCATTTTCCAAACTCCTCATCAATTTCTTCTTTCTGTCTAGGTGGTCTACAGTGTTTTCCAATGACAATATTGCTCTTATTTCTGCCTTTGTTTTACTTTCTTCAAATGTCTAGCACACTTCCTCCTATATGGTTTCAAGATTTACTCACATAGTTTTACTATTTTTTAGACAGCTTGTTGCTAGTCACATTAAAGACAGGAAAGTGGTTAGACAAGAGGAAGAAAATGAACTTGTTCCCTACCTACTTAGATTTATTTATATATGAAACCCAAAGCATTTTGATTCTCATAGGGAAAATATTTATTTGTTTGTTTATTTATTTGTAAAATGGATTATACCACACAGCTTTATAAGACTTTAGGAAAGACCCCTAAAAATAATTTGAGAACACAATACCTCAGGAGGAAATTGAGAAGACACATGTTATTTTTAACCTTTAATTGGAGTGAGGCTATATTTGTGTATATACATATACACATATGTACATATATAACTAATAAAATAAATAATAAACATACAAAACTAATAAATGTATACAAAAATATTTGTTGATGTAAAATATTGTAATAATCATATAAAATGTTAAATATATATGTAATATAAAATAACATTATTTATAACAATATATATATATACATATGTTATAACCTGATTACACCCAAACATACACACATGAATATGTTTTATCTACCATCATTTGTTAAATGGATCTTTTTTGTTTTCCAAAGGATTTGATCCTTAGAATAAGGTATTTGTTTTTAAAAAGAAAATGTCCACTACTGCCAAGTTTCTGATAGCTGAGACTCCTGAAAAGTAGCTTTAGGTATATTTTCCTCTAATTTTATGATTGTGTGTACAAGTATGCATAGGTCTTAAAAAATCTGTTGCAAAATTCCTCTGGTCCTTTTGCAAAAAAAGAGAGCTATCAGAGCCTATTTGTCTTCTTATAAGAAAAAAGTAATGCCTAAGCTAAGAACTCCAACTAAAGCCAAAAGCCAGAATCAGAGAAAGCTGATATGTGCTTTACATATGATAGATAGATAGATAGATAGATAGATAGATAGATAGATAGATAGGAAGATAGATAGATAGATAGATAGATAGATAGATAGATAGATAGATAGATATAGATCCTCAGAGGAGCCACATCTATTTTAAACCACAGGACCAACAGAGCACCATCTAGGAGCAATACTTTGTGTTCAATAAAGCACCATGTCTGACTGGTTCTATATGCCATACCCACACATTGGCAGAGACTACATACTAAAACGGTCCTTTATGCTTTGTGAATATAATAGAGACCAGGTCAAGTGAGTGTAAGTATGATAATACCACTAGGAGATGTCAGCAGCCCTGCAGAATCAGCAGCATGATGTGCCCCTCCATGTGTGTGCTCTAGTTTCCAACATGTGTCTCTCCATACAAGCTCCTTTTATATGTCACGTTTTTCCTACTGAGGGAGTGTATATCTGAGAGAACATGCCCCATGTTTGTTGAGATCATGTTTTCTTACTATTTTTTAGAGCTAGGCTATTTCATGAAATATCTTTGCTTTGAACTGACTTTATCTTCTGATCACTCAGTGTAAATGTATTGGTGGGAGCTCATGAGAAACAGATTTTAAATGTAGGAACAAACCCAGAGTACCTTTTACAGAGGCAGTCATGTGGGGGATCCATATGGTCATCAGTGTTAGCAATCTTATTTTGGAAAGCTATTTGCCTCTCACCCTTATCTATTCTGTTCCTTTTGCTCAAGGTAAGATTCTAGATATATTCCAATCATGTGTCTCATCTCCTCAAAGCTCAAAGAAATTTTATGAGGTCACATATACCTCCCCACATTAATATCTCTTTATATTGCCTGTTATCCTTCCCCATGCAGTTATTTAGAGACATCTGAGAATGTGGGTCTTATTACTAGCTCTTTTCTCAGATTGTTGTTTCCTTTGAGTTTTTAAGTGTCCCAAATGCAATTCTTCACATATTGCAACTAGTCTCTATGGTATCTAGCTTAATATTTAGCTTTCAGAAACAGTTTTTCCCCTTCTTCTTTCCCTGGGCAAATATATTTTGCCTACCAGCCCTTATTGGGCACATGCCATTCTGTTGACAAGAGTCTGTTTTTCTTATATTCTAGAAATCCATTTTTAGACAACTGCTTAACTCTTCACTTACTAAGTGAAACCCTTGCTTTTAATCAACATGAAAATATGGCGAAAATAATACCTGTGTCCCATGATTTTCAGTTTTATATTCAGCAATATAATATTGCTTTTTGAATCTCTTCTGAAAAGTCAACCAGCATTTATTTATATTGTATTTATTACATATCAGGGACCATACTAAGTGTTGAAAAAGAGGGGGAGGAGAAGTCTGGTTTCAATAGAGATAGAGTGTTCATTATCTTACTCCCAATCACAGAAGCAGAAAGTTCTGAAGGGGTGGAATGCCAAGGTTGACGACATCTTGTAGAATGATGAAGACGTCAATCAGAAAAGTCCTAAAGTAGAGTAGCTAGGTAAGAAAATATCTTACCTTTTAGAGAAAAAATACAGAGGCCAATTCCTAAAACATTCTAGCATAAAAAGTGAATGATCTGAAAGTGAACTATTTTTTACCCAGAAAAGATTGTACAAGATAATGAGGAGTTCATAATGCTTTTCTCTTCTCCAATTCACCTTTTCCATAATTGCCAAAATCACTTTCCCAAAATACAGATCTATCCATGTCACAACCTTCTCAACAAATCCCAGGGTCACATTACTTCAAGGATCAAATATTCACTCCTGAGTTTGCCATATAAAATGCTTTACAACTTAGACCCAACATAACTTTCTAGCCCTATTTCTCATATATTCCCTCTAGTTCATTCCCTGAAGTTTGTTTATATACCACATACCATCTCCCATCTCCAGGCCTTTGTAATGGCCATCTGTTAAGACTAGAATTCATATTTCAGATTTCCTTGTTTTCAATACATCCTTTTAAATAAGGTCTTTCCAGATTCATCCCATCTCCAGCTACCTTTCCACCAAAATCACATTATACCTAGTTGATATACATATTGGTTATTGTTCTTTATTCTTAAAGAGGAGCAAAATGGCATACTATTTTTTTAAAGTCAAGTTAAATTGTCTGACTATGGCTCATCAGACAATAAGACCTTGGAAAGCTTTACCACAGGTCACACAGTCTATGTAAATATCTAGAATGGGTTTTCTAAATTTGTACATCTTATATTTCTTTTGAGCCACTTCAATTCTGCCTTGTTCAAAAATCACAGCACCTTCTCTAAGAGAGCACACCATGCTGTGGTCCTTACCAATATCTCCCATGTCCCAGTGTCTCCCTCAGCTAGCTGCTTGAGTATGTACTTTTGTCCTTGTGATAATTAATAAATGCTTATTGGTTAACTAATCATATATTGAGAGTTTAGAAGGATTTTAAAAGCCATTAGGTCCAATTTCATTTTACAGATGAGGCAGAGAAAGTACGTGACTTGGTACAGAGAAAGTACTGTGATTGATTTAAGATGTAAACTGAACACATTAAAGAATACCTGCTCACAAGAGTTCAAATCTTAATGGATAGGCTGGCATTCAGTCTTGCTATTCCAGCATTCATCACCTAGCTACCTGACAAGCTAATTAAAGAAAACTCCAAGAGTATCTGCCTGCAGCCTCTCACTTTTATTTTCCTAACCCACAAAGCACATTCTGCCTTAAGATTGGATTAGAACAGATTAGCACTGACATTAAAGGAGCCAAAATTTTAGCTGAGAAAACATGCTTCTCACAAATGCCAAAAAATCCTGGAATTCTCGCCTTCAGTGACTCAGGAGTGCACTTGATAGAAAAATTGACATGTCTTCCTTTGATGAAAATCCTAACCTAAACCAATTTTGAGTGTCCAAACTGTGATTACACAAAAAAAAATTAGGGAAAGATGATCAATTTTCCATCTAGGATTTTCTCCCATTTCAGCTCTGAACATACATTTACAAAGATTTGTTTTTGTTTTCTATACAAAAAAAAAAAAGGAACAACTTATATAACCTAAAGCATTTACATATGAAAATATATCACACACATTCACACATTAACCAGTTACTCAAAGGCAATAAACCTGAAATCTGTTTTGTGTTGATATTTGTGAAATGTTGCTTTTGCATTTTCTATTATTTTTGAGGGTTTTTTTTAAAGAACTGTCAAAGAAAAAGATGTGGGTGTTCCACTATGAGAACAGCAGCAGGAGAATGTATTTCTTTCTGTATAAATTGACAAAATTATTCCAGATGTCAAAGAATTCCAAAATTTGATTTTCTTTTCTTTTTTACCTCCCCCTAGGGTTTTATTATATGCAGTAGATTTACAGTGACTGCAGGAAAAATTCATTACCAATCTCTCTCATACTTCTTTACTAAATATCTTCTAGAGTAAAGTCATCTTGTTCATTACTTTATTTTCCTTTTTATAGATATTGATTTTGAAGAATAGTTCATCCTTTTAAAAGTTTGTCTTTTAAATATCCTTCTGTATTTGACATTAATGCAAAAAAAACTTAGTTTTCCAATCATCCCTTGGGTTCTTTTGGTGCTTATTCCCAAATAATAAGTAATATTGATTTCTTTTATCATTTATACAATACTCCCCTAGTCTCTCACCCCAGATACACTCTTTTCCCTACTCTGTTGCTAGCATATGCAATATTCATGGTGACAAAGACTGTATCTGGATCCTGTCTAGGCAAAATTACCTATTCCTCTCTCTATTTTCTATTTCTTAAAATTTCTTCTCCTCAAGCCAGTCCTCTTTTTTGCTTTCATGAGGACTTATACTTTTCTAGACAGCAAAACTAATCCCCATTGTTGTTAATGAATGACTGCTTTCTTATATCAAGTTAAATTGTACATTTCTGTAACTTATTCCTGTTTATCCTCCATCTTTCCATTGTGGTTAATAAATGGATGGATGGATGGATGGATGGATGGATAGATAGATACATGGATGGATATTGGATTGGTAAAGCAACAGTTAGGCAAAATAGTTTAGCCCATTTTCCACATGACAAACTTCCAAATTCTTAAAGAAAAGCCTCATGTCTTCCCTCCCAACTACCAAGCTTTCTGTTTTTTGAAAAAAAAAAAAGTTACTTCAGCCAATACTCTTATGACATTTTGTTGACCATTCCAGTCATTGAACTTTTAATAAAATTTGATTTCTCATTGTCCCTCCAATAATATCAAGCTAGAAACTTAACTTAAGAATCCAGATGAAATTGAACCATGACAGAATATATTGGGATGATAATCTCTTCCTTATGAATATCATAGTACTACTGAGCACTATATGAACGTCATAGTACTATGAGATTCTAAAGATATGGAGGAGGAAAAAAAATTTTTAAAGACTCTCCTCTTCAGTATCCCCAACATGAAGAGCAATAGCAAAGCTTTTGTTGTTGTTGTTGTGTCATTTTCAATCATGTCCAACTTTTCATGAGCTTACTTAGAATTTTTTGGCAAAGTTATTGGAATGGTTTCCTTTTCTTCCTCCAGTTCAGTTTTACAGATGAAAAAACTGAGGCAAATAGGGTTAAGTAATTCACATAGGGTCACTCAAGTAGTAAGTATCTGAGACCAGAATTGAACTCAGGAAGATGAGTCTTCCTGACTTTATTCTCAGGACGCTAACCACTGCACCACATAGTTGCCACAATAGAAAAGCTATATAAGTAAAAGTACCCTTTCCTCAAAAAAAAAATTAACTTTTCTAAAGAATAAGAAAAATAAAAATTGTTTTCATAATGAAAAAAGTTATAAGCAAAAAGAAACAAAGGCAAAAATCAGGAAAATATGGAGGAAGAAAAGACAAAGGATGTCAATGATAGTATTGAAAACAGAACTAGAGTTTTTACAAGACAAAATAAAATGAATAATAATAAGTTGAAGAAATTTTTCAGTGGAGTTATCCCCCAAAAAATCATGAGAAGGAAGTAGGTAAAATTCAGGCATCTCAGGAAAAGATGATGAAATTCAGCTTTTAAAAATATTTAAGGAGAATATTAACATATCATTGAATAGCTTAAAAATAGAAATATTTTAAGCAGAGGACAAAAAGGCAAAAGAAGGAAGACAAGCAGAAAAATAAACCCTATAAAAATACCAACTCAAAAAGCAAATTTGAAAATAATGTAAAGAAAAATGACAAGTATAGGAAATAGATAAAGGAAAGAAAATCTAAGAATGATGAAACTTTTCAAAACTTCAAATAAAAGATTGTAAATAATATGTTTTAAACTTCGTTTAAAAATTCCCCTTAAATACTAAAAATAAAAATATTTTATAGGATTCTATTGGAGGATCTCAAATTTAACTTTCCCAGGGTTACCAAGATTCAAGTTTATAATGACAAGCAGATGATCCCATAAGAAAAAAGTTCTTAAAAGAAAGACATCACACATCATAGGATCTTAGGAGAGCTTTAAAGACAGAAACAACCTTAAAAATTATATGTTAATTTATTTCTTTTGCAGATAAGCAAACTGAGACCTGGAAAAGTTATGATTTGTCTAATTCAAGTCAACAATCATTTATGAAGTGCCTATAATGTATCAGGTACTACAAGGCTAAGAGAGCAATAAGTGTCAGAGTTATAATTTAATCATAAAACCCAGTGTTCTATTTTGTTATGTCTCAAAATATTGATTTGAATTTCACAAGTTTTTTTTTTCTGTGAAAACAAAAGACAACTGAAAAACTGGGATGTCATCATTGAGAAATTTAATCATTATCAAAATCAGCTTCCCAGCAAATTAAAAAAAAAATATATATATATATATATATATATCAAAAAAAAAAAGATGGACATCTGAAAATCACAATAATGTGGGGCAATTCATGAAGAAAAGAAACAACTTTTAACATGGAAAATCAACACAAATTACACAAAAGCAAAGAATGTCACTTTACCTGGAGGCTATAAAACACTAAATGAAAAGCCACAAGGACTGACAAATCATCAGGCTATGAAACTTAATTAACATATACTTAACAACTATGTTTATCTTCTATCTTAATTTAGTTAGTAGAATGATAACAATAATAATGTTTTGGTTCTTGAGAAAAGAACAAAGGAAGGAGAAGATGAGGCTGTCTAGCTAAAGAATTAATTCAAAAAAAGTATTGTGGAAAAAGAGAAAAAGTCAAATGAATTCAGAACATGGAAAAAGAAGTCAAAGGAATGAATATCTTATCTTAAACAAGGATCCCTTTCCTCTTCTCTGCTGTCCAAATCAAAGTGCAAATTAGAACCTAGACAACCAATATGGTCAGAAGTTAAAGGTATGAAATTTTTGCAAAAAGTATATAGCTACAAATAATTTAGATAGCTTGATCTCACCATGCTCATGTTTAGATATAGGATGACTTCCCCATGACTCCCCTAAATTTCCACTAGCCTGGGATCTCAAAAGTAATTCCTGATGTTCACTCCTTACTGCCTGAGGCATGGATTCTATTGAGTAATATGAGTACATAGATAGTATTACTTCTGGAACGTAGAGGAACCCCCTTAGTCTCCATGTCTTTACCTAAACAATAAAGAGTGCTCTGAATATATTCTGTACATATACCTCTTCTTCTTTGATACTCTCTTTGGAGTATCAAAAGACAAGTTCCATTTAATAACTTTGAGAGGCATAGTTACAAATTGCTTTTCTTTTTTAAAATTTATTTTATTTTATGGAATAAACAAGCATTTCCATAACAGAATAATTTTTTAAAAATAAGCAAACAGGCACCCAAAAAGCCCTATACAGGAGAAATAGTAAATAATTAAAAGAAAAATGGCACTCTAACTAAAAGGTCAGAAAATTAGATAGGATGATAAAGTCAGGATTCTCAAAAATTTGGTATTGGGAATTACCAGTTTCCTAACGGGGAAAAAAAATCACTGGCTCTGAAATCATGACCTAGATATGAATCTTGTCTATACTACTTAATATCAGTCAGACTTTGAGCAAATCAATTACTTTCCTCAGACCTTAGTTTCATCACATGATAAATAGAAGGGGAGGGGAGATGGGAGCAGAAATAGACTGGATAAAGTTCCATCCAGCTGTAAATGTACAATCCTATGTACTTGAAAATCCTGTTCATCATGAGGTTAAAGTAGATCGCTTCTAACTCTAAAAGCCTATGAGGCTGATTCCATAACTAAAAGTATTAAATGGGAAGGCAAAATCTCCACTTGTCTGATGCAATGATAATTATGCAAATGAAAGGGAGAGGACTGCCCAGCTATACTTAACCTGGTTTTAGGGGGTAATATTGCATGCTCTGTTTGGTTGGGTGCTTTATGAAAGCTCATGCTCATTAAATTCATGATTACTGCTTGCTTTTATTGTTTAAGGGAAGGATAACCAAGCCAAAGCATTAAAAACTTGCAGAACAACCAAGGAGTTTAACTGCCAGAGTATGACATCTCTGATCCATCGTGATGCTGCTATTCAGTACAACAAATTTCAGAAATCAATATGTTCCTTAGAATGAGTGGGATTCTCAGTGTGCCACTCGATGAGCTCAGGAAATCAAATATATGTTGGTCTCTTTATTTCATTTGCAACTTCAGTGGTTTGAATTCCAAGTAAAATCTATTGCTTTACTAGTGTTTGTGGTGTAATTTAAATAGATATAAGTAGATTATATCACATTTAAATATAGGGGAGTGGGAATAATACAGCCCAAAGAGACACTGTGGAAAGATGGTTACAGATAAGCATAGAAAAACAAATGAATACTAATTATTCACATTATATAGTTCTTTGCATTTTAGATGGGGAGAAAGTGGGGGGAGAAGAAAGAAAGGGATGAGAGAGAAGAGGGAGGAAAGGATGAATGGAAGGAAAGAAGGAAGAAAGAAAGAAAAGAAAAAAGCAAGAAGAAGGAAAGAAGAAAAGAAGGAAGGAAGGAAGGAAGGAAGGAAGGAAGGAAGGAAGGAAGGAAGGAAGGAAGGAAGGAAGGAAGGAAGGAAGGAAGGAAGGGAGAGAGGGAGGGAGGGAGAGAGAGAGAAAAGGACGGAGGGAGGGAAGAAAGAAAAAAGGGGGAGGGAGAAAGGAAGGGAGTAAAAAAGGGAAGGAGGGAGGAAGGAAGGAAAAAGAGAAGGAGGGAAGAAGGAGTGAAGGAAAGATATTCTCAGCTTGGTGTAGTGGTAAGAGTTGGGGATAAAAAGACCTTGGTTCAATTCCCAACCTTGCCACTTTTTACCCACAGGACTATGGGCAAGCTATTTAAATCTCACTTTCCCCACCTTTTATTTGTACCAGATGACATCCATGACCCCTTCCAACTCTAAATCTGTAGCTCTGGTGTGATAGTGAAAATATTTTTATCCCTTTTTTCTGATGACAAAATTGAGACTTAGAGGTCTTGAAAAACTTGCCTAGAATTTCATAGATAAAAAAAATTATGGAATGTAAGAATTGAAAAAACTTTAGAAACTATGTATTCTAGTTTTACATTTTACAAAGGATGAATCTAGTTCTGCATAATGAAATTGTGTGGGATGGGTGCTAGACCCCCTTTCCCAAATCAACTAATTAGAGACATCTTCAGATGTTTTGTTTGTTTAGTCCCTGCAGGGACAGGCCCAAGCACACTTGGGAGATATCTCAGCTTCCAACATGTGCTCCTTGATCTGGCCAACTGGAAATAGGACAGCTGGTTAAATAGCAAAAGATGCAAGCCTTTTCATTGGATAGACTAAAAGGAAGTAGCCATCATTGACCAGTGGTCACCAGTGTTATCTGCTTCCTGTGAGTCACGTCACTTCCTATCACTGACCTAGGGTCTTGGTCTTTAGAGACCTCTAGGCCTAGGAATCATGTGCCTTCCTGCAACCTGGGCCCAAGACCTGATCTTCTGGTTCTTCAGACCTCTGGGAATAGGATCATGTGACTTAGGCCTAGTCTCATAGACTCTTTGAGAAAGCTTCACCTGTCTATCTCACTCAAAATGATTTAGCTAAAATTAACAGATTGAATAAAACAATAGTCATGGATTTCTGACTCCAACTCCAATATACTTTTCATGAAACTACTCTTCTTTAAAAGTTTGCAACAGGATCGAAGGTAGAGTCACACAATTATTGAAGCTGGTGATTCAGGACCTATACCTTGGTCAAGATCAATAACTGATATTAAGTGGCAAAATAGAGAAATAAGCTTGGAATAATGAAGACTTCAATTTAATTCTGGCCTTAGCCACCTACCAGCTGTGTGACATTAGGCAAGTCACTTAAACTCTGCCTTTCTCAGTTTCCTCAACTATAAAATACAAATACAAATAGCACCTACTTCCTGTGGTTGTTATAAGAATACAATGAGATAATATTTATAAAACACAACACAATGCTTAGCACATAGTAGGGCATTCAACAAATGCTTGCTTTCTTTTCTACTTTTAGCAATGACAACAGAATATGTAGGGTACATATTCCTTTCAAAAATTACCTAGAATACTGTAGTCTACAAGTAAATATATTATTAAATATGAAATCTCTGGGGAAGATTTGCATTAGCACTGAAAGTTCCCTAAGGCATCTCTGCAAAAACACAGAGAACAAGCTAACAAAAGACAAAATGATGAAAGTGTCAATGGTACCCAGTTACCATGGTGCAGAAAAATCTCTGACAAGGAAACACTGTCATACCCAGAAAGTTCAATAGTTTGATTCAGATTCATATGTTTGTCCCAGTAGACTTCCTACAACTACTGAAGGAAAATAGGGACAGGAATTCAGTACTTTTGAAATGCATTATAAAAGAATGACTTTTGGATAGGTTAATAAAAAAAAGAGGGTAAGTGGGCAGGACAAAAACTTCACTAAAAAATATAATTTTGCCCAAAAAGGTATATTTCTTTGTGAAATCATTTCAAATCAGAATACAAATGGTTTATGTACATATGGAAAACAAGAATATTTTATTGTAATATGGGTGTTGGGATTCAGCTCTGAGAAATTTCCATATAATGTTTTGAAATTGAGAGCAATTTGGGGGCTTTATTTTCACTCCAAAACTTAAAAATAGATTTCTATACTCCTCACATCAACCCCTCTTTCCTTCCACATTTGCTTTTTGGTCATTTTGTTACTTGTTAAGTTCTCTAATAGAGAATAAGTAGCGAAAAGGAGCTACCGGATTTCTATGAGCAAGACATAGATCAATTCTTAAGACTTAGAAAGGAGCAATTACCCAAAAAAATTGATTTAAATTGGATACAGGAGAGAAAAATCAGGAAATACCAGCACATTCCAGGTATGACCAGTAAAGGTGAATATGGATATGGGGATTTAGACTTACAAGGTTATTTAATGACTGCTATATATAAAGAGGAAACCTGCAATTGCATTCAGATGATAGGTAATAGCTTTGGAAAAGATTTTTTAAAAATTTTCAAGTGTGAGGAAGACTACTTGTGTTCATGTCTGTTCTTACAAAAGTATGGGGCTCATTGCCATTAATTAAGACAATGGAATGTTTGGTACTTGTGATTCTCATTAATTTAAGTGTAAAAAAAAATACCAAATTTAGTTAAAAAGGAGATGGGGGTGGGTGATTATGATTCTGAGAGAGAAGAAGGTGGGTATATAGAAAATAAAAGAAGGAAATGACCAAGTTAGTAACATTTCAGTGAATAATCTATGCTTGTCACCATCTTTTCTTTATCCCTAATGCCTTCCAAATTCTTAGCAGAGTGAACTACTTTAGCAAGTACATGCTGATTCATTTTAATCAGGCACTTACTCTGAGTTCAGCTAACTCATTAAAGGGAAAAGACTTTTAGAAAGGGAAGTTTTGAGATTTTAATGTGCAATATTCCTCCATCTTTCCCTCCTCCATCCACTCTATGTATCTCAGTATCCTCACTTTGAAATTCATTTTCCTCTGTTGGCCTCTTTACCTACTCTTGTTCTGAACAAAACTGCCGCTCAGTGATCCCATTTTAAAGAGAACATTTCTTTATAGTTGTTCTGCTGGGTCTACCCTTATGAAAACTGCCCATTAATAATTTCCCCAGGCTCACAGTTCCAATTCTATGTTCTTCTAGCTGCTTTGCGATGGGAAATGCAAAGGCAGAATTAGTCTGTAGATGAAGGCCTGACTAACAGAAGGGAAGCCCACGAGACTCAAGTGAGCTGTGACAAGAGAGAACAAAATCAAGAGAGCTAGGCTGTCACAATATGGTTTACTCTCAATTAACTGCGCCAAGAAAAAAATCCAGGCTGTACAAAGAAGCTGGCTCAGTCCTTCCTTAAGACAGTGGTCTCTGAAAAAAGTATTGATCAAAAACCTTGTGGAATGAGTTGTTTGATTTTTCAGAAAACAAACTAGACTTCCAAACACACACCAGGTTTCTGGGCTTCATGTCAAAATATCTTAGGTTTATAATATCTAGGTTTATATCCTAGCTCTGCCAAGAGCTGTGGAAAAGTCATTTACTTTCTGAGCCTACACTTACTCATCTATAAAATCAGGATCTGACTCTTTATGACATCTGTCTTACAAGATTACATAAGCATCAACGAGATACTATACATATGTTGTGTGTATTATATACTTCATACCTGCTATTTCTAATGCCACAATATCTTTACATCTATCCTTTTTTCTCCATTAACACAGACACCATATTAGTTCAAACCTTTGCTTCCCTCTCACCGGGATTACTCAAATGGTCCCCTACTTGGTCTGCTTGCCTCCAATTCCTCCCCACACTAATCCATCCTCCTGGTCTTTACCAAAGTGATTTTCCTTGAGTTCAAAACTGACCATGGCACTTGCTTATGTAATCAACAACTGTAACTGCTATTGACCTTAAAAAAACAAAAAACTCCATCTTTTAAAGCAGGTCCCTGCCTGGTCCCAACCTATCTTTCCAGGATTATTATGCTTTGCCTTCATCCTATACTCTACAGACAGCGTATGAGTCCCATCACCCTGCACACAGCCCAGAATACTCCCAAGTGTGACCTAACCCAGTTTAAGATGTAATTGGGAAATATTTAACTAAATAAATAAAAATATAATAGAAAATGATATTAATATGTGTTTTTTCTTAGTTAACATATGGTCTTTAGGGATCCTTATGTATGGATTGGTGGTCCCCATTTTTATTTAAGTTTATTACCACTGGCCTAAACAAACTAGGTCTCATACACTCTGTTCCTCATACACAGTACTCCATTTTCAATCTCCCTGGCTGGCTCCCTTTTCCTTCATAGATTCCCTTTGTTGTTGTGACTAATACTGTGACTCCCTTGGGGTTTTCTTGGAAAAGATAATAGAGTAGTTTCTGGTTCATATAACTAATAAATATCTGAAGCCAGATTTGTACTAAAGAGAATGTCTTCTTGATTCCAAACCCAGTGCGCTATCCACTGTGAAACCTACCTTCCCCCTAAAATGCCTTATTTCCTTCAACAATTAATCATCTAATATGTAGCATTGTGCAACATAGAATGAGCAAATATAGGAAATATGAGGATAGAAAGAGAAAAAGGGTTTAGAAACCTAGAATCAGATTACCTTTTTCTCCTGAGATCAGTTTTCTTTTTTCCCCTCAATTGTTTTATTTTTCCAAATACATGTAAAGATATTTTGCAACATTCATTTTGGAAAGACTTTGTGTTCCAAATTTTTCTCCTCTCCCTTACCTCCCTCCTACCCAAGGCAGCAAGCAATCTCATAGAGATTATATATGTGAAATTCTTTGAAACATATCTTCATATTTGTCATCTTGTGCAAGAAAAATCAGACCAAATGGGAGGAAATCCTGAAAAAGGAAAAAACAAACAAAAAATGATGAGAATACCTTGGCTGCTCATCCTAGAAGCAAGCAAAGGAGTGTGAGCCATGGTTTCAAATCTGCTCATTGGATCCATCAAGGTCAATCATATTATTACTACTAATAACTGCGAGAGAATTTATATACCTCTTCAAGGTTTGCAAAGTACTTTACATATATGATCTCATTCAATCCTCACAACAACTTTGAAAAGTAGGTACTATTAATGTTCTCATTTTACATATAAGAAAAACTGAGGCTGAAAAAGGTAAAGTGATTCAATCCTTATATTTCTCTCAGGATGCATATGGCAAATCACTGCATTGCTGAGAAGAGCCAACTCTATGACAACTCATCATCACATAATCTTGTTACGATGTATAATATTCTGTTTCTGCTCACTTTACTCATCATCAGTTCATATAAGTCTTTTCTGAAATCAGCTTGCTCATCATTTCTTAGAGAACAATAATATTTCATTCCATTAACATTTCATAACTTATTCAACCATTTCCCAACTGGGCATTCACTCAATTTCCAATTCCTTGTCACTCCAAAAAAACAAAGCTGCTACCAACATTTTGTATATATGGATCCTTTTCCCTTTTACTTTTTTAAATAATCTCTTTGGGATACAGATTTAGTGGTGGTATTGCTGAATCAAAAAATATGCACTATTTGGTTCCATAGTTGCTCTCCAGATTAGTTGAGTCAGTTCACAATTCCATCAACAATACTTTAGTATGGGGGAAGCTAGATGGCACAGTGGATAAAGCACTGACAGCCCTGAAGTCAGGAGGACCTGAGTTCATAACCAACCTCAAACACTAAATACCTCCTAGCTGTGTGACCCTGGGTAAGTCACTTAGCCCCAATTGCCTCAGCAAAAAAAAAAAAAAAAAAAAAAAAAAAAAAAAAAAAAGCATTATGTCCCAGTTTTCTCACTTCTCCAATATTTATCATTATCTTTTTCCTGTCAATCTTAGCCAATCTGATAGATGCAAAGTGGCACTTCCAGGCTGTCTTAATTTGCCTTTCTCTAATCAATAATGCTTTAGAGCATTTTATATGACTATAAATGACTTTAATTTCTTCATCTGAAAATTGTATGTTTATATCCTTTGACCATTTATTATTTGGGAAATGGCTTGTACTTTTAAAAATTTGAGTCAGTTCTCTACATATTTTAGAAATGAGGCCTTTATCAGAAACATTGGCTATAAAAATTGTTTCCCAGCTTTCTGCTTCCCTTCTAATCTTGGTTGCATTGGTTTTATTTGTACAAAACCTTTTTTAATTTAATGCAATCAAAATTATCCATCTTGCATTTCACAGTGTTCCTAAGAGACAAGTCTTACTTTGGCGTACCCAGCTGGAGAAGCTGCTCTGAAATCTACTTCATACATGATGATTGCTAAAGTCTAGATTGTTGTTATTTGGGCTACATTGTGTCAATGTTGCCAATAAAAAATATAAATTTAATTAATATGACTCCAAATAATTTTTGAACCATTAACTTGATTCTACCTCCCAAAAAAAATCTCATCTTCATCATGTAGTCTACCCCACTACAGAAGGGGTACTGAAATAATGCTAAACTTTTCGTGGTTCTATATGCCCTATTTCCATTTCTCTAAAAATGGTCAAACCATCTCATTCACCTAATAAAATGTGGTACATGTGGATTTAACAATTCAGAATTCATTCTTGAGGCCCACCTAATGGAAACTCTGTCTTCTCCCTACATCTGTTATACTTTATTGAACTAATCCTAAAATCTTGACATAACAAAGTTGACTATTCAGACAAATGCACAGAAAAGCATGGATGTCCTTGACGATGCAAGGAAACAAAAAAAGGAATAAGACAATACATATTAAAACATCTACCACATATCTACAACTTTTCCCAGACTTTAGGAAGGTTTTATTCAGATTATCACCAAAGTGCAAACCTGTTCCCCTTCTCTGAAGTCAGCAATGTATTCATTTAATTCCCACCCACTTTCCAACTTCCCATCCCTTGGCTGCTCATCCTGGAATCAAGCAAAGGAGTATGGGCCATGAAACATTGGTTGCAAATCTGCTCATTGGATCCACCAAAGTCAATCACACTACTAATAATAATTACTAGGACTTGTATATCTCTTTAAAATTTGCAAAGCACTTTACATTATATTAATTCATTTGATCCTCACAACAACTTTGAAAAGTAGGTACTTTTAGGTTTCTCATTTTACATATAAGAAAAACTGAGGCTGAAAAAGGTAAAGTGATTTGCTCAGGATCCTACAACTAAGCAAGTACTGGAAGCAGGATTTAAATACAGAGCTTCCTGACTCCAAGACTAGCATTTGATCTACTATACCACCACACTGTTAATCAATAGTCTGCTTCCTTCTGGTTCAAGAAAGAAGATGAGGAAAATAACATGTTACAGACAGGAACCCTTACCCTTCTATTTTCTTCTGGCTGATCCCTTCAGGTCATGACTATCAACCTGCCTTGTCCTTAACTTCCTGAACACCCTTTGGCCAAAAGTCTCCTTAGAGAAAGGGTATCAACACAAGAGCTCTCCTCCTCCTCCTCCTCAGCTGACATCTTGCCTCCTCCATACATCTGGGCCAGGAGTTCTTAAGCTTTTTATACATGTTTCATGGATTCCTATGTCAGTCTGGGGAAATCAATGGACATCTTCTCAAAATAATGTTTATAAATGCATGAAATAAAACACATAGGATTACCTAGGAAACCAAATATATTGAATTAAAAATGTAATTTTGGACCCCATGAAATCTATTCATAGATCCCTGTTGAGAATTCTAGGTTAAGAACCCCTGCTCTATGTCTTCCTTATTCTTATGTGCTTCAGTGAGTCCAAATTTCTGGGAGGGAGAAAAATGTATCTTCCCCATCAGTTTCTTCAAATTAGCTTTTGAATTTGGCCATAAATACCCCTCCCACTCAAGGGAAGGGCCCCCACAGCAAGATAGGGAACTAATTAGTGCTGTGAGAACTATCTATCCCATAGGGCAGTTGGAAACTTTTTAGTGGCCTGTGGGTGAATCACATGTTTAGTACTTTTTAAAGCTGAGAAGGGAGTTGCAGCAGCCCACTTGCCTTGGAAACTCAACTGCGAGGTCTGGCATTAAGGGAATTTGCTCAGCCTATTTTGTGGAGATAATTCAAGCCCAACTGAACTGTTCCTGTTGCTCTGATTCCCAGCAGGGTACTTGGCTCTTGAGATGGGGCTGCTGTTCCCAGAATGAAATAGGTCTGTGCTGAGTAAGCAAAGGCAGTCATTGGGATGCCTGTGAGCATAAACACAGGTGTGGAGATGAAAATGCCAGCCTACTTTCCACAGTTAGCCTAAATCAGCTCAGCCCACAAATAGCCAGGGCTCTTATAATGATGACGGATGAATTGGAAAAAGAAGGATTTCTCTCCTCCCTTGATGGGTTCACTTATTTTCATCTCCTAATTACTTTAGAATTTTGTTTTCCAACCATCTCAATTTCACCTTGTACTGAGTTTTTGTTTTTTTCTGTTCCTGAGAATTTCCAAAGTGTTAGTCCCCAGGCACCTTATTTCTTTCTCTTCTGATTGACCTTTTTGAAGAAGATTCAAAATATAGCTCAGTACCATCATTAGGGGCAAAAACTGCATCCCCATCAATACTCTCAGTACAGCAGGGGCAACAGTGGACAGGATGAGTTCACAAATTGCCGGGACAAACACCTACTCTATTTGTTATATTTCTTTCAATAGCTATATTTTGTGTCACTCCATTAGAATCTTTCTCCTAAACAATCCCATTCTCACCCTTCATCATTTTTCAAGACTTTCCCATGCAAAACATTTTAATAAACTGACTTGATTTTTTTTAATATGCCTGTCTCAAAAAAAAAAAAGAAAAAGGAAGGAAGGAAGGAAGGAAGGAAGGAAGGAAGGAAGGAAGGAAGGAAGGAAGGAAGGAAGGAAGGAAGGAAGGAAGGAAGGATGGAAGGAAAGAAAGAGGAAAAAACTCTTACCATGAATGAAGCTTTGTGGAGGATGGATAAAGAATAAAAAGTAAAAGCCTTTTATCTGAACTTTATTCCAATCTTCCCCAGGACCTCTCTATACTATTAGATGATTCAGGATGACACAAGAAGTAAGATAGGATTTATTAAAGTAAGCATCATTGAAATGCAATTAAAAAGAAAACCCTGGAGTTCAGTATTTAAATAGGAAATCTTCCACTTACTTTAAAGCAAGCTGTGTAAGATGAAATTTAGGCTTTTCCAGGGATGTGAATATTGATCTTTCTCCCTCTATCACATTCACATGATAGAACTCAACAATTACCCAAAGGCTATCACTCTCATTTTCAATGAAAGATGCTGGTCTAGTACCCAGGCTGATGCCTTCATTAGAAGGCAGTCTTCTTTATACTTTGTCTAATGTTATTTTAATACCAACCAGTTCACATGCTATATGTTTTTTGGGTTTTGTTTTATTTTATTTTCCCCATTCAGCAAAGCAGAATGGCAACAGAAATCAATCTGTTGTTGAATTCTTCTGTTGTTGGTAATATAGATAAGGAAAAAGAGTAAATACAAATACTATTAAGAATGTAGTTGTCTATCAATAAAAAGTTATTTTAAAAAAAAAGAATGTAGTTGTTCTATAACTAGAGACCCTTAGGTGGAACAATAAATAGCGCACTGGACATAAAATCAGAAAGATTCATCTTCCTGAATTCAAATCTGCCTTCATTTACTTACTGTGTGACCTTGGGCAAAACATTTAACTCTGTTTGCCTCAGTTTCCTTATGTATAATATGAGCCAGAAAATAAAATTTCAATTCCCTCCACTATCTTTGCCAATTAAATACCAAATGGGGTCATGAAAAGTAAGACATAAAAGAACAACAACAACTGCACAATAGCTAATCCACAGGATTAGCTACTGGGAAGGATCTCATGGGGCATATAGAAGTGAGACTGCTCTAATTATTCCAATACACTTTCTCCCTTTTCTCTTGAAAATGACAACAGTTTGAGATCTCAAGCATTTTCTTCATATTATTTATACTGAAAAAAAGCTAGTGCAGACATTATAAATTCACAATCCTCCATCTTGACTCCTGAGTATTCCTGGCTCTAAATCCATTACCAAATTGCATAGTTATCTGCAATTCATAAACTCACCTTCAATTCAGTTGTCTATTTTGTACATTTTGTTTAAATGGTTAGTAAATAAAAGTGAATGAATGAATGAATGAATTTGGATTATTCAGTAGAACCCCTGGCTCTAAAGTCATAGGAGTGAGCTAAAATCCCTCTTCTGTGTGATCTTGGGAAAGTTGAGTTATAATGATTTCTCTTCCCTGAACTTCAATTTCTTTACCTATAAAGTGAGGGATTTGGAATCAATTGACTCTGAAGTCTCTTCTATCTATATTCTTTCATTGTGATAAAAAAACTTCCTCTACCAGTGCAGATCTATGATTTAAAGTCTTAGTTTCCTAATGCATAGACTGATTTGTCCATAGTCATACAGACAACAAATCCAAGGCAAGATTTGAAATGAACACATCTAAATGGAGGCCTTCCTTCAAGTAAGTGAATAAGTGAGCAAATGAATGAATGAATACATGCAAACAGCTAGATGGTGCTGTCATCTCCTCAGAATGGTCCCATCATAAGTAAAAATAGTGAGACTCTTTACTTTTCAGGGTGAATAATGAATTGCATATAGAGGGGTTATAGTATATGTCCTTCTACGTTTTTGTGTTATGGTGATCTTCATAATTTGACTCTTTTAAACCTATCTATCTAAATGTTGGCATCAAAAACTCATGAGCTATCTTTCTCAGTGGAAGACTTCCACTTTTTGTTTGGATAATTATTACTGAAAAAAATACAATGGAAAAAGCCTCAAACTTGGAACCATATTTTCTAAGATTTGAATTTCAACCTGCCTCCTTACTATCTTTGTGATCTTGGAGAAATCACTTACTAAAGAAAATGAGGCATTTATTAAACAAAGGACAATCAAGCCTTTAGCACCTTGGAGGGATAGAGAAGTGGACCTGTATTATTATATATATGAGGAATTTTCCTGTGAGGGTATTTTTTGACCCACATAGATCTCTGAGATGTATAGTCTAAGAAGATTTACCTATAGTAATGAGAGGCTATGTGATTTATCCAGAGTCATACAGCCAGAATATATCAGAAAAAAAATCTGAACTCAATTCTTCCTGGGTTTGAGATCAGTTTTCTGTCCACTATGGCTCACTACCTCTTAGCAATACTCTTAGCATTTCAAATGACTTCAATAATCCAAACATCTTTTAGGTCCTGTCAATAAACAATGATATAATCAATATGATTTTTACCTAATGGATTTATGAATATGTGTCTGTATTTACAATATCTTTCTTTTCAGCAGATGAGAGATAATATTAGTGATTACATAACCAAACTTACCTTGTTTGTCAAGCAGAAGACATTATTATTTGTCTTTTCAATATAATTACCTATAATTCTCCTCTATACATATGCATCACTGCCAAAAAGCACATTTAAATTCCCTGGCACAATCAGCATATCAACTGTTAATCTGGCACTGTGAAGTCACCCTGTCCCCTAGAAAATCTCTCACCTTCATTGGTACTCTTTATGGTGGAGGCAAAAGGACTGATAATGATGACAGAATTTTAGTTAAAAGAGAGTTGGATTTGATAGCATAAAAACAGGTGATATCACCAGTAGAATGCTTGACTGCTTTTAGTCCCCTTTCTTTCTTATGGAATGAAAAATAAATAGAAGTAAGCATTCAGTTTCTCAGAATGATCATTTTTTGAGTTTGGAAGCCAGTGTATGGTGTTAATTAGAACATCTTTTTCCTTTAGACTTTAATCATGAAGTACTAATGGCAGAAACAGTTCAGAATGTGAAATTATTTTGCTGCTTTTTAGAATTAAATATCTACAAATATGAGGTACTTCAGACCTCACCTACTTCAACTCACTCATTTTAAAAATGAGGAAATAGAGACAGCTAAGTAGCAAATTGATAGAGCACCGGCCCTGGAGTCAGGAGGACCTGAGTTCAAAATTGGATTTCAAATACTTAACACTGACTAAAATGCATGACCCTGGACAACTTGCTTAATTCAGAATGCCTTGCAAAAGCATGAATACATACAAAATAAATGAAAATGAAGAAACAGATTGGGAGAAGATAAAGCAATTTCCCCAGAAAATAAAAGGCAATATTTGAACTCTGGCTCTCAATGCAATGCTTTTCATATTAGACTATACTGGACAGGTTTAGCTTATCTCATTTAGACTGAGAACAAAACATAGGCTCTGAAGATTCTGAACAGGGTATAATATATATTCATGATATGACTTAACAGCACCTAACAGACTATCCATCAGTGTTATCTATTATCATTAGGTTTCTCAAAGCCTGGAATGGGTTATAAAAAACAGTAGAGATTCCCTTAACTCACCAACAGGTTTGAGGTCTGTCAGTTACCCTCAATCTCTGGCATGGTTTTACTGGAGTGTGGCCACTGAGCATGCTACAGCTTCTTGTAGCCACAAGTGAGAGTTGGGGGACAGAAAGATGCCAAAGTTAGATAAGCAGCCCTGGAAAAACCTTGGCAAACTTTTCATAGCGGAGTTCCTAATCTTCCCTGAACACTCCATACACTCATTAAAAAAGTAATTTGGAAAAGAGACAGTAGTAGGTGAGTTGTTGAACTGTAGTTTCCCCATGTCCAGAGATCATATGAAAGAATGCCATGAAATGGATGTGGAAGACAGAAAAAGAGAATCTAGTAAAGCTCCTATATTGAAGGAAGCAAAAGGAAGAAAATGGTATATAGAGTTGGTTCAAAAGTCCAAAATCATCTTCAGCTGACCAGGAACCAAAAACAAGGCAAACTCACCAGGCCAAGGTCAGAATCATAGAAAAATAGGAGATCTAGACAGATACATAGTATCATAGCCCATCTCCCAAAGGGAGCATCCTCTTTACTAGCAAATTTAAGTACATGTAACCAATCAAATTCCATTTAGAAATATAAAAATATGGTCCTGATAGAAATATTTAGGAGCTAAATAAGTCTCAACACCTAAGAGAATGTTTTGTACCATTTATAATGTAGACATTCTTAACTTTTTTGTTTACTGTGAATCCCTTTGACAGTTTAATAAACCTATGGACTCTATTTCAGAAGACTATAAACACATAAAATAAAACACAGAATTACAAAGGAAAAAAGTTTATTGAGATACAGTTATAAAAGTATTTTTAAGTTCATGAATCTCAAGTTAAAGACCACAGCAGTCATGGGTGCTTAATAAATTTTTGTTGAATTGAATTAAAAGCCTGTTTTCTGAGTCTGGAAATCTGAAAATCTGACTGACTTGACAGTTTGACTGAAAAACCAATAAGAAGATAGAAAAGGAGAGTAAGATTAGAGCTAGAAACACTATGTGGAGCCATTAGGCAGGAGAGCAGAAATTATAGTCCCCTAATAGTATCCAGCTCAGAATGGACTACTACTCATGAGGCATCCTTGATATATGTACATGTTCTAGTACCAGATAACCCTAGCAGGGAACCACAAAAGAAAACACTTAGGAAGCATGTCAGCCCTGAGATAGAACAAAGAGAAGCTAAGCTATCCTTAAGCTTCTATTCCAGAGCTGGCTATACCAAACTTGTCAGAACTGTTGTTTCAAGGACAGAAACCTTATTTATTTTTGACCAACAGGGGAGAGAGCAATCAAATTGGGATAAGATGCAACAAGAGAACTGTTCGGTTCTGCAAACATATATTGTATCTAGGATATATTGCAACATATCCAACATATAAAGGACTGCTTGCCATCTAGGGGAGGGGGTGGAGGGAGGGAGGGAAAAAAAAATTGGAACAGAAACGAGTGTCAATATAAAGTAATTATTAAATAAAAATTAAAAAAAAAAAAAGAATTGGGATTGTGATAGAAAACCCATATCCAGTAACAGGGAAAGAAGTTCTCAAGACTTGGGGAAAATCCGCCTGGTAATCTTTGAGTAAATGTGTTCCTTGGGCCAGGAACACAAGTCAGACTGGATAGGCTCTATTCTGGGGCCTTGGGAAAATTTTGTACTCTAATATGTAGCAGCAATATTGAGGGTGCCCCTCTAAAAGAAATTACCCCTAAGCAAGGACCCTGAGAGGGTAGATGGCAAAGCTAGAAACTTGTTCTTTATCCTAGCAGGTGAGGGAGTTAATGCACTTGAGCTGAAAAGTGAGGGAGAGGGTTATCATAGATTTTGATGGGGCTATAGTTTGGATTGTCATGATTCAAATGACACAACATACTTTAATTGGGGAACATGTCCATATATCTTTTCTGAAACAGGTTTACAAGATTCCCAAGGCCCATCATTA